>NC_080539.1:12255000-12882500 GCF_028640845.1 Ahaetulla prasina
TCTGAAGGCAAACTGTTCCACTGGTTAATTGTCCTCACTGTTAGGAAGTTTCTCCTTAGGTTGAGTCTCTCCTTTATTAGTTCCCCTCCATTGTTTCTTGTCCTGCCTTCAGGTGCTTTGGAGAATAGCTTGACTCCCTCTTCTTTGTGGCAGCCCCTCAAATATTGGAACACTGCTATCATGTCACTGCTAGTCCTTCTTTTCACTAGATTAGACATACCAGTTCCATTTCTGGTTCCATTTGCAACTGTTCTTCATATATTTTAGCCTCCAGCTCCCTAATCATCTTTTCCGCACTCTTTCCAAAGTCTCAACCCCTTTTTTATAATATGCTGACCAAAACTGGATGCAAATTTTGGGCTTGGACAACCTGGAACTACGCCGCCTATGGTCTGACCTAATCATAGTACACAAAATTATCTGCTACAACGCCCTACCTGTCAACGACTGCTTCAGCTTCAACCACAATAATAAACGGGCAAACAATAGATACAAACTCAAGGTAAACTCGATTGCAGAAAATACAACTTCAGCAACAGGGTGGTCAATGCCTGGAATGCACTACCTGACTCTGTTGTTACATCCTCAAACCCCTATAGCTTCAACCTTAAACTGTCTACTGTGGACCTCACCCCATTCCTAAGAGATCCGTAAAGGGGACGTGCATAAGTGCACCAGTGTACCTACCGTCCCTGTCCTAATGTCCCCTTTTATCTGTATCCATCATGTATTCATAATTATGTCTATACTTATATCTGTTATCTTGTACATATTTGACAAACTAACTCTGTGACTCTGTGGCTCAGACTGCTAATGCAGTCTGTTATTAACAGCAGCTGCCTGCAATTACTGCAGGTTCTAGTCCCACCAGGCCCAAGGTTGACTCAGCCTTCCATCCTTTATAAGGTAGGTAAAATGAGGACCCAGATTGTTGGGGGCAATAAGTTGACTTTGTATATAAATATACAAATAGGATGAAGACTATTGCTAACATAGTGTAAGCCGCCCTGAGTCTTCGGAGAAGGGCGGGATATAAATGCAAATAAAAAACTAACTAACTAACTAACTAACTAACTAACTAACTAACTAACTAACTAACTAACTATTCTAAGTGTGGTGATATTAAGGCATCAGAAAGTGGTACTGATACTTCACGTGACCTTGATTCTATATTTCTATAAATGCAACCTAGGATTGTATTGTCCTTACAGTTAGCTTGAACTTGTCCTTATGGTTAGCTTGAAATAGAAGTTTCAAGTGTATTTTTTTTTCTTAAAGGCAAACTCATCCATTATCATTCCTCTGTTGCTCCAAAGCACCTGACGGCAGGACAAGAAACAATGGTGGGAACTAACCAAGGAGAGAAGCAACCTGGAATTGAGGAGAAAACTTCCTAACGGTGAGGACAATTAACCAGTGGAACAGCTTGCCTCTGGAGGTGCTTCATCACTGGAGGTTTTTTAAGAAGAGACTGGACAGTCACTTGTCTGAAATGGTATAGGAGCTCCTGCTTGAGCAGGGGGCTGGACTAGAAGATCTCCAAGGCCCCTTCCAGCTCTATTGTGATTCTGATTCTGATTCTAATAAGCCTGGCCCAACTTTGCTGCAGTTGCTGCATTTCTTACAGATTGGGGAAATTATTTTATTTTATTTTATATTGAAAGTTTTTTTTATTTTTATTTCTCATAAACATACACAAATGTATAATCTCTTAGCCATTATTAATCATACATATTATCTCTTGATTTTCATATTTGTTCAGTCTTCCTCTTAAAATTTTAAAGTATTTATTTATTTTTATTTATTTATTAAATTTTTATACCACCTTTCTCCCGAAGGACTCAGGGCGGTGTACAGCCAAGAATAAAAAACAGAATATATACAATTAAGACAACATTTAAAACATAGCAAATTATAAAGGCTGATAATTAAAAAATTTAGATTTAAAATTTTTAAATATTAAGAAAACCCAATTAAAATTCAACACTAATTATGCCAGTCCCGCTTGAATGAATAAATATGTTTTGAGCTCACGACGGAAGGTCCGAAGATCAGGCACTTGACGCAGGCCAGGGGGAAGTTCGTTCCAGAGCGTCACTGCCCCCACAGAGAAGGCCCTACTCCTGGGGGCCGCCAGCCAACACTGTTTGGCGGACGGCACCCTGAGGAGACCCTCTCTGTGAGAGCGTACGGGTCGGTGGGAGGCAAAGGGTAACAGCAGGCGGTCTCATAAGTACCCGGGTCCTAAGCCATGGAGCGCTTTAAAGATGGTAACCAAAATCTTGAAGCGCACCCGAAAAACCACAGGAAGCCAGTGCAAACTGCGGAATAGTGATGTCACGTGGGAGCCATGAGCGGCTCCCGTTACTACTCGCGCAGCTGCATTCTGGACTAACTGTAGCCTCTGGGTGCACCTCAAGGGCAGCCCCATGTAGAGAGCATTGCAATAATCCAGCCTAGACGTAACCAGAGCGTGAGTGACCGTTCATAAGGCATCCCGGTCAAGGAAGGGACGCAACTGGCGGACCAAGCAAACTTGGTAAAAGGCCCTCCTGGAGACGGCCGCCAGATGTTCATCGAAGGACAGCCGTCCATCCAGGAGGACGCCCAAGTTGCGAACCACCTCCTTTGGGGCCACTAACTCGCCCCCAACAGTCAGCTGCGGATGCAGCTGACTGTACCGGGATGCCGGCATCCATAGCCACTCCGTCTTGGAGGGATTGAGCTTGAGTCTGTTTCTCCCCATCCAGACCCGTACAGCTTCCAGACACTGGGACAGCACTTCGACCACTTCGTTGGGGTGGTCCGGGGTGGAAAAGTACAGCTGAGTATCATCAGCGTACAGATGATAACTCACCCCGAAACCACTGATGACCTCACCCAGCGGCTTCATATAGATGTTGAACAGGGTAGGCGAGAGAATCGACCCCTGAGGCACCCCACAGTATATCCTGCTTAGGAAACCCTACACCACTTCAGGCAAATGGTTATCCAAGATCTTCTTAAAAACTTCCAATGTTGAAGCATTCTCAACTTCTGGAGGCAAGTTGTTCCACTGATTAATTGTTCTAACTGTCAGGAAATTTCTCCTTAGTTCTAAATTGTTTCTCTCCTTGATTAGTTTCCATCCATTGCTTCTTGTCCTCAGGTGCTTTGGAGAATAGTTTGACTCCCTCTTCTTTGTGGCAGCCCCTGAGATACTGGAACACGGCTATCATGTCTCTCCTAGTCCTTCTTTTCATTAAACTAGACATACTGAGTTCCAGCAACCGTTCTTCATATGTTTTAGACTCCAGTCCCCTAATCATCTTTGTTGCTCTTCTCTGCACTCTTTCTAGAGTCTCAGCATCTTTTTTACATCGTGGCGACCAAAACTGAATGCAATATTCCAAGAGTGGCCTTACCAAGATGGAACATAACTTATGGCAACCATGGAGCTTTTCATAAATTAGATGTATATTCTTCCCCCCCCCCACCAAATATATTGAAACAAACAAACAAACAAACAAACAGCCTATAATGCAGGACAAATTCTCCCCCAAGGAAACAAAGCAGAGACATCACCTAGCAGGTGTAGTTCTGACAGAAACCTGCTTCATGAATATGGAATAGCAATTAGAGGCTTTATTTAAAACTTGGCTGTCCTTGGGGGAAATCCCTCCTTTGCCTTTCATTTATATCCCTACCTGGTTCAGCTTGAGAATGTTTTGACTTTTTAAAAATATATATACCTTCCCTTCAAAAAACAATGGAGCTTTAGAACAGGAGAAACAATCCCTGAAAGGTATTATATACCTAGAAGCAGGGTTGGGCTGCTGGGGGTTTGCAGGGGTTCAGGAGAACCTCTAGCGAAGATTCTGTGCAGTTCGGAGAACCCCCAAATCCCACTCCTGGCTGGCCCCGGCCACCCCGCCCGGCCCCGCCCAGGAGTCCCCACGCGGCCCGTTTTGGATGCAGGTAAGTGCAGGGCACGCGCGGAAGCTCAGGGACGGCAAAAAACGGGCCTACCGGAAGTTCGGGAAGGCCAGAAACGGGCCCATTTCCACCCTCCAGACAGCCTCCGGAGCCTGGCGAGGCCGTTTTCGTCCTCCCAGAGGCTCAAGGAAAGCCTCCGGAGCCCGGGGAGGGCAAAAATATCCCTTCCCCACTGTGGTGCAAGAGGCTACTAGGCCATGCCCGCCATGGCCACACCCACCCAGTAACCGGGCAGAGAACCCCTTTCTAAAATTTTTGAAGCCCACACCTGTCTAGAAGGCTCTCAATGCATTACAGGTAGTTCTTGGCTTAAGGCCATTCATTTAGTGACCATTGCAAGTTGCAATGACACTAAAAAAAGTGACTTAAGGGCTGGTTCTCGTACTTACGCAGCATTCCCCGTGATCACAGGATTAAAATTTGAGGTGCTTGGCAATAAGCAATAGCAATAGCACTTATATACTGCTTCACAATGATTTACAGACTTTTCCCAAGTGGTTTCCAGAGTAATAATAATAATAATAATAATATTTTAATTTGTATACCGCCCTTCTCCCGAAGGACTCAGGGCGGTGAACAGGCAGATAAAATATAAATACACACAATAATTTAAAACAACCCTTAAAAAACTGATTTAAATGCCCAAAACGTTAAAAACATTAAAAACAGTCAGCATCTTGCCCCCAGCAATCTGAGTCCTCGGTTTACCGCTCTCAGAGGGATGGAAGGTTGAGTCAACCTTGAGTCATGTCAGGATTCGAACTGCCGAACTGCTGGCAGCCGGCAGTTAACAGAAGTAGCCCGCAGTTACTGCATTCTAACCACGGCGCCACCACGGCTCTTACAATGGGCATATATTAACAGAATAACAGAGTTGGAAGGGACTTTGGAGGTCTTCTAGTCCAACCCCCTGCTCAAGAAGGAAAACCTATACCTTTTCAGACAGATGGTTATCCAATTTATTTATTTATTTTATTAATCAAACTTATATACCGCACCATCTCTTATCCAATCTGTTGTTAAAAACTTCCAGTGATGGGACATCAACAACTCCTGTAGACAAGTCATTCCGCTGATTAATTAATTCTAACTGTCCGGAAATTTTTCCTTAGTTCTAGGTCGGTTCTGATCATAAGGGTTTTTTTTTTCCCCAGTGGGATTGTAACTTTGAATGGTCACTCAGTAAATGGTTATAAATTGAGGCCTTCTCATGGCAGGAAGTCCCAGGCTGAGAAGTTGAAAAAAAAAGATCACATAATTGCCAAGAAAATGTCCAAATTATTGTCCAATCTGCCTGTGTAAGAAGTCACCAAGAGCTGAACTTGACTTAAAGGTATGGTGGATCTTCAAGAAACATTCTCAGCAGGAAAGCAGAAGACCATTGAAAGAAGAGTCTGGGATACAACACTGTAGCTACAGATTGTCCCTATCTAACAGACAGCCAGGTGTGAATTCGCATTGTGGTGAGGCTATTATCTCCCTCCCTCTATTTATCTGTCTGATTATTTCTGTCTGTCTTTCTGTCTGTCTGTCTATATCAGGGGTGTCAAACTTGTGTTGTCATGGTGGTGTCACATGATGTATCGCGACTCTCCTCCCCCCTCACTAAACTGGGCGTGGACATGGCCGGCATGTGACACATCCGACCCATAGGCCGTGAGGTTGACACCCCTGGTCTATATCTATCTGTCTGTCTGTCTGTCCATTTCTATCTATCTATCTATCTATCTATCTATCTATCTATCTATCTATCTATCTATCTATCTATCTATCTATCTATCTATCTGTCTGTCTGTCTGTCTGTCTATCATCTGACTATTATCTCTATCTATCTATCTATCTATCTATCTATCTATCTATCTATCTATCTATCTATCTATCTATCTATCTATCATCTGTCTGACTATTATCTCTGTCTATCTATCTGTCTGTCTATCTATCTATCTTTCTATCTATCTATCTTTCATCTGTCTGACTAATCTCTGTCTGTCTATATCCTATCCATCTATCTATCTACCTACCTACCTACCTACCTACCTACCTACCTACCTACCTACCATCTCTCTCTCTCTCTCATCTGTCTATCTATCTATCTATCCATCTATCCATCCATCCATCCATCCATCCATCCATCCATCCATCTATCTACCTACCTACCTACCTACCTACCTACCTACCTACCTACCTACTTACCTACCTACCTACCTACCTACCTACCATCTCTCTCTCTCATCTATCCATCCATCCATCCATCCATCCATCCATCTATCTTATCTACCTACCTACCTACCTACCTACCATCTCTCTCTCTCATCTATCTATCAATCCATCCATCCATCCATCCATCCATCCATCCATCCATCCATCCATCTATCTATCTTATCTATCTATCTTATCTATCTATCTATCATCTCTCTGCTTATTATCTCTCTCTCTCTCTTTTTCTCTTTCTCTCTCTCTCTCTATCATCTGTCTGCCTATTATCTCTATATCTCTATATCTATCTATCTATCTATCTATCTATTATCTATCTATCCTATTTTCCCCATAACAACAACCCTCTGAGGTGGGTTAGATGGAGAGAGACTGACCCAGGGTCACCCAGCTGGCTTTCATAGCTAAGGCAGGACTAAGAATTCATCACCTCCCGTTTTCTAGCCGGGCTCCCTCGCCAGTAGACCAAACTGGCTTCTCCTTCTTCAACTTTGTGAATAAAAGTTACAAGGAATGATTCGTGTGCAATCTGCTATTAAACCTTTGATAGTGTCACTCTAGGAAAACTGGAATCCCATTTTGAAATAGTTATTGCTTAAATTTGGAATAAATGAAGCCTATACTCCATAGAGGATAACACTGATTTGTTTTGGCAAGTCTTTCTGCTTCTTCGTTAACCTGCCTGTTTGTATCTTCCAAGCTGACTTCTGGTTCGGTATGTCTGTTTTATGACCAATTTATCAAGCGATTCAGCTCTTCATCATCTGCTCCACCATCCTGAAGTCTAGGAAGCATCTGTGATGGGGGAGGGGGCAGTTGGAGACAGCTTCAAGGAAAATGATTTATTGGCTGTCAAATGCCCTTCTTTCCAAGGCTTGAGCCTGGAAATTTGGAGACATACATACTGGGCCTTCCTTAACGCCAGCAATTGCAAGAACTGAGATACATCTGAGGCAGATACAGGCAGTCTTTGACTTATGGCCATTCGTTAAGGGAACGTTTGAAGTTACAACGGCACTGAAAAAAAGTGGCTCGTGACTGTTTTTCACACCTATGACCGTTGCAGCATCCCAATGGTCATGAGATCAAAATTCGGACGTAGACAACGGCCTGTCAGCTTTGGAAGCCATATTAGGCCGGAAGCTTCTGTGCTGCCTCCTTCTTCTCATGTGTGGGAAAGTAGGAGGGGGGGGATTTAGTAGAGGGGGTGTCTTTAGACATAATAGCATTCTTCCTGTCGGTCAAGGTCAGGCCGATCCTGCATCTGGAGGAGGAGCAGTCAGAGTGCTGTCTCGAGATGGGACGGTTGGCAATTGGAGCATGTGATCGACTGAGGAGTGTGTTATGCCTCGCCCGCCCCCCTCTCCGCAGCCGGGCCCCTCCCATCTCCTGTTATCTTAGCCAGAGACTGATAGTGAAGAAAAATGGCCTGGCATGCCTCCAGCCCCCAGCCCTGGCACCATGCCCGGACAGACTGAGCAAATAAACCTCCCTCCCACAGCGAGTGAGCAAGAAGCCAGCCACAAGCTAGAATTGCCGGCAGCTGAGCAGGAGGACAAAACGTGGACAGATCCCCGCTTCCGGAGAATGGAGAGGCGACATCAGCAAAAGGAAGGGAGGGGCAGGCCTGGATAAGTGCTGAGTCATGGAGCCACATCCCATGGCCTATATAAAGGATCTGCTTTTTGGCATTCCTTGAGTCAGGCAAAGTCTAATCTGGTTGCTGAAGTCACACCTTGGATTCCTGCCTGCCCTGAGAACTCTGACAGGAATTTGGCAAAGCTGCAGAGGCTTCGTGGCCACGCTTGATACAGACTTCCCAGACCCGGCCGTCAGAGGAGGAGTGGGACACGACAGAGTGAGGGGATGGTTTTTGAGGTTTTGATTTACTGAGGGAAAACCTGGACCTTTCAGATTCGGGTTTTCCCAGATGTGCCAGTTTACCTATCCTAGTAAATAGAACTTTGAAAAAATGCTTGCTTCAGAGTTTTTACTTGGAGTTGGGTTTTTTTTTTTCTGGAACACTGACATTAACCCGAATCCCTCATATTTATGACCGTTGCAATATCCTGGGGTCGTGGGGTCATCTTTTGTGTCCTTCTGATAAACAAAGTCAATGGGAAAGCCAGATTCACTTAACACCCGGGTTGCTAACTGAACAACTGCAGTGGTTCACTTAACAACCGTGGCAAGAAAGATTGTAAAAGGGGGCAAAATTGATTTAACAAATGTCTCGCTTAACAGCGGAAACTTGGGGCTCCAACTGTGGCCGTAAGCCAAGGACTACCTGCAACGACCACAACAATTCACTTCACAATTTCAGCGATTGGCTTACCAACCATGGCAAAAAAAAAAAGGTTGTACAATTCGGCATGACGCGCTTAGCAAGGGAAATTCTTATTGCAGTAGTAAATCGAGGATTACATGCACAAGAGCCTATGTACAGTGAAGAATTAGGAGGATTTTTTTTTCTTTTTCTTTTCTTTTAAAAAGGCAATTAGGACCTTTCTCCTCATCTGAAAATTTCCTAGCTGAAAAAACAAGGCAAACTGTTTCTCAATTTTGGCCACTGAGCTGTGATGACACAATGGTTAGAATGCAGTATTGCAGGCTGTTTATGGAGATTCTCAAGTCATCCAGATCATGGTTGTCCCAAAGGTGCTTTTTCAAGAAGTAACTGGACTTTCGGGTTTTTCTTTGACAGTTCGCTTCTCATCCAAGAATGAGAAGCAAAACTTCTTGGATGAGAAGCGAAACGTCTTCAGAGAAAAACCAGAAAGTCCAGTTGCCTCTTGAAAAAGCGCCTTTGGGACAGTATTGTAGACTAATTCTGCCGACTGCCAGGAATTCGATCCTGACCGGCTCAAGGTTGACTCAGCCTTCCATCCTTCCAAGGTCAGTAAAATGAGGACCCGGATTGTTGGTGGCAATATGCTCACTCAGTAAACTGCTTAGAAAAGCACTGTGAAGTTGTATATAAGTCTAAGTGCTATCGCTATTGCAGGCTAACTCTGCTCACTGCCAGCAGTTCGATCCTCACTGGCTCAGGATTGACTGAGCCTTCCCTCCTTCTGAGGTTGGTAAAAGGAGGACCCAAATTGTTGAGGGCAATTATGCTGACACTGTCAATTTTACAGAGAGGGCTGTAAAGAACTATGGAGCGGTATTAAGGTGACCAACTTTTTTACAATGAGAAGCAGGACACAAATAAATGATGCAAGCACATTCATTATGAATAAATAAAATTAATTATTAACACTGAAACAATAACATAAGCGAATAAACTTGTAAATAAAATTATACGTATTTGGAAATTATTAAAGAGATAATGAATTAATAAAACGTGAATTATTGTGCTCACCTGTGTATGATTGAATATTCACTGAGAAAGATTCTAATGCGTGCGTGTGTGCCGTGTCGTGTTTCGGTAAGAAGTAAACAAAGCCACTTGCGTGCGGCACACTCTCTCAAAATAATTCTCCTGTGCGGAGCACATGCATCTCATAATTGCGTCTCGCCGCACTGTACCAAGCCTTGACGAATTGTCATGTCGAATACAAATACGTCACATCACATGCAACAGATCGGCTCGGCATCGATCAAATATGGAGATTTACAGATTAGTCTTCAAATATCAAAAAGGAAAACATGTAGGAGGACATTTTTTGAGAGAGGACAGAACTTACAAAAGAAGGACTGTCCTCCCTAAAGGAGGACGATTGGTCACCTTAGCAGTACATAAGTCTAATCAGTATTGATATTGCTATTAATATGTATGGACTCCAGCTCCCAGAATTCCGCCAGCCAGAATTGTGGGAACTAAAGTCTCTAGACCTTAAAGTAGAATGTCTGGCTCTATAAAGAGATCATCCTGTTGAGGGATATGCAGCTATGGCAGGCAACCAATGTTGGTAGTTGATTTTCTTTTCCTTTTGGGAGAGAGTCAAGAAACGTGTGTTTTGGCATGTCAGGATGACAAAGCAGGATGAAGCCCTCCTTACTGGCCAACAGTTTTAGCGCCAATTACCTGAGATATATTTGTTGCAGATCTTGGCCAGGAAAGCCAAATTATGACTGATGGTTGCTTCTCTGAAAATGCTCCGAATTATAAGCAAGTAAAAATGCCAATTTCCACCGACATTTTATTTAACTTACTGATCCTTGATTTAGCGTCACAATTTAGGCCAGAATTTCTGCTGTTAAGCAAGGTGGTTGTTTAGTGAGTTGTTCCCAATTGTATGACCTTTTTTTTGCCATGGTTGTTAAGCAAGTCACTGCATATCATATGGTCATTAAGCCAATCCAATATCTCCCATTGACCTTGCTTGCCAGAAGCCGGCTGGGAAGGTTGCAAATGGCGATCCCCATTTGATGACCACCACCCTTGGACACGGCACATATCGCAATTATGTGCCACTTGCCAAGCAACCCAAATTTTCATCATGTGACCTTGGCGGGGGGTCTGTAGAGATTCTTAGTCATCCAGGCCATGGTTATTCCAAAGCAGTGCTGAGTTTCAAATTTTTTTTACTACCGGTTCTGTGGTTGTGGCTTGGTGGGCATGGCTTGGTGGGTGTGGCAGGGGAAGGATACTGTAAAATCTCCATTCCCACCCCACTCCAGGGGAAGGTTACTGCAAAATCCCCATTTCCTCCCGATCAGCTGGGACTCAGGAGGCAGAGAATAGATGGGGGCAGAGCCAGTCAGGATTTTTACTACCGGTTCTCCGAACTACTCAAAATTTTTGCTACCAGTTCTCCAGAACTGGTCAGAACCTGCTGAAACTCACCTCTGTCCCAAAGATGCTTTTTCAGGAGGCAATTGGACTTCCTTGTTTCTTCTTTGTTTTGAAGATGTTTTGCTTCTCATCCAAGAAGCTTCTTCAGCTCTGACAGGATGGTGGGGAACGGAAGGATTTATATTCCTTGCAGACAGCTGGTCGTTTGCATTCTTTTAGAGGGTCGTTGAAGCACTTGGAGGTTTTTCTGTGTCCTCAGGGTCACCTGAGTTAGTGCTCCCGGTTCCTGCAGTCTGCAATTTTTCTCTGGAAATCCATTGATACTCCTACACCATTCAAAGAGTGTTCACCCCAAATTATATAGCTAAAAGTCTACAGAGATTCTCAGTCATCCAGGTCATGGTTGTCCCAAAGGTGCTTTTTCAGGAGGCAACTGGACTTTCTTGTTTTATTCTTTTGAAGACATTTTGCTTCTCATCCATGGAAGGAATATATCCTATCAGAGCTGAAGAAGCTCCTTGTATGAGAAGTGAAACGTCTTCAAAAGACAAAACAAGAAAGCCCAGTTGCTTCCTGAAAAAGCTTCTTTGGGCTGTGACCCTGGGGATGCTGCGTTGGTTGTAAGCATAAAAGGAACAAAGATACCACAAAGTAAGTCCCTTTGTTGTAAGTTTGAACGGTCACTAAACGAATGATTGTAAGTGGAGGTCAACTTGTCCTTAATTTTGGTTTTAATGTTTTGTAAAGCTTTAATATTTTGTGCCTCCGTTTTTATGGTGTTTGTAAGACGTCCAGTGTCGCTTGTCGGTGAGACGGGCGACATATCAATTTAATAAATGAATGAATAAATAAATGAATGAACAAACACACAAATAAATGGTCGACAGTTTTTTGGGAAATCTGCACTAGAGATTGAGACCATGTGCTTAGAGAGACAAAGACTGCTGTCTCTCTGTCATTGGTGGGATTCTACCGGTTCTATCCGGTTCGGGCGAACCAGTAGCAGTGGTGGCGTTGGGAGGCTCCACCCACCCACCCGGACGTCATCATGGACGCTCCGCATGCGCAGAGGTTGTGCGCATGCTCACATTTGCGAACTATTAGCGAAGGTAAGTGAATACCACTACTGCTCTATGTGTGTGTGTGTGTGTGTGTGTGTGTGTGTGTGTGTGTGTGTGTGTGTGTGTGTGTGTGTTCTTGTATCTGTTTGGCCCCAAAGACAGGCTGCCTTATAAATTCAAACTGCACATAAAAGGGATTTGTTCTTGTTAAACATCCCTTGGGCTCCGGCGGGATGCTTTTAGAAACGAGATACCACAATCTCAGCCAGTCTATTTTCCGGCTCTTGGACATTAAGCAAAGAGAAACATTCCGTGCAATTCGCTATATAAAGAGGGCCTGGATTAGGTTTTGATTTGTTCCCCGGTGCGAGGAACGGCCTCCTCTGTTTTTCTGTCTTTAAAATTGGATTTTCAATGGATCCCATACAGATCCCCACAAGGACAGAGGTGTCAAACTCAAGATCTGACCTGCCGGGTGCTTAGCGCTGGCCCACAGGGCTGCCCTGGAAACACTGAAGGACCGGCCTGCAGAGCTTCTGCCAGTAAAAACGGAGCTGGGGAGGGCTGCGTGCGGGAGGTCATTGCAGCCGAAACAGAGCTCAGGAGCCCATTTTCACTGGCAGAGTGCTTGGGTAACCACAGGCGCCCCTAACACGAATGATGTCGAGGTGGCCACACGCCCACCCTGGCCAACCCCCTAACTCTCCCCCGCCGCCAGTCAAACACAACCCTGATGAAATCGAGTTTGACACCCCTGCTCTAGAAGATAACAGGAATGGAATGGAATGGAGTGCAGTGCAGTGCAGCGGAATAGAATAGAATAGAATAGAATAGAATAGAATAGAATAGAATAGAATAGAATAGAATAGAATAGAATTAGAGTGGAATGGGATGGGATGGGATGGGATGGGATGGGATGGGATGGGATGGAATGGATAGGATAGGATAGGATAGGATAGGATAGGATAGGATAGGTTAGGAGTGGCGTGGCATGGCGTGGCGTGGCGTGGAATAGAACAGAACAGAACAGAACAGAACAGAACAGAACAGAATAGGAGTGGAGTGGAATGGAATAGAATAGCATAGCATAGCATAGCATAGCTTAGAATAGAATAGGAAGGGACCTTGGAGGTCTTCTAGTCCAACCCCCTGCTCGAGCAGGAGACCCCTATACCATTTTAGACAAGCGACTGTCCAATGTCATCTTAAAAACTTCCAATGATGGAGCACCCACAACTTCTGGTGGCCAGCCGTCCCACTGGTTAATTGTTCTCACTGTCAAGAAGTTCCTCCTTAATTCCAGGTTGCTTCTCTCCTTGATTAGTTTCCATCCATTGTTTCTTGTCTTGCCTCCTGATGCTTTGGAAAATAGGTTGACCATTTCTTCTTCTTATATACTGGACGCTGCTATCATGTCCTCCTTAGTCCTTCTTTTCTCTAGACTAGCCGAACCCAAATCCTGCAACCTGTTCTTCATATGTTTTAGTCTCCAGGCCAGTGGTGGGTTTCAAAAATTTTTATTACCGGTTCTGTGGGTGTGGCTTGGTGAGCGTGGCATGGCTTGGTGGGTGTGGCTTGGCTTGGTGGGCGGAGCAGGGGAAGGTTACTGCAAAATCCCCATTTCCTCCCAATCAGCTGAGACTCGGGAGGCAGAGAATAGTTGGGGGTGGGGCCAGTCAGAATTTTTACTATCGGTTCTCCGAACTGCTCAAAATTTCCGCTACCGGTTCTCCGGCCCTTAATCATCTTAGTTGCTCTTCTCTATACTTATTCCAAAGTCTCAAGATCTTTTTTTGTAATGGCGGGACCAAAACCGGATGCGGTGTTTCAGGTGTGCCCTTGCTAAGGCTTTGTAAAGCGGCACTAATAATTCATGTGATCTTGACTCTATGCCTCTGTTTGTGCAACCAAAGATTGCATAATGAAAAGAGTAGAGGTGTCTGCTTTAGGAGAGGAGGGGAACCCCAATGCTGGAGTCTGGACCCTGTTTCTTTCTGACCTCGAAACCAGCTGAAAAACTTAGTGCTGGCCGAGCGCCTTTCTCCATTTAGGCAACTTTACCTTCATTATGACATTTGCTGCCGATTCTACATTTTTGATGCACAATTCCCACGCATGATTTATTCCTGTCAGAGAAGATCCTGGATTTGCACGAATGAGCATGGCTGCACACACCAATTACACCTTTCTTGGGGTGAGGAGGGGGAAGGGATAGGTAATTTTAATCTTGGGGTGGGGGGGCGAAATAGTCTTTCATCCATCAAAAGACTCTCCGCTTCTTCCCGTTATTGGGTCATTGTTGGCTTCAGGGTCAAAAAAACAAGGAAAATTGCTGAGGGGTAGAAACTTGAAATTTGGGTCTGTCGTTACTCACATTTTAGGTATGGCACAAACGTACCGCAGTAGATTTTCCCCCCATACTGGATTGTTCCATCATGACATAGTTTTCTGTAGATTTATTTATTTATTTGGAAAACAACGTTGGCAAAATAACGGCAAAAATGTTAAAAAGCACATCATAATTACATTCGCAATGAGTGAATAGAATAGAATAGAATAGAATTTTTATTGGCCAAGTGTGATTGGACACACAAGGAATTTGTCTTGGTGCATATGCTCTCAGTGTACATAAAAGAAAAGATACCTTCATCAAGGTACAACATTTACAACACAATTGATGGTCAATATATCAATATAAATCATAAGGATTGCCAGCAACAAGTTATAGTCATACAGTCATAATGGAAAGAGATGGGTGATGGGAACTATGAAACGATTAATAGTAGTGCAGATTCAGTAAATAGTCTGACAGTGTTGATGGAATTATTTGTTTAGCAGATTGATGGCCTTCGGGGAAAAAACTGTTCTTGTGTCTAGTTGTTCTGGTGTGCGGTGCTCTATAGCGTCGTTTTGAGCGTAGGAGTTGAAACAGTTTATGTCCAGGATGCGAGTGATCTGCAAATATTTTCACGGCCCTCTTCTTGATTCGTGCAGTATACAGGTCCTCAATGGAAGGCAGGTTGGTAGCAATTATTTTTTCTGCAGTTCTAATTATCCTCTGAAGTCTGTGTTTTTCTTGTTGGGTTGCAGAACCGATATATGAAAGTATTTACTTTACAGCTAGTGCTCGATTTATGACCGCCATTGAGCCCACAATTTATGTTGCCCTAAAACATTTGCTAAGTGAATTTTGCCCCATTTTATGACCTTTCTTGCCACAGTTGTTAAGCGGATCACTGCAATGGTTCAGTTAGTAACCCCGTGGTTAAATGAACCATTGGATTTGCTTGTCAGAAGGCCACAAAAGGGGACCACATGACCCCGGGACACTGCAGCTGTCATAAAGATGAGTCAATTGCCAAACATCTGAATTTTGATCACATGATCGTAGGGATGCTGCAATGGCCGTAAGTGTGAAAAATGGTCAGAAGTCACTTTTTTCAGTGCCCTGGTAACTTTGAACAATCACTCAAGGAAATGTTGTAACTCGAGGACTATCTGTATTCTGTAAAGCAGGGGTATGTTGTGACACTGTGATGGCACAATAGAGAACCATTCTTCTTCTGTAGGATGGACAGCCTCCAGTTATTCTTAGCTCTATTGCAGTATTGGACTGCAATTTACCGTATTTTTGGGAGTATAAGACGCACTTTTTTCCCCCAAAAAAGAAAGTGAAAATCTGGGTGTGTCTTATACTCTGAATGTAATCCCACCCAGCTTCTCAAATGGAGGTTTCAGAAGCTGAAAAACGTATCAGAAACTAAGCTTCAGAAAAGAAGCTCCCAAACAGAGCTTCCGAAAAAAAGCCCCCAAACAGAAAAAAAGCCCCCAAACAGAGCTTCAGAGGCTTTTTTTCTGAAGCTGTTTCGGAGGCTTTCAGAGACAGAAAAAAGGTAGTTTTTTTTTGAAACAGAGTTTCAGAAGTTTCAGAGGCAGAAAAAAAAAAGCAAGGCACAGAGCTCACAACCAAAGAACCGGTTGCTAAAATTTCCCTCTGGGAACAGCTGATTGGGGGTATTCTGGGAGGCCCATCCACCTACCAATCAGCTGTTTCTTATTTTCCTCCCCAAAAACTAAGGTGCATCTTATACTCCGAAAAATACAGTAATTTGTTGGTGGGGATACAACCAGAGCTGGTATTCAGCCGATTTCGACCGGTTCACCCGAACCAGTAGAGGAAATCACGGGTTGGCCCGCACCTCCTGGCCCAGCTCTATGCCGTCCTATTTAGGCATGTTTTTGAGGTCAGGCATATGCGCGGAAGGTGCGAGAGAGAGTAAAGCAGGGGTGAAATCTAAAAATTTTCCCTACCGGTTCTGTGGGCATGGCTTAATTGGTGGGCATGGCTAGATGGTCAGATGACTGGGTGGGCGTGGCCAATAACAATAAATAATAAAAATAATAAACAAAGTATACAAAACTATAGGAGGTACCAAAAACCAACCTTCACACTTTACACACACACAATACAACACAACACAACAGACTCACACACAATGTAAAAGCAGCTGCACTTCACCCAAAATGGCCCCTGCAACAAGCAGGAACCTCACACTTTCACACTTTACACACACACAACACAACTGACTTACACACACATACACACAAAATGCCACATACAGCTTTGTGAGATTTTGTGTGTTTGTGTAGTTAGAGTGAAACACTACAGAAACACACCAAATCTCAGAAAGCTGCACAAATATTTTATTTTATTATCTTTATTTATTTTTTTAGATCAGGGGGTCTCCAACTTTAGTAGCTTTAGGTTTGTGGACTTCAAATCCCAGAGTTCCTCATTCAGCAAAGCAGGAAGTCAAAGCAGGCTGTAATCAGTAGCCAAAGTAAGTATTGCATTGCCAGCCCGAAAGGAGCAGTACGCAATAATTATAGGTAAGTGAGGAGGGGGAATTGGCTGGGCATGGGTGGGGGCTCTTGTAAGTGGAGGCTGTTAAAAAGTGATTTTAAAAGCCTGCTAGGATCAGGAAACTCCTCTGAGATCTCCAGAGGAAAAAAAGTTTTAAAGTCAGCTCCTCTGACAATCTCAGCTGAAGTTCCCTCATAGCAGCCCAGAACCGCTTAAAATAATTGTTTTAACATGTATAAAACATATTTTTTAAGGTTCTGGTGATGAGGAACTCCGCTGGGATGGCCAGAGGAGCCTTTTAAAGCCCCCCCCCTTTTCCTTTTTTTACCCTTCGGCTGAAGAGGGTTTTTTTTAAAAAAACTTTTAAAGTGTTCTGATGATCTCTGCTCAGCCCCGCGATCATCAGAGGTTTTTTTTTTTTACTTTTAAAGGCATTTTTTCGGCTGAAGAAAAACTTTTAAAAGTAAAAAAAAAAACCTCTGATGATGGTGTGGCTCAGCAGAGGCGGGGGGGCGGGGCCAGGGATTTTTGCTATTGGTCCTCCGAACCGGCGGCTGCCATCGCTACCTAATCGGACGAGCCGGTGCGAACCGGGAGCATTTCATCCCTGGAGTAAAGTGCATGCGTGGACGGTAGTAACATGATGTGGATCCCACCGCTGGATACAACTGAATACTTTCAACAATCGGTGGCGTGGTCAAGTGACCCCAAGAGGGAAGACTGGCCTTTCCTGCCGACACCTTTACAAGGTTGTTGACATAGCTTTTCCTTTCTGGACCTTGGCTAATGATCGCCATCTCTGTGTCTTTGAGCCAGTTCTGGTTTCCAAGACTAATGACTAATTACCTCTAATCAGGAGGGTCTTATTTGCGAGGTGTCCTTCCTTCACAAGTAGGTATATTTTAAAGGGGGACAAATATTGGTTTTGCCCTGAGCTCAAGATAAAAAATGCAGTTCATTACCGAAAAGGATCTAAATAAATCTATCTTCCAGGCAATAAACCTAATTAGTTAATCCAAATAAATTTTCCCCTCAGAATTTTCGGTTTCTACAAAGATTCTTGTGGTTTTTTTTTAACCGAGCTATTGATTTCATGGGCACTGAACTCCAAAGGAAAATAAAAGATCCAGACTGAAGATGCTTCTCAGCATCTTAAAAGACATTGTGTCGTGTCCTACTCCCCCTCCGACGACCGGGTCTAGGAAGTCCGTATCAAACGTGGCAACGAAGCCTCTGCAGCTTGCCAAATTCCTCCGAGGTTTCTCAGGGCAGGCAGGAGTCCAAGTTGTGACTTCAGCGATAGAGTCCGATAGCAGCAAGCTAGATGAGACTTTGCTTGACTCAAGGTTGGAATGCCAAAAGCAGATCCTTTATATAGGCTGTGGGGTGTGGCTCCATGACTCAGCATTTATCCAGGCCTGCCCCTCCCTTTCTTCTGCTGGCGTCGCCTCTCAGATCTCCGGAAGCGAGGGTCCACCTACTCTAAATTCTCTTCAGCTGGATCTGCTGTCAGTAATTCCAGCACGTGACTGGCTTCCTGCTCACATGCTGTAGGAGTGACGTTTCTCGGGTCTATCTGTTCACTCCTGACATCCTCTCCTGGCATGGGGCCAGGGCTGGGGGCTGGAGGCATGACAGGCCGTTCATCTTCATTATCGGAGTCTGATAACAGGCCCGGAGCTGAGGAGAGGAGGGAGGACGAGGCACAACACATTGATTGTATTTTTCACTTCTGAGTATGACGTGTCTTTGCTTGGATGTTGGCCAAATGCCTGTACCTCTCCACTTTTTAGTTGGGGAGCTCAACTTCAGTGAAGGAAACCTCCACGTCTGAGAGATTGAATCCCAAACTTTGTTCTTCCAGCCCCAAAGAGTCAAGGAATTCCTTGGCCAACTTTGGAGCTTTCATGACCTATATCTTCATGTGGTCCTTTAGCCCAGAGGTCACCAACCTTTCGGACCTCAGGGACCACTAAATTCAAAATTTTAAATCCCGCGGACCGCTAATATGATCTGCCCAATGACTGGCTGGGGGTGGCTAGGTGGTCATGTGACTGGGTGGGCATGGCCAACTCAATGTCACTCACATCGAGGGGTGCCTCACCGGCCTTTGCTCGCCCCTGCCCTGCCAGCCACTCCTTACCTCTCCGCCTGGGCTCCTTAGGGCCCCAACAGAAAGCAGTTCTTGGAGCTAAGCAGCCACCATGAGAAAGAGCTGGCTCAGTTCACATTGGATGTGACCGAGAAGGAGGCTCAGCAGAAGCACCTCACTGAGGACTATGATCATAGGCTTTTCAAGTTGGGGGAAGACCTGTGGAGGTGCAAGGCTAAGTACCGGCACCTGGAGGCTCAGCAGGCTGAGATGGTCAACAAGTTCCAGGCCATGATGCAGTCCCACTGGAACAAGGCCCTCAGGCTCTTCACCACCAGCGGCACTTCCCTCCAGCCTTCGCCCAAAACCCCGCACCAGGAGGCTGAAGCAGACCCCAAATCGGACTTTCTGCCCCTCTCCCACCTACACAAAAAGACACCAAAGGGGGAGACTTTCTGCAGCAGCACAAACGTTCATTGCACATATCTGGCCCAGGGGCTGTAGTTTGAGGACTCCTGATTTAGTGCAACATAGAAAATGCAAATCATTTTTCTGTGGACCACCAAAATTTTCTCACAACCACCAGTGGTCCACAGACCATCAGTTGGTGACCACTGTTCTAGCCCAACAGTGGCTGGGGAAAAAAAACACTCTATAGGAGATGACTAGGCAGAGCCCGAGGAAGGAGTCAAGCATGTCATAAGTTTGGAGTCCCTTTGTGCCCACAAGGATTCTAAGTTCAGCCCACCTTGAATTCCATTGGCTCTTATCTGCCACCAATTTGCTTTGACCATTAGTAGTTCAGATTCTGGCAGACAGTGTTAGCATGCAATAAATCTATATTCATTTGAATCAATCTGGTTAATTCAATCCTGATTTCTTACGCTTGACAGCTCGTGTGAGACTATGATGTTATTGTGGTCCGCCAGCAGCCTGCGGACCTGGCAGCGGAGTCGGACAGCGAGGAGACTGGGGAGGACAATGGGCCAGTCCTGGAGTCAGGGGAAGGCCCTGATGAGGGCTCTGTGTCAGAGGCAGAGATGGGGCCAGGGCCATCTGGGAGCGATGGACAGACTCCGGAGCTTCTAGAGGCGGACAGCAGAGAGGCAGAGGAACAGGAGGACCCTGTTCCTACTGCACGCTTGCAAACATCTGCCAGAAGGCAAGAGCAGCTGAAGCAAAAAGGATGTCTTGGGAGTAAGGCCAGAAGATGATTGGCCGCTCCCATAAACTTAAAAGAGCAGCAACGAGCCGTTGGGTTCTTTGTGGAAAAGCAACATTGATTCCATTGCTCCTTGTCAGCGTCTCTTAAACTTTGTGGAGGTTTTGTCAAGAAAAGCTCTTAGCAGGTTGCCAAAGACATCAAAGGTTGATGTGATAAGGCCGAAAGACTGTTTATAAATTCGTTTTGGATTAAGCTGAGGATGAATTAATTCTCAGCTGTTTTAATAAAATAAGTCTGTTCAGGACTGAATTGTGTTTGGTAATCACTACTTGGGCCTCGGTCACAACAGATGTTCCCTTACCATCATCTATGGTGGTTGACCTTGTCCACATCTCTGGAGAACCCTAAATTGCCGAAGGTGGATCAACACGAACCTAATCATGGAGAGAGGCTAAAAAAATCCAACCTGGAAAAAATATCTTCACTAGCAATGGAGTACCATCAATTTTCAGCAGATGTCTTGCTTCTTCCAAGCACTGGAGCATTGCTGGTGACTGCGGGTAGTCCTTGACTTACGACCACAACTGAACCCAACATTTCTGTTGTTAGGCGAGACATTTGTTCATCCAGCTTGGGCCCCTTTTTACGATCTTTCTTGCCACAAGTGTTAAGTGAATCATTGCAGGTGTTCAATTAGTAACACACTTGTTAAATGAATCTGGCTTCTCCAAACGATTTTGCTTGTCAGAAGGTGGCACAAGGGGTTCACACGACCCTGCGGCACTAAAACCGTCATTAATATGAGTCAACGCCAAGCGTCTGAATTCTGATCCCGTGTCCATAAGGACGCTGCAATGGTCATAAAAAACAGTCATAAGTCACTTTTTTCAGCGCCGTTGTGACTTTGAAAGGTTACTAAATGGACTGTTATAAGCTGAGGACTATTGTGATCAGCTGAACAGATCTAGCTCTTGATTTCTTACATTTGACAACCCTAGAATGTGGGTATGATGTTCCCTTACCATCATTTATCATGGCTGACCTTGTCCACATCTCTGGAGAACCTCTGATTGCTGACAGTGGATGAACATGGAGCCTAATCATGGAGAGAGGCTAATACAGGGGTGTCAAACTCAAGACCCGCAGGGTGCCTAAAACTGGCTTGTGGGGCTGCCCTGGAAACAGCAAAGGACTGGCCCATGTTGCCTCTGCCAATGAAAATGGGCCCCATTTTCGTTGGCAGAGGGCTAGCAAAACAAACTAAAAATAAAACAGAAGGAAAAATGTTTCCCCTTTTGCATTTGAGCATACAAGAAGGGATAGGAAAGGAGAAAGGGAAAGACAAAGAAAAAGGGAAGATGGAAAGAGAGCAAGGAAGGAAAAATAGACTTACAGATTAACAGAGTTGGAAGGGACCTTCCAGGTCATCTACTCCAACCCCTTGCCCAAGCAGGAGATCCTACACCAGTTCTGACAAATGGCAGTTCAATTTCTTCTTGAAAGCCTCCAGTGATGAAGCTCCCTGGAATAAGGAAAGAGGGGAAGGAAGAAGAAGAAAAGGAAGGAAGGAAGGAAGGAAGGAAGGAAGGAAGGAAGGAAGGAAGGGAGGGAGGGAGGGAGGGAGGGAGGGAGGAGATTATAATGAGAGTGAGGGAGTGTCTAAAGGAAGTCCTGCCTTAGCACTTGGCCACTACAGGTGCCGCCAACATGAGTGATGTTGAGCTGACCACAGCCACCACAGCCACCCAAGGTCAAACACAACCCTGATGCAACCGTCAATGAAACCGCCCCTGGGCTATTAGATCCAACCTGGGGAAAGTATCTTCTCCAGCAATGGAGTACCATCAATTTTCAGCAGATGTCTTGTTTCTTCCAAGCACCGGAACGTTACAGGGGATCTCTTTTAGAAACCAAACTAACTAAAATTAAGCCCCTCTCTTTTCCCCTTGCAAATTTGCCTCCAGCACCGGAGTCCTTCTGTAAAGTGTTGTAAGTGTTGTACCTTGATGAAGGTATCTTTTCTTTTATGCACACTGAGAGCATATGTACCAAGACAAATTCCTTGTGTGTCCAATCACACTTGGCCAATAAAAATTCTATTCTATTCTATTCTATTCTATTCTATTCTATTCTATTCTATTCTATTCTACTCTATTCTATTCTATTCTATTCTATTCTAAAAGCCTGACTACTCCAGAGCTGAGCGGCTAATGTGGCTAATGCGCATCCTCGGTCCTTGAACTTCTCCATTGGTGCTTCAAAATGCCTGACTTTGGCTCCGACAAATGTACTCGCAACTGTAAGTCACGGGGAGCGGCATTGATCCACCATGGTCGCCTCTTTTAATCCGAAGTACGCACTGCATTCCCTCACGGGGGCTTCTCCCCAAGGCTGTCTCCATTACCTACTCTTGACAGCTGAATGTGACAGCTCAAATTACCTCAGCAACGCAATCGAAATGGTGGCTCTCTCGCCCGGCGTCCTGCCGCCAACCCCCCAACACGCACCCGAGTTGTCTCATTTCTAATTAAGCAGTAATGTCTTCTGTCTGGATTGCTAAATGTCCTGGACCCCGAGACAGCCTGGAAGGAAATGTTATAAACAGAAACAAGCAGAGTGAGTTCTGGCTTTTTTCTTTCTTTCCTCCCCCTCCTAACCTTCTCTCCCTTCTCCCAGCAACGTTATTGATCGCCATGATACATTGGTCTATGAAAGAGTCAGACCTGCCCCCAAGCACCGTTTGCTTCTGTCGGGGATAACAGAAGGAGGCCAATTCATAAAAAAAAGAAAGAAAGAATGGCCCCACTGTCTATTGACCTTGCTACATTCAAAAAGAAAGCACAGGTAGTCCTCGACATAAAACAGCACGCTTAGTGACCGTTTGAAGTTACAACGGCAATGAAAAAAAGAGACACGATCATTTTTCACACTTGTTGTCGCTGTAGTACCCCCGATGATCACAAGATCAAAATTCAGGCACTTGGGAACGAACTCACACTTAGTGAACATTGCCGGGTCTTGAGGTCATGTGATTCCCTTTTGCGACCTTCCGACAAGCAAAGTCAATGGGAAAAAGCGGATTCACTTAACGACCATGTTGCTAATTTAACAACGGCAGTGATTCAGTTAATAACTGTGGCAAGAAAGGTCATAAAATGGGGCAAAATTAATACATGTTTCACTTAGCAAGGGAAATTTTGAGCTCAATTGTGGTCATAAGTAGAGGACTACCTCTACTAGTAGTCCTCGATTTATAGCCATGATTGGGATGAGAATTTCCATTGCTGAACTAGGGAAGTTTTAAATGAGTTGCACTCAATTTTATGACCTTTCTTGCCACAGTTTTTAAGCGAATCACTGCAGTTGTTAAATGAATCATGTGGTCATTAAGTGAATCTGACTCCCCTCGTTTACTTTGCTTGTTGGAAGCCAGCTGGGAAGGTCGCAAATGTTGATCACATGACCCCAGGATACTACAACCTTCATAAATACATGCCAGTTGCCAAGTGTTTGAATTTTGGTCATGTGACTGTAGGGCTACTGAGATGGTTGTAAGTACGAGGACTAGGTGTAGTTCATTTTTTTCAATGCTGCTGTGATTCTGAATGGTCACTACATGAATGGTTATAAGTACCATACAGAGGAGTACCTGTACCGTGCATTTTGACTTTACCTTAGCTACTAAGATAAATGTTTTTCTGAGAGTTTGTGGTCCACTCACATAAATAAAGGACATTTTGCACACCTCACTTTCTATGTGTATTTTTGGGGAGATGCAGGGCAATACAATAATGAAAGATAGCCTTTGCAATATGCAACCTGAGGGGGGCAGTTAAATCATAAAATGCAGGGTCAGGGAAGGATAATTGTTAAAGAATCGTTGTTGATGATGCTGATGCTGATGTGGGGGATTAGTGTCCAATCAGTCTGTGTTGATACATTTAGAGCAGCTCATAAAGTTATAGATTTGTCAGCACTTTGAAAGTACAGTACTAGCAGAAGTTTTGAGTCTTGTTTTGAGATTAGGTAATTTCTTTAATAGATTGTGGGAATGCTGTGAACATAATATATCTTGACTTCAGCACAGCTTTTGGCAAAATGTCCCATTACACTCTGATGAGTAAGAATTAACCGTGGACTGAATGGCCAATGTATTACATGGCTCTGCAGCTGACTTATGCCCATCAATAGTTTCTCCTCATATAAGAACTTGGAGTAATTTTTCAAATGGATGCTTCAGTCGTAAATGCAGTACCTTCAATATTTTCATAAGCAACTTGGCTGGCAAAGTCCTCCGCTCATAATAATAATAACAACAACAACAACATCATCAACAACAACAACAGAGTTGGAAGGGACCTTGGACGTCTTCTAGTCCAACCCCCTGCCCAGGCAGGAAACCCTACATCACTTCAGACAACTGGTTATCCAACATTCTCTTAAAAATTTCCGGTGTTGGAGCATTCAAAACTTCTGCAGGCAAGTTGTTCCACTGATTAATTGTTCTAACTGTCAGGAAATTTCTCCTTAGTTCTAAGTTGCTTCTCTCCTTGATTAGTTTCCACCCATTGCTTCTTGTTCTACACTCAGGTGCTTTGGAGAATAGCTTGACTCCCTCTTCTTTGTGGCAACCCCTGAGATATTGGAACACTGCTATCATGTCTCCCCTAGTTCTTCTTTTAATTAAACTAGACATACCGAGTTCCTGCAACCGTTCTTCATATGTTTTAGCCTCTAGTCCCCTAATCATCTTTGTTGCTCTTCTCTGCACTCTTTCTAGAGTCTCAACATTTTTTTTACATCGTGGCGACCAAAACTGGATGCCGTATTCCAAGTGTGTGGCCTTACCAAGGCATTATAAAGTGGTATTAACACTTCATGTGATCTTGATTCTATCCCTCTGTTTATGCAGCCCAGAACTGTGTTGGCTTTTTTGGCAGCTGCTCCACACTGCTGGCTCATATCTAAATGGTTATCCACTAGGACTCCAAGATCCCTCTCACAGGTACTACTATTGAGCAAGGTACCACATATACGGTACCTGTGCATTTTGGTTTTTTTGCCTAAATGTAGAATCTTACTTTTTTCACTGTTGAATTTCATTTTGTTATGATGCTAGACTTTTGGGTTTAGACAACTTGGAACTACACCGCCTTCGGTCCAACCTAAGCATAGTATATAAAATTATTCATTACCATGTCCTACCTGTCAGTGACTAGTTCAGCTTCAACCACAACAATACAAGAGCACACAATAGATGCAAATTCATGGTGAACCGCACCAAACTTGATTGCAGAAAATACGACTTCAGCAACCGAGTGATCAATGCCTGGAACATACTGCCTGACTCTGGATTCATCCCCAAACCCCCAAAACTTTAACCTTAGACTGTCTACTGTTGACCTCACCCCATTCCTAAGATTTCTGCAAGGGGCGTGCTTAAGTGCACTAATGTGCCTACCCTCCCTGTCCTAATGTCCCCCTTTTAATTTGTAACCATTTCATGTATTAATAACCATGTTTATATCTATATCTGTTATCTAATACGTGCTTGACAAAATAAAAAAATAAAAAAATAAAACTGGAGGGAATGCTAATCCTATTTGCCAATGATCATTACAGTGACCCAAAAGTTTCTGCAAGAACAAAGATCCTTGCCCTTAAATATTTGCTTATTTTTCTTCGAACCTGGAATTTTCGTGCTGCATTTAAACTGTAATACATATAATCCTCAACTGACGACTACGACTGAGTCCAAAATTTCTGCTGCTAAGCGAGAAAGTTGCTAAGCGAATTTTGCTGCATTTTACAACCTTTCTTGCCCCAGTCGTTAAGTGAAGTTAACTGCCGATGTTAAATTAGTAACACAGTTGTTAAGGGAATCTGGCTCCCCCCAGACTTCGTTTATCAGAAGGTTACAAAAGGTGATCGCCTCACCTTTGGACACTGCAACCATCATAAAGATGTATCAGTTGCGAAGTTTCCAAATTTTGATCATGTGACTATGGAGACGTTGCCAGGGTCATGTGAAAAATGGTTGAAAGCTACTTTTTCAGTGTCGTCGTAACTTCGATCAGTCCCTAAATGAACTTGTTGTGTCTTGTCCGCTCTCACCGCAGCCGGGGTCTGCTTATCTGCTCCCGAACACGGAGGAATGTATGCCTCCCGGCCCCAGTTCTGGCTCCATGCCCAGACAAGCTGCAGAGGAGGGGGCACCTCCCGGTCCCAGCCCTGGCTCCATGCCCAAGCAGGCTGCAGAGGAGGGAGCATCCCCCGGCCCCAGCCCTGGCTCCATGCCCAGGC
Organism: Ahaetulla prasina; assembly: GCF_028640845.1. Taxonomy (NCBI): domain Eukaryota; kingdom Metazoa; phylum Chordata; class Lepidosauria; order Squamata; family Colubridae; genus Ahaetulla; species Ahaetulla prasina. The sequence continues at coordinate 12,281,413 of NC_080539.1, forward strand.
AAACGGAGCAGCTAGACCCCTCCCCCTCCTCCACAGCATGTGAGCCTGAGGAAAGTTTACTTCCAACAACAGCTGATTGGAGTGACCCTCGCATCAGAAGATTGGAGAGGCGGAGGCAACAGAAGGAAGGGAGGGGCAGGCCTTAATGAGTGCTGAGTCATGGAGCCACACCCCATGGCCTATATAAAGGATCTGCTTTCTGGCAGTCTCTGAGTCAGGCAAAGTCGAACTTATCTTGCTGAAGTCACTTTCTGGTCTCCTGCCTGCTCTGAGGACTTTGCTAGGACTTTGGGCAGAGCTGCAGAGGCAAGCCTGATTCGGATTTCCCTGACCCGGCCGTCAGCGGAGGAGTGGGACACGACAGAACTGTTATATTGTAAGTTGAGAACTACCTGTAGTGCAATTGACTGAAATATAGACAAAGTCCTTATTCCAGAAAGCTAACTTCTAAATTCCCTTCCTAGACCTGGACCTTTAAATTTTTTTAAAAAAAAATACATATATTTTTAAATTAAACTCTTTACCGGCAAACTCTGCTTACAACCTGAAGTGATGAGACACGAATGACTACCAGTGTGTACTTTCCTCCCATCGGCACGTCCTCGGCTGTCGCACTTGTTCTAATGAATGTCATTTGCACACCTGCCAAATCTGAGGTAGCTTCTGAGTGTCATTTATAAGCTTCAGAAAGTGAGGGGAAAATCCGGGTTTTTCATGCTTTGCTCGTTTCGAAATAAATCTTCCAAGTAGCTGTCATGGCCATTTTTTTCTGCTCTTTTCCTTCTTTAATTCCCTTGGTTTTATTTTATTTTATTTTCTGTGCAGCGCGCCTCTTGTTTGTCAAAATGCATTTTAATAATTTGAAGGAAACATGAGGGGGATTTTTTTTCTCCTTTTTTTCAAAACAGCCGACAAACCCGAAGGGGAAAATACAACTTTGAATCGCACGTTTGTTGCTTACGTGGTAACGAGCTTGAATAAGCCACAGAACGCTGCGCTATGTATAATAAATAATTCCGTAATTCCCATGCAAACAGCTTTGGGCCTTGCTTATAAAGAATGGCAGCTGTGCGTTTGTGTGTCTATGTGAAAAAGATGAAAAATTCTCCTTTTAACAAAGGAAAGAAGGTAGATCAAAACTGTGTATTTTTTCGGTTGGAGGGTGGCAGGCTAAGAATCCGTTCCCTGACCTAATTGTAAATACAGGTAGTCCTCGACTCAGGACTACAGTTGACCCCAAATTTCTGTTGTTAAGTGAGACATTTATTAAGTGAGGTTTGCCCCATTTTGCGACCTTCCTTGCCATAGTTGTTAAGTGAATCTCTTCAGTTGATAACGTTAGCAAGCTGGTTCTTAAGTGACTGGCTGCCCCATTGATTTCGCTTGTCAGAAGGTCGCAAAAGGGGATCACATGACCTTGGGACACAGTGACGGTCATAAGTACGAACCAGTTGACCAGCAGCTGGATTTTGCTCACGTGATCATGGGGATGCTGCAATGGTTGTAGAGCTGTGAAAAATGGTCACTTTTTGCCCTTGTAACTTTGAACGGTTATTAAATGAACTGTCTTTTGTTGAGGGCTACCTATATATTTTGGGTCTTGGTAATTTTCAATGTCTTTCATTCTGAATTCTCCACTCTGGGGTGGGGGGAAATGGTATTTTGTGTGTCTTCGAAGTTGGAAGCTGAATGGGTTGAGCAAAATCTTCTCAGCTGAGGCAGCCTGGCTTTCAAAGCCCAGAGAGGGTGGAGTGAAGAAGATCTTAGGGTTATCTTCACAGCTGCTGCCAGTAAAGCTAAAAACACAGCTGGAATAAGAGACCCTTTCCAGCTACAGAGGTTGTTGAAAGCTATCCTTTGCTTTTTTCCTATGTAATAACAACAACAACAACAACAACAACAGAGTTGGAAGGGACCTTGGAGGCCTTCTAGTTCAACCCCCTGCCCAGGCAGGAAACCCTACACCATCTCAGTCAGATGGTTATCCAACATTTTCTTAAAAATTTCCAGTGTTGGAGCATTCACAACTTCTGCAGGCAAGTCGTTCCACTTATTGATTGTTCTAACTGTCAGGAAATGTCTCCTTAGTTTTAGGTTGCTTCTCTCCTTGATCAGTTTTCCCCCCATTGCTTCTTGTTCTACCCTCAGGTGCTTTGGAGAATAGTTTGACTCCCTCTTCTTTGTGGCAGCCGCTGAGATACTGGAAGACTGCTATCATGTCTCCCCTAATCCTTCTTTTCATCAAACTAGACATACTGAGTTCCTGCAACTGTTCTTCATATGTTTTAGCCTCCAGTCCCCTAATCATCTTCATTGCTCTTCTCTGCAGGAACCTTTTTTGCAGGTACCTTATTTGTCTAAAAGGTGCCTTTGCTTTCTTCTTTTGGTTCAGCAGTAGCGTGGCAGGCTAGAATTTCTCAATCTTGGCCGCTTTAAGAGGTGTGGACTTCAACTCCCAGAATTCCCCAGCTTAAAAGATGCTAACTGGGGAATTCTGGGAGTTGAAGTCCACAGTTCAAACTCTAGCCCATTTCCTCTTTAACCACTAACAAAATGTACAGTCAAGTATATTACACTTCAACTCAAGATGGAGAACATACATAATACTCCTCCTCCTACTTTCCCCACAACAATTGCAGCCCTGTGAGATGAAGAGAGAGTGACTGGTCCAGCCAGCTTTCATGCCTAAGGCGGGACTAGAACTCACAGTCTCCTGGTGATTGGCCCGAAGTCACCCAGCTAGCTTTCATACCTAAGGTGGGACTAGAACTCACAGTCTCCTGGTGATTGGCCCAAAGTCACCCAGCTGGCTTTCATACCTAAGGCGGGACTAGAACTCACAGTCTCCTGGTGACTGGCCCAAAGTCACCCAGCTGGCTTTCATACCTAAGGTGGGACTAGAACTCACAGTCTCCTGGTGATTGGCCCAAAGTCACCCAGCCAGCTTTCATACCTAAAGCGGGACTAGAATTCCGTCTACTTGTGATTCAGTGGTGGGTTTCTACCTGTTTGCCCAGTTTCGGGCGAACCAGTAGCAGCAGCGGCAGGAGGCTCCGCCCACCTGCCCGGATGTCATCATGGACACTCTGTGCATGTGCAGAAGATTCCAAACCGGTAGTGAAGGCAAGTGAATCTCACTACTGTTGTGATTGCTTCAATGTCATCCACCCAGTTTTCATGCCTAAGGCAGGACTAGAACTCACACTTTTGGAAGCTCAGAAAATATACATTTCCATTAAATTTATTTATTCCATTTATTAAATTGTATTTCGAAAGCAAATGGATGTAGATGTGTTTCTGGTGTGAAAAAAATAAGTTAAATATAAATCACGTCAGATTTTTTTTTAAAAGAAATCAGATTTACATGAAAAAAGGGAGAATATATGCAGAAATTACATGGATTCATAACTGAGGGAATGATCCATCCATAATGCAAAATTATTCTGATTTATCAGAGATGCTTAGCTCGATAGTAGCAATTAGCTTATCTTGGCTGATTACCAAAAGCTAAATAAATCAGCCTTTTGAATAGGAGACATCAGAAAACACCAGAAATATCGTTCTCCCCAAAGCCATTCTCATGTTGTTCAGAAGTCAGTACAGGTAAGTCCTCGACATACAACAGTTCATTTAGTGACCAAAGTTGGTCACTAAATGACCATTTAGTGCATGTGGGGGGCACTAGTAGTGGGTTGCTACTGGTTCGCCCTGGTAGTGGTGGTGGCAGGAGGCTCCACCCACAAGTGTTGCATGCATATGCCCATGAGTGAACCAGTAGCAGCCAAAATTGAAACCCATTACTGGGCTGCACACACATGCGCGGGGGGCGTGGCGTGTACAGGGGGGTGGGCCATTGCACGGAGGGTTAGGCTTGGGGTGCATGCAATGGACCCAAACGCGCATTGCATTTTGGGGATTCAGGCGCTTTGGGCACTCGGTTCTGGAAAAGGTTAACCATCTTTTGCAATCTTTTGACAAGCAAAGTCAATGGGGAAGCCAGATTCACTTAACAACCTGGTTACTAACTTATCAACTGCAGTGATTCATTTAACAATTGTCACAAGTTTTGAAAGAAATGGGCAACAATTGTCACAAGTTTTGAATTATAAAATTCAAAGTGGGGAAAACATTGGATAAATGATACAACGAGGGGGTGAAATTTGAAATATATTTAATTATGTACCCAACTGATATCTTGTTCAACAAAGATTTGTATGTGGTTTGTTCTTTTTTTTTAAAAAAAAAACTTGTTAAAAAAAAACCAATTGTGGCAAGGAAGGTTGTAAAATGTTAAACTCATTTAACAAATGACCAGAAATTTTGGTCATAAGTCGAGGGATACCTGTAGGGCCCTGGAGACAGTTTGGTTAAGTGATTAACGCACCAGGTTAGAAAATTCTGCTTTAGGCATAAATAAGCTAATTGGGTGAGTTTGAGCCAATCACCAGAAGACTGAATTCTAGTCCCGCCTTAGGCATGAAAGCTGGGTGAGTGACTTTGGGCCAGTCACTCTCAGCCCAGCTGAGGGTTGTTGTTGTGGAGAACTGTTGTGACCCAGGCCCAAGTAGGTAGTAGTATCACCAAGCTTGGTCCAAAGGCTTTTCTTGGCAAAAGTTCAAAAGCAGAAGACGCTGACAAGAAATAAATGCAGCAAAACAAGGAGCAAGGCTATCAACATTGTTTTCCGGCAAAGAGTCCAAACGCTGTTGCTGGTCTGTTTTAAGCCTTATGGGAGGGGCCAATCATCTCTTGGCCCTACTCCCAAGTCGTCCTCTTTGCTTGAGCTGCTCTTGCCTTCTGGCAGCTCTTCTCATGCGTGCATTAGGAACAGGCTCCTCCTGTTCCTCTGCCTCACTACTGTCAGCCTCTGGAGGGTCCGGAGTCCGCACATCACTCACCGATGGCCCTGGCCCCATCTCTGCCTCTGATGCAGAGCCCTCATCCGAGCCTTCCCCAGCCTCCAGGACTTGCCCATATTCTTCCTCAGCCTCATCGCTGTCTGACTCTGTTGCCAGCTCCGCAGTCTGCTGGCGGACCACAACAGGAACATTGGATGGAGTTATGTTGGATATATTTGTCACCTTGCGTTCCACAAGCACATGATCACAATTTATGATGTTTTTGTCGAAAACTAGCATTTACCTCTGATTTTTTTTTAGCACAAAGGCTCCAAAGCAAGCAATTATTTTTTGTAATGATCACGACGATTCGCTTAAGGACTGTCCCGAAAAAATGTTGTAAAATTGGGTCGGTCATATGACTGACCTGCTTTATGACTGGGCAGGCTTCATTACAGTCAAGGACTACCTGCACTTCCCTGTTATGGCCTATAAGCCTGTAAACCTTTCGGGGTCTGTGAAACATCACGTCAAATAGTCAATGTTTAGGATTTAACCTTGCAAACGCTTTGCTTGTATGGTTTTTCTTAAAGCTATTACAGTTTATTCTAACTCTGTTGAAGTATCACCAGCATGACTGGCATATTCCCGCAATCCAAAGACATGTCCTTCATTTCACGGGTATTTGTTTTGATAGCTGCGTTGAAACCAAGTGATGTTGATGCATTCAACTTAAGGCGTTGAGATGCCATAATGTAACGACGATATGCTGGAGCTGGACGGTGAATGGGGAATCATCATTTTAGACACTGAAACTCTCTTCAGACATTCATCAAATCTGCATTCATGCTGTTGTGGCCCGCCAGCGGCGAGCAGAGCTGGCAGCAGATTCGAATAGTGAGGAGGTTGGGGAGGAACATGGGCCAGTCCTGGAGTCTGGGGAAGGCTCGGACAAGGGCTCTGAGTCCGAGGCAGAGAGGGGGCCAAGGCCATCTAGTAGTTCTTTGCTGTCTCCGGAATCTCTGGAGTCTGACATCAGCAAGGCAGAAGAACAGCATCAGCTTGTTCCCAGTGTACGCATGCGCAGAGCTGCCAGAAGACAGGAACAGTTAAGTAAACAAGGTCAACTTGGGAGTAAGGTTTGGAGATGATTGGTCCCTTCCATAAGACATAAGAGAGAAGCGAACGGAACGTGAGCTTTTGCTGGAAGCAATTAGTTCATCTGTTCGGTAAAAGCTCTGGAAAAGCTCTGTTTGACTCTGTGCTAAGTTTGGCCTTGCCCTACGTGTGCCAATTAGTTCTCTGGCAGCATTCCAAGGGAGATAAGGTGGGTGTTTATAAACATTCCTCTGAAAGACTGTTTGAGAAGCCTTTCGGACTGGGAATGGCAATAATTCACAGCCATATGAATTAAAGAGATTTGCTGGGACTACGATTGTGCTGTATACTTTCTAGGGAAGCCTAGGTCAGAACACATGCAAACATCCTTAACCTGGTTACCATGCTAATACCTTTTCTTGATTCATACAAGGTATGGAATCATGGGTTAAGCACAAATCCTTGGCTGAGTTGGCAAATACATTAAACCAGTTTGAAACCAGAGAACCGGTTTGGTTTGCTGGGTTACAGGCTACAAATAGGCTACAAAGCAGGGGACCATGAGTTCAAGGCCCGCCTTAGCCATGAAAACCAGCTGGGTGACTTAAAGTCAGTCATTCTCTCAGCCCAACCCACCTTGTTGTTGTGGGGAAAATAGGAGGGGAAGAAGGTTGTGTTGTCTATGTTTGCTGCTCCGAGTTAATTGTAAAAATAATAAAGGTAGGATACAAATAAAATAAAATGAAAAACAACAACAACCAAAGAACAGGTAGACGAAGAATATAAGAGGATGGGATGGAAGAAGAGGAAGAATTGTGACAGGCCCATCCAAGGTTTAAATCAGGCTTTCAAACTTGGCAACTTTATGATAAGAATCGGTTCAAACCAGCCAGAGACAAGAAGTGTGCAAAAATTTGTATTCTAGTAACTGAATAATCTCTCTGTCATCAATTTTTTGTTTCAAGAACTCCGGACTAACAGTACAACAGAGTTAGAAGGGACCTTGAAGGTCTTCTAGTCCAACCCTCTGTTCAGGCAGGAGGCCTGAAGTCATTTCAGACAAATGGCTGTCCATTCGCTTCTTAAAACCACAGACAATACATCTATCATTCAAAAAGACCTTGATCATCTAACCGCTTGGTCTAAAACTTGGCAACTCCAAATCTCAAGCAGCAAATGCTCAGTCTTACATATAGGAAAAAAGAACCCAAACACTAAGTACATACTAGATGGACATTACCTTACAGATGACCTCATTCCCGTTAAAGACCTTGGAGTTTTCATGTCAAATGATCTTCAAAAGACAGCCGTGCATCCAGGAGACATTAATCGCACCCTTTCCATCGGGGCCAATGACTCGCTCCCGACAGTCAGCCGGACTCAGCTGACTGTGCGGGATGCCGGCATCCACAGCCACTCCGTCTTGGAGGATTGAGCTTGAGCCTGTTTCTCCCCATCCAGACCCGTCGGCTTCCAGACACGGGACAGCACTTGATAGCTTCATTGGGGTGGCCGGTGTGGAAAAGTACAGCTGGGTGTCATCAGCGTACAGCTGGTACCTCACACGAAGCCACTGATGATCTCACCCAGCGGCTTCATATAGATGTTGAACAGAAGGGCGAGAATGACCCTGCGGCACCCACAAGTGAGGCGCGCGTGACCTCTGCCCGTCAACACCGTCTGCGACGGTCGGAGAGATAGGAGGAGAACCACCGATAAACGGTGCCTCCCACTCCCAAGCAGCAGGATACCATGGTACCGGTCAAAGACCTTGATCATCTAACCGCTTGGTCTAAAACTTGGCAACTCAAATCTCAACCAGCAAATGCTTAGTCTTACATATAAGAAAAAAGAACCCAAACACTAAGTACATACTAGATGGACATTACCTTACAGATGACCCCATTCCCGTTAAAGACCTTGGAGTTTTCATGTCAAATGATCTAAGTGCCAAAGCCCACTGCAACTACATAGCAAAAGAGTTGTAAACCTAATCTTGCGTAGCTTCTTTTACTAACCAGAGCATATAAAACTTTTGCTAGACCAATTCTAGAATACAGCTCGCCTGTTTGAAACCCTCACCACATCTCTGACATCAATACAATTGAACATGTCCAGAAATATTTTACAAGAAGAGTTCTCCATTCCTCTGAAAACAACAAAATACCTTATCCCACCAGACTTGAAATCCTAGGCTTAGAAAACTTGGAACTCCGTCGCCTACGACAAGACCTAAGTTTAACTCACAGAATCATCTATTGTAATGTCCTTCCTGTTAAAGACTACTTCAGCTTCAATTGCAATAATACTAGAGCAACCAATAGATTTAAACTTAATGTCAACCGCTTTAATCTAGATTGCAGAAAATATGACTTCTGTAACAGAATCATCAGTGCTTGGAATACTTTACCTGACTCTGTGGTCTCTTCCCATAATCCTAAAATCTTCAACCAAAAACTGTCTACTATTGATCTCACCCCATTCCTAAGGGGACCATAAGGGGCGTGCATAAGCGCACAAACGTGCCTACCGTTCCTGTCCTATTGTTTTTCTTTTCTTCTTCCTATATACATATATGCTTATACCTCCTTATATTTACCCATATATGTGTTTATATATTATATAATCTTTTTGTATGATACCTACATATATTGTTATGACAAAATAAATAAATAAATAAATAAATAAAATAAAATAAACAAATAAATAAATAAATAAATAAATAAAAGCCTTCAGTGTTGGAGCACCCACAACTTCTGAAGGCAAGCTGTTCCACTGATTAATTGTCCTCACTGTTAGGAAGTTTCTTCTTAATTCCAGGTTAAGTTCTCTCCTTGAATAGTTTCCAATCGTTGCTTCTTGTTCTGCCTTGTAACTTGTAAATTAGTAACCTGTAACCTCATTATGCCTCATTATAATGTGGGAAACAAACCTCCTGGATGACAATGAGCATTAACAAGGTCATGCTAACTATATTATGGGATGCTATGAAATGTTACACAGTAGATATAAAGCCATGGAGCATACTTGCTAGATCATAGACGAGTCCAATGATATTAGCCAATGAAAGAATACATTCCAAAGCCAATATGTTTGAACTGTATATAAAGTGATCACCTACCTTTCTAAGGGTCAGAATCGGAATCGAGATGGAAGGGACCTTGGAGGTCTTCTAGTCCAGCCCCCTGCTCAAGCAGGAGATCCTATACTATTTCAGACAAGTGAATGTCCAGTCTCTTCTTAAACCCCGTCCCCCACAGGGATGAAGGACGCACAACTTCTGAAGGCAAGGTGTTCCACTGGTTAATTGTCCTCATTGTTAGGAAATTTCTCCTCAATTCCAAGTTGCTTCTCTCCTTGATTAGGTAAAGGTAAAGGTTCCCCTCGCACATACGTGCTAGTCGTTGCCGACTCTAGGGGGCGGTGCTCATCTCCGTTTCAAAGCCGAAGAGCCAGCGCTGTCCAAAGACGTCTCCATGGTCATGTGGCCGGCATGACTCAACGCCAAAGGCGCACAGAATGTTGTTCCCTTCCCACCAAAGATGGTCCCTATTTTTTCTACTTGCATTTTTACGTGCTTTCAAAACTGCTAGGTTGGCAGAAGCTGGGACAAGTAACGGGAGCTCACCCCGTTACACGGCAGCACTAGGGATTCGAACCTTTCGATTGACAAGCTCAACGTCCTAGCCCCTGAGCCAGCCCTGTGATTAGTTTGTATCCAATGTTTCAAATCTTTTCTGCTCACTAGACATTACCAGCTCCTTGGCCTCTTTCATCTCAGGCACCATGTCCAATTAGAGCAGGGGTCTCCAACCTTGGCCACTTTAAGACTTGTGGACTTCAACTCCCAGAGTTCCTCAGCCAGCTTTGCTGGCTGAGGAACTCTGGAGTTGAAGTCCACAAGTCTTAAAGTGACCAAAGTTGGATTAGAGGACATCCTTTCCTTAGAATCAATAAAGAGATATTAATCTACCTTTCCAGCTTGGGTCCTATTTGAGCATAGCAGAATGAAAAACCTGCTCTCTAACCCAGAAGTGGTAAAAGAAGAGACCTTCTCCACTGTGCCTAAAAGACCAAGCCAAGCCCCCCCGATGAAGGCTCACCTTCAATGCACCACCAAGCTTCCCCCAAAAAGTTAAGTCCATGTCCACCATAACAAAATTGCCTAAGTCTGATTTATGGGTCAACAATAGGCTGTTAGAGTAGCCAATCAGGGAAGAGCTTTAAGTGGGCGTGTCAGAATGCTCATGTCTGGCCAGCAGTTGGAAATGACAGTTGGTCCAAGAGAGAGAAAAAGATGAAGATGCTCAGAGATCTTCAAGGCAGCCGAGCTTTTCGGGGACAAGCAGAAGTTGATGGAAAGATTTCTGATGGTGATAGTCAAGGGGAAGGCTCAGGGGTGGGCTTCAAATTTTTTAGCAAGGGGTTCTTCTGCCCGGTTGCTGGGTGGGCGTGGCCATGGTGGGCATGGCCTATTCAGCCTCTTGCACCACAGCCGGGGGGGGTGTTTGCCCTCCCCGGGCTCAGGAGGCTTCTCTCAAGCCTCCTGGAGAGCAAAAACAGTCTCCCCAGGCTCCAGAGGCCCTCTAGAGTCTGTAAATGGACCGTTTCCGGCCTTCCCAAATGTCCGATAGGTCCATTTTTTGCCCTCCTCGAGTCTCCGTGCACACACTGCACTTGTCTGCATCCAAAAAAGGCCGCGTGGGGCAGGGGTGGGGTCTATTTACCTTTACTACCGGTTAGTATCGCATCCGCACACACTCACTTTGCTCGTGCACTCGCGCACTCTTCTGTGCATGCGCAGATCACCTATGATGACATCCAGGTCAGTGGGCGGAGCCTCCCGCTAGTTTTACTACCGGTTCTTGCGAACCAGTCCGAACCGGGGGCAACCCATTACTGGTGTGGAGATTCCTGGGAGGAGCGAGGAAGGGCAGGTGGGGCCAGCCAGGAGTGGGATTTGGGGGTTCTCCAAACTGCACAGAATCTTAGCTAGAGGTTCTCCCGAACCCCTGCGAACCCCCAGCAGCCCATCCCGGGGAAGGCTGAAAGAATGAAGGCACTGTAGATGAAAGTCATGGAAAAGCCAAGAATGACAATCTAAACTAGGTCTTCCAACTGTGATGGAAGATGCAACTGGCAAAGCAAACTTGCCAACGTGGCATGAAATTTTGAGAGCTAACTTAGCTTGGATGTCATGCCTCATCCTGGTTTTTATGAACTGTTGTTGGAAGATAGTCACGACTAGGCTTTGCTTGAAAGAAACCATGTTTTTCCCTCAAATATTACGGTAACTTAGAATATTGAGTTTATTGAATATTGAGAATATTGAGTGGTGCTTTTTTAATATTCCCCATTGCCTTAGCAGTCCGGTCACTGGGGTTAGTGGCCAGCAATTACAAAGCAATCTTGGTTAACTTTTGTTTAGCAGTTGGATTTTAGAGGAAACTGGTGATTCGTTTAATTCAATACAATTGGGAAAAGCTCACTAAACAACCACCTTGCTTAACAACAGAAATTTTGGCCTAAATTGTGATCCTAAGTCGAGGATCTGTAAGTTAAATAAAATGTCGGTGGAAATTGGCATTTTACTTACTTTACTTGATAAAATATCAGAAGAAGTCAAAACAACAGAGTAATTCAGATTTAAAAGGTTGGTTAGACCACCCTTCATGTGCACTAGGTGTATTGTGGGTCTTGTTTTTAATTTTAATTTTTCCTGAAAATTGATGTTTTAGCTCTTATGCTGATGGCTTGTTTCCAGCATTAACTATTTTGCCTGTCTCCTTCTGTTAAATTGGCTAAATTCATGGCACAATACATTACTTTGACTTTCAGGTTGCTCAACCCAACTGGTCCCCAGGAATATGGAGATGGGGCTGTTCAAAAGCGAATAGAATGGATGCATGTGCCAGAACATAAATATGTTGCCTTGCCATTCATCAAGGCAAGTCCCTGGCTTGCTTCCATTGCTATGCAAGTAATCGTCCACTGCCTGTTGGACTTAAACCATGTTGGTTTGGAAGAACAGGATTAATATCCATATTCACACTCTTTTTGCCTTTTTTGCCCTTCTCATTCCTCCACCCACTTCATGAATGTGTGTGGAACAGTGAAAAAATTACGGTTCTACATTTAGGCCAAAAAACCAAAATGCACAGGTACCGTATATGTGGTATCTTGCTCAATAGTAGTACCTGTGAGTCATCTTGGAGTCCTAGTGGACAACCATTTAGATATGAGCCAGCAGTGTGCAGCAGCTGCCAAAAAAGCCAACACAGTTCTGGGCTGCATAAACAGAGGGATAGACTCAAGATCACGTGAAGTGTTGGATGCATAAAGAACTATCTGACAAATTGAAAGACAAAAAGGACAAATATAAAAAGTGGAAAGAGGGGCAAATAACTAAGGCAGAATATCAGCAAATAGCCCGAGCCTGTAAAGATGAAGTGAGGAAAGCTAAGGCTCACAATGAACAAAGGCTAGCGACAAAAGTAAAAAATAATAAAAAAAGCTTCTTCCAACATGTTAAAAACAAGAAAAAAGTCAAGGAAACAATTGGCCCATTGCTGGGAGAAAGTGGCAAGAAGATGACAAGCAACAGGGAGAAAGCAGATCTACTTAACTCATATTTTGCATCTGTCTTTACACAAAAGGAAAAAACAATCCAACCTATCAAAAACAGCACTACAAAAAACAGATTAGAAACACAAGTTAAAATAGGGAAGAAAATGGTAAGTGAACACCTGTCTACCCTAGGCGAGTTCAAATCACCAGGACCGGATGGATTACACCCCAAGGTTCTGAAGGAACTGGCAGACGTGATCTCAGAACCACTGAACTATATCTTTCAAAGATCCTGGAGCACAGGGGAGCTGCCAGAGGACTGGAAAAGAGCTGATGTAGTTCCCATCTTCAAAAAAGGAAAAAAAACAGATCCAGGAAACTACAGACCTATCAGTCTGACCTCAATACCGGGGAAGATTCTGGAAAAGATAATCAAAAATGAATCACCGAACACCTAGAAGCAAACAAAGTAATAACCAAAAGCCAACATGGGTTTGTCAAAACAGATCATGCCAGACTAATCTTATCGCATTCTTTGACAAAATGACAAAATTAGTAGACCAGAGGAATGCTGTTGATATAATTTACTTGGACTTCAGTAAAGCATTTGATAAAGTAGACCATAACCTACTACTAGATAAAGTAGAAAAATGTGGGTTAGACAGCACCACCACCAGATGGATTCGTAACTGGCTGACCAACCGCACTCAACGTGTAGTCCTCAACGGAACTACATCCACATGGAGGAAGTATGCAGTGGAGTACCCCAAGGCTCTGTTTTAGGCCCAGTACTCTTCAACATCTTCATCAATGACTTGGACGAGGGGATAGATGGGGAACTCATCAGATTTGCAGATGACACCAAGCTGGCAGGAATAGCCAACACTCCAGAAGATAGGCTCAAGTTACAGAAAGATCTTGACAGACTTGAACATTGGGCGCTATCTAACAAAATGAAATTCAACAGTGAAAAAGTAAGGTTCTACATTTAGGCCAAAAAAACAAAATGCACAGGTACCGTATATGTGGTATCTTGCTCAATAGTAGTACCTGTGAGAGGGATCTTGGAGTCCTAGTGGACAACCATTTAGATATGAGCCAGCAGTGTGCAGCAGCTGCCAAAAAAGCCAACACAGTTCTGGGCTGCATAAACAGAGGGATAGACTCAAGATCACGTGAAGTGTTAAGACCACTTTATAATGCCTTGGTAAGGCCACACTTGGAATACTGCATTCAGTTTTGGTCGCCATGATGTAAAAAAGATATTGAGACTCTAGAAAGAGTGCAGAGAAGAGCAAACAAAGATAATTAGGGGACCGGAGGCTAAAACATATGAAGAACAGTTGCAAGAACTTGGTATGCCTAGTTTAATGAAAAGAAGGACTAGGGGAGACATGATAGCAGTGTTCCATATCTCAGGGGCTGCCACAAAGAAGAGGGAGTCAAACTATTGTCCAAAGCACCTGAGGGTAGAACAAGAAGCAACGGGTGGAAACTAATCAAGGAGACGGAGAGAAGCAACTTAGAACTAAGGAGAAATTTCCTGACAGTTAGAACAATTAATCAGTGGAACAACTTGCCTCCAGAAGTTGTAAATGCTCCAACACTGGAAATTTTTAAGAAAATGTTGGATAACCATTTGTCTGAAATGGTGTAGGGTTTCCTGCCTGGACAGGGGGTTGGACTAGAAGACCTCCATGGTCCCTTCCAACTCTGTTATTGTTGTTGTTGTTGTTGTTGTTGTTATTAATGCAACTTTCCAGTATATTACTCAGAGGCCAGCTTCTAATTTATTTATTATTTTATTTTTCATATTTTTATACCGCCCTATCTCCCTAGGGACTCAGGTGGTTCACAACCAGATAAAAACATATATATAAATACAAATAAAACATCCATTAAAAAACTTATTATAATTGGTCGAATAATTAAAATAATTAAAATAACAATAGTAATAAAAATAATAAAATCCCCATTAAAACCAATTTGAATTTAAAATCTAGTCCAGCCCTGCGCAAATAAATAGATGAGTCTTAAGCTCGCGGCGAAAGGTTCGGAGGTCGGGAAGTTGGCGAAGTCCTGGGGGAAGCTCGTTCCAGAGGATGGGAGCCCCCACAGATGTCCACCTTGGTCTATTTAGTAAATAACTTAAATGAAAAATGCTAAAGGAATACTGAACTACACTGCACCTCAAGGTAGTCCTCGATTTACAACAGTTCGTTTAGTGACCGCTGGAAGTTACAACGGCGCTGGAAAAACTGACTCATGACCGTTTTTCACGCAACGGTTGCCGCATCCCCGGGGCCACATGATCAAAATTCAGATGCTCGGCAACCAAATTTTTGACAGTTGCAGTGCCCAGGGGTCAGGTGATCACTCCTTGTGATCCTCGGAGAAGGAAAGCCAACGAAGAAGTGAGATCCACTTAACAACTGTGTCACTAATTTAACAGCTGCAGGCGTTCACTTAACAACGGTGGCAAGGAAACGGGGGCAAAGCTCGCTGAACAAGCGTCTGACTGAACAACAGACGATTTCTCCTCTTCTGCTGCATTCCGGTAACGGAACCGTGCTTACCACCCCTTCGAGGGGATGGTGAGCGCAGCAGCCCAAGTTTTAAGAGAAGACTCCACCGCAATTTTACAATTTTCCCTTCTCTTTGGGGTGTCTTCCCAACCTTTAGCTCCCAATTACCTCCTTTTTTATTATGGGAGTTGAAGTCCAGCTCATCTGGATGCTCCCGGGGGCAACTAGAGCGAGAGATTTTCCTTCTCTTGGTTGGCGTGTGGCTGACTTCTGAGGGCCTTCAGGGAAACAGGCCTTCAGAGAGGCCCTTATCTGATGGCAGCGCCCGCTTGCCTGCGTCACAGAGCTTGGCTTTATAATTGGGGTTCGCTTGTTAATCTTTCCATGCCAGCATCTGCAAGAAGCTGCCACGCCGAAGCACCATTTCACTTTAATTGAAGGTCAAGGATCTCTGTGGAATCTGCGAAGATTGTAAAGAGATCAGCAGTGGGCCCTTGAAACACCTAGATAACGCAGAACCATTTAGAGTTCTCGCCTCCCTCCCTGGCACACAAAGCCATGCCGGAGTCTCTCTATTGATGCACTCACGGTGTTTTGGGTTGTTGGGTTTTTTTTTTTTGCAGCTTAGAAATTTATTGGAAATAAAAAGTATTAGCTCTCAAATTTGTATGGTCGTCATTGGGTGCCTATATAGGTAGGTGGTCCTCAACCTATGATCCCAATTCGGTCCAAAAATTCGGTTGCTAAGTGAGACATTTGTTCAGAGAATTTTGCCACATTTTTACGACCTTTCTTGCCACAGTTGTTAAGTGAATCACTGCAGGTGTTAATTTAGTTGTCAGCATTCTGAGTAACGCACCCATTGAAAGCAGAACTCCGAGGCAGGTAGATTCCTCAAAGGATGTGTTTAGTGGATACATCATAGCGACACAGCCGGTGAAAACCAACTCTGAAAGTTCCCGCGGTTTTCACCTAATTAAAAGAGTAAAACTTCCCCACCGTCCAGATGCGGTGTGGCTCAGGCTGTAAGAAGCCTGTTATTAAAACACAGCTGCCTGCAATTACTGCAGGTTCTAGTCCCACCAGGTCCAAGGTTGACTCAGCCTTCCCTCCTTTATAAGGTAGGTAAAATGAGGACCCAGATTGTTAGGGGGGCAATAAGTTGACTTTGTAAATATACAAATAGAATGAGACTATTGCCTTACACACTGTAAGCCGCCCTGAGTCTTCGGAGAAGGGCGGGATATAAATGTAAATAAATAAAATAAAATAAATAAAATGTCATCAGTCACATTGTCCCCATTGTCCAATGAATATAGCTGGCAGGCTCCTCTCCTCCTTTACCAGCCACCTGTTACGATGATCTTGGTTCCCACAGGAAAACTCTTTGTTTTGACTGTTAGCTGGGCTATCTACTTTCCCCCTCTCTTCCCCCTCTCAGGCTTTGTGGCAACTATGAGCAGCACAAAATGGCTCCAGGTTTGCTTCACAGTTGACATTAGCAACAGAGTTGTTAAGCGGTTTCCCCATTGATTTTGTTGCTTAGAAGGTCACAAAAAGTGATCCCATGACCCCGGGACAGTTGTAATTGCCATAAATATGAGTCACCAAGCGTCTGAATTTTGATCACATGACCACCGGAATGCCACAACGGTCGTAAATGTGAAAAAGAGTCATAAATCAATTTTTTTCAGCGCTGTTGTGACTTTGAACGGTCACTAAATGAACCGTTGTAAAACGAGGACTACCTGTAATGGTTGCAGAGGGACAGTGAATCAGAATGCAGGTAGTTCTTGACTTACAAGCTTTTGTTTAGTGACTCTTCAAAGTTACAACAGCACTGAAAAAAGTGACATGACCGGTTTTCACACTTATGACTGTTGCGGAATTTCCGTGGTCACATGATCAAAATTCGGACACTCTGCAACTAGCGCGTATTTATGATGGTTGCAGTGTCCCGGGGTCATGTGATCCCCTTTTGCGACCTTCTGACAAGCAAAGTCAACGGGGAAGCCAGATTCACTTAACAACCATGTTACCAGCAGAACAGCTGCAGTGATTAATTTAACAACGGTGGCAAGGAAGTTCGTAAAATGGGGCAAAAACTCACTTGCCCAGCAATGGAAATTTTGGGCTCAGCTGTGGTCGTAAATTGAGGATAATCTATACAATGAATCAGGCAGAATATGATTACAAATTAAATGCTCAACAATAAGAGCCTCCTTTGAAAGGATCCACGATGCGGGATTTTTGTGGGATGTTTTTCCAAGAAAGTCTGCAAAAAAGCATCTGTATTTCAGTATTGATCTTCCTAAACCCATGGAATCCCCACTAAAAATCAGAATGTTAAATAGAAACAGCAATTAACAAATTTACAATGAACAAAGAACCAACTCGACAAAGCCAACAATAAAACAACGCTAAGGCAGTTGTGTTATGAGACCTCATAGCACATAATTAAAAACCCACAAAGCTGAAGGGAAAATAAAGGAGAGGAAAGAAATTGGAAGAATTGCAAGAAAATCTAATAATTGCTTGGAGAGCCAGTGTGGTTAAAGGCTGAAGGCATCAGGCTAGAAAGGAGACCAGGAGTTATAGCCCACTTTAGGCACAAAGCCAGCTGGGCGACCTTGGGCCAGTCCCTCTCTCTCAGCCCTAGGAAGGAGGCAATGGCAAACCACTTCTGAAAACAACTTGGTTTTCTTGAAACCAAGAAAACTGTAGGGACTTTTGCAGGCAGTTGCTAGGAATAAAAAACTGACGAAGCACCAATAAATAAGTAAATAAATGTTACAATGGAAACCAACTGGGCATGGTGTATAGATAGTCCTTGATTTACAACAGTTCATTTAATGACCGTTCAAAGTTACAACAGCATGACAGTAGCAGCATCCTGGTGTACAAAATTAGCAACCCCTCCCCTCTCCTAGAAGAATGAAATATTTTGGGAAATATTAGAAAAGGCAGAATATTATATTTCCCTAAAAGAGAATCATGCTCTTGGAAAGCAGCCCCCAGCAGGACTGGGCCAGCCTATCTACAAGACAAAAGACCTTCAGCTCCAGGATGATGGGATTAGCCCTCACTCAAGATCCAAAGCCATTAAGGCACAATAGGAATTGCCCAAAGCCCTTTCAGAACACAAGCCCCTTCATTGCATTACCCAGCAAGCTTCAAACAAGCCTGGGACTCAGACAGCCTACAAAGTTAGCTGCGATCCCTATGATAGCCAATAGAATACATATTCTTGCACAGGAATAGGAAGTTCAAGTGCAAAGCCCAAGGGAGAGTAACAAATAACTCTCTCATCAACTCCATCTGGTCAGCTGCCCAGAGCCATGTGCTGGGTGGTTCTGCTTCCCCATTAAACCTTCTTTCCAATCAGCCTCCATGTTTCCAGTGTCTGGAACTGAACCAGATGGATATTTCTTCCAACACTGCGGTCATGTAAGGCCACAAATGAGAATCACCATTTGTGACCTTCCCAGGCAGCTTCTGACAAGCAAAATCAGTGGAAGAAACTGGATTCACTTAACAACTGCACCGTTCACTCAACAACCGCCGTGATTCGCTTAATCAGCATGGGGGAGGGGAGGAGTCACAAAATCAGGAGTGACTCAATTTACAACTGCCTTGCTTAGCAAGAGAACTTCTGGGCTCAATTGGGGTCGTAAATCGAGGATTATCAATGGATAGGAGCGTCCAGTTCTGGATGCATCAAGATAGAAAGACGTTGCCTTTTTCAGAGAAGAGAAAGAACTGACAAGGAGGCCTTGTCAGATTTAAGAGACAAAGAATTTCTTATGGTGAAAGAGGCCTCTCGGGTCTAAGGTACAACTTTACATTTCTGGATACACACACCCACAATCTCGCACATCTATCCCTGTGTAATGTACCGCATTAGAAAGGGGGTCCTAAATTTACGGAGAACGGAGTCCAGTCCTTGTTAGACACCAATTCCCGTATCAGTATCTCCTAGACAGAGAAAAAAGTGTCATGCTATTAATTTCGAGCTGTGAAAACACCCGCTATTGTCGATTGTCGCAAAGCTGGGTCTCGGTGCGAAATGTTGTCGGGGATAGATAAAGCACAATAAGACCCCACTCAGAAGCGCAAAATATTATTTGTGTGAAGTGGCCCTGCTGTTCTTTCTTTAAAATATATCTATCTATCTATCTACTGCGAGATCGCCAGTGACCATAAAATGATTATTGAGGAATATAGTGTTCCAAAAGAAAAGTGCAAGTGAAGTACGTTGAGAGGATGGAGAGAGAGAGAAGGCTATTTAAGCAACAAAGTGCTTGTGAGCCTGAACAATCGAAATGAAAAAAAATAATTGCATTCGCAACCCCCCCTTTTTTGGGGGGGGGTCCTCCAGCTTTTCTTATCAATGACTTTATCACCTTTGGGATTTTATTTTGTACGTTATTTAGGCTCCACTGTAATCCTTGCTATTCTGCCATTGACACCTCCTTAATACCTTATCTAATGCCTCTGACACTTGTGGTGTGCGCCTGCCGCCCTTTTATAATAGAGAACGGCTCCAACAAAGGGGGAAAGGAAAACCGGACGGGTGGAGGGGGAAACCTGGAGGAATTACTAGCCGCTCAGGATGCGGAACGAAGCAGGAGCCAAGAGAAAGGGGTCCCAAGGTGGATTCATCCCCAAACTGAGGTGAACTTTGCCATCGTCTAACAGCTCCTGCAGCTTTGATGGTTGACAAAAAAAGAATAATGGAGGATTCATTAAACGTGAGGTAATCTTTATACTAGCCTAAGACGCTGAGCTTGTCGATCAAAAGGTTGGCAGTTCAGTGGTTCGAATCTCTAGCGCTGCGTAACAGAGTGACTTCTCCCAGTTTCTGCCAAACTAGCAGTTCGAAAGCACATAAAAATGCAAGTAGAAAAAATAGGGACCACCTTTGGTGGGAAGGTAACAGCATTCCGTGTGCCTTTGGCGTTTAGTCATGCCGGCCACATGACCATGGAGACGTCTTCAGACAGCACTGGCTCTTTTGCTTTGAAACAGAGATGAGCACCGCCCCCTAGAGTCGGGAACGACTAGCACATATGTGCGAGGGGAACCTTTACCGTTACCTAATCTTTATACTATTAAAACTCTCGTTCTTGTAGCCTTAAGTGGGCAAAATGGTACAATGTAGATTTTTTTCAATCAGAGTATCTCAAAATGAGCTAATTGACAGCATGTGTCCGAAAGCCAGGACACAGGGCTCCTACAGAATTGAAATTTGGTAAATGTTATAAAACATATTACGACGCAAGCATTATCATAAAGCATTGCATGACATCATATAGGTCAGAGTTCACCAATGTTTCTGGGCTGGCGGCCTAGAGTGGGGGGAAGGGTCAATGGCTTAGGACCAGGGTATTTACGAGACTGCCTTCTGCCACCGATAGCCTCCCAACGACCTGTGCACTCCCAGAGAGCGGGCCTGCTCCGGGTGCCATCAGCCAAACAGTGCCGGCTGGTGACCCCCAGGGGGAGAGCCTTCTCTGTGGCAGCACCGACCCTATGGAATGAGTTACCTCCAGGGTTACGCCAACTTCCCGACCTCCGTACCTTCAAGCGGGAACTGAAGACTCTGCTATTCAGTCGGGCGGGACTAGCCTAAATATTATTTTAATTTAATATTTTAGTTTAATTTAATTTTAATTGAATTTTAAATTGTATAAATCTATTTATAATTTTATATTTTAGGGTTTTATATCGGTCTTTTGACCATTTTAGTTTTAAATTGGCCGGTTAAATATTTCATTTTAAATGTATTTTAAATTTATTGTGTACCTATGTGTTTTAATAAGGCTGTACACCGCCCTGAGTCCTTCGGAAGAAGGGCGGTCTAGAAATCTAATTAATAAATAAAATAAATAAATAAATAAAGAGGGGATGGTTTTGGGGGAGGGGTAGATGCAAGCATGTGCACATGAACACCCATTGCTTGCGCAAGTGGGGCTACAAGCGCCTGCAACAAGGCTTGCGTGAATGAACTACGAGTGCCCATGCAAATGGGGCCACGAGCACCCAGGATGCTTGGGACGCTCACGTGAGTGGGGCTGCGCGTGTGCACCGGCCAGCTTACTCATGTGGCCCAGTGGCCAATAGGCTGTGGCCCATAGGTTGGGGACCCCGATATAGATAGTCCTATATAATCCAGAGCAGGGGTCTCCAACCTTGGCAACTTTAAGCTTAAGAATTCCTCCAGGCTTAAAGTTGCCAAGGTTGGAGACCCCTGATCCAAAGTAAAGGTTCCTCAATATGAACCAAGATTGCAACTGATCTCACTTCTAAGGGCCTATCTTAAACAAGGCTACCAATTTTCAAAGCCCAAATCTCAAAATGAAAATTGCTGGAATAGAAAGGGAAATCTCCTTCCACTTATGACTGTATGACTGTAACTTTGTTGCTTGTATCCTTACGATTTATATTGATATTGTTTCCTGATTGCTTAATTGTAGCCTATGACTATCATTAAGTGTTGTATCATTAAGTTTTAAATTTGTACTCTATGACTATCATTGTTGTAAGTGTTGTACCTTGATGAAGGTATCTTTTCTTTTATGTACACTGAGAGCTTATGCGCCAAGACAAATTCCTTGTGTGTCCCATCACACTTGGCCAATAAAAAATTCTATTCTATTCTATTCTAGATATACCTGTTGTGGTCCATCAGCAACCTATGGAGCTGGCAACGGAGTCGGACAGTGATGAGAGCCATCGGGAAGTGAGGGTCAGACTCCAGAGCCTCCAGAGACTGACAGTATGAGGCAGAGAAACAGGAGGAGCCTGTTCCTAATGCACGCATGAGAAGAGCTGCCAGAAGGCAAGAGCAGCTGAAGCAAAGAGGACAACTCGGGAGTAGGGCCAAGAGATGATTGGCCCCTCCCATAAGGCTTAAAACAGACCAGCACCTGTGTTTCAGCTTTGCCGGAAAACAACGTTGTAGCTGCATCTTCTGCTTCGTCCTCTGCTTCGTGTATGTCTTTGTTTTTGTGGCTTCTGGACATTTATCAGGAAGGGCCTTTGGCAGTTTGCCTAATTGGACAAAGGTTTGTGAGATAACTGAGGAATTTGTGTTGGGAGGCATTTGTTTTACTTGAATGACGCTGGGAATGAAGTAATTCCCAGCTGTTCGAATAATGTTTGTTTTTCCACGGACTACATTCCTACCTGGGCCTGAGTCACAACAATACCCAAGTATATACAACAATGTAAAATCATAGCTGCCAGTTCTTTAGCCAATGCAAATAGCCTTTAATTCACAACAGTTCAAATTAGTGATTGTTCAAATGGCACTGAAAAAAGTGACTTACGAATCCATTTTTCCATACTTAAAACTGCAGCATCCCATGGTCACCAGATCAAAATTCTGGCACTTGTCAACTAGCATGTGTGTATGACACTTACTCCCAAGGTCATGCGATCACCATTTGTAACCTTCCCAGCCAGTTTCCGACGAGCAAAGAGGGAATGCCAGATTTACTTAATGACCGGATGATTTACCTAATGACTGCAGTGATTCACTTAACAACTATGGCGAAAAAGGTCATCAAATGGGGCAAAATTCACTTAACGACTGTTGCTTTGCAGCAGAAATTTAGGGGTCAATTGTGGCCGTAAGTCGAGGACTATCTGTACTATTAAAACTCTTGTTGTAACCTTGAAGTGGGCAAAACGGTACGTCACAGGCAGTGGTGAAATCCAATTTTTTTTACTACAGGTTCTGTGAGCGTGGCTTGGTGAGCATGACTTGATAGACATGGCAGGGTAAGGATACTGCAAAATCCCCATTCCTTCCCCACTGCAGGGGAAAGCATATTGCAAAATCTCCATTCCCACCCCAGTCTGGGGCCAGCCAGAGGTGGCATTTGCCAGTTCTCCGAACTGCTCAAAATTTCTGCTACCAGTTCTCCAGAACCTGTCAGAACCTGCTGGATTTCACCCCTGGTTACAGGGCATCTGGCAGCCAAGAAGGCTCCAAACCCATTAGCACAACTCAGGTGACTCTGAGGATACAGACAAACCCCCAAGTGGGCTCAACGACCCTCTAAAAGAATGCAAATGACCAGCTGTCTGCAAGGAATATAAATCCTTCCTTTCCCCACCATCCAGTCAGAGCTGAAGAAGCTTCTTGGAAGCGAAACATCTTCAAAAGAAAAAACAAGAAAGTCCAGTTGCCTCCTGAAAAAGGGGACAACCATGACCTGGATGACTGAGAATCTCCACAGACGTCACGGTTGGACATCCATAACTTTTTTAAATGGGAAAATTAGATACTTTATGGTAA
The DNA here is from genome assembly GCF_028640845.1 of Ahaetulla prasina. Taxonomy (NCBI): domain Eukaryota; kingdom Metazoa; phylum Chordata; class Lepidosauria; order Squamata; family Colubridae; genus Ahaetulla; species Ahaetulla prasina. Next base: position 12,304,746 of record NC_080539.1, read on the forward strand.
GACTTACCTGGTTTACAAGTCTACACAAGACTTCACTGGATAACCTACAGTGGTTGTTTTTATATACGAATAGAAGAGAAAAGAAGAGAAGAGAAGAGAAGAGAAGAGAAGAGAAGAGAAGAGAAGAGAAGAGAAGAGAAGAGAAGAGAATTTTTTATTGGCCAAGTGTGATTGGACACACAAGGAAATTGTCTTGGTACATATGCTCTCAGTGTACACAAAAGAAAAGATACCTTCATCAAGAATCATAAGGTACAACACTTAACGATAGTCATAGGGTACAAATAAGCAATCAGGAAACAATCAATTTCAATATAAATCATAAAGATACAAGCAACAAAGTTACAGTCATACAGTCATAAGTGAGAGGAGATGGGTGATGGGAACGATGAGAAGATTAATAGTGCAGATTTAGTAAATAGTTTGACAGTGTTGGGAGGGAATTATTGTTTAGCAGAGTGATGGCCTTCGGGAAAAAACTGTTCTTGTGTCTAGTTGTTCTGGTGTGCAGTGCTCTATAGAGTCGTTTTGAGGGTAGGAGTTGAAACAGTTTATGTCCAGGATGTGAGGGATCTGTAAATATTTTCATGGCCCTCTTCTTGCTTCGTGCAGTATACAGGTCCTCAATGGAAGGCAGGTTGGTAGCAATTATTTTTTCTGCAGTTCTAATTATCCTCTGAAGTCTGTGTCTTTCTTGTTGGGTTGCAGAACCGAACCAGACAGTTATAGAGGTGCAGATGACAGACTCAATAATTCCTCTGTAGAACTGGATCAGCAGCTCCTTGGGCAGTTTGAGCTTTCTGAGTTGCCGCAGAAAGAACAGTCTTTGTTGTGCTTTTTTGATAGAGGTCCATCTTAGATCTTGCGATATGGTAGAACCTAGAAATTTGAAGGTCTCTACTCTTGATACTTTGTTGTCTAGTATTGTAAGAGTGGAAGTATAGAAGGGTTTTTCCTAAGTATACCACCATTTCTATAATTTTGAGTGTGTGCAGTTCCAGATTGTTCCAGTCGCACCATGAGGCTAGTTGTTCAACCTCCCGTCTCTATGCGGATTCATCATTGTCTCGAATGCGACTGATCATTGTTGTGTCCTCTGCGAACTTCAGTAGTTTAACAGATGGATAATTAGAGTCCCTCAAAGCAACTTTTATCCATCCAGAAATGCTTCCAAATGAAAGCCTACCTCCCTTTATTTATTTATTAATTAAATTGATAATAAATCTCTCTATCCAAAGTGACATTTTGCATTTTTGCATCTTATGAAAATATTGGGGTACGCATTTGCCAGAATTATACTTTGGAGGATAAAGAGAGCTGCTGGGGGCTCTTCCCAATATTAAATTTTAAAACCCTAGAACCTCATAGGTAGGTAAATAAATGTGCGTCTTGGGTGACTTAACTCCCAAATAGGCTCTCCAAAGTGGGAATGATAGTAGCTGTATTGTAAGTGTATTACATGCTAATTTGAGCAATAAATTTGCCGGAGCTGCAGTGCTGAAGCAATTAATAAACCTCAAAGATCACTTGCCTGCCCTGATGGCTTTCTTCACCATAGTGAAGTATATTCAAGAAAAGAGTGGGTTTATTGCTCCTGTTTTTTTTTTAAAAACTTTTTATTAAAAAAAGGCTTTAATTATTAGTGACACCGTGCAAATAGCTTCCTAAGACTGGAATACCAACTACTTAACTCTCTGACCTTATTATTCAAATAAACACTTCTTATTAAAGCAGTGTGGTTCGTTCGTCAAGACATCAAATCAGCTGTCATTGCAGTGGATTTGAATATCCCCCACTCTGTCAGCAGGGAGCAGGCGGTCTTGGTTAAGGATGGGATGACTACCAATAAAGGAGAATATTTGTAGCTCAGGGTTGAACTGAGGGGTCTTGGGTGCTCTCTGAGCTGGGTTGGTTTTCTTGCAGAGACCTTTCATTACTCAAACTAGGTAACATCATCAGTGCCGCTAAGGAATAGGGGTTTGCTCTCAGTTGAGTCAACTCAGTTGGACTTCTGCAAGAAACCACCTGTTGGAAGAAATATCCATCTGGTTCAGTTCCAAGCGGGGAGAAAGGCACTGGAAACATGGAGGCTGATTGGAAAGATGGTTTAATGGTTGTAGGAAGTTAGCACCCACCCCTTTCCTAGAAGAATGAAATATTCTAGGAAATATTAAAAGGGTAGAATATTTCCCCTAAAAGGGAGGCAGAAACTCAGCCCCCCACCACCACCTTTGCCAATGAGCCATTAAGGCCTGGGCCAGTCTATTGTACATCAGGGGTCGCCAACTTTGGTCACTTTAAGACTTGTGGACTTCAACTCCCAGAATTCCCAGAACTCTGGGAGCAAGTCTTAAAGTGACCAAGGTTGGAGACCCCGTTCTACATGACAAAGATCTACCTCCTGCAGGCAGAGCCATAGTAGGACTTGCCCAAAGCACCTTTCATTACATCATCACCCAGCAAGGGTCAACCAAGCTTGGGACTCAGGACAGCCTACAAAGTTGCCCCTGCATGGCCCCATGGGAGTCTGACAACCAATCAGAATACAGGCTCAAATTCAAAAGCCCAGAGAGGGCATAAAACCGGGGCACTCTCAGCATCTCTTCTCTTTTTTACTCCCAGGACCTCAAACTATGTGGTCCCGTCCACCATTAAAAACCATCTTTCCAAGCAGCCTCCATGTTTCCAGTGTCTTTCTTCCCCACTCGGAACTGAACCCAGAAGGACATTTCTTCCAACATGGTGAAACGGGACCACCAAACACGTGTGATTCTGGGTAGCTCACCACATGGAGTGGAGAGTGAGGATTATTTATGCCCTCTCTTGGGCCTTGCCCTTGAACTTCCTGTTACTGTGGCAAAGGCATGTAGTCTATTGGCTGCTGTCAGACTCCCATGGGGCTATGTGAGGACATGCTTCTCTTGAAGTCAAGTTTGGCTGAAGTGTGCAATGAAGGAGTCTGGGGGCTAATCCTACCATTGTTCAGACCTTGCTGCTGGGAGTAATGGATTACCAAATCTGCATTTTTAAAGGTTGGCCTCAGTATCTTAATATCTGCTTGGGGGCAGGGAGCTGAGGCTCTGTCTTCAGAAAGACATTTCCAGAGGTGGGTTTCAGCAGGTTCTGAACAGTTCTGGAGAACCGGTAGCAGAAATTTTGAGTAGCTCAGAGAATTGGTAGTAAAAATTCTGACTGGCCCCTCCCCCATCTATTCTCTGCCTCCCAAGTCCCAGCTGATCAGGAGAAAATGGGGACTTTGCAGTATCCTTTCCCTGGAGTTGGGTGGGAATGGAGATTTTACAGTAGTCTTCCCCTGCCACGCCCACCAAGCCTTGCCACGCCCACCAAGCCACACCCACAGAACCAGTAGTAAAAAGTCTGACTGGCCTGGCCCCCATCTATTCTCTGCTTCCGGAGTTCCAGCTGACCGGGAGGAAATGGGGATTTTGCAGTATCCTTCTCCTGGAGTGGGGAGGGAACGGAGATTTTACAATATCCTTCCCCTGCCACGCCCACCACGCCATGCCATGCCACGCCACGCCCACCAAGCCACACCCACAGAACTGGTAGTAAAAAAAATTGAAACTCACCACTGGACGTTTCCCCTTTAGGGAAATACAATTCTGCCTTTTTAAAATATTTCTCAAAATACTTCATTCTTCTAGGAGGGGTGGGTGCTAATTTTCTACACAACCAAGCTCAGAAAGCATCAAGGAGCCCTCGATGGAATGACTACTTTGGAAATACCCCCCCCAAAGAATGTTGACTTTAATCTCTAGTCTTCCATCTCTGTTCCAGTGTTTCTCAACCTTGGCAACTTTAAGACATGTAGCCCAGTGTTGGGCGAACTGGTAGCGGCGGGAGGCTCCACCCATCCACCCGGACATCATCAAATATTGTTGTGTCTGCGCCCCCCGAGCCGGGCCTCCTGCCAGAAAGTGACTTGGAAAGTGAGGGGGAAGGGCCGTCAGGACTTACCTCGGGAGCACCGGCTTCCCTGGCTCAGCTCCAGGAGCCAGAAGCAGGCCAGGAGGAAGAGATAACGAGGCCTCTGTCCCCTGACTCTTTCCCCCCTCCAGGCCACGCCTTCAGACCCAGCTGATGGCAATTAGGCTTGGTTGGACCCTAGGTTTCGTAGGCAGGAGAGGAGGGAACAACAGAAGCAGGGGTGGGGCAGGCCTAGGAAGTGCTGAGTCATGGAGCCACACCCCACAGGATATAAAAGCAGCCAGAGCTGCTGTGCCTCTTCGTAGCAGGCAAATTAACTGCTTAACCAAGAGCTGAAGTTTGTTCCTGGGTGACTCATCAGCGTCGAGGGAGATAAAAGAGACACTTGGCAGACGCTCGCTATTCTGCTGTCAGAGCTGATAGTGCCGGCTAATTAAGCCATCACTCAGATGGAGGCGAAGGAGGACAGAACAAATATGATCCGTTTCTGCAAATGCATAGAAGTGGTGCGTGCGAGCGAACCTGTAGCAAAGGTAAGTGAAACCCACCCCCAATGTAGACTTCAACTCCCAGAATTCCCAGGCCAGACTATGAATCCCATGGTCATTAAGCAAATCCATTAAGTTTCCCCCATTGACTTTGCTTGTCAGAAGCTGGCTGGGGCATTTGCAGATGGCAATCACAGGAAAACACCCCCCATCCCGTCAGAGATGCTTATAACGGTCATAAATGAATGCTGGTTGCCAAGCAGCTGAATTCTGATCGTGTGACCAGGGAGATGCTGCAATGGTTGTAAGCGCGAGGGCTCGTTGTAATACGCTTTTTTCAGTGCCGTTGTAACTTCGAACAATCACTATACGAACTGTTGTGAGTCAAGGACTACCTGTATCAGTTAAAGCAATGGATTCAATTTTTTTTTATTACCGGTTCTGTGGGTGTGGCTTGGTGGGCGTTTGCATGGCTTGATGGGCGTGGCTTGGTGTCAGAGGTGGGTTTAAAAACCCGTTGCTACTGGTTTGCTTGCGGGCGCTCGCGCACTCGCGCATGCGCGCAATGCTTCTGCACATGCACAGAAGTGTCCGGCATGTGGGTGGAACCTCCTGCCACCACTGCTACTAGTTCGCCCAATCTGGGGCAAACAGGTAGCAACTCACCACTGCTTGTTGGGCGTGGCAGGGGAAGGATACTATTAAATCTCCATTCCCTCCCCACTCCAGGGGAAGGTTACTGCAAAAAGCCCCATTTCCTCCAATCAACTGGGACTCGGGAGGCAGAGAATAGATGGGGCAGGGCCAGTCAGAGGTGGTATTTACCGGTTTTCCGAACTACTCAAAATTTTCGCTAACAGTTCTCCGGAACTGGTCAGTAGCTGCTGAATACCACTTCCGAGTGGCCCGCAACTTTTTGGGCACCAGGGACCGATTCCGTGCAGACAGGCTTTTCCGTGGACCAGAGGGGGCACGATTTCTCATGCTGCCTGCATCCTGCGGATGGGGCTCCACTTGTTTGTGCGGCCCAGTTTTTGGCCTGCTGCGGCCCACTGCCAGTCCACAGATTGGGAGTTTGGCACTCCAGAGCTAAAGAATGGGCAGCTATGATTTCACATCGTTGTGCATACACTCAGACATCATAGGGTATATCTAGCGCCCCTAAATTCCCCATTCTGTTCCAGCAATTTTTCTTTTGAGTCTCGGACATTTAAAATGGACAACCTTGTTTAAGCTTAGACGTGATCAGTTGCAAACTATATTGACTAACATTCACTCTGGGGTTTTTTTTATGGGGGGGCGCATATCCCTTGAATCTGATCAAAGGGGCTTTCGTTATCTTTCTGGTGTGGCTTTCTCAGTCTTACTCCTTTACAAGAGAGCCAGCAATAAAAGTGGCATAAAATCCCTTATGGAAGAACATTGGGGGTGAAAAAAAACAACAACCCACAGCTTTTACAGAAGCAGTGAAATCAAATCAATTCTCCCTTTTCCTTCTTTTTTTTTTGACTCCTTTTAACCTTACATTTTTACATTTTTCCACCTTGTCGCAGCAGAACTGCACTAGAGAAGCGATTCCCCCCTCCTCTTTTTCCCCCCTGTTCCTATTGAATCAATTATTTTGCCTCTTGATTTTCTATGAAATGGCCCAGAATGGAAGCCTGATTGCTAACGGGGCCCGTATTGTTAAAAGCGATGTGTTTTTGAAAGGGATAACTAGTCTTACCTTTTTTTTTTTTTTTAAAGAAGAAGAATAAACGAAAGAATTTGACTGCACCGGATTTGGTTGATTGATGCAAACTGCAGTGGGGAAGGAGGCCATCCAAAGGGAGCTTTTAACCGATGACAGCCTGAGCCAGGGTGCCTGGTAAGCAGGTTTTGCAATGAAAGGTCACGCTCTGTAGATCTGTGTGTTGCAATGCTGACCTTAGTTTTTTCTTGGGGGCCCCTTGTACTAATAGGCCCAGTCACCTGACTATCACCCCCCCTTTCCCCCCCCCAACTAGCCAATGGGATTAATGTTCCACTGCTTGGATCGATCAGGCATTAGCATGAAGCGTTCTGTCGATGTTGCATTTATACCGTGTCATTGATTTAACGCTATTGACAGCTGAATGGGTGTTCTTGGAGCTGGCGAGGGAGGGTGGTTTGTCACCGGATTATTAACCGAAGCAGCTGTTCCCCGAAGTAAGCAACTTGCCATTCACGCCCCTCAGTTGGGATAATGTAGGAGCATTGTCTTCCCACCCTTCTCACAACTTTTTCAGAATTACTAAATCCTTCATATGTCTCTCTCTCTCTCTCTCTCTCTCTCTCTCTCTGTGTGTGTGTGTGTGTATGTCTTTGACTTGTGGAGGCTACTTGGACAAGTCCTTCCAGGTTTCATGGCAAGGTTTTCATATTTTTTTATTTTTAATCTTTTTAATCTTTTATTTTATTATATATTTATTTATTATATATTAATATAATATTTATAATATTATAATATAATATAATATAATATAATATATAACATAACATAACATAACATAACATAACATAACACAACACAACATAATATAATATAATATAATATAATATACAACTTCTCCACTGCAAAAACATATGGACTACTAATCTTGATCAAGGCAAAGCAATAGATGCAATCTACATAGACTTCTGCAAAGCTTTTGACTCAGTAGTACATGACAAACTTCTCATAAAACTAAAATCCTACGGCATTTCAGGACCTCTTCACAATTGGATAACTGCTTTCCTGTCAAACAGACAACAAGTGGTCAAAATTGGCAATGCTCTATCAAATCCTGTCCCTGTCAAAAGTGGCGTTCCTCAAGGCAGCGTTCTTGGACCAATGCTCTTCATACTATACATAAATGATCTCTGTGACCATATCTCAAGTTACTGTGTTCTCTTTGCTGACGATGTCAAACTATTTAACACCACCAACAATGCTACTACCCTTCAAAAAAACCTTGACTTTGTATGCGATTGGTCTAAAACTTGGCAACTCCAAATCTCAACCAGCAAATGCTCAGTCTTACATATTGGAAAAAAAGAACCTAAACAGTAAGTACAAGCTTGATGGACATTACCTTACAGATGACCCCCACCCTGTTAAAGACCTTGGAGTTTTCATATCAAATGATCTAAGTGCCAAAGCCCACTGTAACTGCAAAAAAGGCCTTAAAAGTTGTAAACCTAATCTTGCATAGCTTCTTCTCCAAAAACACTACACTACTAACCAGAGCATATAAAACATTTGCTAGACCAATTCTTGAATACAACTCGACTGTCTGGAACCTGTACCACATTTCTGACATCAATAAAATTGAACGTGTCCAGAAATATTTTACAAGAAGAGTTTTCCACTCCTCTGAATACAACAAAATACCTTATGCCACCAGACTTGAAATCCTGGGTTTAGAAAATTTAGAACTACGCTGCCTTCGACATGACCTGAGTTTAACTCATAGAATCATCTATTACAATGTCCTTCCTGTCGAAGACTACTTCAGCTTCAATCGCAACAATACACGAGCACACAATAGATTTAAGCTTAATGTTAACCGCTCCAATCTTGATTGCAGAAAATATTACTTCAGTAACAGAGTTGTTGAAATAAACTACCTGACTCTGTGGTCTCTTCCCAAACTCCCCAAAGCTTCAACCAAAAACTGTCTACTATTGACCTCACCCCATTCCTAAGAGGTCTGTAAGGGGTGTGCATAAGAGCACAAGCATGCCTACCTTTCCTGTCCTATTGTTTCCTTTCGTTATATCCAATTAATATAGTTATTACATACTCATACTTATATATATGCTTATATATTGTATAGTTATTTCATGCTTACGCTTATATATACTGTATGACAAAATAAATAAATAAATAAAATAAACATGGTGAATCCCCCTCCCCACCCATGCCTTTTTCCTAGGGCTGAGAAAGAGGCACTGGTCCAGAGTCTGCAGCTTTTTTTTGTGGTTTAGAACATGACTGAGACTAAATCTCTACAGCAAACCATTAACGAATTGCATCCAGATTATTGATAGTCAGTGTGCTGTCTGTCAATAAACTATCTGTCTATCTGTCTCTCTCTTTCTCTCTATCACTCTATCTAGTTATCTGGTCTATCATCTCTCTCTCTCTCTCTCTCTCCATCTATTCATCATCAATCAACTATCTATATTATCTATCAGATAATAAACTACCCACCATCTGTCCCCCAGAATCAATCTCTCTCTCTCTCTCTCTCTCTCTCTCTCTCTCTCTCTCTCTCTCTCTCTCTCCCTTTCTCTCTCTCTGTGTGTGTGTGTATAATATCAAAGCAACCTGGTCAACCCAAATATGGTTTGAATCCCAGAAAGGTATGGCTAGCTGATGAGAACTAAATAGCTTGAAATAGATCTAGTCTCCCTTTATTTCTTTGTCAGTAAATATATATATATATATATATATATATATATATATATATATATATATATATATATATATATATATATATATATACTGTATATATATATATATATATATATATATATATACTGTATATATGTAGGTCTTTGGTTATTCGGGTTTTCTCCCGTAAAATTGGAAGTGTCTTCTTTAAGTCTCATTCGTCATCTTCAGGCTTCAGCTTCGTGCTTCTGGGAGCAATGTATATATATATATATACTGACAAAATATATATATTTTCCTAACAAATATACGCTCACTTGCAAATAAGATGGATGAAATACTCCTCTTAAACAAATACTATTCTGATTTTCGCAATTCAGCAGTCCTATGCTTCTCTGAAACCTGGTTAAATGAATCAATTGAAAATAGCAGCCTGAACATTCCAGGATTTCAAATTGAACGATCAGACAGGATTCCAGAAACATCTGGTAAAAAGAAAGGAGGAGGCTTATGCCTATATATTAATTCAACCTGGTGTCAAGATTTTAACATAATTTACAAATTCTGTGACAACAATTTAGAGACTCTAATTATCAACTGCAAACCTTACTATTCGCCTCGTGAATTTTCCTCATTTCTTCTAATTGCTGTTTATGTCCCACCACAAGCCTGTGTAAACAAGGCATTACGAACTCTAGCTGACCAAATCATGGCTGAAGCCAAACACCCTGATTCACTGGCCATTGTTTTGGGAGATCTAAACAAGGCAAACTTAAGGAAAGAACTACCAAAATACTTTCAGCATGTCAATTGTCCCACCAGAGGCAAGAATACTCTAGACCACTGCTACACAACACTAAAAGATGCCTATCGGTCTTTACCACGTGCAGCTGTAGGACACTCTGATCATTGCATGATTCACCTTGTACCTGCTTACAGGCAAGACTTAAAGCCATAAAACCAATAATTAAATCAGTGAAAACCTGGACGGAGGAATCAGAATTAAAGTTACAGGCATGTTTTGACTGCACTGATTGGAATATTTTAAAGATACCTCTGCAGACCTGGATGAACTCACAGATACTGTAACATCATATGTCAGCTTCTGTGAAGACCTATGTGTACCTACAAGGAACTTGCGAATACACAGTAATAACAAACCTTGGTTTACACCTAAACTTAAGCAGCTACGACATTCCAAGAGAAGCCTACAGAAAAGGTGATAAAATGCTGTACAATCAGGCCAGAAATGCACTAACAAGGAGATAAGAGCAGCAAAAGAAGCTACTCTGAAAAGCTAAAGAATCAATTTTCAGCAAATGAACCAGCAAACATGTGGAAAACTCTTAAAAATATCACGGCTATGGCAAACCTCCTTCCCAGGCTGAAGGTAATCAACAACTGGCAGATGACCTGAATGAGTTTTACTGCAGGTTTGAAAGGAAACTACAGCCACCTATCTCCACAACCCCATCTCAGACACACCAACAACAGCCAAGCCTCCTACAACTGACCCCATTTCATTGGGTTCACAACCCCTAGTGATCACAGAAAAGGAAGTGCAGGACCTATTTCACAGACAAAAGCCAGGAAAAGCTCCAGGCCCAGACAAGATAACTCCTTCTTGCTTAAAAGTCTGTGCTGACCAATTGGCCCCATCTTCACCCATATTTTCAATAAATCACTAGAGATGTGCTATGTTCCTTCTTGCTTCAAAGCTCTACCATCATCCCAGTGCCGAAGAAGCCCACCATCAAGGAACTGAATGACTACAGACCAGTTGCTCTAACATCTGTAGTCATGAAAACCTTTGAAAGGCTAGTGCTTTCCTACCTGAAAACCATCACGAATCCGCTCTTAGACCCCTTGCAATTTGCATACCGAGCAAATAGATCAACAGATGATGCTGTTAATATGGCTCTGCACTACATCCTACAACATCTTGAGTCTCCAAAGACCTATGCAAGGGTCCTTTTGTAGACTTTAGTTCAGCATTCAATACCATCATTCCAGACATTCTTCTAACTAAGCTAAACCAGCTACAGGTACGGAACAGACTTGTAAGTGGATCACAAGCTTCCTAACAAACAGGAAGCAGCAGGTGAAGCTAAGCAAGATCACATCAAATACCTGTACAATTAGCACAGGGGCCCCCAAGGCTGTGTGCTCTCCCACTTCTCTTCTCTCTGTATACCAATGACTGCATCTCCAATGATCCATTTGTTAAGCTACTGAAGTTCGCAGATGACACAACAGTGATTGGTCTCATTCGAGACAATGACGAATCCGCATATAGGCGAGAGGTCGAGCGACTAGCCTTGTGGTGCAACCAAAACAATCTGGAACTGAACACACTCAAAACCGTAGAAATGGTGGTAGACTTTAGGAAAAACCCTTCCATACTTCCACCTCTCACAATACTTGACAACACAGTATCAACAGTAGAAACCTTCAAATTTCTGGGTTCTATCATATAAGATCTCAAATGGACAGCTAACATCAAAACATCATTAAAAAAGGACAACAAAGAATGTTCTTTCTGCACCAACTCAAGCTCAAACTGCCCAAGGAGCTGCTGATCCAATTCTACAGAGGTATTATTGAGTCTGCCATTTGCACCTCTATAACTGTCTGGTTTGGTTCTGCAACCCAACAAGAAAAACACAGACTTCAGAGGATAATTAGAACTGCAGAAAATTAATTGCTACCAACTTGCCTTCCATTGAGGACCTGTATACTGCACGAATCAAGAAGAGGGCCGTGAAAATATTTGCAGATCCCTCGCATCCTGGACATAAACTGTTTCAACTCCTACCCTCAAAAGCGGCTATAGAGCACTGCACACCAGAACAACTAGACACAAGAACAGTTTTTCCCGAAGGCCATCACTCTGCTAAACAAATAATTCCCTCAACACTGTCAGACTATTTACTGAATCTGCACTACTATTAATCGTTTCATAGTTCCCATCACCAATCTCTTTCCACTTATGACTGTATGACTATAACTTGTTGCTGGCAATCCTTATGATTTATATTGATATATTGATCATCAATTGTGTTGTAAATGTTGTACCTTGATGAGCGTATCTTTTCTTTTATGTACACTGAGAGCATATGCACCAAGACAAATTCCTTGTGTGTCCAATCACACTTGGCCAATAAAATTCTATTCTATTCTATTCTATTCTATTCTATTCTATTTTTCTTTCAATTCACAGGAAAAGGAACATACAAAACTTTTTATATATATAACATAACATCAGAGTTGGAAGGGACCTTGGAGGCCTTCTAGTCCAACCCCCTGCCCAGGCAGGAAACCCTACCATCTCAGTCAGATGGTTATCAACATTTTCTTAAAATTTCCAGTGTTGGAGCATTCACAACTTCTGAAGGCAAGTCGTTCCACTTATTAATTGTTCTAACTGTCAGGAAATTTCTCCTTAGTTCTAAGTTGCTTCTTTCCTTGATCAGTTTCCACCCATTGCTTCTTGTTCTACCCTCAGGTGCTCTGGAGAACAGCCCAACTCCCACTTCTCTGTGGCAGCCCCTGAGATATTGGAACACTGCTATCATGTCTCCCCTAGTCCTTCTTTTGTTAAACTAGACATACCCAGTTCCTGCAACCGTTCTTCATATGTTTTATCCTCCAGTCCCTAATCATCTTTGTTGCTCTTCTCTGCACTCTTTCTAGAGTCTCAACATCTTTTTTACATCGTGGCGACCAAAACTGGATGCAATATTCCAAGTGTGGCCTTACCAAGGCATTATAAAGTGGTACTAGCACTTCACGTGATCTTGATTCTATCCCTCTGTTTATGCAGCCCAGAACTGTGTTGGCTTTTTTAACAGCTGCTGCACTGCTGGCTCATATCTAGATGGTTATCCACTAGGACTCCAAGATCCCTCTCACAGGTACTACTATTGAGCAAGGTACCACATATACGGTACTGGTGCATTTTGTTTTGGCCTAAATGTAGAACCTTACTTTTTCACTGTTGAATTTCATTTTGTTAGATGGCGCCCAATGTTCAAGTCTGTCAAGATCTTTCTGTAACTTGAGCCTATCTTCTGGAGTGTTAGCTATTCCTGCCAGCTTGGTGTCATCTGCAAATTTGATGAGTTCCCCATCTATCCCTCGTCCAAGTCATTGATGAAGATGTTGAAGAGTACTGGGCCTAAAACAGAGCCTTGGGGTACTCACTGCATACTTCCCTCCATGTGGATGTAGTTCCGTTGAGGACTACACGTTGAGTCAGTTGGTCAGCCAGTTCTGAATCCATCTGGTGGTGGTGCTGTCTAACCCACATTTTCTACTTTATCTAGTAGTAGGTTATGGTCTACTTTATCAAATGCTTTACTGAAGTCCAAGTAAATTATATCAACAGCATTCCTCTGGTCTACTAATTTTGTCATTTTGTCAAAGAATGCGATAAGATTAGTCTGGCATGATCTGTTTTGACAAACCCATGTTGGCTTTTGGTTATTACTTTGTTTGCTTCTAGGTGTTCGGTGATTCGTTGCTTGATTATCTTTTCCAGAATCTTCCCGGTATTGAGGTCAGACTGATAGGTCTGTAGTTTCCTGGATCTGTTTTTTCCTTTTTGAAGATGGGAACTACATCAGCTCTTTTCCAGTCCTCTGGCAGCTCCCTGTGCTCCAGGATCTTTGAAAGATATAGTTCAGTGGTTCTGAGATCCGTCTGCCAGTTCCTTCAGAACCTTGGGGTGTAATCCATCCGGTCCTGGTGATTTGAACTCGTCTAGGGTAGACAGGTGTTCACTTACCATTTTCTTCCCTATTTTAACTTGTGTTTCTAATCTGTTTTTGTAGTGCTGTTTTGATAGGTTGGATTGTTTTTCCTTTTGTGTAAAGACAGATGCAAAATATGAGTTAAGTAGATCTGCTTTCTCCCTGTTGCTTGTCATCTTCTTGCCACTTTCTCCCAGCAATGGGCCAATTGTTTCCTTGACTTTTTCTTGTTTTTAACATGTTGGAAGAAGCTTTTTATTATTTTTACTTTTGTCGCTAGCCTTTGTTCATTGTGAGCCTTAGCTTTCCTCACTTCATCTTTACAGGCTCGGGCTATTTGCTGATATTCTGCCTTAGTTATTTGCCCCTCTTTCCACTTTTTATATTTGTCCTTTTTGTCTTTCAATTTGTCAGATAGTTCTTTATGCATCCATGCTGGTTTCTTTTGTGATCTACTGTTTTTCTTCTTCATTGGTATTGTGTTAGACTGTGCTTTTATAATCTCACTTTTCAAAATTTCCCAAGCTTCTTGAGTTGTTTTCCCCCTGAGGATTGAATCCTTCTCAAGATCTCTCTAAGTTTATTGAAATTAGCTCTCTTAAAGTCCAAGACTCTGGTTTGACTTTGTTCTACTACTTGTATTTGCTTAATGTTGAATTCCAATATTGCGTGGTCACTTGCCCCCAAGGTTCCTGTAGCTTCAACACCTTCTATCATTTCATCTCTGTTAGTGAGAATTAATATATATAGGTATATATATTATATATATATATTATATATATATTATATATATAGGTATATATATATATATATATATAGGTCTTTGGTTGTTCGGGTTTTCTCCCGTGTAAAATTGGAAGTGTCTTGGCGACGTTTCGATGAAGTCTCATTCGTCATCTTCAGGCTTCAGCTTCGTGCTTCTGGGAGCAATGTGTGATCGCAGCTGTTTCTTCCTTTTAACTGCTAGTTAAACAGCACGAGCTGAAGCCTGAAGATGACGAATAATTTTTGGCTGTGCTCTGATTGGATGGTGGGGTTGGCTGTGCTCTGATTGGCTCGGGGTGTGTTCTGTTTGGGGGGGGCTTGGTTGTGCTCAGATTAGTTTGAGTTGCAGGAGGATTTGAGTTGGTGAGCTGCATTGCTGTTGTTTGGCTTCGCTTTTGTGGTCGTGCTACATCTTCATAGTGGGTGTCAGTCTGCTGCATGTATGGATTGGAAGGGTTTGAAATGGCTAATGATGCAGCTGCGGTCTGGTTTCTGGTCCGTGGTTGTGCTTCATCATTGGTGTGGGTTTGAGTTTGCTTTCTGCATGGATGTGTGGTGGTGACATGCTGTGTGGCACTCATGAGTGTGGGTCTTGCGTCATTCTTCATGTTAGGGACTCGTTTGTCGATAAGGGCAGATTTCCAAATGGCTGGTAGGCGGGAGATATCATCTCATTTATTCATGCTGTGTGGGCGTTTTTCTATCTCGATGTCTTCTCTGATTATTCTGTTGTTAAAGTGTTCAGTTTTGGCGATAGTTCTGGTATTTTTAAAGTCAATTTTATGTCCTGTGGCTTTAAGGTGTTGGACCAGGGAAGAAGTTGGTTCCTCTTTTTTGACTGAGTTCTTATGTTCTTCAATGTGTGCACTTATTCTTCTGTTGGTTTGTCCGACACATGAAACACACAAGAAACAAACAGTGCATAACATCTCAGATAGGATCCTCACCAAAGTCGAAACCAATGTTCTTTCCAAAGGATTTGCAGTCGCTCCCAAACACATCCTCACTCCATCTACCAATCAAGAGGCAACCACACAACCAACTAAACCCACTCACAGCAACACTCCCCACCAGTATTTATAGAGAGACGGCAGCTCCGACCACGCTTTGCTCGCACAAGCACGAAGCTGAAAACACCGGCCTGAAGATGATGAGTGAGACTTCGTCAAAACGCCGCCAGGATACTCTCCTGGTGTGTTTTTTTCTGGTAGATGGTGTGTCCTAGGGAGCCGTTGGGTTTTTTGTAGATTAGGACATCCAGAAAGGGGAGTTGGTTGCTAGCTTGGAACTTACTATGGAAATAGAAGCTAACAATATAACCTTAGCTGTGAAAGGTGGCTGGATGACTTTGGGCCAAACCCTTGGAGACTCTGACTTCTAGTCCTACCTTAGGCATGAGAAAGCCTGTTGGGTGACTTTGGGCCAGTCACTCTCTCTTAGCCCAACCCACCTCACAGGATTGTTGTTGTTGTGGGGAAAATAGGAGGAGGAAGGAATATTAGGTATGTTTGCTGCCTGGAGTTACTTATAAAAATAGTTAAGGTGGGATAAAAACATATTTTTTAAAAAACCGGTGCATCAGCTGACCTGGAAAGCAGTGGCTGACATGCAACCTGGGTTTTCCTATACTATAATGGCACCTACCCAAAAAAATCAGTGAGAACGGGGTCATCCTCCTGGAGGGTTCCCCTTCTATGAAAGGATATCCCCCCCTTTCATAGAGCAGCCCCCCACGATTTCTGCTCCAATCTTCACTCTTCTAAAAAGTTACCAGGACAGATGATAGAGTCCCCAGTGCCTATATTTGCTGTAGTCATGTTAAGGCTTTAATGTAATTGCATTTGTTAGGGTTAGTGTATGTATTATTAATATCTGCAAACCGTCTAGAGTCCATTAGGTTTGAGGCAGTAGATAAAGGGCACATATAAATAAGTATGAATAAATAATACTCCCGACCCCCCTGGTCTGATTTGCACAAGATGTTAAGACAATGTTGGGAATCACAAACCGCACAAAACCTCTTTTTACCGTGTGATGCTTCCTAACCCCGTGTCCTTCAGGAACTACGGCTGCCTTGCAAAACCGACTCTCTCAAAATTCATATTCCTTGCACAGGAGCTGTGGGGAGCATCCAAGCTGCTTAGGTGGGACAAAGATTTTCCCCGCCCCCAAACAAGGAAAGGTTGCAGGAACTGGGCATGGCTAGTCTAGTGAAGAGAAGGACCCGGGGAGACACGATAGCAGCCTTCCAATATCTGAGGGGCTGCCACAGAGAGGAAGGGGGTCAAGCTATTCTCCAAAGCACCCGAAGGCCAGACAAGGAATAATGGATGGAAACTGATCAAGGAGAGATTCAACCTGGAAATGAGAAACTTTCTAACAGTGAGAACAATCAACCTGTGGAACAGAAGTTGCCTTCGGAAGTTGTGGGAGCTTCATCACGGGAGGCTTTCAAGAAGAGGGATAGAATCAAGATCACGTGAAGTGTTAATACCACTTTATAATGCCTTGGTAAGGCCACACTTGGAATATTGCATTCAGTTTTGGTCGCCACAATGTAAAAAGGATGTTGAGACTCTAGAAAGAGTGCAGAGAAGAGCAACGAAGATGATTAGGGGACTAGAGGCTAAAACATATGGTTGCAGGAACTCAATATGCCTAGTTTAACGAAAAGAAGGACTAGGGGAGACATGATAGCAGTGTTCCAATATCTCAGGGGTTGCCACAAAGAAGAGGGAGTCAAACTATTCTCCAAAGCACCTGAGGGAGAACAAGAAGCAACGGGTGGAAACTAATCAAGGAGAGAAGCAACTTAGAACTAAGGAGAAATTTCCTGACAGTTAGAACAATTAATCAGTGGAACAACTTGCCTGCAGAAGTTGTAAATGCTCCAACACTGGAAATTTTTAAGAAAATGTTGGATAGCCATTTGTCTGAAATGGTGTAGGGTTTCCTGCCTGGGCAGGGGGTTGGACTAGAAGACCTCCAAGGTCCCTTCCAACTCTGATATTATTATTATTATTATTAAGAACTGGGCTGCCATCTGTCAGAAATGGTGCAGGGTCTCCTGCTTGAGGGTTGGACTAGATGACCTATGAGGTCCCTTCCAACTCTATTAATCTGTTAAAACGTTCACGTTAAATACTCTGTCCTATCTCTCCCCACAGCCCATTCCTCCCCACCCCCACCCCCCGTATTGATACTGAATTGTGGGTGACGTTTGAGAAGAGAACCGGTGGCACCTGGACCAGAATATGATGAAGTACATTTATCAGTTAACAAGAATACTTCAATGCCCTGTGACAAACACACAGTGTTTTTTTGCACACCGTAGCTTATTGTGACTGTATATTTTTCCGATTATTAATATCCAGGACACAGAGGTAGGCCCTGTGTTCCATCACTTAGCTTTGAAGACCACTCTATCTCCTGCATTGACATTTTACTGGCTCTTCTTGTCAACATAAATCAGAGCTTTGTCGTTATTCTGATATCACCTTTGGATGATTACAGTCTCAACAGAAGGAGTGCGTAAATCTCCCTGGCCGTGGCTGAAGTCGGTTATAAAGCTCAGCGGTAATATATTTTCATGGGACGTCCACATCTGGGCTCCTGGCTGTCCTACAGAACACCCTAGGCTAGAGATATCAAACTCGATTTCATTGATGGCCAGATCAGCATTTGTGGTTATTCTCCGGGTGTGGGGGGGAGCTGGCTGCTGATGGTGGTGGCAGCAGCGGCGGTTGCATCCCCCAATCTGCGAGGGAGAGGAGGAAGCGGTGGTGGTGGAGATTTAGGGGCAAGTGATAGATGAGACAACGCTGGCATGCAATCATGCTGGGATGGGATGAGTCTGTGTGTGTGTGCGCTCACCACCTCCTGTGCACCAGGATAGCGTGGGCCAGACCAAAGTGACATGAGCCGGCCCCTTACAATTTCCAGGGCGGCCACACGGGCCAGAACCGACCACGTCATGGGCCAGATTCAATCCGTGGGCCTTGAGTTTGACACCCCTGCCTTAGGCAAAGGTTGTTGGGTTCAAAGAATTGGGAAGGCAGCGTGGCAGTAGCTATTGGCGTAGGTTGTCATGCGTTATTCATTTTCTTATAAATTGGATATAGGTAGTCTTTGACCCAAAGGTGCTTTTCCAAGAGGCAACTGGACCAGTGGTAGTCAACCTGGTCCCTACCGCCCACTAGTGGGCGTTCCAGCATTCATGATGGGCGGTAGGGGTTTTGTCCGATACTGAAGCACTTTCTTTTTTTAATTTAATTGACTTTTTTAAAAAAATTCATAGCATTATTTAAAAACATTTTCATTAGGTTTTCATAAAATTCCCTGTGACAATTTAAATTTCTGAAAATATACTATTTGTATCACCTGTGCATAAGTTTAGTTCACGTTATGTAAGTGAAACAAAATGGCGCTATAGTGCGACCACAAACAAAAGAGCCTCGTCCCAGAATACGCAATTGCCCCCACACCACCCAGCTGTAACAGACAAGCAGAGCAAACCCAATCCACGATGCGCGAGAGGCATGCGCAGACGACGATACACGGCGCATTACTGTGGAACCGGTGGGCGGTTAGAAAATTTTACTACTAACAGAGATACAAAAGTGGGCGGTAGGTATAAAAAGGTTGACTACCCCTGAACTGGACTTTCTGGTTTTTATTTTGAAGGCGTTTCACTTCTCAGCCAAGAAGCTTCTTCAACTCAGAACTGCTGTTATCTGTCCCCATCATCAGGATCTGGATGGAGTGCCCTCCTTCTGGTGGTTTTAAACTTTTCAGTGGCTTTTTATAGCATTGTCCATAGCAGGGGTCTCCAACCTTGACAACTTTAAGACTTGTGGACTTCAACTCCCAGAGTTCCTCAGCCAGCTGCTTTATTATTATTATTATTATTATTATTATTATTATTATTATTATTATTATTATTATTATTATTATTATTATTATTATTATTAGCCGTAATAGCTCAGGCTGTAAGAAGCCTGTTATTAGAACACAGAGCCTGCAATTACTGCAGGTTCAAGCCCGGCCCGAGGTTGACTCAGCCTTCCATCCTTTATAAGGTAGGTAAAATGAGGACCCAGATTGTTGGGGGAGCAATAAGTTGACTGTAAATATACAAATAGAATGAGACTATTGCCTTACACACTGTAAGCTGCCCTGAGTCTTCGGAGAAGGGCGGGATATAAATGTAAATTTAAAAAGTTGTTGTTGTTGTTGTTGTTGTTGTTGTTGTTGTTGTTATTATTATTATTATTATTATTATTATTATTATTATTATTATTATTATTATTATTATTATTATTATTTGCATTTATATCCCACCCTTCTCCGAAGACTCAGGGCGGCTTACACTATGTTAGCAATAGTCTTCATCCTATTTGTATATTTATATACAAAGTCAACTTATTGCCCCCAACAATTTGGGTCCTCATTTTACCTACCTTATAAATGATGGAAGGCTAAGTCAACCTTGGGCCTGGTGGGACTAGAACCTGCAGTAATTGCAGGCAGCTGTGTTAATAACAGACTGTCTTACCAGTCTGAGCCACAGAGGCTCAGACTTGTGGACTTTGAAGTCCACAAGTCTTAAAGTTGTCAAGGTTGGAGACCCCTGGTCCATAGTATTCGTCTGGATTACTTATATGGGCTGGGTGTCAGGGCCACTATGTTGTGGTTTGGTCCTGCTTGAGTGGCTAATACCATCTGGTAGAAGTAAAGATAGAGATGTAAGATTCACTTGTTGGGTGCTGTTGGGTTTGATCAGTAGTGAAATCCTCCCCAGTTTGCCACCGGTTCGCTGCCTGCATATGTGCGGTGTGAGTTGCGTGTGCCCTGCGTGTGCACATGTGCAGTTTGCACCAAACGCATGCATGCATACGTGGTGTGTGCCAAACGCGCGCTTCACATGGAAAAAGGTGGCTTGGGAAGGTAAGTAGAACAGCAAGGGGGGGAACAGCTGTGCTGTGCGATTTAGTTTTGCTTGAAAGCAGGATTTCCTGATTTCTAGTGAATTTAAATCATGCGGCACAGCTGATCGTCGGAAATACCGGTTCAGACAAACCGGTAGCTTTTTTTAATTTTATTTATTTATTTGTCACAACATTATATATAAGCATAAGCATGAAATAATTATACAATATATAAGCATATATATAAGCATAAGCATGAAATAACTATACGAATTGGATACAATCAAGGAACATTAGGACAGGAACAGTAGGCACGTTGGTGCTCTTATGCACGCCTTTTACAGACCTGTTAGGAATGGGGTGAGGTCAAAGTTTTTGGTTAAAGCTTTGAGGAGTTTGGGAAGAGACCACAGAGTCCGGTAGTGCATTCTAGGCATTAACAACTCTGTTACTAAAGTCATATTTTCTGCAATCAAGATTGGAGCGGTTAACATTAAGCTTAAATCTATTGTGTGCTCGTGTATTGTTGCGATTGAAGCTGAAGTAGTCTTCGACAGGAAGGACACTGTAATAGTTGATTCTATGAGTTAAACTCAGGTCATGTCGAAGGCGGCGGAGTTCTAAGTTTTCTAAACCCAGGATTTCAAGTCTGGTGGCATAAGGTATTTTGTTGTATTCAGAGGAGTGGAAAACTCTTCTTGTAAAATATTTCTGGACACGTTCAATTGTACTGATGTCAGAAATGTGGTATGGGTTCCAGACAGTCGAGCTGTATTCAAGAATTGGTCTAGCAAATGTTTTATATGCTCTGGTTAGTAGTGTAGTGTTTTTGGAGAAGAAGCTACGCAAGGTTAGGTTTACAACTCTTAAAACTTTTTTTGCGATGTAGTTGCAGTGGGCTTTGGCACTTAGATCATTTGATATGAAAACCCCAAGGTCTTTGACAGGGTGGGGGTCATCTGTAAGGTAATGTCCATCAAGCTTGTACTTAGTGTTTAGGTTCTTTTTTCCAATATGTAAGACTGAGCATTTGCTGGTTGAGATTTGGAGTTGCCAAGTTTTAGACCAATTGGATACAAAGTCAAGGTCTTTTTGAAGGGTAGTAGTATTGTTGGTGGTGTTAAATAGTTTGACATCGTCAGCAAAGAGAACACAATTACTTAAGATATGGTCACAAAGATCATTAATGTATAGTATGAAGAGTGTTGGTCCAAGAACGCTGCCTTGAGGAACACCACTTTTGACAGGGACAAGATTTGACAGGGCACTGCCTATTTTGACCTTTTATTGTCTGTTTGACAGGAATGCTGTTATCCATTTGTGAAGGGGTCCAGAGATGCCTTAGGATTTTAGTTTTAGAAGTTTGTCATGTACCACTGAGTCAAAAGCTTTACAGAAGTCTATGTAAATTGCATCTATTGTTTTGCCCTGATCAAGATTTGTAGTCCATGTTTTTGCAATGAAGAAGTTGTAAATTACAGGATAATTTTTTTCTGAAACCAAATTGTTCATTAGAGAGTAGATTGTTTGTTTACTTCCGGTTCACCCGAACCAATAACTTTTAACTCTACCGATTCATCCGAACCGGTGGGAACCGGTAGCATTTCACCCCTGGGTTTGATCCTTTGTTTGACCTCTACATGAAGCTACTGGGAGAGATGGTCTATTGCAGGGGTTTCCAACCTTGGCAACTTTAAGACTTGTGGACTTCAAGTCCCAGAGTTCCTCAGCTTTAAAGTCCACAAATCTTAAAGTTGCCAAGGTTGGAGACTAGGGGTGAAATGCTCCCAGTTTGGACCGGATTGCGCGATCCAGTAGCGATTGTGGCCAGTGGTTCGGCAATCCTGTAGCGATGGTGAAGCAAAGCTCCGCCCTCCCACCCGGGTGTAGTTATTTTCTGGTTTTAACCAGGAAGTAATGTGTTTTTTACTTTCTGCACATGTGTATGCACTTCCGAACCGGTAAGGAAGGAAAGTAGATTTTACCCGTTGGAGACCCCTGGTCTATTGGTTCAGGATAAGATGCCAGTAATAAGGTAATCGGAATCCAATGTGGGTCAGTCATTGGGACCAGAGGTTTAGACTTCTGAGCTTTTGAGCTCGTGCTTGGACTCATCCTCTGGGAATTTCTCTCTCTGCCTCATTCTGGTGTGAGAGAAGTTCCCTGTTGATGGGCTCCAGTACAAATCTAAAAGCTCAGAAGACTAAACCTCTGGTCCCGGTGACCGAGTCACATTGTATCCTGCAACATTATCCTGGGACAAGTATATTCACCTTCATTTGTAATAAGGTGATCATTTGCGAGTGGTATATCTCCACTGGACCTGAAGATCTCATAGAAAACTTGAAACTGTGTTCAGAAACAAGCTGGATTTGAATCCAAGTAAGGCAGAATTGTTATTTGTACAGAAGAGATCTCTGCCAGCTTCAGCGATAACTCTGGAAGGGGTGATGTTCTCCAGAAATAGCAGGTCTTGGTTTTTCTCACGGCTAGTGCTAAATAGGCAGGTGGAATCGGTGGCCAGGGGGCCTTGACCAGGCTAACATGCCAGTTGCAATCCTAGTTGGTTACAATTAGAAAACTCTTGAACTATAGGGCAACTTATTCTTTGATTAATTATGTGCCATTAACGATGTCAACTGTTAGGGAACACATAAATCGTCTTTCAAGTCTTTCAGTCCCAAGCAACTTTCTCCACCTCCTCCTCCTCCTCCTCTATAGTCATATGTAGGAATCACATGACTGCCACTATGCTTTCCAGCTCAAACTCGCAAGATTAATCAGTTTCACAACTTGGGTTTTTGTATGCTGTGCAAAAAAATCCAGTGTATTTCCCATTGTGTATCTTCTTTCTCTCTTGTAATCCCTTCCTCTCCAATCTCTGCTCTGCTGGGGGGAGAGTCCCCCAAAAAAGACAAGCAGTTCCTTGTGTATAATAATTTTTATTAAAGTTTAAAAACACAAAGATAAAAAACTAATATAAACTAAGAAAAATACGAAAAAGAATAAAGTGCAGGAACAAAAAGATGGGAGGGGAAAACGAAGAAAAACTAGCAAGCAACTTCTATCAGCGCTCTCCTGTATGCCTGCTGACTCTCTTTAATCCCTTCTTCTCCAATCCCTCTGCTCTGTAAGAGAGCAAAAGCAACAGTTAGGCACATGACAATACGAACTGCTGTAATGTGACTGAGGGAGCACTGCAAAGATCATAAATGCGAGCATAGGTTGCAAAGGTTTCCCCCCCTCCCCTAGAAATGTTTTAACTCAGTTGCTATACATTCTACCTATACAAAATGATTTTTACAGCTGGAATGTATCATCTATTAAAAATATGGAGTGACCCAGCTATGAGCTGAACTGAAGTTTCTAAATTCTACTATTTAAGGATGCATCAGCCTATCCTTCCTACTAATACTAGAAACTCTTAACATCAACAATCTTCTTTATTATACCGGCTCCTTTCCCACAAATAAAAGAAAAAAAGCCAAACAAACAATAAGCTGGGTTGTTGTTGTTTTTTGTTCGCTGTCACTTTCCTTTCCAAGGTCATCAGACAGCTTCAGTTTGCTTGCTCTTTCTGTTGTGTAATTCATGATATCTCAAAGCAATCATGTATGTAAGAATAAAACTTATTATTTGTCCCCGAGATAAATTCTGCATAATGTATCCAAAACCCTTTTCTGTAATAAATCAATATTAGTTATTATAAACAGCTGCTGGAATATACTTAAACAGGTATTCAGGAATGGCATGGAATGAGGAATTAGACTCATCAAGATGTGACAAGCATTCTGAGGTTGCAAATGATTTGAGCATCCCTGCAAAAGATGGACAAGAATCACACCACCAATTGTAAAAGAAACCAGGGGTGAAATGCTACTGGTTCGCACTGGTTTGGGAGAACCGGTAGTAATAAAAGCTACCGGTTCGGGCGAACTGGTATTTCCAACGATCAGCTGTGCCACGCGATTTATATTCCCTAGCAAATCTAAATCATGCGGCACAGCTATTTCCCCCCCTTGCTGTTCTACTTACCTTCTTTAGCCTCCTTTTTCCGTGTGACCCATGCGTTTGGTGCACACTGCACATGCACAGGCGTGCAGCATGCATTTGGTGTGCATTGTGCATGCCCGAGCAGTGTGTGTTTGGTGTGCATTTGACGCACAGCACGCATGCGAGGGCAGCAAACCGGTGGCAAACCATGGAGGATTTCACCTTCCCCTCTAAAAGAAAAAAAAATAGAATTGTCTTTTTACCAGTTTACTAAAGCCATTCATGTTTGAGCCAGACCTTATTCCTCATGTATTTATTTATTTGATATTTATTCCACCTTTGTTACTTTATAACTAACCCAAGGTGGCAAATATCCATACTGTTGCTTCCTCCTATTTTCACCACAACAGCTCTGTGAGGTAGGTTGGGCTGAGAGAGTGCGATTGGCTCAAAGTCAACTTTCATGCCTAAAGCGGGACTAGAACTCACAGACTCTTGGTGATTGGCTCAAAATCACCTGGCTGATTTTCATGCTTAAGGCGGGACTAGAACTCACAGTCTCCTGGAGATTGGTTCAAAGCCACCCAATCAGCTTTCATGCGTAAATGGGACTAGAACTCAGAGACTCCTGGTGATTGGCCCAAAATCACCTGGCTGATTTTCATGCTTAAGGCGGGACTAGAACTCACAGTCTCCTGGGGATTGGTTCAAAGCCACCCAATCAGCTTTCATGCTTAAGGTGGGACTAGAACTAACAGGCTCCTGGTGATTGGCGCAAAGTCACCCTATTAGCTTTCATGCGTAAACGGGACTAGAACTCATGGTCACCTGGTATCCTACCACTACACCAAACTGATCAGAGGCACGTTCTGTCTAAAACCTAATTCAGCTCAAGTGACAGGACATGTCTCGCTCCCTTTCTGCTTGGCCAAAGAGAGGAAAGAGTGCAGAGAAGAACAACAAAGATGATTAGGGGACTGGAGGCTAAAACATATGAAGAACGGTTGCAGGAACTGGGCATCGCTAGTCTAGTGAAGAGAAGGACTAGCGGAGACATGATAGCAGTGCTCCAATATTTGAGGGGTTGCCACAGAGAGAAAGGGGGTCAAGCTATTTTTCAAAGCACCCAAAGGCCAGACAAGGAATAATGGATGGAAACTGATCAAGGAGAGATTCAACCTAGAAACAAGGATAAATTTTCTGACAGTGAGAATAAAATAGAATGGAATAGAATAGAATGGAATGGAATGGAATGGAATGGAATGGAATGGATAGAATAGAATAGAATAGAATAGAATAGAATAGAATAGAATAGAATAGAATAGAATAGAATAGAATAGAATGACCTGGAAGAGACCTTGGAGATCTTCTAGTCCAGCCCCCTGCTCAAGCAGGAGAACCTATGCTATTTCAGAGAATAGTGAGGACAATCAACCCATGGAACAGATGTTGCCTTCGGAAGTTGCGGGAGCTTCCTCCCCGGAGGCTTTCAAGAAGTGACTGGACTGCCATCTGTCAGAAATGGGGTAGGTGGTCCGCTTGGGTGGGGTGGGGAGGGGTGGGGGTTGGACTAGATGACCTACAAGGTCCCTTCCAACTGTGTTGATCTGTTAAGAGGATTGCCCAAGGCTTGTGTGACGTGGGTCCTCATCGGCGCATCTGAAACGTCCCAAGGGGACAGTATGGCTGTGAGGTTTCTTGTGTGTGGTACGGCTGTGAGCATCCTTTGGCCTTGCTCCTGTGGGGAGAGAGAGAGAGAGAGAGAGAGAGAGAGAGAGAGAGAGAGAGAGATAGAGATGGGCTGAATTGTCCGCCCCGGGGGTCATCCTTGATTGGATTCTAAGCTTAGTTAAGCACCTCCAAAGCTGTGTGAGCACTTACTGAAGGCCAGACTAGACATCCTAATTAGCTCTGAGCTCAGAGCCAAATGGAAGCTTGCAGTGAGTCAGTTTTTGGAGAGAGGGAGGGAGGGAGAGAGAGGGAGGGAGGGAGGGAGGGAGGGAGAGGGAGAGAGGGAAGGAGCTCATTTGATCCACTTTGCGCAGTCTCCCCCCCCCTCCTTCTCCTCCTCTTCCTCCTCCTTCCCTTTTGCTCAGAGATTCTGGTAGGAAAGAGACTTTGCATTTTTCCCCCCCACTGAGGATAGAAGCTACCTGCGATAATGCCTTTGTTTAGATGGTTAACCAATTGTTCTTTTTAAAACAATACAAAACAAAAAGTCTCGACCAGATTGTGTTTTCTCTCACACTGTGGCAACCTTGAGTTTAAGTATGAACCGGGGATTCTCTTCCGAAGAACAAAATTGCTCTAGTTGGAGCATTAAAACAAGTCCCCGTCGCTTCATTCACCTCAATCTATCAGCCCCAGGCAACCCGCTATAAGGAGACCTGGTAGTAGAAAAATACTACCTTTTATTTTCCCACTTCTCCCAGGGAAGGTAGGCAAGTTGAAGTAAGAGCAGCTCAATCAATCATGGGGACACGTTTTTTGCAGATTGTTCTCCAGTCGAGAGCGGGTGATTTCTCCATTTCCCCTCGCCTCCCTATTAGCATCAGAATTATGTCTTCATTCTGAAAGTTAAACTCTTTTTACCGGCGCAGAAATTCCAGGCTTGTCAAATCCTTCCATTTTGTTCTTTTGTTTAGTAATGCTGCATAATGCCCTAAAATTTCTGCTTGTCTGAATTTCCAGATTTGCTTTGAATGGGATTGGGGTATATGTGGGTTTCTTCACACAAATATGTGCGTGGAGAAATAAATGTGGCTAGCATTGCATTCGCTTGTGGGAGAAGGATTTTGGGTCAGCTATCATCCTGGCTGGGAAAATATCTAACAACAAATCAATGTAAAAGAGAAAAAAAATGTCAGAGCTGAGCTAATGGGACGTCTTAGAATGCACCAGAATTTATTTATTTATCAGCTTGTTGTTGTAGCCTGCCTTTATTACTTTTATAAGTAACTGAAGGCAGTGAACATACCTAAAGCTCCTTCTTTCTCCTATTTTCCCCACAACAACAACCCTGTGAGGTGGGTTGGGCTGAGTGAGAATGATTGGTCCAAAGTCATCCAGCTGACTTTCATGTCTTAAAGCAGAACTAGAACTCACCATCTCCTGGTGATTGGCCCAAAGTCATCCAGCTGGCTTTCATGTCTTAACACAGAACTGGAACTCACCATCTCCTGGTGATTGACCCAAAGTCAATCAGCTGGCTTTTGTGTCTAACTCAGAACTAGAACTCACCATCTCCTGGTGATTGGCCCAAAGTCATCCAGCTGGCTTTCATGTCTTAACACAGAACTAGAACTCACCATTTCCTAGTGATTGGCTCAAAGTCATCCAGCTGGCTTTTGTGTCTAACTCAGAACTAGAACTCACCATCTCCTGGTGATTGGCCCAAAGTCATCCAGCTGGCTTTCATGTCTTAACACAGAACTAGAACTCACCATCTCCTGGTGATTGGCCCAAAGTCATCCAGCTGGCTTTCATGTCTTAACACAGAACTAGAACTCACCATCTCCTAGTGATTGGCCCAAAGTCATCCAGCTGGCTTTCATGTCTTAACGCAGAACTAGAACTCACCATCTCTTGGTTTCTAGCCCACCATGGTAACCACTATACCAAACTGGCTGAGACTCGGATACTGGCTTCTGCAGGAGGGATTCTCCATACTGCCCTGATAATTGCCTTATTGCATGGTGTCACACACAAAGAGAGTGTGCACTGATATTTAATTTCAGAGGAATTTTCACTTGTTTACTCACGAGGAGCAAAGTAACAGATTAGCAAAGTGGGGAAGAAGAATGCAGTATAGTCCACAGAACGAGCGGGAAAAATAGGACCCAGGATAGCAATGTAAAGATAATTAAAGCTACTTCAACTCAGATCATTTCCCATAAAATATAAATTGGACTCTTATCTTCACTGAGCAATTCTTAGACTGTTATATGACTCACAGATCTAGAAACTGTTCTAGAAACTAACTGGCTTTGTGCCACAGGTTCTCCCATGGGAAGAAAAAGACTGGATTAAAGACAAAATAGAACTGGTTTTTTCTCAAAACCCACCTGAAAGGGAATTTTTTTTCTGCTCCTGGCTAGCTTTTCAGAAGTTGATTTTCCTGGACTCCAATAATGGCACTTATAATCTCAATTAACGTGTTTTGATTTGACTGGCAGGTCAGATTTAAAGTTTACCACATAGAGATAGTGCTTGATTTACGACCACAATTGAGCCCAAAAATTTCTGTTGA
This sequence comes from Ahaetulla prasina, assembly GCF_028640845.1. Lineage (NCBI taxonomy): Eukaryota > Metazoa > Chordata > Lepidosauria > Squamata > Colubridae > Ahaetulla > Ahaetulla prasina. Next base: position 12,333,263 of record NC_080539.1, read on the forward strand.
TAAGTGACCTGGCTGTTAAGTGAGTTTTGCCTCATTTTACGACCTTTCCTGCCACAGTTGTTAAGTGAATCACCACAGTTGTAGTTGCACCAAGACAAATTCCTTGTGTGTCCAATCACACTTGGCCAATAAAAAAATTCTATTCTATTCTATGCTTTGCACTCGTTAAGTTAGTAACACGATTGTTAAAGTGAACCGGGCTTCCCCGTTGACCCATGTTTGTCAGAAAGTTGCAAAAGCTGATTATACGACCCCCGGGACACTGCAACGGTTACATGCCATGAACTCAAACTGTGGAATGTTGCAACTGTCATAAATGTGAAAAACAGACACGAGTCACTTTTTTCAGTCACTAAATGAATGTCTGCGGAGATTCTCAGTCATCCAGGAATTGGTTGTCTCAAAGGTGCTTTTTCTTCAGCCAGTCCTTTGCTGTTTCCAGGCTGGCCCCACAGGTCAGATCTAAGCACCCCGTAAGCCAGATCCGGCCCATGGGCCTTGAGTTTGACACCCCTAAGTATAGAGGCTTAGAAATAAAGATGTTTTGCAAGTCCGAGGGGTTCAAGACAGTGGTGGGTTGTCCCCGGTTCAGACCGGTTCGCAAGAACCAGTAGTAAAACGGGTGGGAGACTCCACCCACTGATCTGGACATCATCAGGAAGCTTCTGCGCATTCGGACCAGTTGCGAACCGGTAGTAAAGGTAAGTAGAACCCACCCCCTGGTTCAAGACACCCCCATAGTTGTTGTTGTTGTTGTAAATTGCGAAGTCATGTCTGACCCATTGTGACCCCATGGACAATGTTCCTCCAGACCTTCCTGTCCTCTACCATCCTCTGGAGTCCATTTAAGCTCACGCCGACTGCTTCAGTGACTCCATCCAGCCACCTCGTTCTCTGTCGTCCCCTTCTTCTTTTGCCCTCAGTCTTTCCCAGCATTAGGCTCTTCTCCAGTGAGTCCTTCCTTCTCATTTGGTGGCCAAAGTATTTGAGTTTCATCTTCAGGATCTGGCCTTCTAAAGAGCAGTCAGGGTTGATCTCCTCTAGGACTGACCGGTCAGATCGCCTTGCAGTCCAAGGGACTCGCAGGAGTCTTCTCCAGCACCAGAGTTCAAAGGCCTCAATTCTTTGGCGCTCAGCCTTCCTTATGGTCCAACTTTCACAGCCATACATTGCAACTGGGAAAACCATAGCCTTGACTATACACACTTTTGTTGGCAGGGTGATGTCTCTGCTTTTTAGTATGCTGTCTAGATTTGCCATAGCTTTCCTCCCCAGGAGCAAGCGTCTTTTAATTTCTTGACCCACACAGTAGTGGGTTTCAAAACCTGTTGCTACCGATTTGCAAGTGGGTACACATGCGCTTGCACGCAGAAGCATCCGGGCAGGTGGACGGAGCCTCTCGCCACTGCTGCTACCAGTTCGCCCATTCCGGGGCAAACTGGTAGCAACCCACAACTGCACACACAGCCCACCCCCAAACAAAGGCTTTTGCCTATGGAAGGGTTTGGCCCAGAGAAGGAAACAAGAGCCAGGTGAAACCAGCAGCCCTTCTCATAAATCTCGGGGACATTCAAACAGCCATTAATGTTTGTGGACATTTTAAGCGACGATTTCCTGATCGCACCAATCTATCTGCGGCTTTGCTATAAAGGAGGGTCATTTGGTTTAATGTATGTTTCAGTCTTCATTGCCTTTTAACTAGTTTTTAATCAGTAATTATTGCGGAGTTGGAATGGCGCGCCTCGTCTTTCGTGCATCTCCCCGGAAGAGTGCCAGCCAATATGTCATGTCAATTAGCCTGCAGTGCCTGGGTTAGCAGGAAGCCCCGGCTCTCTCACGAAGGGCAGTCAGATAAGCGTCCTCTGTCTGTCTGATCAATCTTAGGAGCCGGGTGGGGAAATTTTTCCCCTTTCCTCCGCAAATGTCTCTCGTTTCCCCCAGGCATTTCAGGGCACAAAAAGGATCAGCTTTGCTAATTTGAAAAATGAGAGCAATACTATTCTATCTGGATTTCCAACACAAATTAGGAAGCCAACCCAAGATAACTACGCTGTTATGGGAGTAATTTGGACTGTTGCCAACATTACTTTTTGGATGTTTCCCATGTAACTCTGAAAGAGTTGTAGGAGTAAAATATTTTTCCCCTCCTTCTTATGGTGGACACAACACTAGGCTAGTTTGAGTTTGGCCCAGTGGTGGTAATTTATCCGGTTCTATCCGGTTCGGGCGAACCAGTAGGGGCGGCTGCGGGAGATTCTACCCACCTGCCCTGATGTCATCAAGTCCCGTTTTTAACGCTCTGCATTCACGTTTGCGAACCGATAGCGAAGGTAAGTAAATGCCTCCCTTGGTTTGGCCTTGATCAAGCATGAACTAGGTTGTCCTTGACTTACGACCAGAATTGAGCCCAAAATTTCGGTGCTGCAATGGTCGTAAGTCTGAAAATGGTCCTACGTCACTTTTTTTCAGGGCCGTGGTAACTTCAAATGGTCACTAAATGACCATCGATCCACGTGGTCGCTAGGCGTCAACAGCAATGACTTGATGAGACATCTTCAATTAGAATACTTGCGCTTGCAACTAAATCGCGAGTTTTCTTCCTATGGCTACATAGCTGAAAGGTATTAATGGGCATAATTGTTGAAGGATAAGAGTGATAGCTCATTACCGAAAAGCAGATGTTGTATCAAATTTGAGTTATGCATCATGACAGCCCAGAGTTGATGGGAGAAAGAGGGGCAAGCTTTCTCCAGAGTACCGATTGTCTCCAAGCATAGCAATGATTTGTTATGCTGCTATTAAGATGGTTTCCCGCAGCCTGCCAGGCTATTTAGACAGCGAGGTAGTTTGTGGTTCAGCCTTTAATTGTGCGAACGGAGCTTCAGAGATGCTTTTTTCTTTGCATCGTTTTATTTTTGGCTTCCCCAGAGAACCCTTGAGTTTGAGCCCGTCCTTATGGTGTGATTGCACAATTAACCGGCAACAAAGTCTGTGAGATTCTGTCGGGAACAGCTTTGCGACATAAAAAGGGATCTGTTTACAGGGCTGTGTCTATCAACACAAGAGCAAGGTCTCCTCCTGCAGATGGCTTCCTTTTCAAATGTACACGATGCTTTGGGAAAACACGGCTTTAAAAGGTAAAATGAACAGAAGTCGCGGTGATTCAAGTTGGCAAACAGAGGCGACTTCGTGGCAGGGGAGGCTACGGGATTTTCCAGATCGGACCTCGACTTAGTGCTGCAAGGCCAGAGGATGGGGACCGTATATGTGTTTGTGTGTGTGTTTGTGTGTGTGTGTGTGTGTGTGTGTATCTGCAGGATTGGGTGAAAATGATCAAGATAGTGGCTACGAAGCTGGGACAAAGCAGTGTTCACAGCCATGGTGGGCTGCTGTCTTGACTTTACTAATTCCAGGTAGTTTTCCACTTACAGACCATTTGAAGTTACAAATGAGCCAGGGTGGTGCAGTGGTTAGACTGCAGTATTGCAGGCTACTTCTGCTACCTGCTGGCTGCCTCACCGGGCTCAAGGTTGACTCAGCCTTCCATCCTTCCGAGGTGGGTAAAATGAGGACCCAGATCGTTGGGGGCAATATGCTGACTCTGTAAACCGCTTAGAGAGGGCTGTAAAAGCACTATGAAGCGGTATATAAGTCTAAGTGCTATTGCTACAATGACACTGAAAAAAAAAACAGACTTATGACCGTTCTTCACACTTACAACCATTTTGATCACAGGTCATGTGATCAAAATTTGAGTTCTTGACAACTGGCATGTACTTATGATGGTAGCAGCATCTCGGGATCACGTGATCATCATTTGCGATCTTTCCAACCAGCTTCTGACAGTCAGTGGGGGAAGCCAGATTCACTTAACGATCGTAAGATTCACTTAACAATGAAAGCGATTTGCATAACTATTATGGTGAAATGGAGCCCAACTCACTCCAGCAACCGACATTTTGGGCTCTGGTTCTCGCTTTTATAAGACTGGCTTTCATAAAGTCACTTTTTTCAATGCTGTTGTTAAGTTCAAACAGTCACTAAACAAATTGTTGCAAATTGAGGACTACCCGTGTGCTAAAAGCTGCAGGAAGAATCTTATGAATGCCTCAGATGGATTGAAACCAAGGCTGCTGGGGGTTCGCAGGGGTTCGGGAGAACCTCTAGCTAAGATTCTGTGCAGTTCGCAGAACCCCCCAAATCCCACTCCTGGCTGGCCCCGCCCCGCCCACCCCCTCCCAGGAGTCCCCACGCAGTCCATTTTGGAGCAGGTAAGTGCAGGACACACACAGAGGCTCAGGGAGGTCTAAAAAAGGGCCCGTTTCCGGCCTCCAGAGCCTGGGGAGGTTGTTGTTGTGGTCTGTCAGCAGCCTACGGTCCTGGTGGCGGAATCGGACAGTGATGAGGCGGAGGCGAGGCCAGGGCCATCGAGAAATGGGATGTGGACCCCAGAGCCTCCAGGGCCTGAGAGTAGTGAAAGTGAGGTGCGGACTCCAGAGCCTCCAGAGGCTGAGAGTAGCGAGGAGGAGGAGGAGGAACTGGGAGAGCCTGTCCCTAATGCCCGAATGAGAAGAGCTGCCAAGAGGCAGGAGCAGCTCAAGCAGAGAAGTCACCTTGGGAGGTAGGGCCAAGAGATAATTGGCCCCTCCCATAAGGTTTAAAAGGAGCCCGGCATCGGTGTCTCAGTTTGCCGGAAAACAACGTTGGAGCTGCGCTCGTCCCATTCTCTGCTCTGGATGTTTCTCCGAGAAGACCTTGGCAGCTCTCCATTCTCTGCTCGAGACGCTTATCTGCAAAGGACTTTGGCAATTATCTAAATTGGACCAGGTTGGAGATAATGACAGACTGTTTTGTGTGAGAAGCCTTTGCTTTCTTTTGAGTTTCACGACGCTGGGAATGGGTCAATTCCCAGCTGCTTGAATAAAGTTTATTTTCATTAAGGACTGTTGTTGTTGCTACCTGCTTGAGTCTGGGTCACAACAGCCGTTTTCGCCTTTCCGGAGGCTCAAGGAAACCCTCCAGAGCCTGGGGAGGGCAGAAACATCCCCGCCCCCTGCCATGGTGCAGGAGGCCGACTAGGCCACGCCCACCCAGCAACTGGGCAGAGAACCCCTTGCTAAATTTTTTGAAGCCCACCCCGATTGATCTGCGTTTTCTATTAGAGGCAGGTCAGCTAACGAGTCAGGGCTGTTGCAACCTTAATCTCCGGAGTCTAATTGCACTTGTTAAAATCCATCCCCCCCCACACCAGTGATGCTTTTTAATTATAATTTCAGATATAGAGTTCATCAATAAAACAATAATACATTCTCTCGTCATCAAAAGAAGGCACCTCTCTCTCTCTTACCATTGCAGACGGCCGCAAATCAAAGCAACCATAAGTGGATTCGTGGCATAATATCTAAGGAGGCCTCCGTGACCCAACAGCTGTTGCTGGGAAAAAAAAAAAAGGAAGCAAAAGTCCTTTTGAAACAAGCCTTTTCTCCCCTCCTTCAATACAATGCTTGTTTCCTTGGTCTCCTTTGAAGGGCCTGGCCCAGAAATGGCCTCTGAGGGTTCACATTTTTCCCACAGAGCACAGAAGATTTGATTCCTTTCAAAGCGAAGGAATAAGATCAGGGAGGGAAAAAAACCCGGTTCTGGGATCAAAATTCGTCTTCCAGCAGGGTGTCTTTGTTCAAAGCCCACTTTGCTGGAGGTAAACTGTATAGAAATCTCTCTGATGTAGGGTTTTTTTTTCCTTTTTCTTTTTTTAATGCGAGCGATTCTCCTCTAAATTTAATAAACAAAGACGTGGCTTTTTTTTCTCAAGCCCTTCCCAACTCCCTGCCCTCCCCCCAAGAGCATGGGGCAGTATTTTTGTGGCATGCCAGACTTTTTGGAGTATAAGATGCACACCTCCCCCCCCCAAAAGAGGGTGAAAATGTTGGTGCATCTTATACACCGAATACAGCCATTTTTGGCCTCCCGAAATCCCTTCCCGCACGTCCCGTTTTTTGTAAAAACGGGATGCGCAGAGGGTTTTTGGAGGCCTGCAGAGTGCTCCTGGGGACTGGGGAGGGCAAAAGCGCGACGTGTGGGGGGTTTGGGAGGCCAAAAATGGGCCTGTTTTTCATGAAAACGGGAATGTTTTTGCCCTCCCCAGCCCCCCAGGAGCACTCTGCAGGCCTCCCAAACCCTCTGTGGGCCCAGTTTTTGCAAAAAATGGGCCCATTTCTGCCCTCCCCAACGCATCACATTTTTGCCCTCCCCAGCCCCCAGGAGCACTCTGCAGGTCTCCCAAACACTCTGCGCATCCTGTTTTTGCGAAAAACAAGCCAGTTTTTCGCAAAAATGGGACGGACCGAGGGTTTGGGAGGCCTGCATAATGTTCTTGGGGGCCGGGGAGGGCAAAAGCTTTTTTTTCTTGTTTATCTCTTATACTCCGGGTATGTCTTATAGTCCGAAAAATACAGTAACTTGTCTAAAAATGGTTTAATGACACTGATGGAGATTAAGATGATTAGTGATGAAAAGAGGGCGCAATCTTTAGGGAACCGCTATTTTTATTTGAATAATGACATCTTCCTAGCCCAGGTCCTTGGGAAGAACTTGATAGGAGGATCAAAGTGTCAAATCTAATCTAAACAGCTGGCTGACGGTGTCACCAACCGGAATCATTTTTCTGAATTTTGAGTGACATTTCTAAAACTTATACTCCAGAAACAATATGACAACCATTTGATTGAAATCAAAGAGCTAGTTTGGTGTAGATGTGAAGGCGCTGGCCTAGAAACCAAGGAACAGTGAGTTCTAGTTCCACATTAGGCATGAAAAACTTGGCTGGGTGACTTTGGGCCAATCATCGGGGAAACTGAATTCCAGTTCACAACAGCCACAACTTCCCCAAATTTTATTCCCTCAAGAGTTCCCTCAAGGGCCATAATAGCTCAGGCTGTTAGAGCCTGTTATTAGAACACAGTAGCCTGCAATTACTGCAGGTTCAAGCCCGGCCCAAGGTTGACTCAGCCTTCTATCCTTTATAAGGTAGGTAAAATGAAGACCCAGATTGTTGGGGGGGGCAATAAGTTGACTTTGTAAAAATATACAAATAGAATGAGACTATTGCCTTATACACTGTAAGCCGCCCTGAGTCTTCGGAGAAGGGCGGGATATAAATGTAAACAAACAAAAAAAAAAGAGTTATGAGTCCTGGATTTTGGACATATTGTGTAAATGAACACAATTGGTTCAAAAGTTGTTGCTCTATGGTGCACCGTTGCCCCCAGTTAATCATGACAACAGGAGTTTTAGAGTTCTAAATTTGCTTCAGGCTTTAATTGAAGGTGCTGGTTGTTTCCTTCAAAGCCCTACATAGCTTGGGACCCAGTTATTTGAAGGACTGTCTTTCTGGTCACATCTATGACCCACCAGAGCAGCGAGGCAGGGGATGCTATGGGTCTCCTCTCATAAAGTGGTCGATCTGGTGGGACCAAGAAGAAAGGCCCTCTCTGTGGTGGCACCCTTCCTTTGGAACATCAGCCCTGCAGAGTTTGGTCCCCACTTCGACACTCTTTTGCAAGGCCCTGAAGAACTGGTTTTACCAATGGGCCTGGGCAAGGGTGAAATCCAGCAGGTTCTGACAGGTTCTGGAGAATCGGTAGCGGAAATTTTGAGTAGTTCTCAGAACTGGCGAAAACCACCTCTGGCTGGCCCCAGAGTTGGGTGGGAATGGAGATTTTGCAATATCTTTCTCTCAGTGGTGGGGAGGGAATGGGGATTTTGCAGTATCCTTCCCCTGGAGTGGGGTTTTAGTTAGGTTGCTTCTCTCCTTGAATCTGATCTCCTTTAAATATGTTCCTAAAAATTCAGCTTTAATAGCAAACTGTTTTATTATTCATGTTAATGCTAAGAAAGCCCTTGAAAATCTCAAATACCATGTAGAGGTTCTAATAGACCACCAAAAACAATTATGTACAATTAGTCCATAATCAGTAAATGCTGGTTTTGATTTCTACCTCCAAACAGCTACTTTGAGCAGGGGTGGTATTCAATTACTTTCCCTAAAGGTAAAGGTAAAGGTTCCCCTCGCACATATTTGCTAGTCGTTCCCGACTCTAGGGGGCGGTGCTCATCTCCGTTTCAAAGCTGAAGAGCCAGCGCTGTCCGATGATGTCTCCGTGGTCATGTGACTGGCATGACTCAACGCCAAAGGCGCACGGAACGCTGTTACCTTCCCACCAAAGGTGGTCCCTATTTTTTCTACTTGCATTTTTACGTGCTTTCGAAACTGCTAGGTTGGCAGAAGCTGGGACAAGTAACGGGAGCTCACCCCATTACACGGCAGCACTAGGGATTCTAACCACTGAGCTGCCGACCTTTCAATCGACAAGCTCAACGTCCTAGCCCCTGAGCCACCGCGTCCCTTACTTTCCCTACTGGTTCGCAAATGTGAATGTGCGTGCATGTGCCCAGCTTCAAAAACATACCTAGAAGACATAGAAGAGAATATTTGTCGTTCAGGGTTTATACTCTGGGATGCTTGGTGCCCTGAGCTTGGTTGCTTTCTTGTAGACATTTCATTGCCCAACTAGGGAACATCATTAGTGCTAGGAAGAAGTGGGGCTTGCCTTGTGTATTTACTGTGACTTGCCTTTCCAGTGTGAGTGGGGATGTTGTTTTCTTCCTGATGGTTCTTTGATTGTTTACTGTTTGTTTGAATTGGTAGTTTCTTGCTTGGGATTTTGTTTACTTCTTGACTGTTGGCCTGGTGTTAATCTGGGTGCTAATCTCTGCTCATCTGGGTGTTGATTGCTGGAGAGGAAGTGTTTTGATCTTTCAGCTTTTTGATTGGCTCTTTTGAATGATATGTAAATGTTGTTTATTTCTATGTGCCTGTTGATGGCCAATTGGTCTAAGTGTCAGGCTTCCAGGAATTCTCTTGTTAAGTGAATCTGACTTTCCCATTGACTTTGCTTGTCAGAAGGTCACAAAAGGTGATCGATCACATAACCCCCAGGGACACTGCAATCATCATAAATATGAACCGGTTGCCAAGTGACCGTAGGGATGCTGCAAATGGTTGGAAGTGTGAAAAATGGTCATAAATTCCTTTTTGCAGTGCCATTGTAACTTCGGTCATTAAATGAACTGTTCTAAGTGGAGGACTACCTATATATATTATCCTCTCCGAGCTAGCAGGCTGACTTTAGGCTTTCTGATATGCTGTTCTTCCTCTTATTGCTATTGCCCAAGATTTGCCAATGAAGGTCAGATGGAAAAGACACAGACTTCCCCGTGGGCCCATTACGACAACATTTGTTTATCTACAATCGTCCTGTTTTTGCTGCAAGATGCCTAATCTTCTGGAAACGGTTCTTCTGATTATTCCCACTCATCCATGGTTTTTTTTTTTAAATTAGATGAGCCTATTATTTTGTGAGAGGAGGATGAGGATCTTATTTTGAAATAAAAATCTGAGTTTCCAAGCATGTCCAATGACTAATTGAAGGTCTTTCTTAAGAAAGATACACTTCAAACGTGATTGAAAATGTATGTTTGTAGGTAATTGCGGTGGTGCTACAGCCACTACTGGCCTGTGGCCTGTTGGGAACTGGGCCGCACGAGTGGCTGGCTGATGCACGCACGTACCCCGCTCAACTTGTGCGAGTGGCGGGCTGGTGGGCATACGCCACATGGGCCGGTTCCCCTCTCTCCCGTGCCAGGCCGCCAAGCTGTAAAGATTGGGGATCACTGCTGTATGCAAAAGGATAAGAAGAAAGACGATGCATTATTGAACAAAAAGGAATAGGGAATTACAGAATTTTTCAGAAAGACACTGACATTGAATGGGATGTCCCAAAGGTGCTTTTTCAGGAGGCAACTGAACTATCCTGTTTTTTCTTGGAAGATGTTTTGCTTCTCATCCAAGAAGCTTCTTCGGCTCTGACTGGTCATTTGCATACTTTTTAGGAGTCCTTGAGGCCACCTGGAGGTTTATCTACGTCCTCAGGGTCACCTGAGTGGTGCTATGGTTCCTGTAATCTGCAATTTTTTTTCTCTGGAAATCCATTGATACTCTGACACCACTCAAAGACTGTTCATCCCAAATTGTTTAGCTAAAATTCTGTAGAGATTCTCAGTCATGCAGGTCATGGTTGTCCCAAAGGTGCTTTTTTCAGGAGGCAACTGGATTTTCTTATCCCGTTGTCTTTTGAAAAAGCACTTTTGTGACAACCATGACCTGCATGACTGAGAATCTCTACAAACTGACATTGAACAGGCATTGTGAGGGAGGACTTACGACCCTAATTGGGACTAGAATTTCTGTTGCTACCATATTTTTCGGAGTATAAAATGCTCCGGACTTTAAGACACACCTACCTTTTTTGGTGAGGAAAAGAAGAAATCTGCCTCTGTCTTCCAGCACTTTTGCCTCGTTGCAGCAAATAGCCTGCTTTACTTTCATTTTCAGCATAGCTTGATTAGCACAAGGAAAAAAAAAACATGCTCCCAGCAATTTACCTCCTTGCAGCAAGCAGCAGAGGCCCGTGTAAAACAGCTGAGAGCCGGGAGGCCGATCCGACAATCCACTTGTACTAATTAGGCTGTGCTAAAGCTGAAACGGGCTGTTTCTTCTTGCTGCTTGCTGCAAGGAGGTAAATTGCTGGGAGGCAGAGGCCAAAGGGTGGGGGCCTGTGGGCGGGCAGGGCTACATTTGGTGTATAAGACGCACCTAAATTTTTACCCCCTTTTAGGGGGGAACATGGTGCGTCTTATACTCCGAACAATATGGCAATTAAGGCAGTTGTTAAGTAATTTGTGCCCAATTTTACCTTTTTTGGCCACGATTGTTATGGGTAGCACTGCAGTTGTTAAATGAATCACAAGGTCTCTAAGCTTCTCCCATTGCCTTTGTTTGTCAGAAGCCACCTGGAAGATCGCCTTGACCTTGGAAGGCTGCAACTGTCGTAAAATTCATGCTAGTTGCCAAGTGCTGAATTTTGATCTTATGACCGTGAGCGATGCTGCGACGATCATACATGCAAAAATAGGTCAGAAATCCCTTTTTTTCAGTGTCGCTGTAACTTTGCTTACTGAATGAATGGTTGTAAGGTGAGGACTTGCCTGTCTAGACAAATCATCTGGTCATCATCCTAAATTTAATAATGGGGGTTGGTGGTTATCATGCGAGTTAGTTTCAGGTCCAGTGCATTGTGCAAAATAGGAAGATGATTTGGTACCCAAATTTTGTACTTCACGAATACAACGATGCAGCCTAAATGCTCGATCTCTTGTCACCGTTGGTCCAATTAAACGCATCCTTTGACTCATTCTTTTTATTAGTGTAATAAAGCCCGGTCCACACCGCTTAGCTAAAAGCAGCTTTACTTTGCTCCCCCTCCATCTTTTTAAGTAAATCTCCCTCTCTATTCTGCCTCACATTTCCTATCGACATTTGCTCTAAAAGTAAATGATTTCAGGAAAAGACCGTTAAGTGGCCTGACCCATTTTCCTCAGACAGGGAAAAGCAATTCTGGTTCTTTCTTTTTTTCCCCCCTAGAACCCAGAAGCTAAAAGGTTAACAGAGACCTTGATTTGATCATGATGGAATTCCTTTTAAATTCTGATTTAAAAAGGAAAAAAAATTTGTTGACACCGCAGGCTCATAAGCATATTTTTAGCAGAGCTATAGGCGGCAATTGGGCATTTTGTAAATGTATAACCCCACATGCAACACACTCATAATTCACTAATGTTTGCTGAATGACAGGGTTAAGTGGCTGCTATTCCCCCTTTCCCACTGCACTAATATATTCCAGATCTGCTCTCTTCCTCCTGCTGGATGAATGTCAAACTGTTGCCAGGCTGCCTAGATCTAGTCGCAGTTTTCCACCACAGAAAAACCCAGCTTTGTAAAACGATCTTCATTTGCTTCTCTAATTTTTCCCTTGGCCTTTCACTAATCGCCAGTCCCATTAAGATTTTGATGGGGTGACTGCTTTCCAGAGACATGTGATCCCACATCCAGCAGGGTGCTGACCTTCATCCATAAATGCTTGGAGTCCACTTCCTTTTATTAACAGTAACAGAGTTGGAAGGGTCCTTGGAGGTCATCTAGTCCAACCCCCTGCTCACCTCTACTACGGATTCGAAAGCAGACCGAAGCCATCCTCTCCTCCTCCTCTTTTTTTTTTTTTTAAGCCACTGGGATAAACTTGAGATGAAACGGTTTCATTGAGGTCTCTTCCAGACTACCGTTTCAACCAACTATATTTACTTATTGGCACCTAGCTCCAAATGTGGGAACTTGAGGCTCTACAAACAAAGTAAATTAAGGAGAACTTAGAAGAATAAAGAGAATTTAAATTAAGGAGAATTTAGAATTAAGGAGATACTTCCTAACATGAGAACAATTAACCAGTGGAATGGCTTGCCTTCAGAAGTTCCAGGTGCTTCATTACTGGAGGCCCTTAAGAAAGACTGGACAACCACTTGTGTGAAATGGTAGAGGGTCTCCTGCTTGGACTAGAAGGCTTCCAAGGTCCCTTCCAGCTCTATTTTGATTGATTGATTGAAATGTTCTATTAACTTTTCCAATAATTCAATGCGTATAGTAGTATTTCTGAAGATTTAACCCGGTTCAGAAGAACGAGCATTAAGTATCTTGATATTGAATGTGCCTGAGAAATGGCTGGACGGAGATGATCCTTTTGTAAAGATGTTACTTTACAATCGCAGCCTGTCTGGTGCCTCTAAATAAATAGTAACCAAGGGTTTTTAGAATTCCGGCTTGTTTATCTGATTAAGAGATAGCTACCATGACCAAGCAGGCCCACTTTATTTTCTGAATACTCCATAGTGGTGCGAAAGTAATTCCTACTGAGCTGGATTAGTCTTGAGATAAGATCATCGGCGGGGATGGCAATATTTTTCAAGCGCCGGAATAAATACCAGCATCCCTAGGGTCATTTGGCAACTGGTTCATATTTATGATGATTATAATGTCCTTGGGTCATGTGATCCCCTTTTGTGACCTTCTGACAAGCAAAGTTAATGGGGAAGCCAGATTCGCTTAACAACCCTGTGGTAGGAGGACGTGCCCTATTGTCTCTCATTCCACTGTTCTGGGCACAGAAGAATGAAATTCCTGGAAAGCAGATTCCAGTTGAACATTAAGAAAAAGTTCCTAACAGGAAGAGAAATTCAATAGCAGAATAGAATGATGGAGGCCTCCCCTTCCCAGGGTATGTTCAGCCAGATGATTGATGGCCAGCGATGCTTTGAAATGGACTTCAGCACTGAACAGGGAGCGAGAGTCAATGGCTCAGATGATTCCTTCCAAGTCCATAGTTTTGAGTTCAGTGGGACTTTCTAGATATGGCAGTTTTAAGGTGATAGATGCAGAAAATGCTTTATTTAGTGTCATGGTGTCACAAACAGTACCCCGCAACCTTTCTTTCAATTCTCCTTGGTTTTGAAACCGCAACCAGTAATATTGTACTTTAAATATTCTGTATTTTAAAAGGGGTCTGAAGGGTTTTGTCTACCAGAGATGGGCCATTGTCAGAATAAAACCAGAATGACTAAATATGATTCCAGGGCCAGGAGAGATCTCTCTGTTGATGATTAGTGGAAAATTTTCCAATTGAAACATAGCCTTCTCTGCCACCTGCTGATAAAAAAAATCCATCTTTTTAGGGAACAAAAATTAATATCGTAGCGAGCTTTGGAAGTCTTTTTTTCAAGATTAAAACGATGCTTTCTAAAATATCCTTTCTTCTGCAACAAGGCAATTAAGAAATGATGATGACATCTACCTGGAAAATATGGACAATTTCTGAAATCAATGCAGGCAAAGGGAACAGAGATAGTTGTCACATGATAGATGCAAATGATACAAACACACTGAACTTCAAAACAGGTTTTTTTTTATTTATTTTTTTTCTGAGACAAACACATTGATTTTCTGGACCACAGTAGAGGATGGAAACCTTTCACAAACTTATTTATTTGAAAATACAAATATAAAATTATACTTTCCACATCTGTGATGTGAGAGACCCCCATCCATGTAGTATTTTTACAACAGGGCTTCAGAAAGCCATACACAGAGACCTGAAAGATGCTTGATATATATAGATACACGTGTATATATATATCTATATATATATACACACGTGTGTGTGTGTTTGTGTGTGTGTGTATATATATATATTTATATATGTATATAAAAAATCACTACCAAAGTTCGCATCAGTTCATACTAAAATATAAAAGGAAGGGACTAGGCCTGGCCACTGTGTCACTGCTGATTAAATACCTTTAGAGGATCCTTCTCCAGCAAGGTCTGTCCAAATATGTTGGGATTGTGAGAGCTGACGCCCCAGCGTAGTTGGAGGGCACCTGGCTGGGGAAGGCTGAAAATTTAGAATTATCTGAAAATGCTGAAACTTTACATTGGGTTACTGATGGAATTCCAAGACATGTACAACATACATAATGAGATTATCTGCTATCACTAGAATTCAAAATGATACATCCCACGGTGTGGTGGCTTATATACAGAACACAGGTTATATAGTATGGGTGACTTCAGTTTGCTTTATTCGTTTTGAAACAAAATTCTGTAAAGACAATACATTCTGATTGTTTGGTTATTGGCGAACAAACAGCTTTGTTTCGGAACTTTTATTTTTTTATTTTTTATTTTTTGGTAGAATTCTTATTACAGTATTAAAGTATTGCTTAGCTGGCAGAATCTCATGTAGTGCTTGCACACGGTGAGAAATGGATTGGAATTAGATTCTGCACCTTTTATGAAACTCTACAGTGTATTGATGCAGATTTTTTTTTCTTGAATCTGCCAGTGTGTCTAAGGCCCCCGTCACTCAAAATATAGTTAGACCAGCTTCAGTCTGCTTTTTCAACCATTTTACTTGGCAGAAAAAAAACACAACCCCAAACCAAAAACAGGTAGGAAATCTTTCAAGCAAATACACTAAGGAGTAAAAAATAAGTAGTTAGTGTTTTTTTGTAAACAATTTTATATGCAATATATATATATTATATAACCATGGCTGACATTTGAGGAAAAATGTAGTAAAACTATATTGCTTTAGTCTTTTTTGTGTGTCTTGCATTGAATTAGATGGAAAATGAAACAGGATGTTTTTGGTGACTGGAGTCCCTAGCCCACATTCATACTTCAGACTGAAAGAGCTGTGCAGGGTTAATGGCCGGGTGGAAAAGTAAATTAAAAGTCTGTACACCTTTCAGGTCATTATTATTTACCAACAATTACCCAATGATTCAACTAGCCTAGCAGGATGTGTCACATTCATCAGCTTGCGTATATACTGCTGTACAAGAGAAAGAAAAATTACAGCAAGAGAGCCATGCTACCTTAAAGTCCAAGCTACTAATTCAAATCAAAAGAAACATTATGCAAATAGGAAATTAAAAAAAAGGGACAGGTTGCTCTTTGTTTTAATCAAGTCAACTTCCAAGTGAAAATTGGATGAGAAGTTGTTTTTTCCCCTTTGGCGGGAAGAGAAACCAGACGAACTAAAAACTCCAACAGCCTAGGGGTGAAATTCTGGCCCTTTTGTTCAAGTAAGTAGCAAAAAAACAAACAAAACAGAACAAAGTGTATTTCACTACTCTACATGACTTCTAATTTTTTCAAATCCTTCTGACACCTCTTACTGGGTTTCTGATATCCCAATTGCTTTATCAATATATAACTTGGTTTGAGGCACAAAATAGCATTTTTCAATGCTCTCCATGGAAATGTGTAAAGCAGAGGTATCCAACCTTGGCAACTTTAATTCCTGTGGACTTCAACTCCCAGAATTCTCCAATTATGCTGGCTGGGAAATTCTGAGTTGAAGTCTGCAGGTCTTAAAGTTGCCAAGGTTGGACACCCCTGGTGTAAAGTATCTACAGTTCAGCGGTGAAATCCAGCCGGAGCTATCCAGCTCGTGCAAACCGGTAGTGGGAGGCTCCGCCTACCACGTGCAAGCTCACACTCCCGAACTGTTAGCGCAGGTAAGTGCATTTCACCGCCACTACTGTTGTATACTAATGGTGGGTTTTGCACCATTGAACTGCACTTTGATTTTTGTTAACTCCAAAAGAAGAGTATCGAGATGGAGTCGACAACCATGTGATCAAAGCCCCAACCATTTGCGAGGTACGTACAAATGGAGCAGGGCTACGATCACATGGTTGTGGTGGATGCCATCTTGAATTTTGCAGACCCCCCCCTCACCCTCCCAACAAGGCAATGTTTTTCAAATGAGATTCGGAACAGTACAATGCTGGGATGGCAAGGTATGTCCGTTCTCTTGACTAAAATAAAGTTGCGGCTGAACCGTCTGAGTTTAAAATTAATTTCCCCAAATGGAAACAAATTCTCAAATCTGTTAGTATGGACGTCTAGATGAGTTTGAGGGAAGAAAATGAACCTTACTCTAGGCAGTCACCTAAAAAATATACCAGGTTCCACACAAGTTGTGCTCTGGGCATCCAGAAGGTATAGAACTATCTAAAACATATTCACAGAGATTATCAACTTTTCTTCGGAGTATTCTTTCTTTTAAAAAAATACTTTTTTTTCTCTTTGCAAAATCATTTCATTATACCATGCCTCCCTTTTTTTTATTTTAAAAAATAAACTAAAAAAATCCAGTTTTGCATATCTAGCATTAGCGTTTAAGGTAGTATGGCACACCCTTTTTTTTAATAAAAGTTGAAGGGTGGGGGAATCTGCAAAATGCCGCAGTAGTTTTGCCAATGTTTTCTTTCTTTCTTTCTTTCTTTCTTTCTTTCTTTCTTTCTTTCTTTCTTTCTTTCTTTCTTTCTTTCTTTCTTTCTTTCTTTCCTTTCTTTTTTCTTTCTATATTGTGAAGCCTTTGGTTAGTTTGAAACCACATGAGATCAGCAGAAAGTAAACGAGCGAAAAAAAGAAATTAAATAAAAACAAAAACCTGCCCCAAAATTATTAGCATTTCTTTTTGCCTTAAATAAGAGAAAGTTCTATCCTTACTGGTCCTAAATCTGAATAACTACATCTATGTATTTAACCTTAATTACAATACAACTACAATATGTACTGGAAGAGGAAGAGAAGAGAAAGGGGTATGTGTGGAAGGGTGTCACTACACTAGAATCAGGACAGCACTCTTACAAGATAGTCATTTTTATACATTATTAACATACAACAATGATCAACAAAGAATCTTCTATGAGGTGCCAGAGACCGAAGAAGGAGGAGGAGAAACACATGATAGTCTACAGTACAGGCACACTGTTCCCAGAAACTCCACCAAGGAAGCTCTGTGAAAATCCAAATGAGCTCCATCGTTTAAAAGGAAATCCACCTTCAGGAACTCCTGATAGGGCTGCACATGGATGGCGTCTATCTTGATTAAAATGTAATCATAATAATAATAAAAAAAAAATCCCTGACTTTTTTCTTCTTTTTTTTTTCTCTCGCTCTTTTTTAATTTTTTAATTTTTTTTGTAAAAACACACTCGAGTCTCAGGGAATTAGTTTGTGATTAATTCCTTCTATTTATTTCATTTCATTTTTTATTTTTTATTTTTTTAGTGTACTACTTGATCAAGTCTCAATAACTTTAAAAAGCGTCCAGCATTCTGGCTTTTAAACCTGTTTTTTTTTGTTTTTCCAAAGAAGAAAATAAAAACTTAAAACATACAACAGCCGTCCCCCTCCAGCAAAACACCTCATTTTTGCTCTCTACTTTAAAAATTGGGGGGGGGGGGTTAAGATTCTTCCCCTCCTCCTTACAGTTCGCCTTGTGGTGCCTCCGTGAGTAATTGAAGATGCTTTGCTGTAACTTGTCTATTGAACATCTATGTTAGCCTACTGGTTAGTAAAATTTTACAAAAATAGGAGTGCAGCAGCTTTTTTTTTCTCTTAACAAATGTCTCATTCAGTGTCTTATTCTGGCTGTACCTAGAGTACCAAATTTATAAACGTAACAATTTAAAAAAATATTAATAAAACTTGTCAATATTAATGCTTAAAAAAAGAATATATCCACACTATAGTTATGCTTGTAATATCACCTACTGTGTTGTACTTGGAGTTGCTGTTGCCAGCCTATTTGACCCATATTTAAAAAATTAAATTAAAAAATATCCTTCATAAGTCTCCTCCCCAGCAGAGGACCATATATATCACAGCCAAACATTAAACATGTGCAAATCGGAAATTGTCAGTTTTCCCCTACCAGTCACAGTGCAATGATGTTTTTTTATACATTTTCTTTTTTTCAAATCTGTTTTCATCTACAATAAATTAAGCTTCTCTTGCCTCTAGGGTGACAAACTTGTAGCACTGAGGTATTCATAACGATTTGTTTAAAATAAACCTTTGCTTTTTTTTTTCTTTTTCTAATTCGTGAATTAGAAAAGGATGGGGAAAAAAAAAGGATGGGTAAAAAAAGGTGAGAAGATGCATGCTTTTAACTGCCCCTCCCCACAGCTGGGAGCTTCCAAGACTTCAAGACTGCCTTGGTGCAAAGGCTGCAGGCCACGGAGGGGAGAGGCTGACGGAGATGGATGGACAGTCAGGTGATCTAAATGGTTAAAAAAAGTGTGCTTGAAACTTTAAATACCTTTTAAATATTAAAAATGTAGCTTTTTCAATCTTGGGAAAAGCAGGGTGGTTTTTTTTTGTTTTTTTAACTTAAAAAATGTAACTAGACTGTTACTTTCAAAGCTGTGCACAGAGGTCTAGTTAATATGCTGGTATGACGCTAGTACAGTTATAAGGTCTAACATCTACAGAGCAAGCTAAAACAGTGTTGATCTAACTGCTACGGGCCAGCTCTGGCAGTCGATCTCAAAAGTTTAAAAACGTTGGGGCACAATCCAGCAGAAATGTTCCCTGCGTGCGCTGGCGAGATAAATGGGAATTGAGTGAGGACCTCAATGCCCTCATGCATTTTCCATTCATATAAAAAGTCTTGCAGAAGAGAAGATTCCTGTTGGGATGTGTGCCCCAAATTTTAATCTTTTTCTTCTGTTCAGTACAGAAACTGCCTTAATCTGACTCCATCACAAAAATATTACAATTTCTCTGCTTTAATAGTTTATATGCAAGTTAATGGAATTGTATTTACAGTATTACTATTTTTTTAGATTTCACAATTTCAAAAAACCTTATCGCCTCTTTTTTTTTTTTAACAACAAAAAAAATGCACTTATAGAAAAAGGACACAAAAAATTTTGTGGTCCTTACTTTATTGCCGAAAATAGATATAATTAGGTTAACTAATAAAAAGAACTGCTAGAGATCCTGCTACTGCGCCAGCCTCCTACTTCCCATCCAGCATAAAAGAGAGTATTTCCACTTACTTTTCTCGCTTGCTCTAATTCTAAATTCAGCGTGTGCTAAATTCCACCTGAAAAAAGCCTTCTCAATTTCAGAATTGGTACCAATAAACTGAAAATCATGTTACCATTTCAGCAACAAAATTACATAAAAAGAAAGAAATAGAGAAAGGGATTAAAAAGCAAAGCAAAGAAACCTTTAAGATATAGTGTATGGTTAGGGTTTTCCTAAATACGCAAAGTAGCAGATCTACTTTGATTATAAGCCTATGTCAAAATACTACAAAAAAGTGATTAAAATAGATCTCAAAGGGGAAAAAAACATCAAGAAAAATAATAACATGAACAAAAATGGATTATATATATATACACATTTGTTTTAAAAAGCTGTTGTTCTATATAGTACAGCAGGTTCATGAGATGATACCGATTTTGGACAACCCATATCCATTGAGTGTCACCTCCAGTTTGTGTGGGTTACTGATGATGGTGCAATGGTCAAAGTCTGAAGATGTGTCACCTAAACATGGAACCATTCAGAAACTTCGCCCTGTCTTGCCTGGACATCCAGATATACTCTACAGTGAATGAAAGATAAAAGAAAAAAGAGAAATTGCAATGGTTACATTCCGACCTTTAGAAAAATGCATCTTCTAAGTCCCAGCAGGGACACAAGACAATGTGTTCAACCTTGATAGTCCATTTTCTGGCTTCACCCAAGTTCTTCTCCACATTTATTTCATGTGTTTGATTTGTATCTAACGGGTTCCAGCAATACCATAAACTAATTGAATTATCTGTACAAAAAGCTACCTACAGCCTGTACCAACTGTTCCTACTAGATCACTATGGGAGAAACTCCATGTGATTACATACGTCTGGGAGGAAGGAGAGTCAAAGCCAAGAGAGGCTACTCATGGGTAGCCCCAGTGCTGTGGTACTGCATCCCTGAGACCAGACTGGCAATCTCCTGACTGGCTTTTAGAAGGCTATTAAAATCTAAACTGTCAAGGTGGGCTTACCTATTGCGCCATCTTTTATTTCTGTGCTCTCCACTTTTGTCGTTATTGTTATAGTACATTCTGCTCATTAACGTTACGATTTAATTTATTTCTGTTCCTTTCATTATACACCACGGATGTTCTAATTTTTGCATATCATGTAAAATTGTGGAGAATCAAAAAGATGCAGGAGATGAATTCAATAAGCAAAACTTAAACGTTGTGAGGAGGCTTGGAGGACTAGCAGTTGAGTTGGCTGGGGGTGCCAAAGGAGGAAGGAAAATGCCGAAGGGTGGCAAGGGGCAACAGGGGTAGGTGTGGGCTGCAGAGTGCAGAGTAGTTTCCATCAAAAAAGAGGGAGGGGGCATTTGGGAGTGGATTCAGACCTACAACCATCTGATTAGCTTAAGGACCACCGTAAGAAACAGTTTAAAAAAATCAGGTCTGGTCACAAGTTGTCTGAACTTAAAATGTCAACAACTTGCAACAGAGATTCCAGGCCCAATTGAGGTAGTGTGTGCCTGTGTGTGCATTTAAAATGAAACATGGGAAACAGTCCCAAGCCGTGTCAAATTGGAATCGGAGATTTTAATTTATACATGGAAACTTGTATTTCAATATTAGCCTGATCAGACTGTGCAGAAGTATTGTAATCTCCCTAAACTGGTGCTGTTCTACTCAGACAAATCGAATTCAAGGTATCCAGAAGTATACCAAGTTGTGGAAGGATTGTGTCCATGTGTGTGTTTTCTATGTATGTATATATCAGGGGTGAAATCTAAAAATTTTCCCTACCGGTTCTGTGGGCGTGGCTTAATTGGTGGGCATAGCTTGGTGGTCAGATGACTGGATGGGCGTGGCCAATAACAATAAATAATAAAAATAATAAATAAGGTATACAAAACAGTAAGAGGTACCAAAAACCAACTTTCACACTTTACACACATACAATACAACACAACTGACTCACACACAATGTAAAAGCAGCTGCACTTCACCCAAAATGGCCTCTGCAACAAGCAGGAACCTCACACTTTCACACTTTACACACACACAGCACAACTGACTCTCTCTCTCACACACACACACACACAATGCCACATACAGCTTTGTGAGATTTTGTGTATTTGTGTAGTTAGAGTGAAACACTACAGAAACACACCAAATCTCAGAAAGCTGCACAAATATTTTATTTTATTATTTTTATTTATTTTTTTAGATCAGGGGTCTCCAATCTTAGTAACTTAGTTTGTGGACTTCAACTCCCAGAGTTCCTCATTCAGCAAAACAGGAAGTGAAAGCAAACTGTAATCAGTAGCTGAAGAAAAGCATGCCTTTGCCAGCCCAAAAGGAGCAACAATTATAGATAAGTGAATAGGGGGAATTGGCTGGGCATGGGTGGGGGCTCTTGTAAGTGGGGGTTGTTAAAAAGTGAGTTTAAAAGCCTGTGAGGATCAGGAAACTCCTCTGGGATTGCCAGAGGAGGCTTTAAAACCTCTCTTTTTTTCTTTTCTCTTTTCCCCCTTTGGCTGAAGAGGGTTTTTTAAAAAAAACTTTTAAAGGGTTTTGATGATCTCTGCTCAGCCCCGCGATCATCACAGTTTTTTTTTTTTTTACTTTTAAAGGCATGTTTCGGCTGAAGAAAAACTGCTTTTAAAAGTTTAAAAAAAACACTTCTGCTGATGGTGCAGGTACAGGGGGCGGGGCCAGGGATTTTTGCTATCGGTCCTCCGAACTAGCAGCCACCATCGCTACCGGATCGGGCGAGCCGGTCCGAACTGGGAGCATTTCACCCCTGGTATATATTATGTGCGTGAGTCTATGTGTGTATGAACTGTGATGGCAAATAACTTGGACAGAAAGATTGATGAAATTAATAGTTCCCTCAACAGAATATTATTTAAAGATCTAAGCTAGAGATGGTGGATCGATCCTGGACATCAGTGCAGATAGTGGCAGCAATGGTTAGTTTGAAGCTAGGATTTTCACAGGAAATTCTGGCTTTACAAATAAAGGTTGCTTTTTTGAAACCATGTCGAAAGAGCACAATGACATATGATGGTTTGCTGAACCAGACTCAGATAAAAATAATTAAGAAATTATCTGCTTGGTAAGTCCACCATTTCATTTTTCAGGCTTGTAGTATTGGGAGCCAAAACAAATGGAGCAATGTGAAATTAGAAGTGATGTGCAACTAATCCATGATGGATTATACAGTTTATAAACTGCAGCATGAAGAATCTTTTAAAAGGTTTGGGTTACATTGCATGATGATAACAACAACAACAACAACAACAACAACTCAATTATAGAAGAACTAGTTCTTCTGTAAACGTCACCAATACTCAGTTTCAATGGTTTGAACAAATACCTTCAATAATAATGCGAATAACTATGAAATCCAGTCTGTTCCCCAGAGAAGCCTTAATCCTCCCAGTCCTTTTATTCATTCATTTCAAATGTACCACAGTGAGCTACAAATGTGAAATTCTCATGCTGAGGAGATGGATTGTTCCAGTTAAAAACATATTAGAAAAGGCCAGCCTTGCCTTGTCTACCACCTTCTGCTCATCTTTTGAATAGGTACAGCGAGTCCTTTCCTGAGGCAACAAACATCCTCAAAACAAGGGCAACAGAGAAGGATGAACGGTCACGGAAGCCATGGTTTATCTTGCCCGCGAACGTCTTGGCGTCCTCAGTCCAAGGAGGATCTTTTTCCTTTGTGAAAAGTAACTTCAAGGACACTTTCTCGGCTTGCCAGTCTTTATTATGGGCTTTATGAGGCGAGTGCCTACAGCATGCTAATTGGTTAAACAATGTTCTCACCTTATGACTCTATTTAACATTTCTCTATGCTAGCAACAAGAAGTTATTGGGACTTGTTTTTGAGCAGGGGTCTCCAACCTTAGTAACTTTAAGGTTTGTGGACTTCAAGAGTTGAAGTCCACAAACCTTAAAGTTACTAAGGTTGGAGACCCCTGGTTTTGAGGATCATTGGCAGATGTCATTTTTGGCAGAAAATGCGAGACCAAATCCGTTTCTATCAGCATTAGTCAGGAACTACACACCTTGAACCATACAAAAGTGTGTGCATACATGCATATGGAGAGATGGACAGAAGCCCTTTCTACCCTGAGGTAATTTTTTGTTTTCCTGCCTGCTTCCCTACATGTCAGTCCTGGAACTCATGCAGGGCAACTGGACCCCTACCAAAGCCAAAGTTAAATGACTAGGCAAGTTTTATACATTCAGGCTTCATTACGGTGTATCGGCCACACAGCACCACATGAATCGTATCTCGTGAATGTCACAAGTTCTTCGTTTCAATGGTTTGAAGAGAAGTACCTTCCCCAAGAGAAGGCACAACTATGAAATCCTCGGCAACTTTAAGACTTGTGGACTTCAACTCCCAGAATTCCTCAGCCAGCAAAGCTCTGGGAGTCGAAGTCCACAAGTCTTAAAGTTGCCGAGGTTGGAGACCCCTGCTCTAGGCTGCCCCCAAATGTCTCTCAGCTGCCCGAAGAACAGGGAACTGCTCTTACTTTCCGAAGCACCATACCTTTTAGAAGCTTTTAAAGATCTTAAATTTGATCATGACCAGCTCCTTCCACCCTTTCCCACATTCAGTGAATTGGCTTCATCTTCACACATGAAAAATGTGTTTGTTTCAGCAATCACACTTTTAATTTCATGCTTGGATTTGGAAATTAGAATTCATGCAATAGATCGAGTACACGGTTAAAATTAGCAAACAATTTCTCCCATTTTCCTTACGTTATCCTTGTTATGGCTCCGTTTTAAACTAAATGTTTATCATTGGAAGTATAAAAAAATACTGTGTTAAAAGCCATAAATAAAAGAGGAGGAAACAGGCGGGGGATCCAGAATATACATTACTGTAATAAGCGATTTTTTTTTAATCTGTTGAAATTTGTTAATTCCTAATTTTCATTTTTGTTCTTTAAGAACAAATCACAAGTATTGTGCTTACAGTCTTTAGCATAAAAATGAATTAGTTTTTTTAAAAGCATAACAATTTTAAAAGGAGTTTCTTTCAAATTCACATGGATTTTCTCTCAAACATTCAAGTAACCCCCAGTATTTAGAGTTGTTTTAAATAATCATAGCAATTGCATAAACATTGTAACTGCTGTAAGCACTATTTTTTCCAGAATTGGTTCAGGATACCTTTCAAGTTTCCAGCCCAAAAGGTTGATTTTAAAATGTTTTAAGAAGAAAATAAAATAAAGGAAGAAGGTTTCAGAATTTAACCCCCCAACAAGAGGTAAGGGATATAGTAGAAAATATAAATGCTATATATTGATATACCTCCAAGTGAGATGGCAACCAACCCTGTGTAACGTTTCAGTGGTATCCATTTGTAAAAGCCGTTGCAATCAAAGGCCCCTAAAATTGTACAATTGCAATTGTTACTAATATCATACAAGGGAAGAGATGATTTTATTTACCGTTTTGCATGAATTATCAAAAATTATCAAGTCTTGGTGTTGCTAGCATGAATATTGTTGCCATCTGTTCTTGCTCATATATTTGCAAGCTCAGATTTAAGGGTGCTGAAAAGTAAATTTGAGTATCCTTAAAGTGCTGTTAGTAAATGGATGGCACAAATGTGTTAAAAAGGCAGACTTTTTTTTTGAAAAAAAATATGAAATTAAAGAGACAGCTCTGTAGACGCAAAATAATTTAAAAGACTACGCTGATGCAGACAAAACATAATGCTGACTGTGGCGTGATTCTTTAGAAGACAGACCACAGCTAAGGTCAGCAGCACACACCCTTTTCCAGAACAATCCAATCTTTTTCTATAGGTGCAAAATGCAAATGAGGGGTGTTGTAAGCGGTGGTAGATGGCAGTTTAAATTGATGTAGGTCTTATCAGAATCATCTGTATTTCATTGCATTCCGTTGGTCCAATGAGATTTACCAGCAACCCAGGTGACATTACAAAGGGGAAATAAATGAAACAAGGATTCAGTAGACTTGGGTTATTTTTTAGCAAGTAAAATAATTTGAGGAACTTGTCTGCATTTTTGAGACCAAATAACCCAACTATATCCATGCCTGTGCATGTCTGTAAAATATTTCAAAGTTGCTTTAAAATCATTTGATTAACTAGTTACGAAGATACGCAGGACATTCATGCTACCACACACAATTTGAAAACAGCAGAATTAGAGGAAATGAACATTGCATGCAAAATTTGCACTCCCACAATTAGTATTTTCCCCCCAAATTAGTAATTGCACCATGTTAATGTTCAACATTGTTGTTATTCATTTGAGAAAAGGTATGTTGCACAACTTGCTAACATTTCGGTGAACAATTAGGCCCTTCAAGTTTAATTCACATTATATTTCCCCTACCTCCTATACTATCCTTTTGCTTGGGATTATTAGAACCATTCTCAAGGGAGATATATAGTTTAATTTGGTCATGTGTTTAATTGGCTATTAAAGTGCCGGGCATGGCAACTTCCCAATGCTTCAGTTCTAACCTGGGTAAGAAGAAAATGGGCATTCAATTTACACAATGCAATTATAGGCCATCCCTTCTTTCCCATGTTGAACAGATGTCTATGCATACATCTGTTACACTAAGCTGTCAATGAATTTATATACAGAAATGCGTCTTGAGGTACAGCCTTTCCTAAGTTACATTGTGATATGGGCTTTGCCAACGAGATACTTTGGGTTACTTACAATTAGCTCAGTGTACAATCTTTATTTGTTGTTTTGGTTCACTTATGAAAAGCTGCCCTTTAATTTTTTGTCAGGATTCCAACATAAACTGCTTGTAAAGACATTAAAATATCGGTAGTCCTTGACCTACAAGACTTCATTCAGTGACCATTCAAAGTTACAACAGCACTGAAAAAAGTGACTTATGACCATTTTTGACACTTACATCCGTTACAGCATTCCCATGGTCACGTGATCAAAATTCAGACACTTGGCCACTGACTCATATTTATGACGGTCACAGCGACCTGGGATCACGTGATCCCCTTTTATGACCTTCTGACAAGCAAAGTCGATGGGGAAGCCAGATTCACTTAACAACTTAAGGACTGCAGTGATTCACTTAACAAAGGTTGTAAAATGGGGCAAAACTCACTTAACAAATGTCTCACTTAATAACAGAAAATTTGGGTTCAATTGTGGTCGTAAGTCGAAGACTATCTGAAAGATGAATCATCTGGTCAAGTTTACGGTACAGAATTTTTGCAGATGTTCTTAACGAAAAAGACACATCCCAGGGGAAAGAAAAATTTAGTGTGCTCCGCAGCTTGATATATATTTTGTTTTTTTCCCTTTCTTCCATTGGTATAAATACAGTATGTTAAATGGGCATCTCTCAATTGCTATGTAACTGAAATACGGGAATCCAATACATATCCAATTTTTGGCCAAAAAATAAATAATTCTGAATGTGGGGTCTGGTTGAATGAGTGGTTTCTAGCAAGTCCAGAGAAATAGTATGCGGTCTCTATCAAAATGGGAGTCCTCTGTTATATGGAATCTATAGATCATGTGTGTGTGTGAATAAATAGATTCAAGGTAGTGTCCAATTCATAGGACAGGGCCCCAGACTGTGTTGCTTTGAAAGGTTCCATAGAAGAGCATTGCAGTGCCAACAGATTTTATTCATTCTAGAGCTTCTGCAAGAAAAGAAACAGGAAGACAAAGAGAGTTACTTACAGCAATTCCATGCCCAAAGCCAGAGCCAGGCTGGGGGCTGGCAGCACTTATGTAGTTACCCACACCGGAGTCTTGACTGGCTGTACCGTAGAGGTCTGCAACTGGACCCGGGCTGTTTGCCCCTGGAAATCCTCCGGGCCGGGCTGGATTGGAGCCTGCCGGGGAAGCGGGTGCGCCAAAATTCGGTTGAGCACTGTAGCTATTCAAGACTGGTGTGCAGAGAATAAAGCTGGGTATGAGGCCAGAAGCTGAGCATGCAGAGTTATTACAAAGCCAAACACTAATAAAAACAGCCTAGGTCCAACTTCTAACACTTAACCAAGGCCATGCGATAAGAGAGCGAGTACTCAATAAAAGTCAGCCCATACTACTAAGAAGCTTAGAGCTCCAAATATAGAGAAATATGTATAGAGAAAGAGAGAGAGAGAGAGAGGAAAAAAAAATCATTCAACACACTACTGCAACCAGAGACTGTATAGGTGGTCAGTTTCACCAAATTATCACAAAAATATGTATTTTCTGACATCTGATTTGATGCTCATGCAGTAGTAAAATGGGTTTTCTAGATCTGGGCACGTTGAGACAGCATTCACATCCCATGCAAACTACAAAGGAACTAGTTTTAGACTACACATTGTGTTAATATTGATATTAATGTTGACAGCAGAGAAAGCAAATCACACTTAGAAAAACTTTTTCGGGTGGGTGGGGGAGGAGTGGAATCCACTGAAAACTTTCAAACAATACATCCCTCCCGCCCGCCCGCTTCTTTTACTACGGAAGAGACGTGAAGGTTTGGAGGTTTGAAATGTTTTTTCTTTAAATAAAAAAACAAACAAACAAATGATAATGTAATGGAACACTTGGGAGTGTTTGATATACGGAAGAGGAGTAGTTTTGTTTCCCTTCCCCCTTCTAGTGTGGAGAAACGAATGCCTTTCTCCCTCCCCCAACTATTAATTAGGCAGAATACGAGGAGGAATGAGTAGCCAGAAGCTGAATAAGTCTGCATCCTGAAACGTAATTATTTCCAAAAAAAAGAAAACATATAAATTGTAATAAGGCAATCCCTACAGCTGGAACATCTTAGGCAGTTCACTTTCATGATTATTTTTTTGTGAAGGGAATTAGATTAGGAAGATCGTCATGGAAAGCAGTGAACTGTTAGGAGTTTACCTCAGACACCGAGAGAGAGAGGCAGAAAGAGAGAATTGCTGGAAGCCCAAACCCTGCTACCTGTCTATGCTAAGAAAAGCAGAGCTGTTTTCTTCAGCTGATTGTTCATGACCTTTCAAAATGCATGATTTAATTATTAAATGAACTTTTCTGTCACTAGCCTGTAATCCCTAGAGATGACGGTACTTGGATATATAAAATAACAACAACTAGGAGGAAGGATACCTCTCTGGTCATGGCCCTGCCTCACAATGATACAACTGGGTCGATGGTGATATACAGAAGTGTGACCCTCCCCAAAAAAAGTCCAATTAGTGCCTGCGATGATGGGATGGAAACTCTGCCTGGCTTTATGGGCATTGCACTAAACACAAAAACACGGCAGAGCTTTGATGGCCCTGTCATGCCTTGACTTTCAATCTTGACTTTTCAACTACATGGCATTCCTGGCACTACATGAAGGGAGCCACAGCAAGGAAATAAATCTCTCGAGAGCTGAATTTATCCCAGTCGGACCCGGCACCCAAAGGGTTTAACTAACTCTACGCCATTAGTTATATTATGGAAATGCCAAAGCCCACACATTTTGTTGAACTGATCCTTTGAAGGAAAGAATCGAAGAGCGACAGAAAAGGCTAGGCTCATCATTTCCAAATTCATTTCAAAAGCTGGTTAGTGGAGAACACATTTCCTAAACCCTGGTTGGCCAGACAGACAGGCATCAGTTGGAATGACTTGGCCACCTCAGTCAACGAGAAGGGAGAGTGTGCGACCGGATGGTCCCACAATCACAAAGAAAGAACCTAACTGTGTTAGACCTGTTGCAATTAAGCACTTTTTAACATACGTTTTGGGCAAACAAACACACATCTGAGTACTTTGATTTTCTTTCCATTCATGAAAGGTGCAAGTTTCCCAAACAAGTTAAACATGGCATGTAAGTCTGATTTTTCTCACTTTCCTCCCTCCCCATGCTGGCTCGGACAAGTTATTACTGTACGCCTGAGGTAAAAGGCCTCTGGTTATTTCATATGAGTTCTCTGTCTACTCTTTGCAAAAGTCACTACTTTATTCAGACTCGAGGAACTATTTGTTTACCTAAGGAAACTCTACAAATATACACATCTGCTGGGAAAGTTTTCAATCTCTTAACAGCCACCTCCATGGTTAGAAAAAAAAAAAATCCACATGACTGGTTGGAGATAAACCACATCTTGTTCAGTTTATAGCAATTTCCTGAGCAATGTGCCATCTATGGTTAAATAACCAGTGTTTGCTTGGTAGAGGCAAATGGGAAGGGTTACCTGTTTCGAGAGAGAGGGAGAAACATACAGGTAATCCCCGACTTATGACTGGTCACTTAGTGACCATTCAATGTTACAACGTACCCTCCCCAAAGCTAATTATGACCAATTTTTGAAGTTATGATGGCTGCACGTGATCACATAGAACAGGGGTCTCCAACCTCGGCAACTTTAAGCCTGGAGGACTTCAACTCCCAGAATCCCCCAGCCAGCTTTGCTGTACAATTTCATGTGTTAGCTTTGCTGGCTGGGGGATTCTGGGAGTTGAAGTCCACCAGGCTTAAAGTTGCCAAGGTTGGAGACCTCTGGCTTAAAAGAACCTGTGGTTTCATGGATCTGAAGGTCTTTCATGAGTACTTACTAAAGAACACAAGGAACATTTCAGAGACTGATCTGCTCTTTCTCCAGCTTTGCTTAAGCTTGCTGGGACACAAAGGTCTTCTTTGGAGACCTGGGACTCTGAGTTGCAAGCTCTTCTTTTAGATTGGGTGCTGTACAATTTCATGTGTTAGCTTTGCTGGCTGGGGATTCGGGGAGTGGAAGTCCACAAATCTTAAAGTGGCCAAGTTTGAAGACCTCTGGCTTAAAAGAACCTGTCATTTCATGGATCTGAAGGTCTTTCATGAGTACTTACTAAAGAACACAAGGAACATTTCAGAGACTGATCTGCTCTTTCTCCAGCTTTGCTTAAGCTTGCTGGGACACAAAGGTCTTCTTTGGAGACCTGGGACTCTGAGTTGCAAGCTCTTCTTTTTAGATTGGGCGCTGTACAATTTCATGTGTTAGCAAAGGTGCAAGTAAGAAATTGTGCTTTTCCTGAAGGCAGGAATAAGGATAATAGCCAGGACAGACTGAGAAAGACTGAACTGCTTTAGGTGGGGATGGAAGGAAATAACAAGCTGAGGCATATTGGAACTTAGCGGGACTGTCTCCCCATCAATTTAAGGCCCTAGTTTTATGGACGTTGTTGATAGCTAAGGTATTTTAACGTTATAAAAATACTTTGACACTATGGCTGATCATAGGACCCTATTTTTTAAAAAAGGTCTGGCCTCATTTTACAACTTCAAGAACTGGGGTCAATTCCAGTCATAAGTCGAGGACTAACTGTAATTTACAGAGAGCTGAGGAAGTCCGTGTGGAAAAGATGAGTGGGATCAAACCAGGGATAAAAATATGGAAGAACGTAACACTCCATTGGGCTAGGCTGTATTGGAAAAACAAAGCAGCTCTAAACGATATTGAAGATTAAACGTCAAGCTAACTTTTTCCGTTTTCACTCATGAAGAAAAACATCCAGCTGAGATAGTCGGAGGCCTTTTATTAAGTTGCTGGAGCAGACTTTTGTTTTCCAGTTCAGTAAAGTAGATATCGGCCTTGCTGACAGCTCACCAGAATACTTTCCTTTGCCAGGCGAATGAACACGCTGGCCTTGGAAAGCAATGGCATGCACAGGCACACATGGGCTCCACATGGAAGCAGCTTTAAACCGCACCATATGGAAACCGTGCTTGGTTTGAGCGGAGGAGAAAACTCCTCATAACGCCAGGATGGCAGCTCAGCACGCAAACAGCTTAACACTAAAAGTCTGAGTCAAAAAGTTTTAGGTAGAAAGGGTAGCTGGGTGGGGAGTGGGATTTTTTTCTTCTTCTATTGCTTAAAACAGGGGTCCCCAAACTTGGCATCTTTAAGACTTTATTTATTTTATTTTATTTTATTTATTTATTTTATTTATTTATTTTGTCACAACAGTATATATAAGCATAAGCATGAAAGTAACTATATAATATATAAGCATATATATATAAGCATTGGTATGTAATAACTATATTGATTGGATATAATGAAAGAAAACAATAGGACAGGAATGGTAGGCACATTTGTGCTCTTATGCACATCCCTTACGGACCTCTTAGGAATGGGGCGAGGTCAATAGTAGACAGTTTTTGGTTAAAGCTTTGGGGATTTTGAGAAGAGACCACAGAGTCAGGTAGTGTGTTCCAAGCATTAACAACTCTGTTACAGAAGTCATATTTTCTGCAATCAAGATTGAAGCGGTTAACATTAAGTTTAAATCTATTGTTTGCTCTTGTATTGTTGTGATTGAAGCTGAAGTAGTCTTTAACAGGAAGGACATTGCAATAGATGATTCTATGAGTTAAACACAGGTCCTGTCGAAGGCGGCGGAGTTCTAAGTTTTCTAAACCCAAGATTTCAAGTCTGGTGGCATAAGGTATTTTGTTGTATTCAGAGGAGTGGAGAACTCTTCTTGTAAAATATTTCTGGACACGTTCAATTGTATTGATGTCTGAAATGTGGTATGGGTTCCAGACAGGCGAGCTGTATTCAAGAATTGGTCTAGCAAATGTTTTATAAGCTCTGGTAAGTAGTGTAGTGTTTCTGGAGAAGCTACGTAAGATTCTATTTATTTAATTACGTATTCTTCTACGTAAGAAGCTATGCTGGCTGGAGAATTCTGGAACTTGAAGTCCACAAGTCTTAAAGTGGCCAAGTTTGAAGACCTCTGGCTTAAAAGAACCTGTGGTTTCATGGATCTGAAGGTCTTTCATGAGTACTTACTAAAGAACACAAGGAACATTTCAGAGACTGATCTGCTCTTTCTCCAGCTTTGCTTAAGCTTGCTGGGACACAAAGGTCTTCTTTGGAGACCTGGGACTCTGAGTTGCAAGCTCTTCTTTTTAGATTGGGTGCTGTACAATTTCATGTGTTAGCAAAGGTGCAAGTAAGAAATTGTGCTCTTCTTGAAGGCAGGAATAAGGATAATAGCCAGGACAGACTGAGAAAGACTGAACTGCTTTAGGTGGGGATGGAAGGAAATAACAAGCTGAGACATATTGGAACTTAGCGGGACTGTCTCCCCATCAATTTAAGGCCCTGGTTTTATGGACATTGTTGATAGCTAAGGTATTTTAACGTTATAAAAATACTTTGACACTATGGCTGATCATAGGACCCTATTTTTTTTTTAAAAAAACCCAAATTTTCCAATTTTAATATTTGATGGAAAGAGATGCCAAGTGGTCAGGGATCTTCCCCATTCCAGAATTAGACCTAAATTCAATGAACATGCTCAGCTAAGAAAGTTTGCACCAAGGAAAATGCAGCCATGAATCTCTTCTTCCAAATGACTTCTGGTATCTACATCTCCATAGCTGGGGCACCCATTTGTGGAGTCACAGAAATCTAAGTAGACTCATTTACTTCAGTAGAGTTGCTCATTTAGACGCCAAGAATAATAAATTGCTAAGTTGACAATTTGAAGGAAAGTAAGAGTGAACACCTAGGATTCTTTCTTTCTTTCTTTCTTTCTTTCTTTCTTTCTTTCTTTCTTTCTTTCTTTCTTTCTTTCTTTCTTTCTTTCTTTCTTTCTTTCTTTCTTTCTTTCCTTCCTTCCTTCCTTCCTTCCTCTATCTATCTATCTATCTATCTATCTATCTATCTATCTATCTATCTATCTATCCATCCATCCATCCATCCATCCATCCATCCATCCATCCATCCATCCATCTATCTATCTATCTATCTATCTATCTATCTATCTACCTATCTATCATACCTCAGTCTCCCCCCTCATCCCTCAATCACCCCATCCCTAAATTATTGTAATTTCCTTACAGAACAACAATCCAGAGCTGACCATATTGATTCCATGATCTGTTCTATTGCACTGTCAATAGTTGGTCATTTGTCTAAGTTGTAAATGTTTACTTAAATCGGGCTTGGAGATGGATATTTACTGTAACGAGATGGAAAATTATAGCTTGGAGATATGCCGATGAAGATTCTCAAGTCATTCAGGTAGAACTGCCTGGAAGTTGAGTCATGGCAACTGGACGTATCGTCTTGTTGGATGTGAGACATTTCGCTGCCTACCCAAGCACCTTCTTCAGTCTGAAGAAGTTGCTAGGCAGGGAGTTGTTGGAATCTGCCAACTCCTGAAGTTCTTAGGGGGTATTTAAGAAATGTCTCCAAGTACCATACACTTTGGAGAAGAAATCCTGAAGTGCGGGGATACCCCTAAGACTTGTAGGCACATTCCAACGATTCTCTGCCTACTCAGATACCCCACCCCCACAACAATTTGTTCAGGCTGAAGAAGCTGCTTGGATGGGCAACAAAACATCTCAAACAACAAGACCGTAAGTCCAGTTGCCACGATTCGACTTCCAGATGATAGTTTGGAGACAGAATTTTTTTTTCTTCTCCCAAAGGTGCTTTGGGAGGTGCTTTTTCAAAGAGGTGCTTTTCAAAGGTGCTTGAAAAAGCACCTTTGGGATAACCATTACCTGGATTGACTGAGAATACCCATAAACTTTCTTTCTTCTGCTCCCAAACACAACCCTTGTATAACGGACAAAGCAATCCTGAGAGGAGGCAAAATATGATGGGGTGCCCCTTTGTTTGGTCTTTTCCATAATTTCTCCACTGTTACCTATGGGTAAAAAGGAGGTGTGTCTGAAGCAGAGGAAATTTGGGGTGATTCTGAACTGAACTGAGGAGAACCCTGAAGGACAAAACTATGGAAAGTGTCTCGCCCAAGACTTTGAAAAAGGGATCTGACACCTTTAAGAAATAAATGAATGAAGAGAATCAGCCAGCTAAGCAGTCACAATTATAGGGTCCACATGAATCAGGGACAGGGACAGAATGTATTCATTTAGACTACTCTTTGCTGAACTGAGTTTTTAAATGTACTTGAAGTAAAAATGCATTTATGCAACTGCAGCCATGCGTTATGGATGCTCCAATATGTTTTGAAGCATCCCAATCAACTATGCCTGTTTTCAATGAGAGGATAAAAGAATGTGGCGTACTTCAGGGCTATTTCATAAAATAGCAGGGTTTAACTTCTGCCGATAATATGTATGCTAAGCATCACAAGGGTCAGGAAAATATTTTCCAGCTTACCACACACAAATCATTGCTTAGGTATAGTCTTTGTTGGTATGCTGATTGTTATCACAGTGCAAGGTGATTTGAAAGGGTCTAGAGATGGGGGGGAAAAAGTCCAGAGGAAGAGCAATTGTCGTGTCCCACTCCCCCTCCGACGACCGGGTCTAGGAAGTCTGTATCAAGCGTGGCCACCAAGCCTCTGCAGCTTTGCCAAACATCCTGTTCGGCCATGGGGCCAGGGCTGGGGGCTGGAGGCATGACAGGCCGTTCATCTTCATTATCAGACTCCGAATCTGATAGCAGGCCCGGGAGGAGACGGGAGGGGCCCGGCTGAGGAGAGGAGGGAGGACAAGGCACAACAGCTATGCTTTAAAATCTAAGGGGGGTTGGATCTGGTTGACCTGGATAGGCTACAGATTTGGAAAAACGTGACATATTACTGTTAGTCTTCAACTTACAACCATTCGTTTAATGACTGAAGTTACGACAGTGCTGGAAAAAAAAATGCCATTGACTGGTTCTTGCATCACAGTGTTCTTGCAGTCATGGCAACTTTCCCAGAGGGGCTTCCAACAAGCAAAGTTAATGGAGGAAGTTTGGATTCCTTTAATGACCTTGTCATTTGCTTAACGACCATGTGATTCACTTAATGATCATGGCAAAAAAAGGGTATAGTAAAGTCAGGAGCAACTTACTTAATGACTGCATTACATAGCAGTAGCACCAATCCCAGTTGCAGTCATAAGGACTACCTGCATGCCTTTGTTATGGAGTAAATGAAGAACTTACTTCAGCTGTTTTCAGGCTACTTTCTGCCGGCTGCCAGCAATTTGGCAGTTCGATTCCTGACTGGCTCAAGGTTGACTCAGCCTTCCATCCTTCTGAGGTGGGTAAAATGAAGACCCAGATTTTGGGGGGCAATATGCTGACTCTGTAAAACCGCTTAGAGAGGGCTATAAAGCACTGAAGCGGTATGTAAGTCTAAGTGGTATTGCTGTTGCTATCCTTTGATAAGGCTAATTCAGCTCCCCGTGTGTTACTGCATACCTTTATACCTAAGCTTTTTCCTATAAACATTCGCTTTGGAAAAATCATTAGAAAGCATTGAGAAAAATCTTCTTTTACTGCTATTAAGTATACCCGTATCACACACTGTTTGTGCATTCAAGGTACTAGAAAATTCGAACAAAACTATTTAGCATGGTAAATCAAGAGTATTTTCCCACTGCCCAAGGATCACTTCTTATACTAGCCATGGGTGCAGAATTGCTGTGTCACACTCAAATGCAAAAAAAGAAGGCAAAGATTTCGAGATGTTCCAGACATATCTTGATGTCTGTAAAATATCTAATGAAGTGCCATTGTGATTTACAGGCTAGTTACATGATAGCTGAATGGTAGACAATTAAATGGATATATAGCTGGCTCAAAAATCACACTCCAAGGGTGTTCATCTACAGTTCTTCATCAAAGGGGAGAGATGTGGGCTGGGTCCTGAGTCCTGCACCCTTCAATATTTTTTATTAATGACATGGACAAAAAAGTGAAGGGAATTTATAAAAAAATGATAAACAGCCTATATCCTAGAAGTTATAAATAAAATTTAAGATATTTATGATGGGTTAAGGAAATGGGAGAAGACTCCTGCGAGTCCCTTGGACTGCAAGGCAGAACAAACAAGTCAGTCCTAGAGGAGATCAATCCTGACTGCTCTTTAGAAGGCCAGATCCTGAAGATGAAACTCAAATACTTTGGCCACCTAATGAGAAGGAAGGACTCACTAGAGAAGAGCCTAATGCTGGGAAAGATTGAGGGCAAAAGAAGAATGGGACGGCAGAGAATGAGGTGGCTGGATGGAGTCCCTGAAGCAGTAGGCATGAGCTTAAATGGACTCCAGAGGATGGTAGAGGATAGGAAGGCCTGGAGGAATATTGTCCATAGGGTCGCGATGGGTCGGACACGACTTTGCAACTAACAACAACAACAAGGAAATGGGCTGACAAATAACAGAATGAAAATAGTCAAGTGCAAAATCCTTAACTTAGAAAACAGAAATTGAATACATAGGCATAGATTAAGAAATGCATGCGTTGGAAAATATGTTGGAATAGAGAAGATTGCAAACACAATATGATCTTGCAGTGCGTTGGGGCTTCAGAAAAAGTGTGTGAAAATTCAGGCTGCCTTAGCAGAAATATAGTTTTCAAATCATGGGAAGTAATAGTTTGGTGTTGGTCCGACTCACCCCAATTGTATCCAATACATTGGTATTAATTCAAAGAGGAGCAACAAGGATGACCAGACAATTAGAGAAAAAGTGGAAATGAAAAGATCTGAAAGGTTTATTAGGGAGAAAAGATGACTGATGGAGAATAGAACAGCATTGCTCGATGAGAGATGGGAGGCATACAATTTGAATGAATGAATGAATGAATGAATGAACAAACGAACGAATGAACGAATACTCAAGTCTTCTTCTTCCACTTCAAAGTGCAGGATTTGGAATTACATAAGACCAGGACCAAAGTCTTGAGAATGTCCCTTTATTTAATCAGGCTTGATCACACCATTTGATAAGAAAAACAAGGAATGGCAATATTTTGGGTGGTGCCTTCTAGATGACCACCCCACCCCAATACAGGCCTCTACAGGAAAGCAACTGCTGGCTGAATATTACAAAACCAAAACCAAAACCAAAACCAACCACCTTCCTTCCAGTTAGTGCAACTCAACAATTGACTCAATGACCACCCTGGACTCCTGGACAGTGAGCTTCTTCTCAACATCTGGGTTCAAACCCAGGCTGGCAGCCGTCTCTGGGGAATGTTTTAAACTAGATTCCTGCACTGAGTAAGGGGTTGAACTCAGTGATCTAAAGCAGGGGTCTCCAACCTTGGCAACTTTCAGACTTGTGGACTTCAACGCCCAGAATTCCTCAGCCAGCAAAGCTTTTCTGGCTGAGGAATTCTGGGTGTTGAAGTCCACAAGTCTGAAAGTTGCCAAGGTTGGAGACCCCTGGTCTAAAGGTCCCAATTCTCACCTTCTTTCTACAAGCCCTACATGTGACTGAGTCCTTCGGGAGAAGGGCGGTATACAAATTAAATTAAATTAATTAAATTAAAATATTATGATGATGATGATGATGATGATGATGATGATGATGATGATGATGATGATGATAAAATCTTAGGAGAAAGGATTTGAGGGAACTGAACCACAGCTGGCATCTCATACTCCAATCTCACCAGATGGTTTAGAAACAAACACCTTGGAGACCAGAGGATGTGGCTGACATACTTTCACAGTACAACCGTCCGGATCCCACAAGGGCCTCAAAACTAAGCAATGTGATTTATTTATTTTTTTAAAGGAGAGAGTAGGAATCTGATTTGGACTGTAAAAACAAATCTTGTAAATAAGCCCCAAAGAGGGAAGGTAAAAAGGAGAGGATTCATAGAATTTAAGTATTTAAAATCAGATTGAGGCACCAGAGAATATAAATTGTACAGGGTATGGCTTTCCGATTTAAACTAAACCAAAAGCCATTGCTTGATTTTTTTTCATCCAGAGGAAGAGTGTTGGCTTTTACAAAGAGGAATGAATCCACATGTTTTATCTTAGGATGCATTTGAATCACATCATATCAACCAAATCCATCTGAATAAAAGACTCACAGAGTTGGAAGGGACCTTGGAGATCTTCTAGTCCAACCCCCTGCTCAGGGAGGAAATCCTATATACCATTTCAGACAAATGGTCATCCAATCTCTTAAAACCTACAGTGTTGGAGCATTGTATCTGTGATACTTCTTAATGTACCCTTCTCCCCTTATTTATTTCCATCTTTGGGGAAGAATCGTGTCCAACATTTTCTCTAGCATTTTGTCTAATAATTTTGTCTAATAAGAATCATTCCGAGCACACATATTGGGTAGAGAGACAGAGAATACCATAACTGGGAAATAGCATTTCCTTTAAGTACTACTGAGGATGCTGCTAAGGAGCAACAGAAAAACCCCAAATATCCAGTGTGATCTGAGCCATCAAATGATTAATTGCTTAGCTTTCCTGTGGGGAAAAAAAAAGGTTGGTGAAAAATATTGCTTTTTAAAAGCATCTCCCTCTTCTCAATATATTGTCACTTGATCAAGCAATGCAAAGGTAGAGGAATCAAGATTCCAAGGTGCATATTAGTATACAATGTTCTCATAGCATGTTTAATATAGTCATGGGGATGAGGCTACCATATTTTGTGAATGGAAAATCAAGTTAATTGATTTGAAAAGTCTGCCTTAAGGCTGCACGTGACTCCCTCCAGTTAACTCTGCCTTCCAAACAGTGAAGGGCACTTCCACATGGTGTCACTTGCCATTTCCAGTTCTTCCAAGCTGTTGTTAAATTAGGTACACTATAAATGACTAAAACGTGCTCGTTTAGTATATGGCTCCACTTCAGCTTGGAGGAAAGTAGAATGGAATGCTATAAGGCCCTATAGTGGGCGGTAGGCTCTTCTACATTTTTATTTATTACTTGAGTGAGGGAGTTTAAGGGGCCATGCATCAAATTCGTATGTGGCACAAAGCTGGGGGTGTAGCTGATTCTTTAAATGAGAAAGAAGACGGTAGAGATGGTTGAGCAGTGGGGTGACATGGATAGAATGAAAACGGAAGAGGTGGAAAGGTAGACTATCCGTAAAGTTCTGCGTTTGGGCAAGAAAAAGGTAGGATATAAGACACAGGACAGGAAGAACTGGCTTGGAAGTAATAAACATTAAAAGGATCTAGATGTCCTTGTTGGATTACAAGTAAAACGGGAGGTAGCAGTGTGGTGTAACTGCTAAATAAGCAAACATCATTTTTTTCTCCCCAGTGGTCAGCTAAATCTCAAAAGATCAAAAGATATGCTCCAATATGAGGAATATGGGTGCAGAACTCTGAAATAAGGTGAGACCCATTACAATCTCTTGCATATTTCTCACCTCCCTCTTCTCTATATATTGTCACTTGATCAAGCTTTTCCTGTTGCCCTGAGACATTTCTTCTGAGACTTGGTGGCACAGAGGTTAGAGTGCAGTACTGCAGGCTACTTCTATTGCCTGCCGGCTGCCTGCAGTTCGGCAGTTCGAATCTCACCAGGCTCAAGGTTGACTCAGCCTTCCATCCTTCCGAGGTGGGTCAAATGAGGACCCAAATTGTTGGGGGTAATAGGCAGACTCTGTAAACCGCTTAGAGAGGGCTGTAAAGCATTGTGAAGCGGTATATAAGTCTAAGTGCTATTGCTTTTGCTTTTGGTTGCTTTGTTCAGGAAAGCATATGCCCAAAATACCTTTTTGTGAATTTTGCATCTCCTATTTCTCTTGATCTTTCAACAGGTCAAGGTCAAGAGAACACAAAGTATGCATCCATATTAGAAATATTTGTTACTGTACTCAAATAGACTTATATAGGTCTTGATACAACTGTTGCTCTCGCTTTTCTCAAAAATGTACACTGAAAAACTACGAAGAGCAAAGTGAAATTTTTACCACTCCAGTGTTTTAGCCTGCGAATCACATGTGCCAAATGCCAGAAAGAATATGTTATGCTAAGGAAACAGCTCGGGTGTAGTGTTTAAAGGCACCAGGCTAATAAATCAGATCATGAATTCTAGTCCTGCCTTAGGCATAAAACCAGCTGGGAGACTTTGGGCCAGTCCCTTTCTCTCAGCCTTAGGGCCAAAACACTTCTGAAAAGGAACCAAATCACTACCACCGCCATCCTCATCCTCATTATGAGAAGCACTTTGGCATAGAGTTAAATACACTGAGCTAAAAACCAAGAGACTGTGAATTTTAGTTCTTCCTTAGTCACTCTGTCCCTCAACTGTAGGAAGAAGGCAAGACCAAATTATTCTCCAAAAGGTTGCCAGACTGACTAGGAAGCATGTGCGCACGCACATAAACACAAAAAAAAAAATCTCCTATGCCTTCACAACAAAGGTTTTAATTCTCTTTCATTTTGCTTCTAATCTTGCGACACTTCTAAAAGAACAAACAATATCAGTTGAAACCTAAAAAGAAATTAAGTTGTATACTCGGGTTCTGATCACATTTGCACAGTCTCCTTAACGGTGTCATTTTTAAGTCCAGAAATGAGTTTTTCTACCAGGCAGACTTTGTGATCTTTTCTTCCAAGCTGTCTGCCATCCTGAGCAATCCGGCAGCTGCGCTGAATATCCTCACCAATCAGCTGGAGATGAAAACATAATATCGGCTACCAGAAAACCCTAGAATAAGCCAATTCCATTTGATCATCATGAAGTTTTATGAAGTATAGGGCAAAGCAATACTTTTGAAACAAGTAACAATAGAAATTCACAAACAAAAATGATGAATTACTATTTTGGGCTCTTCATAAATTGGGGTCAGAGAGGTTGATGATTGCAAAGGGAGGAGGAAGAAAATGCTAAAAGCCACTATAATCTTCAGGTTTATTGGACAGTGGATCTAACCTTCCTGTCAAAGCCAACTTGCAGCTCCAAAATGAGTCTCCAGTGGGAATCTAATAAAGTATGAAAGTCAGGTGTTTTTTTTTAACTTCCCCTTTAGGAAAGATAATGATTTGTCATGTTGTGGGAAAAAAATATCCCCACTTCAAATAAGAAATCAAAAGGCTTGGACATAGATGGAAAAAGTATATTTTTCTGTCATGTACAACTACTACGTTGATTGGGTTCCCAGCCAGAAGAATGCGAAAGGGCCCAAACTAGGCAAGGTTATGGGTTATATCTATATATCTCTATCTCTATCTTTCTATCTAATCTAATCTATCTAAATACATACATACATACATATACATATATTATATACACACACACACACACACATATACATACATACCCACAGAGGAATGATACAGAAAGCTAAAATAAAGATAAATCTAACGATAACCTTTACAACAGGAATGTAACATGCGATAACACCATAGGATGACCTTACAATGGCTATTCCAGCGTCTCTACATTCTTTTCAACTGCTTTCTATCTACCCTATCCTAATGATAGATATTAACACCATTGTACCATAAACAGTTATCTATACTATGCCTATATATTCCACCCTTTACACCAAAAGAAACACAAAAATCTACTTTCTATCTTTTTTCTCTCCAGTGTCATCAAGCGGCCCTTTCTTGTAATTCTGTGCCTTTCTTCATGTTTATGTCATGTATAGGTCATCATGCATGATAACCCTCCACAATTCTCCTATTCTTCACATCACCTCAGTTTCTCCGTCTGCTTAATGCAGAGAAGATACAATCAATACGAATCACTTTATTCACAGGAAAAACCAACCCCCTTCCAATTCAATGTACAAAACCACACGTGATTCTCAGTTACAGAATACCACAGCGTGATGTTGGTGGGTTTTCTATTGGCCTATACTGACCAGAGGGGAAAACCAGTTTGGTGTAGAGTTAAGGTGCTGACCTAGAAACCAGGAAACAGTGAATTCTAGTCTTGCCTTAGGCCGGAAAGCCAGCTGAGAGAATTTGGGCTAGTCACTCTTCTCTCAGACCAACTCACCTCATGGGGTTGTTATTGTGGGAAAAATAAGAGAGAGAAAAAGAAATATGTATGGTCACTACCTTGTAACAAAATGGGACAAAATAAATAAACACACTGATACATAAATAAAAGGATTTGATGAAGGGAAGACAAGTTATATATATAAAAAAATCAGAATTTAAAAAAAGGGTGGAAAATGAAATCTCCAAAACAGGCACTAAGAAAATAAAACTAGTATTCCATACAATGTTATTTAGCCATGTGTTTTGCTGATTGGATTAGATCAGCTTTCTCAAAAGTAATACCTCCTCAGATGTATTGGTCTGGCCATTAACTGCTATGGTGGTCCAAGATCTTGAGGGCAACAAAATTGGAGAGAGCTAGAGAAATTATTTTCTTCAGGCGCTATTTTTCTTTTGATGCTTGGCTACAGAAAACTCATTATGGAAACCTTGAGGGCTCGTGGAGTTCAACCCCCCCCAAAAAAGGTATCGTGTGCTGTTGGAAATTAAGCATTTTTAATTTAGTATACATTCCATATTTGACAAATGGGGCAGAGGACAAGTGATTGTACAAGCCTCTTGTTATGGAACATGACACCTAATTTAAATTCTCCCTGCTTTTCCCCCCTGCTAGATTTGATATCCATCGTTCGTTGTGTGACCTTCTATGTGTTTTTTTTTTTTTTTTGCAATGCCATCATCTGGGTACAATTTCCAAATCTCATTAGGAATACAATTATTTTCGTATACACTTTCCAAGTTCATGCTTTCTCCCTCCCAGACATTCTGATTATCTACCTAGAGCTTTTGAATATTATTTCTGTCATTGCTAGAGTGAGTCTTGTTGATAAAACAGTGTAAGAGAGAAATTCTGAAGATCAAATTGAGCAGCAACGTTTTTGCAACTAAATTTAACGGGCTTCATTGGCAATATTTGAAAATAGCATTGGAAAGTGATATTGTAAGCTTAGCTCCAAACGAGTTCTTTAGATCTTTTCAATTTGATGTGTTTTATTTACCTCTTGAGATTCCCAGAGTCCTCTCAGCTTCAAACATGGCTTTCCATAGAGTATAAATGTATGGGGAAATTTGAGAATACTTTTGGAATAGGTATTTTGTGCGCGATTTGTGGATCAAGTGGTTACATGTGGTTTCTTCAGGCAGAATTATAAGGGAAAGCTTGCAGGAGGAACTCCATCCAATGATCATACAAAGGAATGGAATTAAAATGATTTTGAACCAAATTACTAGTAGGCTTTTTGAATTTCTATTCGATCATGTCATGGACCTGGTCAAAGCCCGTTTGGGCATCCCAATGACCTGCTGCAGTTTTAATCCTAATCCACAAGGTTGAACTAGGACAGGGGTCAGCAACCCGTGGCTCTGGAGCCGCATGTGGCTCTTTCATCCCTCTGCTGCGGCTCCCTGTTGCTGGCCAGTTCCACAATTGATAGGGCTTTCAGCTAGGACAGGTAGAGGAAAAAGGATGTCATGCTAGGAGAAGACTCTATGATTGGGGAACTGGACTTCCAGTCAGCTCCAGAATTGAACGGGGGCTTCTGGTTAGGACCTTTGTGGCTCTTTGAGTGTTTAAGGTTGCCGACCCCTGAACTAGGACTTCTCATCCAAGAAAAACAGAATAACGGAAGTCTTCTGAACTGAAGAAGCTTCTTGGATGGGAAGCGAAACGTTTTCAAGGGGGGAAAAAAAACAAGAAAGCCCAGATGCTTTTTTGAAAGAACATCTTCGGGATGAACTTAAATGGATGTTAACTTAAAGCCTACCCTATAAATAAATCCAACGACTGGGCCAGAAAGGTCACCACTGAAAGATAAATTCTCTTCGGCAATCTAAGGAGGGATTTCCAGCTATGGATCCATTAAGCCATCTGCCTTACTACATGGATCATTACTCTGATGTGACTTCAGAAAGTAAGTGGGGAAAGGCTGGTTTCCAACTTCAAAGTGATTCCCCCCCACCAAACGCTTTTATATCCAACAATTGACTTTGGAATGTAAGTCTATGAGGCAATCTGCTTGGTAAGAACGTTCGTAGGATGTTAACAGAAGAGGTGTTTTTTTTTTTTAAAGTGCCTTTATGTTGCTTTTAGGATGTTGTGCAGAGTCAAAATGATCTCCTCTAAGTGGTTCATTCTGAATGAATATTTTAAGCCTAGCAGGAGACAATTAGGCCATGCAACAAAATATGTACAACTGGAACTGATGGGTAATGGAGTTGGCATCAAAATACAAGAATGCCTGTTCTCATTTGAGTCCTCTTCCAAGTGTAAAATCCTAACTATTTAGCATTTGAATATGGAAAATTACAATTAATCTGCAGGGAACTTGTGTACGCCAATGAGAATTTTGTATGCAATTAAGTGTTTGATTTAACTTGGAAAGAAATCTCAGAGGGCAGTTTATCCCAAACACCAGCCAGCGATATAACCACCGAGTTATTTTTCAGGGCTGGTTCCGGCTGATCTCTAGCATCATAGTTTACCAATCAGCAAAGGAAACACATGAACAGATTGTTGAATAATAGTTTTTCAACCCAGCTTGCAATATGGGAATAAAAATTCCTCTCTCGATTTCAGCCCAAGCTCTCAATTGCAGGGACAGTTGAATAAATCTGGATAACACTACTCAGAGTTCCAAATGAATTAGACGGCAGGGCTGCTCTAAAGTGGAATTTCTTTAACTCACGGTTAACTCGAGCGTGCAATTTGTGGGTCAAGT
This sequence comes from Ahaetulla prasina, assembly GCF_028640845.1. Taxonomy (NCBI): domain Eukaryota; kingdom Metazoa; phylum Chordata; class Lepidosauria; order Squamata; family Colubridae; genus Ahaetulla; species Ahaetulla prasina. Next base: position 12,378,005 of record NC_080539.1, read on the forward strand.
ATTGCTCTTATGCAAAGGACTGTTATGCAGAACACGGGGCAAAATGATCTAATTTGTTCGGAATTGTTCCAAAAGGCAGGACAGGAAACCATGGATGTAAATGGCAGGAAAGTAGATTTCAGTTGGAGATCAATCTTCCTAACAGAGCTGTTCAACAATAAAACAGATTGCTTTTAGGAAGTGGTAGAGTCTCTTTTGCCACATGTAAACAGAGGCTGAATAGCCATCTGTCAGGAATGCTATACTGAATATTCCTGCACTGGGTGAGCCTTGGACCAAATGATATATGAACTTTTACTTTCATGACATGAACCTTACATATCTGCCATCTTCCCCTCCTCTCTCCTGTCTCCTGTTCGTATTCATCCATTTCTTTTTTCAAATAGATATAGCTTATCATTTGTCCGAACGTGGGACTGTGATTAGTTTAAACTATGGTTCTTTCAAACAATTTTGTTTCAGCTTATTTTCTTTTTTTCTTTGGAAAAAAGAACAAACTGTGGTTAGGTGATGTAAGCAACTTATTTTGATGACTTCAGTGCACCGAATATATACTGGAATGAGTAACGGAAAAAGTCCCACAGACAAATAAAGGCGATGGAAGATCTTTCTGGGTGAGATGATGAACGGTATAATTTGACACATTTCAAAACCAATTATCTAAGTGGAAAGAAAGTCAAAAATTCTCAGGACAAAAGCTAACTAAACTTAAATCAACTTTTGTTCTCGTCTTTGATTTAATATCCAGCCAGTGGTAAGAGTTCTGGAGAACCTTCCTCATTATTTTCTGATGTTGTTTGATCTCATTAAGTGCGCACACACGCACACACATGTCAATCTATATCATTTCTATTCCCCATTTTTTTATAGGCAACCTGAAGGAAGCTAATAAATCCTTCCAAACGCAAATCTCTTAGATCAAATACCAGTACAATCATTGGAATATCTTTATGAAGTTAAAAAAAGAAAGTGCGGCAACTTCACCGGGATCAAAAACAGGTCTTGAAAAAAGTCAAGGCCTCTTGCGTTTTCCATTTGACTCTTCCAAGACTACAGATCCAATTCCATGGAAGAAGGCCACATCTTATCTAAGGGCATGACAATGGAAATCCTCTCCACATAAAATCCACTCGTGCAATGGCCCTCTGCATCTTGCCAACCATTTCCTGACAGGCATTATGCCTCTACCCAGATGTTTATCGCATTTGGACCGACTGTTGAGAGAAATGTCACAATTCAGAATTTAAGGAAAGTTCATATATACATAAGAATGAACTTTGGCAGCCATGCAAACTTTCTTCTGTCTATGCCAAAAAAATATGAGATGCTGTTACCATAATTGTATTGCATTCTTTTGCTTCCCCAAAGGAATGAAATTCCATACAAACCTGGGCTTTTAAACTGATCCGGGCTGGGAAGGTGGTGGAGGGGGGAGTTACTCGCTGAAGCAGGGTGCTCGCTACGAAGCATCTGAGCCACCCGAGGCCCCATGGAATCATAGTCCGCATACGATAATGGAGCCCGTTGGTCACCGGGCGGAGAATAGAAACCATAATCGGGGATCCCTGGAGATACAGTGACTCTATCATTGCAGATACTAGATTGGTGCTAATTTTCAATATTAAAAATGTACTTTTTTTTTACAGTTATAATCATCGAAACACAAGGCAAATATTAAAAAGTAGAGTTTTGAAAACAAAATGGTTCATACATGCCCCCAATATCCTTGCTGTTTAACTCAGCTTTGTTGGTACAAAAACAAGACTGGATATAAAACAAGGGAACTCATCACCTGATTTACTAAAAGCCTTTTTCCAGAGCAGGACAAATTTCAATGCATGAGAATGAAATATTGGCCCTACAGATTAAAATAATAATACATTGCAGTGGAGAACTGAAGGAAAAAGCTAATTAGAGCTAATTTTCAAAGCCTGTGAAAATTTCCTTATCCCTTGCCTACAGAAAATCTCCATCTCCCATTCATTGAAATATATAGATTTATATGAATTATGCACATTTAGACATCCATAATATCCATACCAAAAGTCAATGTGTGAGCACAAACTTTCTTAATCAGAAATAGTAAATGTGTCTTTCCCCTGATTTATCTTACCTCAATTGTCCTGAAGTTCTGGATTCTCCAAGACATCCTCTTTTAATACTATATCATTTAGGCACTGCGGTTAGTGTACTATACTATCTCACAAGCAACAAGAAGTGAAGTTCTCCTTCTCAAGTCATACTTAGAACAGTAATGATGATTGCGTTTATAAAACTTGTCAGTTTAAGGTGAGCTCCACAATCAATTGATTTGAGTCGGAGTGAAAAAGAGAAAGACAAATTCTCTGAAACTGCACATAATCTCAAGATTGAGAACTTCTGAGAAAATAAATACATCAAGAACAAAAATTATAGATGAAGCTCAGCTCCTCTTGTATCTTAGCAAAAGGGAGAAAATGCGGCCTGGCCCAAAATGATAAATGCTACAAATTCAGTCAGATTTTGGATATTTAATTTATCTTAAAACTCCAAAATTGTGCATTTTAAGATGGAAGCATCTTAATTTTTTTTAAATTTTATTTTTATTTAGGAAGCATCTTAATTTTTGAAGAGCAATTCTCAAATAGGTTTGTGAAACATATTTGTGCATAGATTTTAACGAAACAGGTTACCTGTTTGTTCCTTGAGTTTAAGCAAATTTGTGATGCACAAGAATAGCAGATTCCCTAACACTTTGGATGGAAAATGTACACACTGCTATTGCTCTTGCAATCAGCAAAGGATTCTCTAGGAGCTGAAGGGCTTCCTGTTAATATCTCTATGTAACCTCTGGGTGAGGACATCTGTTGGTTGAAGGTCAAGTATTGCCAATATTATTCAAAGTGTTGGCCATCATTTATAAAGCCCCTCATGACATAGGGCCAAGTTATCTGAAGGACTAGCTCCCATAGTTTTAAGAGCCAACATAGTGGGTATGTTCTAGGTCCCCTTGATCAAACAGTTTCATCTTTAGAGACAGGAAAACGTGCCTTCTCCATTGTGGTGCCAGGTGTAGAGACTAGGGAAAATGTTCTTGATGAAGATTTTCAACAAAATCTTTTTAAAAAATCATTTTTAAATCCAGAAAATGTTAGGAAGCTTCTCACATAGGGCTTCCCTTATCTCCTGGAGGTGGTGGTGGTGGTGGTGGTGGTGGAGGAGGAGGAGGAGGAGGGTCAGTATAATCATACTTGCAATATTCTGTTATTATAGCTAATCTCACTAAATGTTGTTTTAGCCTTCTTGTGGAATTGAATTCATAGTCTGGTCAAGGCTGACATCTGTCCTCTGGAATAAGGTCCCCCTGACAGCTTCCTGGGAGGCATTAAAAGTCCTGACCTTGAGGTAGGGTGGATGGAGCCCCTGATTAGACATGTGTGTCAAATGCCATATAAGTTCTGATGTAATTTGTGTTGTTTTTAATGTAGTTAGCAGTCCAGTCATGTGATAGTTGAAGTAAAAAAATAATCATCAAATGATATTCCAGGAAAAATCTGACTAGGAAAAAATACGTAACAGATTTTTTATTTTATTTTTTGCCGGGTGTATTTAAACAATTTGACTATGCCAAGGGTCTGCAAACTTGGCTCCTTTAAGACTTGTGGACTTCAACTCCCAGAGTTCCTCAGCCAGCAAAGCTAGCTGAGGAACTCTGGGAGCTGAAGTCCACAAGTCTTAAAGGAGCCAGGTTTGCAGACCCCTGGACTATGCTTTCACTTTTGGAATAGTACTTTCTTTCTGCTTTCATTTAACTGTGCTACTGAAACATTTTTCTTCTCTTTTTCTGAATTCACATTGTACTGTACTCAAAGGATGTATTGGCTTTATCATTTGTAAACTGTCTCGTAAGTAGTTATTTAAATCTCAAACACACGTACAAATAATTCCCATCTCCCATAAGTACATTTTGAGGCAGAATTAACTAGTATAGAATTTATTTCCATGCCAGCTTTTATATCAGGTAAGTACCTTTTGGTCCTGCCTTATGTTCCTGAAAGAATTGACAGACTGGATTTCAACTATTTCTCTTTTCAATTACATTAGCTGTTGGGACCTCAAAACTGCCTGTAGGTTGCTTTTTTAAGATCATGCAGCCGCATGGGATACGTCTGCTCAGATGGATGGAAATAATTGTCTCAACTGGGGAACGGTTTACATCTCTAGCCTACTTCTAGGGACCTCCAGGGGACACTTAAAAAGTGGGTGTTCCCATCTTAGTTCAGCACCAAGCCTAACAAACATCTTACAGAGGTTGCATGGACACAACCTGAAATCTCGCCCTGCGTCTGCCCAACAAGTTAACTATTGTGTTAGCAGTATATAATTTTCACTGTCTGCATTCCAGTTTCCTCTGGAGTCTCCTTTTAGCACTTGAGGGGTTGTCATAGAGAGGAGTGGGGTGGGTGGGTGTCAACCTATTCTCCAAAGGCACCTGAGGGCAGAATGAGAAGTAATAGCTGGAAGATCATTAAAAAGAGATCCAACCTAGAATTAAGGAGAAACTCCTTGGCAGCGAGAACAATCAGTGGAACGGCTTGCCTTCAGAAGCTATGGGTGCTCCATCACTGGATGTTTTCAAGAAGAGATTGGACAACCATTTGTTCAGAATAGTACAGGGCAGTGGTTCTCAACCTTAATAGTGCTGCAACCCCTTTAATACAATTCCCAACGATGTGGCGACCCCAACCGTAAAATTATTTTCGTTTTGAATTTATCGCGCCTGAAGCTGTAATGGCTAGCGATCTGAACTGCTTGCGACTGCCTTGAGGACGGAGGCATTAAAGCGGAGACTCCTCCCCTATTAAGTTTATCGCGCCTGAAGCCAAATTAGGCTAGCGATTGGGAATGATTGCAGCTGGCTTGAGAGGGAGACATCAGAGCAAAGATTTCTCTCTTTTTTAATTCATCGCGCCTGAAGCCAAATTCGATTTGAAGAGCCTGCAGCTGGCTTGTGGAGTCAACCATTGGAGCGTGATTCTTCGACTCGCAAGTATACTTCCCATATTTCCGATGGTCTTAGGCGACCCCTGGCAAATCGTCATTCGACCCCCAATGGGGTCCCGACCAACAGGTTGAGAACCGCTGGTATAGGGACTGCTGCTTGAGCAAAGGGTTGGACTATAAGGCCTTCAAGGTCCCTTCTAGCCCTGTTATTGTATATTTTAGTAGTTTCCCTTTCCCTATAACCAATGGGAATATGTACACGTACAAACACACACACACACACACACACACACACGATTGTGCTAGTGATTTGCTCCAAAGAGGGATGTGAAGCCCATGGGCTGGAGCAGGGGGGTCTCCAACCTTGTCAGCTTTAAGACTTGTCGACTTCAACTCCCAGAATCCCTCAGCCAGCAAAGCTGGCTGAGGAATTCTGGGAGTTGAAGTTGACAAGTCTTAAAGTTGACAAGGTTGGAGACCCCTGGGCTGGAGGACAAAGCAAGATAGAGGAAGACCCCATATTGTTGTAATGCTTTTTGGAAGGGAAGATCACACACTGACATCGCTCTCAGTCTGCCTCTGATTCTCCCCTCACACTTGCCACAAGCAACCACATGCAATTTGGCAGCCTTTGCACCATCAGTGTTTTTATGATAATAGCCATGTGTGCTTGAAAGCAGCAGGAAATTTTCAATATAACTATCATTAAGACAAAACGCTTTAAATCAAAGCCATTACTGGTGCTGAGAGTTAAAGCTCGCAAGATTAGGCTGCTTTTTATCTTTATGAAAAATTCATAGAACAAGCTGCCAAACAACATCTTCTTGCTCGAGAGAGTAAATGATATAATAATATTTAATGCTGCCGATACAGATGAAAGTGGAGGCATAAGTTGCACGCTGTAATGTGTACATCAGGGAGACTATGTTGAACAAGGAGCTCTGACACTTAGCACATGTAACGCTGGCTAGACAAGCAAATGGGAAGCCTGCTGTTGCCTTCCCCAACTTTTAGACTTCAAAGATCAGCGGCTGCTCTTCACTTTCCTTGCAATTTGGTTGCAAATGTATAGCCGCGGTGCAAAATTCTCCAGGGCTGATTCAGCCAACAGAATGTAAGAAACGCTGAAGCCCTTGAACAAAAACCACCCAAAACCCAGGTGGCTTTGTTGGTCAAGAAAACCTGTAGGCCAGGCACCCGAGCTCCTCAACTGTTTGGAGGGGGAAATAAATATCGGTTTAAGCTATGCTACCAAAATACAGGCAGTTCTCATTTAGGGACTGAAAATGGTTCCAACAGCCATTTTGGTGGTTAAACAGAGGGGTCACTAAACGAACAATAACACAGAGAAGGGGAGAGAGAGAGAGAGAGAGAGAGAGAGAAATTTCCTGCAGAGATGACTGGTTGCTGCTTTCTCATTCAGACAAATTTCTGTAATACGGTGTTCTATGCCTTACAAGGTGGAGAGATAAAGCTCTCTCTTCCCGAGCTGCTTTTCTTCTAATATATGCTTCCCTGAAAAGTGCTAACCACAAGTTAACGAGCTAAGCTCTGTGAACTTAGTTAGCTGGTCAGAACCTTCCCTTGGACATGCAGTTGCTGCCTGAAACTGACCAGACCTTTAATCAGTTTCACATTTGAAGGCTTTTTTTGTTGTGCATTTGTTGGAAAATGAATTATTGTTGCTTATTACCGTATTTGCAAATTGTCGCTTTTTGAAGTCGCTGCTAAACAAAACTACAAGTTGTTGACCTTTGAAATCACTTTTTCATCGGCTGTCTCTGAACTCCTTTAGTGGCACTTGATTGCTGAGGAAGCTCTGACACTGCTTCTCGGTAGATATGCTAGGCTGCTAACAAAGTCAAAGGGGCGTGGATATCATCAATGTTGTCTTAAGGAATGATGGACTCGAAGAATTGAGCCACCTCTCCCCTCAAGTCTTTGGCTTGCTTGTGAGCAACGCTATAAGCTCACTATACACAGGGCAGGGGGGGAAAATCTATAAATATGTATCGTCATACATTATTCCACGTGTCAGCATTAAAACGTGTTAGAATAATTTAAAGCCAAGATTACTGTAAGTAGCATTCATTTACACCTGCAGAAATGTTTCCTTTTTTTGCATTTCACTCCTGGGATGAAATTGAAGGAGATCTACAAGTCAAACAACTGGCACGGTTCAAAAGTGTCTTGGTTGACTTTCTACCCGTATATCTGGTTTTTATTTCAGTAGCTAAGCCCTTCAGAGAGCTGCTCGGGTGCTGATCTGGAGTTCATGATGTTGGAGGAACGGAGGGGCATTCGTAGAGATGGAATTCAAGATAATGGGAGTCTGAGAGAAAGCATATTTTGGCAATATGACTGACTGACTGACTGATTGAAGATCTAGGTCAGAAAGGTCTGTGTTTTCTTACAAATCCTTGCAGGACCAACTATGTTCAAAGTATTTTTGCATAAAGTACAGGATAATGAATTGTAGAAATGGACAAAAAGAAACTCAATATTGCAAGCTGTCAAGTTCCATCTACAGGGGTCTACCAGGGTTTGGCTCAGAGTCCGAAATGGCAATCTGGTAGAGAAGAAAGGAGTTAATTACTGGACCGTGATTCTTCCTTGTGTGGTTTTCTGAAGTTGCATCAGCATTTATTAGAGTGATAAATTATTCTTCGCTAATTTGCCATAAAATAAATAGCATCTGGCATTACTCCAAAGCTCTACTAAGACAAAGCAATTCTGCTGCAGAGAGAGAGCAAAAGAAATGTGGCTATGTTAAGCCAGGTCACAAGAGTTCTTCTAAAGCAATTATTAAAAAATGCAGCTATTGCTAACAATAGCAACAAAGCAGTCTCTTTAATAGCTACTTTAGCAAAATTTAAATCTGAGCAACTGATAGAAGAGTGCTAACAAGTGATTGGGGACACATTCGGCAAAATACTTGATGGGCGCAGGTTTTCTTTTTAAACCAACTAAAATCAATCAAAATCATTCTTCTAGGGCTTGCGATTGCTCTTGATGGCAAACAAACGTACCTCTCATCAAAATGAGGATGTTTTACACAAATTCAATATTTAGGAAATTCTCCCCATCAGAAATATTACACAATGACATTTGCACAGGAAGCCAATCCCATCCCACTCAAGGCTGGACCAAATTTGGCCAAGAGAAACAGCAATCAAGGAGCCAATTTTTTTCCTTGCCGCTTTTGACAAAAGATTTTCCACTTGAGGGGTTCATCTTTAATCATTATAAAAGCACAGAAGTTTAATCCATTTTTGATGTAAATGCTAATAACTGTGTGTCCTTGAAGTTCAAAGTGGTCTTTGTGTATGGCAATAATTAGCCAAGCAAGGTGGTCTGTCGGCCTTCTCCTGCTTCTAATGACATCCTTAACAACAAACAAATGTCAGCCTTACAAAGGCGGTAACAATTTTTTTTTTTTTGACAAGTAGTTTTGGAGGATAAAAGAGATTTCATCCCCAAGCTCTGTGCTATCAGTCTGAAATGATGGAGAACAACTATGCCGGAAGTTTCAAAAGCTGGAAAATGCAAAACAGATTATTCTTTCCAGTAGATTTGTACAGACATTAATTGATATAGGGGATACAATGGATTCTACAAGAGTTGTAGAATCAGTGCCACCTTTTACAAAGATAGGAATGAAACTATTGCAATGTGACACCTCAAATCCTCAGCTTTTTCAAATCTCCAAAAATGATAGTGGGGTGAACAGCATCAAAAGTCACTAAGAGAACAAGGAGTACCAACAAAATCACCGTTCCCTTATCTCTTTTCCAGCGCAGCAGCAGAGAACATCCCTCGGAGCGAACAAGGCTGCCTCTGTGCAGGAGCCAAATGTAAATTGAGACTGGAAAGGACCCAGATAATTCATGGTCTCTCAGAGACCATGGAACTGCAGGGCCTCTTGTCTTTTCTATCTGCTGGAGATGGATTGATGAGCATAAGCCCACAGTGGTCCAAGATGGCTTGCACTAGCAATAATTTCTTAAAATGTTTCTTAAAAAGAGCCCCATCGCTATCTGCCGTAGAAAGGTCCTAATAATCTCGGAAACCATCGGCCAAAGAGTGTTCTTGAGGCCCTTATCTGCCAAGCCAGGGAGGGATCCATCAGGCAAGAAATGGGCAACGAGTTACAGGTACGATGACATCCTCAAGGGCAAAGTATGAAGTTCTCCCAGCACGACATGCATTCCAATGCTTTTATCTAAGACGCATAGCCCAAACAATGGACAAATTGCTGAATGAAAGCGGTATAATACCGGTGCGGGGCCCAAGCCATGTTAGCCAACCAACAGCGTACAATCAGAGCAAAACATTTCTTTTAAAATTGCCATGGGATGTACATCACAACTGATCAGATTCCATCCTGATCTGTATTATAGTTGTTCTTAACACCTTTCTTCTGAACGCTTTGAAATGACTTGTATAAAGCACCCGGGAAATCAAATTCAGACATTCAGCTCTTCATATCTTACTCTCCCTTGTCTTCTTTGGAGTGGACAGGAGTTTTTTTTTTCCCCACCCCTGTTAAGGGTCACGTTCTCCTTGAAATAATCTCTTTCATCATCTTCTATCTCTCCCAAGAAGGGGCCTCTTACCAGGAGTCATTTTTATGCAAGTAAGGGGGCTCTGAAATTGATCCAAGCGCCACACATGAGAGTTTTCTTGCCAAGCTTAGCTTCCTAGGGCTGAGAGGGAGTGACTGGCCTAAGATCACCCAGATGGCTTCGTGACTAAGGTGGAACCAGAAGTAGCCTTAACCACTACACCGGCTATCTTTATAACTTTAATAAAAACAGTTCTATGTCTAGCATTCATTTTTCTTCCTCTCGATCTCACTTTTCAAACCAGGACTGCTCATTTTGTTCATACAGGTGGCAGCACCTAAATAACTTCAGCTGGCTCCCAAAATACTAAGCAGATTTAGTACTTAAATGGAGACAATTAGGGAACCCTAGTTCAACATGATAAGGCTTCTGGAAGGTGGCAAGATCAAATCACTTACGGCAGAGGTCATCAACTGGTGGTCCGTGGACCACTGGTGGTCCGCGAGAAAATGTTGGTGATCCGCAGAAAAATTATTTGCATTTTTTTTTGTATTGTACTAAATCAGGGATTCTCAAACTACGGCCCCTGGGCTGGATACGTGCAATGAACATTTGTGTTGCTGCAGAGAGTCTCCCCCTTCGGGGACTTTTTGTGTGGGTCGAAATTCTGACTTGGGGTCTGCTTCGGCCTCCTGGTTCAGGGCTTTGGGCAAAGGCTGGAGGGAAGTGCTGGTGGTGGTGAAGAGCCAGAGGGCCTTGTTCCAGTGGGACTGCCTCATGGCCTGGAACTGGCTGACCATCTCAGCCCACTGAGCCTCCAGGCGCCGGTACCTGGCCTTGCATTCCCGCAGGTCTTCCCTCTACTTGGAAAGTTTATGCTCGTAGTCCTCAGTGAGGTGCTTCTTGGTCAGATCCAATTTGAACTGAACTGTTTTGCCAACTCTTTCTCGTGGTGGCTGCTTAGTTCCAACAACTGCTTCCTGCCTGTTGGGACCCTAAGGAGCCCAGACGGGCAGGCAAGGAGTGGCTCAGTGGGGAGGGGAGAGTAGAGGCTGACAAGACGCCCCTCAATGTGAGTGACATTGAGTTGGCCACACCCACCCAGTCACATGACCACCTAGCCATGCTCACCCAGCTGGTCATTAGGCAGATCATATTAGTGGTCCGCAGGATTTTAAATTATGAATTTAGTGGTCCCTGAGGTCCAAAAGTTTGGGGACCCTTGTCTTACAGTATATACTGTTACCTAGAAAACATGGATGTGGCCATATTATCACCAAGAGTTGAGCTTGACTGAAAATAATTTTTGGGGGTGATATCTATATTATTTCTTTCAACTGCCAAGTCATATTTTCTATTCCTTTTATTTATTTTATTTTATTTATTAGGAGCCTTCACTGATTTGTCCTTTTTTGGAGAGGTGGGCAGTGTGGGCCCTTTGTTTTACGATGTCTTAAACTTTATCTATGGGTCCATTATGTAAAGAAGTACAGAAATGATCTTGAAGAAAACATGTGGCAGTTGTTGGCTTGGAAAAAGCGAGAAGGTGTGAGGAACACATGACTGTCATGCCTTGACATGCTTTGATATTATAAGAGGAATGGATAGAGAAACACCTATGAGCTTTCACAATTCTGTTCTAATAGCCTTTAGAAGTGAAGTGGAATTCCAGCCATTCTTCTGGTGTCTGTCCGTTTGGTCTCTCTTTTAACTTTTCTAAGTCTTGCTTAAGATTTTGAACTCAGCCAAACTGACAACATCTTTCCTAACAGAAGCTAGACAGCAAACAACTTTATTACCTAAGTGTGCTTAACAGCAAGAAATCTCTCTGGCAGGAACATAAGCAGACGAATGAACAGTTCTGTGCAAAAGAGACAGCACAAGCCTTCATTTACAGTGAACAATCTCAGCTTCTCTTCAAATTACTTCTGTAAAAAAACTTAAGGTTGCCTAGATTCTTTCCCTTCCATTCCAAAGCCAATCCTTTTCCTTTCTATTTATTCCTCGTAAACGTTTTGAATTGATTCTTGTCTATTCCTATTTATGAGATCTCACAAGCTTTGCCTTGAATTCTAAACAAAAAGCACTGAGTAGCTCTGAGGTTGCGGCCTATCGCATATCTTTGACATCTAGCCTCTCTTTTTATTTTCGGCTACCTTTTTATTAAAAGCAAAGTAATGAGCCAGCACAGGAATAAGTCGTGCTATTTATTATCAAGCCACAAAAATAAACCATTTTACTTTTTCACTCCACATTTTACTTTTTCACTCCAAAGATGTCTATTCCTAACTTTCCTTTCTTTCTTTTTTCTTTTTAACCATTGGTGACCAGATTTGCATTGTTTATCACAGCCTGGACAGGCCTTTTATTAATATTAATGAGGGACTGGGAAGAAAGAGCCCCTTTATTTTTAGCCTACTCTAATTGCGTAGTAATTATTCATCTACAAAACAAATGAACCGAACTCCATTGCCATGGTAACTGAAATTCTGGCCTCCCACTGTAACACATTAACAGGCTATCATCCCTGTTATATTTTAAATTGAACCCTTTTGTACAATAGTAGAAAAATAGGCAACTTAAAATAAAGCAGAGGCTTTATTCAGCGTTATGTTAATTTCCAGCGCTCATTGTTTGGGGATGGCTTTCCCTAGGACTGGTGCATCGAATTTTCTGTCTCTGGTTGGGTGCATAGAACCAAACGCACTCATTTTCAATACGAAATTCCCCAGATGGGTTTCGTAGTCAAGGAGGTTCTGTGGGAGTGGCTTGGTGGGTGTGGCAGGGGAAGGATCCTGCAAAATCTCCATTACCTCCCCAATCCAGGGGAAGGTTATTACAAAATCCCCATTTCCTCCCGATCAGCTGGGACTCGGAAGGGAGACAATAGATGGAGGTGGGGCCAGTCAGAATTTTTACTACCGGTTCTCCAAATTATTCAAAATTTCTGCTACCGGTTCTCCAGAACTGGTCAGAACCTTCTGAAACCCACCTCTGCCTACAAGGTCCCTTCCAATTTTGTTAATCTGTTAAAAGTGGCCAAGGAGAAATCGAAGTTTGTCTTATATAGGTGTTACAAAAGTGAGTGTGATAGAAGCAGAAGGGTGCAATGAAAGTATGAGTACCTTATCTATTGGCAATCAATTATAGGAATGAAAACTCCTCTACTTTAAAAGGAAATGGAAAAGATCAGCTAGTTAGCTTCTCTAAACTGGGCTAGTCCCAAATTTAAAAAAAAGAAAAAAAGAACTAATTACCCACATTGATCAATTACTCAAGAACTAGTTACGTTCTCTTGGATTAGAGCAGGCGTGTCAAACTCAATTTCATCTAGGTTGTGTTTGACCTCTGGGGGCCGGGGTGGGTGTGGCCATGGTGGGCGTAGCCAGCTCAACGTCATTCGTGTTGGGGGTGCCTGTGGTGGCTCGAGTGCTCTGCCAGCAAAATGGGCTCCTGAGATCCGGTTTCATTGGCAGAGGGTTGCAGGAGGGTTGCCCGGAGCTCGGGAGCCCGTTTTCGCTGGCAGAAGCACCGCAGGCCAGTCCTTCGCTGTTTCCAGGGCAGCCCCGTGGGCCAGATCGAAGTACCCGGTGGGCCGGATCCAGCCCCCGGGCCTTGAGTTTGACACCCCTGGGTTACAGGATATGAGTCTCTGAATAAGAGGCAGTTTGGTGAAGAGATCAAGGCATCAGGCTCAGAAACTGGAGACTGTGGGTTCCAGTCTTGCTCAGGCATAAAACCAATTGGGTGACCTTGGGTTAGTCACTCTCTCTCAGCCTTAGCAAGAAGGCAAAATCTTGGCAGGAAAACTGCAGGGATTTGTTTGGCACTTGCCAGGAGTCAATTACTTTCTTTAAAAAATTCCAAAGAAACAAACAACCCCCTCTCTGAATAAAAGGCGATAGAAGGAAGAAAGAAGAGGACATCATTCTCTTTGAGATTTGCTGTGGGCTTTCAAAGAAGTCTCCAACTATCTACTCTAGGGAACAAAATGGATAAATGGGCTTTGGCCATCAGTTTATTTTTTTGGTGGGGGGAGGAGAGGTCTGCTAGAAGATGAGCATTTTCTCTCTCCTTCCAGCAGAAGTTATTACCCACAGACCAGTCTCTTACATCCTAGCGTTTTCCATATTGGAGACAATAGGATTTGGCTATAAACACCCCCGTAACTGTGCTGGTTGGAGTGATAGGTTTGGCAGTCTAACCTGAATTGGGACACAAAATCTAGGGGAGTTTTCTAGGCCGCCAACTGGGGGATATGCAGGAGTGAAATCCAGCAGATTCTGACAGGTTCTGGGGAACCGTTAGCGGAATTTTTTAATAGTTTGGAGAACCAGTAGCGGACATTTTTAGCAGTTCAGAGAACCGGCAAAAACCACCTCTGGCTGACCCCAGAGTGGGGTGGGAATGGAGATTTTGCAATATCCTTGCCCCAGGAGTGGAGAAAGTATGGGGATTTTGCAGTATCCTTTCCCTGGAGTGGGGTGGGAATGGAGATTTTGCAGTACCCTTCCCCTGCCACGCCCACCAAGCCACACCGCGCTCACCAAGCCACGCCCACAGAACCGGTAGTAAAAAAAAATAGATTTCACTACTGGGGATAGATGCTTTGACAGCTATAATTAGACGAAAGGGGCTGAGTGAAGTCTGCTCCAAAGTTTCTGAAAGAAAAATCCCAATTAAAAATATTATGAAATAATTCATTGGCACAGGTCCACTATCTAGAAACCTTTGCCTCACAGCCACAAAAGTACAATTTCAAAGAGGCTTCAGAGGTGGTTTTTTTATAGGATTTTTGTTGTTGTTGTTTGAAGGTGGGAGCGGGATGTCTTCTTTGAGAACAAGGGTTGGGCCTACAGGACTGAAAGGCCAAAACAGTCTCAGAAGCAATGATCAAAAATCCAGTACATGAGGGTGACTCTCCTGAATCATTTGATGAAAGAAAATCATAGGGGTGTAATAAAAAATAGTGAACAACAAAGGCTTCAATTAAAGCTCTAAAATTGCTGAGCTAGTGTAAAATTGTTACGCCAGTGTTAAAAAACGGGGAAAAAAATAACCAGCAATCAATCAATTTGTTCTTGAAGCTAACGCTTTGGGCCGGACTTTTTTGAGTATTTTTCAGTACAAAGAGCCACCACAGCTTCTTTGTGTGATCCCAGGAGCTTCCTCTGGTAATGAATATTGAAAATTACACTGCGGTTTTCTGCCTCTTTTTTTTTTTTTTTTTTAGGAAAGTTCTGCATAAAAAAAAAATGCAAGTCCTAAAATAGGTTTGATACAGCATTAAAGACATGAGAAGGATTCAAACCTCCTTCCCCAAATTCCAGAAAAATGGCAATCTAAATCTAAAGGCTTTTAGACTTTTATCTCCAGTCTTCCCACTCTGCTCCTTAGGCTGTTCCTAAATGTTAAGGGAGGCCACCCTTGCTGTTTTTCATCTAGATAGAGATGTCATGAAAGATCTAGATTAAAAGATATCATATTCGCATCCCCGACTTTCATTCTAGCAAGGCTGAAATGAAGAGGAGTAATTTTGACTGAAGTGGTGACCCAAAGCAATGTTGTGGCTGTACTGTACCTAGACTTCAGTTCGGCATTTGATAAAGGATTCTTGCACTAAGCACTGATGATGTTCCTTAGTTTGGGTAAAGGCTTTTCCAGAGCCTACTAAGAACAAAGTAAAAATATCATACAGTGATTTTTGGTCTTTTTAGTCGCAGGGCTATTCAGAAACATGTGAAGTGTGTGAAATGAGGCACCCTGCAAGTCAGAGCAGATTGCATAGGAGGAGTGTTTGCCCATTGAGAATAATTCCACTGATTGAAATGGCTATTAAAAGTTAGTGACTACATCATTAAGGATTTACTTATATCATATTTAAGTCTGCACTTCAGGGCTGGCCACTAATTATTGCTGGAAGTGATTTGTCAAGTGCCCTGGCTTCTGAATTAAAACCAAAAGTGATTAAAAGCTAATGTTTTACCCATCAACAGAATCTACTGAAATATCTATAGCAGGGGTCAGAACTTGAGTAGCACAATGGTGGACAATTGCACATCATTGTGTGATAGAGTGGAGGCTTTCAGGAAGAAGAAAATGGCCAAAAAAAGAAATTGTACAGCTGCATATCTCACAAGGTAACTTGAGAGATATTCAGTAATGGATTCCCTAACAAAGAAATTGTTATGATTTTAAGTTAGTTTCCCCATCGACTTCCTTAAGAGAACCCAGACTCTAAAACCACATAGGGAATAAGGTATACTAGGTTAGCTTTTTTCTATTAGTTAAGAGTTTGTTTTTCTTCTTAAGCTCTGCTCCAGGAGAGCTTTTTATCAGGTTTCCTGATTCGCCAGTTGCGCCCCTTCCTGGACCGGGATGCCCTATGCACGGTCACTCATGCTCTCGTGACCTCTCGCTTGGACTATTGCAATGCTCTCTACATGGGGCTCCCCTTGAAGAGCACCCGGAGACTCCAGTTAGTCCAGAATGCAGCTGCGCGGGTGATAGAGGGAGCGGTTCGGAGCTCCCATGTAACACCCATCCTGCGCAGACTGCACTGGCTGCCTGTTGTCTTCCGGGTGCGCTTCAAGGTATTGGTGACTACCTTCAAAGCGCTCCATGGCTTAGGACCAGGATATTTACGGGACCGTCTACTGCCATCTTCTATCTCCCAGCGACCGGTGCGTTCTCACAGAGAGGGACTCCTTAGGGTGCCGTCAGCCAAGCAATGTCGACTGGCGGCCCCCAGGGGGAGGGCCTTCTCTGTGGGGGCTCCTACCCTGTGGAACGAACTTCCCCCTGGACTTCGTCAACTATCTGACCTTCGGACCTTTCGCCGCGAACTTAAAACCTATTTATTCCGTCTAGCTGGACTGGCTTGATTTTAAAATTTTTAATTTGTTTTTATGGGTTTTTAAATTTTTGTAAATTTTATAGGGTGTTATTGTATTTTAAATTATTGGCCAATTGAATAAGTTTTTTAAAGGGTTGTTCTTAATATTATATGTATTGTTCTTTTTGTATTTTATTCTGGCTGTGCACCGCCCTGAGTCCTTCGGGAGAAGGGCGGTATACAAATTAAAATATTATTATTATTATTATTATTATTATTATTATTATTATTATTATTATTATTATTATTATTATTATTATTATTATTATTATTATTAAGAGTTTTTCCCACAAGTGCAAGATCAGATAAACCAAGTGTTATAGATAGCCTTCAGAGGCAGTTCCACTGCCACCAAGGCTAAAACCTTGATTTTCTTGCATTGGTTCAACTTCTTTTGAAAGCCAGTCAAGCTGGTAGGTAGCACATCTTGTTCTGACAAATTCCAAAATTTAATTAATGAGAGGGCTTAAAACAAGTTGGCCAGCGGGTCCCTGCATCCAGGCCCACAGCATAAGGACAACAAAGGGTTCTTACTCATATAGATAATTCACTATATCATGTCTGCAGTTGAAGGATAACCAAATGCTTCTTGATCAATGTATATACCCGTGATGGCAAACCTATGGCACGTGAGCCACAGGTGGCACGCGGAGCCATATCTGTGGGCACGCAAGCATTGCCCTAGCCCAGCTCCAGCACGCATGTGCGCACCAGCCAGGTGATTTTTGGGCCTTCCGGATCCCCAGAAGTTGGGAAACGGGCTGTTTCTGGCCTTCGGAAGGCCTCCGGGAAGATGGGAAAGGCCGTTTTTGCCCTCCCCAGGCTCCTAGAAAGCCTCTGGAGCCTCGGGAGTGCGAAAAAAAGGGCCTTCTGGGCATCAGGAAATGGGCCGTTTCCAGCCTCCGGAGGACCTCCGGGGAGGTGGGGAAGGCTGTTTTCACCCTGCCCAGGCTCCAAGAAAGTCTGTGGAGCGCGGGGAGTATGGGGTATGTGTGTGTGTCACGTGTGCATGTGCGGGGGGGGGCCACGCAGGGGCATTGAATTATGGGTATGGGCATGCACCCCCCCCGCGCTCCCCCCGCTTTTGGCACACGACGGCAAAAAGGTTAGCCATCACTGGTATATATTGACAAAGATCTCTAGCTTAATCATCTTGGATAAGATAGCTGAGGTGAGACTTGGAAGTCTTTCAGGTCTTACTCAATCTGGGTCTCTCCAGATGGGCAACGCTACAACTTTTGTCCAGCAGGCTGGTAGATCCCAAGCTGGAAAAGGCTGCTGTGAAATTCAGCTCTTGGGTAGCTTCTTCCATCTATATATTTTTAAGAAACGTTTTAAGCACTACAATTGCTGTGACAACATCCAGCATTGGGTTGCAATCTAGCCTACAACTTTCTGCGCTGGAACTAACTTAAATGATAAAGAAGAAAAATAGAGGTCAAAGGTCTGAAAATGAAACTTTGGGACTCCAAAATTTAAATTTTAAAATATGCAACTTCAGTGTTACAAAGACGAAAAACAAACAAACAAAAAGAGGACTGCCTCAATTTTATGCAAGCATGTTTATGGCAGATGGAGACTTGGAATTCAGCCTATATATTGTAATATCATAATTACAGTTACTGACTAGCTATTTGGATAGTTTTGGTAAAAAAAGAAAAAAAAAGATAGCAAAGCTCAAAAGTAGATATGATAGAACATTTCTAGAAGATTAACAGAAAAACTGTAAATAAAAGGGTTCAAACTATGAAAAAAGTACCAAACAGTTAAATACTAACAGATCCAAATACTTAATGCTAATTAATTATAGGACTATTTTGTCAGTATATAGATATATAACTATTGTGACCACGACATGTAACAGACAGACTTAAAACATAAGACAGCATAGAAAGGAATAAGAAAATAGAGTGTATTTATGATATCCTAAAATTAGAAGTGTTTTCCTACATAAATAAATCAGGAAGAGATGGGAGTTCCAGGCTAAACTGGTCAGGTAAGTGTGGGTACTGCAAGGAGGGTGGCAGGCAGGTGCTAGGGAGTGCGAGTGGGCAGGTGGGGGGACACGGGTGGGCAGGGCAGGCACTGCAGCGGGTCGGGGAGCAAATTGCAACATTCCCTGATGGCTTTCCCATTGCCTTTGCTTGTGGGAAGCTGGCAGGGAAAGTTGCAAATAATGATCATGTGATTGCGATGTATTCACAAGCTGGGGTGCCTGAGCACCCGGATCGCGATCGTATTACTGCAATAGCCATAACTCCATGGACTGGTTGTAAGTCCCATTGTTCAGCAGTGTCATAATTTTGAATGGTCACTGAACAAGTGGTTGAATGTCAAGGACTATCTATACCAGTGATGGCGAACCTTTTCGGCACCGAGTGCCCAAACTGGAACATGCGTGCATGTGCGTGCATGTGCGCGCACTGGAGCACTGGGAACCCGAAGACCAGTTGGGTGGTGCACACATGCCTGATTTTTGGCCATTTTTGGCCATTTTTCAGACTGTTTTCCAGGCTGTTTTCTGGGCCGTTTTCCAAAAAACTGCCTGAAAATGGCCTAAAAACAGCCCGGAAAATGGCCTGAAAAACTGCCTGAAAATGGCCCAAAAATGGCCTGAAAATTGCCTAAAAAGCTGCCTGAAAATGGCCCTGAAAATTGCCTGAAAATGGCCCTGAAATTTGCCTGAAAAACTGCCTGAAAACGGCCCGGAAAATGGCCCAAAAATGGCCTAAAAGCTGCCTGAAAATGGCCTGAAAATTGCTTGAAAAATGGCCTGAAAAGCTGCCTGAAAATGCCCTAAAAATGGCCTGAAAACGGCCCAAAAATGGTCAGGAAAACTGCCTGAAAAACGGCTTGAAAACGGCCTGGAAAACAGCCGGAAAAAGGCCTGGAAATCGACCTGAAAAACAGCCTGAAAATGGCCTGAAAACGGCCCAGAAAATGCCCACAAAATGGCCTGAAAATGGCTTGAAAACAGCCTGAAAATCTGCCTGAAAAACAGCCTGGTGGAAAAACGGCAACAGGCGATGGCACGCAGGCCCACAGAGGGCTCTGTGTGCCACCTCTGGCACACGTGCCATAGGTTCGCCATCACGGATCTATACTATGGAAGAAGCTCCACTATGCCCTTATCATTATAGTTGGCCTTGTCACAAACAGATTTACACCAGATTCTGGAATGTTGGAATAGTATGCCAAGTTATGTGGAGGCTGGATTCTGGTTTACATTATTTTGTTTCGGCACCATAGATGCTTGCAGCAAGTCAACCGAAGAGGGATGAGAATACTGGCCCTCACTCTTTCTGAATAGACATCAATAAATGTTGGCCACTACTTCTGTAATTTTATTGACTTATTAGATTTATTATGGCTGCCCCATTGTGAAAGACGTTGGACCACGTCCTAATACAGCAAAGCAATTTTTGATCTATGGATGAATGAAGCCACTTTCATCAGAGTCTTTCCCTAGAGATGGAATCAAAAAACGGATTAAATCAATAAAAGGGACGTATAAGGACTGAGAGTATATGTTCATGTATTTCTCTTCTGGGAACTGAAAGAGACCCTGGCCTGCATATATGTTGGCCTCATATCCTATGGGAGGGGTCTCCAACCTTGGGAACTTCAAGACTTGTGGACTTCAACTCCCAGAATTCCTCAGCCAGCAAAGCTGGCTAAGGAATTCTGGGAGTTGAACTCCCCAAGTCTTAAAGTTCCCAAGGTTGGAGACCCCTGTTCTATGGGACAGAGAGGTGTGCTTCTCTGAACGGATAGACAAACATTAAGTTTTCCCAATGTCATTCTGCCTGCTGGGTCAAAAGAAATATTTACAGAGCCAACTATTTTCTTTTCAACATGAGATGGGAATCAAAATTAATACAGCATTATGATGCCTCATGTATTTTTTTTCCTTTGGGCAATTGCTGTGATTATTAGCGGTTCCCAAAGAGCAATAGGGTTGAAAAACACTTTTTGTCAGATGGTACATTAGGTCGGGATTAGCCAGAATGGCTTGGGGTTAAGACATCATGCATTTTCTAGTTAGACAAATGCTGCTATTTAAAAAGTGTTCTTCTAGGTCAGGGGTCTGCAAACTTGGCTCTTTTAAGACTTGTGGACTTCAACTCCCAGTGTTCCTCAGCCAGCAAGTCTTAAAAGAGCCAAGTTTGCAGACCCCTGTTCTAGGTAACTGCTTTGCGCTGTACAAAAGCCAACCAACCAACCTGGCTGTAAGTTATTGCAACAAGTCCCTGCAAAGACACCCATCAGCATTCTGCGGACCCAAACCAACTCTTCTGACATTTTTTTGACAATTTTCTGACATTTTAAACACTCCTGTCATTTTCCAATAACAGAAGTGTTGACTGACAAGATTAATTATTTTTCAAGTGCTGCGGTTAAGCACATACAAAGTATGGCAACTTCCCAGACTCTTTTCTGCTTTGCTAATTTTGAGATACATTTCCCATCCAATTTCCTTTGCCTTGGATGGAAAACAGCAGGTCCTGATTTAGTTCACTGAGGGCCAAGGCAGATAATTGTGTCTCTGGTATATAAGATTTGTAACTGCGTTCTATCGGTAAGGGAAGAGTAGATCTTCAGCTAAGAGACAGAGCTTGTCATTTGGGGGGAGGCAAGAGTAATTTCTAAATGCACATGGAAAGAATATTTAAGGTAGGCTTCTTTCAGCTCAGTGTATCAACTTAGACTCCAGACTGCACACAATCTGTGAAGCAAATACGCTAAAAATCACCAATGTTCCTTCAGGGAAGATGCCGAACAAGATAGAAGGGGAACCATCACGTATGATGCCTCCCCTCAGTAGGATGGGCTGACAAAACAGCAGCTGCCACGAAGCAAATGTAATGCGGCATTCAGGACCTGAATTACCATCTGCCAACCTTGCCCACTCCTGCTCATTTGGAAAACAATTTTTGAGAAGCTTGAGTACGAAAAACTGGATGCAAGGGAGGTGGGGGGGCGGGAAGGAGACGGAGAAGGAGAAAAAGGAAAGGACGAGGAGAAAAGGAAATGAACGAAAAGAAAAGAAAAAGACAGTTTGCAGGCTCAGTGATGAAGATGGTGATACTTGTTTGGAAATTTCCTAATATTGGCGGCTGGCGGCTCGTGAAATGTTCGCCCGTAGAGTTTAAGAGAGGTGATTCTCCTAAAATTCATCCAAGTGGTGGAACTGAAGGGTAAGGGAGTGACTTATCACTTGTGTCAAGGGCTGCATTTGCAATATCGTCCAATTTGTATTTTGGATCTAAAACCAATTCCCTTGTGCCTCAGTAAAGCCTGTCAGACAGTTGTCGTACATACGCTTCATGACTTCATGATCTCCTATGGGCGGTTTTCCTGCTCTCCCAGCCTAGCTTAGGTTCTGCGGAAAGGATTCAGAGCTCTAATCTAATATTAAAATA
The DNA here is from genome assembly GCF_028640845.1 of Ahaetulla prasina. Classification (NCBI taxonomy): domain Eukaryota; kingdom Metazoa; phylum Chordata; class Lepidosauria; order Squamata; family Colubridae; genus Ahaetulla; species Ahaetulla prasina. The sequence goes on from NC_080539.1 coordinate 12,399,871, forward strand.
GGTGACGTTCAGGTGGAAGCCATGCCTGTACAATTTATGGCAATGAAACTTGGTCTTGTATCCTAAGACGCTTACCTGTAGGTAACTCCCACTGACCTAAGTGGGAACTACACACAAGGAAGTGTACTTATCATTAAAATGTTGCCTCTTTTTAAATTTCTTTTATAATCAAAAAACAAAGTAACATTGCTTTTACCATGTAGTCAATTAGCTACTACCGCCATCGCAGCACTGATGATTCTCAGAATGATGCGTCAAGTTAAATTTGGTAGGACCAAGTTTAGGAAATTAATGGACATTGTACTGTGGCTCCAAAGAAATTAGCAGACGTTCTGGTACAGAGGCGCCTATCCTTCTTCCAGTCAACCATGGCTACCCTCGGATTATCATGCTCTTTCAAGTTGACAATCACCTATAATATCAACTCAACAATGCATGTTCTACAACTACGTCTACTGCTACCAGTTACGACTACTACAAGGGCATGCATTTAGTTCAGTCCCACAGATACATGACACTCTAAGAACAGGCAAGGGGAGATGTGAGATGTTTCACGAACGACAAGTGTTTCAGTTTTATAAAGTAAGGAAAAGCAATAATAGAAAAAAAAACCAAAAAACAAGAGAGAAAAAAAGTGTACTAAAGGAAAATAATAATAATAATAGAAAAAGACATTTTTCAAGAGTTGGATATGAGTCGTTCCTTGAGTCGTTTTATCTCAACAAGCAAAGGAAACATGCAACCAGCTGCTACTAACAAGAAGCTGGACACAGAGAGAGGATTAATAGGTGTGGACAAACCTTCCTGCTGAGCGTGCTCAGGGAGAGCGTTTGAGAGGAGCGCACGTCCCAATGTAAGAGAGGCCGGAAAGAGTGCCTCAGAGATTTGCCCTCTCTCACAGCAGCCCCAACCAAGCAAGAGAGAAAACAACAAGAACATAACTGCTCAAACTCACCATCGAGGTCATGTCATTAGATGTGTTACAGCCGGCAAGTATAAAGGACAGTACGGAACAGTGGAACTGAGGACTGAAGGAGCCTTGGGGGGCTCTGGTCAAATAAATAAAGGGAGGACCAAAGTAGGACTTAATAGTAACTTTCATTTTTTTTTCTCTTCAAAGCAGCCTTCTCCAGCCTGCTGGCCTCCAGAATGACAGGACTGATAAGCCAATGCCTCTTGATGGGAGAAGACTGGTTAGGAATGGTTGCCTACCACAATAAATAGGATCGGGTAAGTTAATTTGGAAACCCCCTTCCAGAGCCAGGGAGCAGGATCTCCGGCCCATTCGTTTCCCAACCAGGAGAAAGAGAAAGGGAAAGCTCGCAACGTCAAGAAGACTTAAAATAGCTGCCACCAACCTGGGAATTCTGAGAGTTGAGGATCAACACATCTAGAGGGTACTAGGCTGGAGAAGGCCATGTTGGAAGTATCTGACAAAGTGTTTTTTTTTCCCCCTGCCAAACATTCCCCCGTCTAAGGAATTCCAAATGAAATCATATGATTTGACCTTCCCTTGAGCAACGGATACCTCTACGAAGGGGACTAGTCCAAACCAGATAATAGGGACATTCATTTTCTGGAATGGAAGAATGTGGACCACTTTCCCACCAATTAAAATGTGAAGTGGGACTGTCACCTGGAATCGTTTAGACCCAAAGGCCTAAATTAGCCCAATGTGGATGCAAGGCTCCGTTAGGGGCATTCATTCTACACGCTGCCTTCACTACATGGAGGAGGGAGAGAAATCATTTGCCCACTCCATGGGCAATTGATAGTTAAACATCTGAACTGGGCCACAGAGGGAAAAGCAAAACAGATTACAGATGCTGAAAGTCTGCCAGAGGAAATAATCGTCTTGATCCTACAGTATCTTGACAATCAACAGAACTGCCTTTCCATACAAGTGATTTGAGGAAAAAACCCGTGTAAGTGTCATCTCTCATCAAGCTGAATGGAGAAGCCACTTTTCATGTAATCTGTATCTTTTCAATATTGGAACAAAAATACCATACTGATAGTGAAATTGCTTCAGAGGTCGTTGTTCTAAAATGCAGGCTCATGCCAATGTAACTCAGAACCTGGTTCATTCTAACCATGTCGAGAATAAGTACAGCATTCATTTTTTTCAAGCGGATACCAAAGCCAGGGATATACAGAGATATATGGGATCATGTTTTGGGGCTAAAACGTGGACACGTTTGTTATTTTGAGAGCAGACTTACTTGGAGCATTTAAAGAAATGGCAGCCATAGAGCAATTCCTCATACATAAAATTGTTGGTGCAACGGGAATAAGTGATTGCATTAACTATTAATTTACTATAAGGCAAATGTGTGAGATCTTCCTTTGCCTGATTTTCTCTTCTATCAGGATACTTTCAATTAGCCCTGAACTTTCTGATTCTGGACAAGCAGGCATATTTTATCAACAAACCATAAGGCTGTTGTCATTATTTATATTTTAAAAAAAAACCTTTGATGAACATAAAATTTGGACATTTCTGGGCACAGATGACTCTGGAGCTAGTATTTTGTTTTTGTAGAATAGCAAATTTCTTTTAAGTTTTGTTTAAAGTTAAATTGTATTTAAAACATTAAACAGTAGAATGGGCAGGGGACAAGCAGCACAGTTTTGGAACCCACTGATTACATTTTGTTTCAAGGTGTAGTTTAAAATCTTTTAGTGCGCTTACAATAAAGCTAGGTCACCATTTCCTACTTAGAAAACAGAGAGAAATCTCTGTGTTTATCTACTCACTGAAGATTTCAGTGAGATAAAACTTTATCACAGAACAAGCCAGCTCTGCTTAGAGCAGTGGTTCTCAGCCTTTATAATGCTGCGACCCCTTTAATACAATTCCCCATGATGTGGTGACCCCAACCATAAAATTATTTTCGTTTTGACTTTATCGCGCCTGAAGGCGTATTGGCTAGCGATCTGAACTGCTTGCGATTGCCTTGAGGACGGAGGCATTAAAGTGGAGACTCCTCCCCTATTAAGTTTATCGCGCCTGAAGCCAGATTAGGCTAGCGATTGGGAGTGATTGCAGCTGGCTTGAGAGGGAGACATCAGAGCAAAGATTTCTCTCTTTTTTAATTCATCGTGCCTGAAGCCGAATTTGGCTAGTGATTTGAAGAGCCTGCAGCTGGCTTGTGGGGTCAACCATTGGAGCGTGATTCTTCAACTCGCAAGTATACTTCCCATATTTCCGATGGTCTTAGGCGACCCCTGGCAAATCGTCATTCGACCCAACGGGGTCGCGACCCCCAGGTTGAGAACCGCTGGCTTAGAGTGCTCAACCAGGCAGGCCCCAGTCAAATTTTATCAGATGGGAAGGCAACATGGAAAGTTAATTGTTTAGTTGTTGTGAGTTGCCCCAGACTTATTGGGAATTGGATGGCATGGGAAATTTTATAAACCAACCAATCTTCGAGTCATTCAACCCTCGAATCATCCGAGTCTCTCTCTCTCAACTCTTTTAGCCTAACCCATGTCCAAGGACTGTTGGGAGAAATGTTATCTTTATTCAATTTAGACCAACCAGGGATGTTCACTGGAAGTTAAAAAGAAAGAAACTGTCAAGACCAGGGGTCTCCAATCTTGGTCCCTTTAAGACTTGTGGACTTCAACTCCCAGAGTCCCTCGGCCATCAAAGCAAAGCCAGCAAAGCTGGCTGAGGAACTCTGGGAGTTGAAATCCACAAGTCTTAAAGGGACCAAGGTTGGAGACCCCTGGTCAAGACAGTGGCCACAACTCCAACATTGAGGCTCTTCCCTTTTTTAAGGGCACTGGAAAAGGGAAAGGGGTTTTGATCACATGGCTCTGGCTGCAATCTTGTCTCTTGAACCTTTTGGACATTCCCCTAGGCCTAGGCTAGGGGTGTCAAACTCGCTGCGTCACATTGCCATCATGTGATGTTTTTCCCATTCAAGCAGCTGGGGTGGGCGTGGCCTGCACGCGAGGCATCAGCCCAGGGACCGCCAGTTTGACAACCCTGCCCTAGAGGAATCCCCAAGTTTTCAATCCTGCCTTTCCTCTCAAAGTGGCTAACGTCTGTCTGTCCGTCTATCTATGGTTAAAAACACCTAAGGACTAGGGGAGACAAGATAGCAGCGTACCAATATCTCAGGGGCTGCCATGAAGAAGAGGGAGTCAAGCTATTCTCCAAAGCACCTGAGGGCAGGACAAGAAACAATGGGTGGAAACTCATCAAGGAGAGAAGCAACTTAGAACTAAGGAGAAATTTCCTGACAGTGAGAACAATTAATAAGTGGAACAACACACAGAAGTTGTGGGTGCTCCAACACTGGAAGTTTTTAAGATGTTGGATAACCATTTGTCTGAAGTGGTGTAGGATTTCATGCCTAAGCAGGGGGTTGGACTAGAAGACCTCCAAGGTCCCTTCCAACTCTGTTATTCTGTTCTATTCTATTCTAATCAATTTTTTAAATAAAAAAAATTAATAAATGCCTGCTAAAAGAGAGTTGCCTTTGCTGTTCTCTTCTAAAGGCTATGGGAATTGAGGAGAAACTCAGCTGCAAAATCAGCAAGTCCTTCCTTCCATGCCAGTCACTGGTAATGTGGCACCTAAAGGCCCTTTCCTTACCGATTGTAAAAGCCAAGCCGAAGCAGGTATACAAGAACAGCAGAGACAATCAGGGCCTAAGCTGTTCGAGGTTTATGATCAGTACTTGACAAGCTACTGATAACCAGGGAAGATCTTTCAGCACAGGCACCGTACAATCCCCTTAATTAAGAGGAAATCCCTAAGAGCTGAGTAAATTGAAGGCTTACCATTCGGACATTAACTTTAGTGCACCTTATGATACAGATGGATGTGGTTTAACTTTAGGTAATATGCTCCGGCTGTGTTATATTGCTGTAATCCTCAAAAATTGAGGGCAATTGGTTCCATTTTTTCCCCCCTTCATTTCCTCTTCTCCTTTAATGAATCAGGTCTGAGCCCCAATATGAAACCGGCTTTCCTCCACTGGCCGTGAATCCATTTCACTATCAATGCTACACATCTCTTTGATAACAATAGCTATCAAATAAGTTCTCGGATGCGGGGGAAACTCCTTCTGAATATGCATCTTTTTCTCCCTCAGTGGCAGAGTGCGGGAGCAGATTTGCACAAAGGTCTTCCAGTAGGGTACCATACTGATCTTTACACTTGCCATATAGATTGGTGTTAATTTGGGTTAGATTTAGTTTTGTATCACAGGTTAATTTAAAAAACAAAAACAAAAACCCACCAAATTACAAAATCGCGTTTTTTTTTAAAAAAAGCAAATTATTTCAAGCAGAGAAGCAGGTGAGTTACAGCAATATCCCAATCGAAATTGGATCTCAAAGTTAATGGCCTAAACTTTTCTAAGAGGAAATCTGTGATACCTTTGCAAAATAAAACTGCAATTGTATTGGGGAGGGGGTGGGGGAAGCACAGGAAAGGGGTGTGAAAACCACAGATCTTTTGTTTGCATCGAGGGTAAAATCAGTTTAAAAGCAGAATATGGAAAATACCAAAGGAAAAATAATATTACCGTAGGTATTTAGCAAATCAACCCCGCTGCGCTCAAATTGGACATCATTCCCCTTATTCAAGTAACATTAAAATGGTATTAAATTATCCTTTGTAGCCTTGAAAGCAGTGCCAGTTTGCATGGAACGGAGTTCTCTAAACATCTCACTTTGGACTCTAAAGAAACCCAGCCTTCTCCCAAGTTCTCTTGGGGGGGGGCATTAAATGCTTGGCAGCCCTTTCCATTTTGGGGGGGCAGGAGTTGGAATTTGATCTGAAGAGACCTAGCTAAATGGGTACGGAAGTCCCACGCCTAGGAACAAGCTTCATCAGGAGAGGGCTGAAAAAAAAACTATCGCCTGCCCCCCCACCCTCCCCAATTCTTTGCTCCAGGTCTCAATGCATACCATTTGGCCGGGGACCGGGGAGGCCCAAGAATGTGGTCTCCAATTGCTTCTTGCTCCCTGACCCAACTACCCAGTTAAAATTAGCAAAAAAACAAATGGCCGAGAAGACAGCAGGCATTCTACAGAGATTAGCAAGCAAGGCAGATTAGGGAACAGTTAAAACTCAGTGAAAGCAGCAAGCCCACCCGTGGTCCTTGCTCAGCCCTTAAGAATTTGAAGGTGTAAACAAGCCAATGCAGGAAAAGAAAAGGGCTTTGGTAAGTCTTAACAGCCTTCTCATGATGGAATCAAAAGGCTTAATTAGACATTTTTTTTTTAAATCGCCAATGCAAATCGATGATTTAACTCCCCTCCCCGCTTTAGTGGGAGAGGCAGACAATGGAGGGTGGGGGAAAACGTGGAGCTTGTCGTGAGCGGACAGTAAAGAAAAGGGTGAATGTTTTTTTCACAAAACATGGCCCAGAGTTTGCAAAAGGTAACAAATGCTGAAAATGATATCCGAGTTAAAAGGTGGGTCTGGAACAAATGCGGTTTTTGGACAGAATTGTCATCATTTCTCCCTGGAGTAAATGGTCACTAATTCAAATCCCAGGCTGCGCTTCCAATTTCCACACTACTGTATAGCCTAGTCTTGGTGAATTGTTTTGGCACAGAGTGCCGAAACGGGAGCATGCGCGTGCGCCGGGGGGGGGAGCACCAGAAGAGCAACGGGCGATGGCTGGCGTGCCTGGAGAGATAGCTTTGCATGCCACTTCTGGCACACGTGCATAGGTTTGCCATCACTGGTATAGCCCAGGGGTCTGCAAACTTGGTTCTTTTAAGACTTGTGGACTTCAACTCCCAGAGTTCCTCAGCCAGCTTTGCTGGCTGAGGAACTCTGGCAGTTGAAGTTCACAAGTCTTAAAAGAGCCAAGTTTGCAGACCCCTGTTATAGCCCAATTTAAATCTTACGCCATGCTGTGACTGAGCCTACTGAGGGCTAAAAATCCACCCGTGGCTTCAGCCTGCAGACATCCAAGCAGACCAAGTTTTTCCACAGGCAGCTTCTCCCCATCCTTTCCCCATTCCTGCAGCTTTCTAAAGCATCGGGCCAGTTCTGGAGTTGGGAGATTTTCCCAATTAAATTAGGTTTACACAAGCCACAATTATAATTTTGGATCCTGATGTGCTGAACAACTGCAAACAATGGTCCTTGTCAGTTCTGACGTCACGCTCAACTGTGGCTTAACATCATCGTTTGGCGCGAAACAACTGGGAATTATTATTTCTCCAGAATCCTTTTACATAGGGTTTCCTGCCTGGGCAGGGGGTTGGACTAGAAGACCTCCAAGGTCCCTTCCAACTCTGTTATTATGTAATGTTATATCTATCATTGTCACAGCATTCACGATTCAATGGGAAGAGAGGCAGTGGAAGACTATCTGCTGCTGGAATCACTTATCCTAACCAACTCTTGATTTTTATAATGATGGAACTACAGATTCCTGCCCCCCCTCCTATTCCAGATTCACGAATTAACTATGCAAACTGCCAAATGATTGAGAAAAAAAACCTCTTGACTTTAGAGTTACAACAGGCCACCTCCAGAGATCCAATGCTGACGCAGATTCTTGTGCGCCCTGATCTTGAATTTTTCCGCATTTGAGGAGTTTGTTAAGGTTCCAAATATCTATGCCTTGGACTGGGGTGTCCTTGAGAATAACACTTCCTTACAAACCTAAGTAGTTGCAGATGAAGTTCGCTGCCCTAGCGGTTGGGAAGCTTAGCAGTAGAGGAAATATATGACATTGTTAACCCAGTGCAAACAACTGAAAAAAAATGTCTTTTGTTTTTTTCTCCTTTTAAATAAAATATCCACCCAACAGCTCCGCAGGCTTAGCATCTTTCATGTCCTGGCCTCTGTTTGTAGCATGTGGTTTTGTTTAGTAATCCCTTCCCAAAGGGGAGGCACATCAGGGAAAGTGATGGAAAAAGCTGTAGCCACACAAAAGGGCTCGTTTCCTGGCCCTGCCTCCTCCAGGGCCTCCCCTACCTGATCCTCTGGCTGCTGCCACCGCTGCTGCTGCTACTGGTCCGTAGGCCGCTGCTGGAAAACCTGGCCGTGGGGGGGGAAAAAATAGAGAGCGTAAGAGGAAAGAGGCAACAGGAAGTCTGTATAATAATGGCTGCAACGTAAAGAGGTCAGGGTGAGTCGCTTGGGGAGGTGCCTGTTGGCCGATTCAGGTTTGAGTTTTCGGAGAGCTGAGTTTTGGGACTCCTTAAGAGTCGAAGCATTTCAGGGGATGTGCATCTCTGCAAAGGAGGCAGGTTGCTACCAAAATATACACTGAATGACTACAACGGAGGAGGCGCTTTCAGCATTTCAGTGTTTTGTTTCCTTTTTGTTTTCTTCCCATGGACAAAAAAAAAACAATAGAGGCCTGATCATTTGGCTGCAGAGATGAGAGGCTGATTTGACCCAAATCAAATTTTTGTCACAGGATGCTGGCAACGTTTGTGACGTTCAAATAGGCTGAGCTGGAAGAGGCTCCCAAACATCTCCTCCATATATGACTCTGCCAGTCAACCAGTGATGGGTTTCAAAAACTTTTACAACCGGTTCTGTGGGTGTGACTTGGTGGGCGTGGCATGGGAAGGATACTGTAAAATCTCCATTCCCACCCCACTCCAGGGGAAGGTTACTGCAAAATCCCCATTTCCTCCCGATCAGCTGGGACTCGGGAGGCAGACAATAGATGGGGGCGGGGCCAGTCAGAATTTTTACTACCGGTTCTCTGAGCTACTCAAAATTTCCGCTACCGGTTCTCCAGAAGTGGTCAGAATCTGCTGAAACCCACCTCTGCAGTCAACCCCCAACTGATTGCCTTCTTCCTTTTCCTCCTGTTGCAAAATCCCTCCTTCCTTTTCGCTTTGCTGTTTCTGAACGTCATCAGGAAGACTAGCAAAGGAGGAAAGAGGTCGAGGAGGGACCAGGAAGGAAAAGGCTGGAAGAGACAGGTGGGCAATATTTTTTTCTGATTAGATTCCGAAAAAAAAAGAAAAGAAATACTTTTATTTTCCTAATTTCTTCTTGAACGAATTCAGGTAAAGTAACCTGAGACACGCTTCAAAGAGTTTACTCATCTCAGGTTTTGATGACCAGTTTGGGTTGTAAAGAGAAGAAAAAGGGGACAAGTCACAGTCAGGGAATAAACTGTTATTTGTCATGTAAATAACTGCAGGCCAAAGGTGAAAGAATAAAAGAGAAAATAGAAAAACAGAGAGCCAAAGAACTACAAGTGCTCTAATTCTAGATCTACTCCCATAGCTACATGTATTGCTACCAGAAAAAAAATGCACAGAGATCAACAGGCTTAAAGTATCTCTAAACTACTGAAAAAGATCAATTAAGAGAGACATACTTGCATTTAAATATGGTAATAGGGCTGTTGAGGGAAAAAAATGTCTATGTAAATAAGTACAGAACTACCTCTAGCTACCCTGGGATGTTATCCATCACCATCCCATAGAACATTGGTTTAAAGACAGCAAACCCCATATTATGAAATACAGATTTTAAATGAACATTTGCTTCAAGTAATAACAGCAACTGATTTCTGAGTTTGGAAGAACTGGATGGGGGAAAAAAAGACTATATGCAGGATTTAAATTCAAGATTAGGGCTACAACACATGTCAATGGCAACAAATGCAGATGGCAGCATAGAGAGGAAACTTTTACCGTAATATCCCTTTTACTGCCACCTAGAGGCCATTTGGAATTTTGCAACCCAGCTGTTGGTAGACACCCCACCGCCCTCCCCAAGTATTTTCAGCATGTCATCTCTGATTTAAAAAAATTGGCAACTGCAACTTCCACACATCTGAAAGGCTCTACATTGGAAAAAGCTGTTTTATCCAATGCACCTACCCCAGTTCTCTCTTTTTTTTTTCCATTAAAAAGTTTTATTTTTACAATCATATCAAACAGCTCATCCAATGTACAGTTATATACAATTAGTCGGGCTTGCCCAGTCACCCCCCCCCTTTTAACACTCTTCCCTCTTCTACCTTCTTCTACTTTCCAGACCTTCGTCTCCTTCTCTTATCTACATCCTCTCCTCCCTCCAGCCTACACCTTCCTTCTCCCTCTTCTACCCCCCTTCCTTCCTCTTCTCCTCTTTCCTACCTCCTACTCTCTCCTCTTTTCTCCCTCCCCATCGTTCTAAAATGGTAACTGGGCAGACCCGACCCTACATTAATTATATTTACACATCTTCAATAATCCCTGTACATTAATCATCACTCCATCTCAAAGTATCAAATCTGGCAGAAATGGCAAAAATTTCTGCTTACTTGAAAGACTATACACAAGAAAAATATATTTTAGAATGGAAAATGTGGATTGATTATATTCAAAATAAGTATCAGATAAAAAAATATCAAATAGCATATGAGTAAATTTAGGAAATATTTTGTATTAGATATATTTTTGAAGGAGAGGGGAATTGAGAGTGTGATTATGTGTGGGGTGACTAGAGATTATAACTAAGGAATTATTTTGAATTATGATTGTTAGTTTTGATACCCTGCATTTTGTTCTGGGAAGTCGGGGTGGGGGGTGGGGGGTAAGGGGGAGGGGAATTGGGGAGTTGAGGGCACCTACCCCAGTTCTCATTATATTTTTTTAGCGATACGTGGCATCTGGACAAGATATCAACCGTCATCAGGAGCAATAGAAGAAATATACTTCCTAGGCCAGGGGTCAGCAATACGTGGCTCTGGAGCGGCATGTGGCTCCTTCATCCCTCTGCTGCGGCTCCCTATCACTCAAAATATGCGTCAGAACTGCCAATGTGCAACACCCGCCGGCACACAATTTATTGAGCTTTTCAACCCCCAGTAGGCCAACCATGGATAAATAAGTATTTTTATACTAGCATAAAGGTAAAAAACAATATGTGCAGTGTTATCTTCATTTTAGATGTCAAAAGGGTTTTGTGGCTCCCGGTGTTTTCTTTTCTGTGGGAAACGGGTCCAAATGGCTCTTCGAGTGTTTAAGGTTGCCGACCCCTGTCTTAGGCTGTATTTATCAAATTTATTTGCTGCCCATCTTGCAGTTCAAGGCATTCAAGGTATACTGAAAGGCAGAACTTTTAATCTATTGCACTGATTAGTTTTCTAAACTGGATGATGGCAAGCTTTTGTAAAGATTTTGCCAGGTTCCACTGGGAATCATTTCTACCAGTTCTAAAGGCGGCAATATTATTTGGGATGAAACTGGAGCACAGAAATGCTGCAAGGTGTGTTTTAAGAGAGTGACCCCGGAAAAAATGCCATCACGTTGAAGAGTGGAATTGGAATGGGCGCTTGTCCAAGAATAAAATCATAAATTCTGTGTGAATGTTGAATTGTAGCGCTATGGATGTAGACAAAGGAAAAGGGAGAAATCCTTAAGATACTGATAAGGTTTCCTTACGGCTGGGCATATTAAATTATGAGTGAAGGCTGCATATGTGCCTGATTATTAATATCATTAATTATAATGATATTGTTTTCTTTCAGAAAAAGAAAGCTAATAAGAAATTTAAAAAAAAAACCAAAAACCTGAAGGGGATTACGCTGTTAAGTGGACCTGAGCAGTCATTTAGCAGAATTCTGATTGCAAGATAGCTGAGCGGACAATGGAAAGACAGAGTGACTTTTATGTCAAGCGTGACGTATGCCAAACCTGGCATTTGCTTTTCAGCAAGTCACTGAGAAATATATGAACGTGAGAAATAATGTTTACCATGCATTTGTTGATATGCAGATAGTGTTAGATGAAGTGAATAGGCTTGAATGGTTTCCCGCAAATTGAAGGTTGGCTGCTGAACGTGATGAGTTGTATATGATGGAAACAAAGCATGCCAGAGAATAAAGTGAGTCCCTGGCGAATAGTTCAACATTGTTGAACGAAGTAAGACAAGGATGTATAATACCTCTTTGGTGGCTTAATATATTTACGGGTTTATAAAGGAGAACTGTTAAAGTATAACATAAATATTATACTTAGTCCTGTCTCGCCCACGTTTTGAAATGTGATCCTCAACATGACATTTAAAGATGGGGGAAAAAATGCTGCACATTCTTGTTTGCACATGCTTTTATCTTCCGACAGTCATCAGTGTGCCCTTCAGAAAACCATCTAGATACCTCATTTACAAATTCTGCAGAATTGCGATCTCTAAAGGAGGATAAAATCTTCTACGGCACAGGGTCTTATTTTGAGAAGAAAAGAATCTTCACTGAAACTGCCCGAGATACAGTTCCGACATTATGCTTTAAAGTTTGTGCTGCTGATCCATTCTAGCTGTTTGCCTCCAAGAATGGGTTTATCACAACGGATTTTATGACCCTCATTGTGAGGAAGACATGCTTCAAAAGCATGCTTAGAACTGCTTGCAGACTCCTTGGTTCATGTGCTACTAGGCTGTACAGGAAAAAAGTACCGAGTCCGATTCATGGCATTCCCTAGTCCAACAGATGAAGGGATGAAGCTACTTTGCCTTGCTCCCATAATTAACTAAGGTGTTCTTTCCCAAATCAATTAAAATTTAACATCCAGGAGTCAGTTTCTACTGCACTAAATGTTTCAGAAATCACCTGCAAACTCAAAACAGTCACATCAGGGTTATCACAAACATCTCTGTCTAGTACCAAGTTCTACTCACGCCAAATTTAACAGAATCCAATCAATCTCACCCCAACCCCATCATCCATAAGGCACAGCCACTTGCACGCAAGAGGTTCAGGGCAGGAGGAAGTCAGCTGGGCCCAGGACTGATAGCACTTGTTAAGCACCTGCCGCTGATGATGCATGCATTTCTTGCTGAGGAAACCTTTCAAGGGCTGGGCTGACACATTTTTTTTTATAATTAAAGGTGCTGCACATTGCTTTTGGGAAAATGCACTTACCGTATTTTTCAGACTATAAGATGCACTTTTTGGTCTCCCAAAAGGGGGCGAAAATGTCTGTGCATCTTATAGACCGAATACTGCCCAAACCCCGCCCACCTGCCAGCCATTTTTTGGCCTCCGCACACCCTATTTTTGGGCCTTTTTAAGGCCCATTTTTGAGGCTTTTTTGGCCTGTTTTAGGGGCTTTTTTGACCCATTTTCTTGGCTTTTTGGGTCCTGTTTTTGAGGCTTTGGGGCCTGCTTTTGAGGCTTTTTTCTACCTGTTTTTTAGGCTTTTTTAGGCCCGTTTTTTCAAAAAAAAAAAAGCCTCGAAAGTGGGCTGAAAAAAGCCTAAAAAACGGGCCGAAAAAGCCTGAAAAAATGGCCTGAAAAAAGCCTCAAAAATGGGCTGAAAAAAGATCCAGAAACAGGCTGAAAAAAGACTGGAAAAGACCTGAAAAAATTTCCGAAAAAAGGGAGGCCAAAACCTTTTTTTGTTGTTTTCCTCTTCTAAATTTAGATGTGTCTTATAGTCAGGTGTGTCCGAAAAATATGGTATGTCGTGGAAAACCATGATTCTGAAAAACATTTTTAGCTGGTAGACCAGAATACCTTCCATAGAAGAAGGAGATAATGTGTTTCCAGCTTTGCACTCCTGAGAAAAGAGGTCCCGAGGAAAGGTTATGAGAGATATTTTTACAAATGCACTGCCCGTACCAGGGGGGGAAATATTTTTCTGCTGCTCTCATAATCCTAAAAACATGGGGTCACCAGATAAAATTGATAATGCAAGAACAAGTATGATGAACATTCCTCAGCTTTGGTTCCTGTTCCAATAAAGGTCCTCTGGTGGCCAATTTTTCTTCCTCTTGATATTAATGTGCCTACAACACAACTTTAAAAATTTCAAGCCCTGGACAAACATCGAAGATCATTGTTTCTGTCCTAATCACACACAGAAAGAAGGAGCAATATCGGGCCAAGTTTTATTTGCAGAGATTAAGGTGATAACTTCCCAACGAATGTTATCTGAGATGCTTTTACCTAGCATGACTTATTCCTACTGTCAACATTTGGCTGGGAAGAGATGGATCAGACTGTTAGAGTCCTCTTTGGCATGTTCTTTTTGCTGCTAGAAAATGGACTACCGGTTCTCTTCTATGTATTTTGAGCATTTCCACATTTACTTCTAGCAGTTTCAAGAAGGCGCCGCGCCCATTCAGCTGACCCTGAGGACACAGACAAACTTTCAGGTGGCCACAATGGCCCACTAAAAGGATGCAAATGAGCAGCTGCCTGCAAGGAAAATAAATCCTTCCCTTCCCCACCATCCAGTCAGAGCTGAAGAAGCTTCTTGGATGAGAAGCAAAAGGTCTTCAAGGAAAAAAACAGAAAGTCCAGTTGCCTCTTGAAAAAAGCACCTTTGGGATCTGGATGACTGAGAATCTCCATAGACGCTTCTAGCTTGGCTTTTCAAAAGGTGAGAGCTATAATCAAAATATGCCACAGTTCAGAATGTTTGCTGTGGCGATTGAACATTTAAAAACGGCATTAGGATACCAACTTAATCACTGCATTAGCCAATTGTTGAAACACTCCTACTCCATCAACAGGTGTCCCTCAAGCTCTTTCGTGTGGCTCATACTTCTGTCTAGAAAAAAAATGAGCCAAATGCATTTAGAAGTCCTAAAGTGGATTCTGGCATTCCAATTAGTGGATATTTTACAATTAAGGTTTTGAGTGAGATCCAGCGCTGCCTGAGAAAGCCCACAGGATTTTGATCAATTTCACGCTGCCTTTATGTATCAGCAAAAGCTAAAGCCCACACTGAGAGTTCAATTTTTCACAGATATTTTGTCCCTTGTTTCTTGCATCAATAAATAGGCTTTCTAACTACTCAAGCTGCTGCAACGAGAAGTCTACATTTAGTTTTGACAATAATGCCCTAAGTCCCAATTTAGTGAGCAGATTTCTATGAACTTGTGCTTTCTCCAAAGTACTAACAAGAAGTTTGAAAGGAGGAGTAAGAGAGTGGAGAAGTGGAGTTGTTTAGTTAACATCTGTTTAGATTAATTCAGTTCTGTGACATTATATAGATATCATTTACCTTCTACTGAACTTAAATGAGTCTTTCATCTGAGCTAGCCAGTTCCATCCTCTACTTGAGCTATTTGATCTTTTAACTACTCTTGAAGGGGACCGAATTTGTGAACTGCTATGCACAAAACTGCTCCAAGTGAAGATCTTCAACTAAATGAAGTCTGGCTTGATTTTTCAGTCAAAAGGTCAATTTAAATTAGTTTTTTTTGTGAACAAATCCTATCTAGATGAGTTGGGGCTTTGGATATCCCATTTTCTTTTGGATTTTATCTTGAATTATCAATCTTTTACTAATTGGTATCAGTCAAATTGATTGGATTTTAAATCTTTAAAATTTCAGTACAAGCATGACTGGGTTACAACTATTCTCTTTTAAATTTGACTGATTTCACTGTTGGAATACATAAAATTATTTCACACAGCATAACTATGGTCACACAATATGAAGTTCCCTAGCCCCATACTGCCTGTCTTTTTGGTTCTTGGTCTTTATTTAATCTTTAATCTTTAACCCTAACTCTAACCATTCTATATTATCTTCTTTATCCTTTTACCATTTTGTAAGCTGCCCAGAGTCACTACAATGGTGAGATGGGCAGTGCATAAATTTAATATATAAAATAAAAATAACTTATTTCTTTAAACCAGCAATGCTCAAGCTTCTTTATGCTGAGAGTCATAGTCCTTCAGAAGTACTGTCATAGATAAAAGGCCATTCTGACTTCTTCCTGGAGATCTTTTTCTCCTTCTTTCTTTTCTTACCCATGCCAGAAGAAAAAAAGAGCCACTTTTGACGAGATCCTAAATCTACTCCTTTCAAAAACCTCTTAAATTAGACTGAAGGCTGTATGTGATCTGATGGCAATAGATTGCTTATCCAACATTAAACATGACTAGTATCAAGGGTTTTTTTTCTGGATTAAATATGATTTTGTTATGAGATAGGGATGTTAAACCAAGGAGTCAAGATGTTGTAGGTTATAGTTTAAATTGAAATTAATTTTATGTCTTTGTTTTTAAAGTTACCACCTTTCAGCAATTTGCAAAGAAAAATATCAATACTAAGCTGCAAAAATAAAAAGCAACGGTATCGTGTGCTAAAACTGAGCACATAAGCCATTCAATGGCATTGTCTTAACTAATTAAAAAAGCTCATTGGAAGAGCCCCACTTTAACTTGCTTCTGAAGATCTAACAAGATCAAAGCAAACACAATCTCTGGTGGTAAACTATTGTATAACAACATTACGGAGAAGCAGTTCCTCTTAAACTCAGCATTTATAATGTCCTGGTAACAGGGGATTACCATCCGTTTTTCCCTCCTGAATTTATTTGCATCAGATAGTTGATTCTGGTTCAAAGAAGCAGTCCTCCAGGTACCTCAGCACTAAACTACGGTGGGTTTTATTAGGTTAAAAGCATCGGTTTAAATTATACCCGTAAACTTATTAGCAGCCAATGAATTAATTCACTACAGAAAATTAATATGTGAATGGCATCTAGTGCTAATTAGCATACAAGATGCTGCATTGTATGCCAACTATAGTTTCTGAATGGACTTTTAAGGCAGGGGTCTCCAACCTTGGCAACTTTAAGCCTGGAGGACTTCAATTCCCAGAATTCCCCAGCCAGCAAAGCGGGCTGGGGAATTCTGGGAGTTAAAGTCCTCCAGGCTTAAAGTTGCCAAGGTTGGAGACCCCTGTTCTAAGGCACCTTCTCCCCCACATTTTCCTGCCTTCCTAAGCACAACCTTATGAGGCACCACCACCAAGAGATATTCTTGTCTCCCAGTCAGCAAACACAGGAAATGTCCATGGTGTTGTATTATTATGAATCATTTACTTTTTAAAAAAAACAAACAAACAAACCCTTGTGTATTGATTTACAATGCTTGGGTAAACACAAAATACCTTGCTGGCTTTTCTCTCTCTCTCTCCCAAAACGGTAATTTGCACAGCTCCAAGGCAGTTATAACTTCCCTGGATGTTATATTAAAACTGCCACTTTGAGAGTTGAAATGAAGAGCCATGTCAGAGCTTAGTGATATATATGTACTTCCAACAGAAGTGACCTACAGCCGAACAAGGTATTACATGGGCTGCGATTGCGGCTTTAATACATGGAGCCCAAGCCTCTTCCATCCTAACTATCACTTAATGAAACGGGTAACTGTTCCCAGGCTCCAGAAAGAAAACTTCGGATCAATTCTAACCGTCGTCTGTCCTGTCATGTCCGGTCCCTCCCTACCCCCTCGGTTCAAATTGCTGAAAGAAGAATTACTATGGAAGAATATATCACTTCCTCCTCCGATGGTATATTCTCATTTTTCCAGTTCTGTGCATACGATATTCTTGCGGCTGCTATTACGTGTAAAATTAGATACCTTATTTCTTTACTATATTTCCTATTGAGTATTCCCAGCAAAAAGGTCTCTGGTTTCCAGTCTATGTCTTGGTCAGTTATTTCTTC
The DNA here is from genome assembly GCF_028640845.1 of Ahaetulla prasina. NCBI lineage: Eukaryota > Metazoa > Chordata > Lepidosauria > Squamata > Colubridae > Ahaetulla > Ahaetulla prasina. Next base: position 12,417,284 of record NC_080539.1, read on the forward strand.
CAGCCGTTTTCTGATTTTGGCCCAAACTTTTTTTTGCAGATGGACATGTCCACCATAAATGGTAATACGTTCCATATACTTTTTTGCACTTCCAGCATATTGGGGAGCTGTTCGGGTGCATCTTAGCAGGAGGAAGTGATAAGGAAAATTCTGGACTGTGCTGAGATGGATAAATTAACAAAGGAGATAAAAGAAAAGGAAGATACGGAATATTATATAGTATGGAATAAATTGTATAAATTGGATAGAAATTAGAAATGGCAAATGACGAAAAAAGGGAAAAGGTCACATACACCCCCCCAAAAAAAGGGTAGTGCATGAAAGAAAATGAATTGTTATAATGATAGGTATGATGGACTATATATAGAAATAAGAGATAATGGGACAAAAAAAATAAGTATAATTAAAGGAAACGAGGAGAAAAATGTAAACAATAGAGGAATACCAAAACAAAGCTGATGTAAAGAAGGAGTATATGTTTTATGTTAGTGTTTGTTATGTCTTGTTGTTTTGTTTTGTTTTTGTAAAAAAATAAAAAGTATTTACTATGAAAGAATATGAAAATGTACAGGAACATATGAATGAAGTGTTCCTTGCGGGACACCGCTGGCTCTAGAGAATGTTTATACGACCTTCATTCTAGCAGCCAGCAGTAGCCGTATAGCATCTCGATTTTCAAAGCTCATTAGTTAAGTAAGAAACCCAGTCCTGCCTTCCTTACCTAACCACAAATCCAGCAGGGCTTCGTATCTAGTTGTCTGTTTAATCCCATTCTGCAATGCAAATTTAACCCCGGGCACTTGTTTTGTGAAAACAGGAGCTGTCTTTTAAAAACCCTTGCCTCTGACCAGGGGTGAAATGTAAAATTTGTTACTACCGGTTCTGTGGGTGTGGCTTGGGAGGGGTAATGTGACTGGGTGGGCATGGCCAACTTTTTTTTTTTACTTTTAAAAGCATTTTTTCTACAGCCTCTTCAGCCAAAGAGCTTGTACAAAAAATGCTTTTAAAAGGTTCTGACGATCCCAGCTGAGCTGCATGATCATCAGAGGCTTTTCTTTTACTTTTAAAAGCATTTTTTTGCCCAAAGAAAAAATGCTTTTAAAAATAAAAAAAACACCCTCTGATGATCATGTGGCTCAGCTGGGCATGTGGGGGGAATGGGGGCAGGACAGGGATTTTTGCTACCAGTTCTCCGAACCACCCGCCGCCGATGATCTGGTCCGAACCCGGAGCATTTCACCCCTACCTCTGACCTTTGAAAGTGTAACTAACCTGACTTAGAAAATAAAATTTGAATTAAAATGATCAATTGTTGACATGGTATGTCAACAATTAACAGGGAGAATTCAAGAGAGGCGCTTTTATCAGGCTTCAAATGCATCACTTCAGTCCATTGTCTAGAAACCAGGAGCAAGAATACACAATGGCGTCATCTGGAAGTTTCAAAGTGCCAAAGTGGCCTTGTTTGCAGTCAGAATCCCAGAGAAAATTAAAAGATCTTGAAGAAAGGATCCTCATAACCCTGACCTTAATAGGTAATGGAGTCCAAACTATACTCAAACCCAGCAATTTCCTGTGAGTCAAGAAGTCATATATTATTCTGTAATTATTATGATCATTTGTTTTAAAAAAATATCATTCATGTAACTTTCAACTTCTCCACTGTAAAAACATATGGACTACAAATCTTGATCAAGGCAAATCAATAGATCCAATCTACATAGACTTCTGCAAAGCTTTTGACTCAGTAGTACACGATAAACTTCTCCTAAAACTATTATCCTACGGCATCTCAGGACCCCTCCACAAATGGATATCTGCTTTTCTGTCTAACAGACAACAAGTGGTCAAAATTGGCAATGCTTTATCAAATCCTGTTCCTGTCAAGAGTGGCGTTCCTCAAGGCAGCATCCTTGGACCAACCCTCTTTATACTATACATTAATGATCTTTGTGACCATATCTCAAGTAATTGTGTTCTCTTTGCTGACGATGTCAAACTATTTAACACGACAGACAATACTTCTATCATTCAAAACGACCTTGATCATTTAACCGCTTGGTCTAAAAATTGGCAGCTCCAAATTTCAACCAGCAAATGCTCAGTCTTACATATAGGAAAAAAGAACCCAAACACTAAGTACTCGCTTGATGGACTTTACCTTATAGACGACCCCCATCCCGTTAAAGACCTTGGAGTTTTCATGTCAAATGATCTAAGTGCCAAAGCCCACTGCAACTACATAGCAAAAAAAGCGCTAAGAGTTGTAAACCTAATCTTGTGTAGCTTCTTTTCCAAAAACACCACACTACTAACCAGAGCATGTAAAACATTTGCTAGACCAATTCTAGAATACAACTCGCCTGTTTGGAACCCTCACCACATCTCTGACATCAATACAATTGAACGTGTCCAGAAATACTTTACAAGAAGAGTTCTCCATTCCTCTGAAAACAATAAAATACCTTATCCCACCAGACTTGAAATCCTTAGGCTTAGAAAACTTGGAACTCTGTCGCCTTCGACAAGACCTAAGTTTAACTCACAGAATCATCTATTGTAATGTCCTTCCTGTCAAAGACTACTTCAGCTTTAATTGCAATAATACTAGAGCAACTAATAGATTTAAACTTAATGTCAACTGCTTTAATCTAGATTGCAGAAAATATGACTTCTGTAACAGAATCATCAGTGCTTGGAATACTTTACCTGACTCTGTGGTCTCTTCTCATAATCCTAAAAGCTTTAACCAAAAACTTTCTACTATTGACCTCACCCCATTCCTAAGAGGACCATAAGGGGCGTGCATAAGCGTACAAATGTGCCTACCGTTCCTGTCCTATTGTTTTTCTTTTCTTCTTCCTATATATATATATATATATGCTTATACCTCCTATATTTACTCATATATGTGTTTATATACTATATAATCTTTTTGTATGATACCTACATATATTATTGTGACAAAATAAATAAAATAAAATAAAATAAATAAAATAAAATCTGCCGGTAACACAAACTGAAAGTTAATTGTGTTGGTGGAGTGGGGTTTGTGTGTGTGTGTGTGTGTTTGTGTGTGTGTGTGTGTGTGTGTGCAACATTTATGTAACATATTTCCTAAACTGTCTTGTAAAGCTTGGAGAATTGCATGCCAGGCAGGTACAGTTCCTAAATATTTTTCATACAGTTCCTAAATATTATTTGTACCATATGACTATTATTAAGTGTTGTATCTTAGAATTGTTGCTGATCTTTTCTTTTATGTACACTGAGAGCAAATGCACCAAGACAAATTCCTTGTGTGTCCAATCACATTTGGCCAATAAAAAATTCTATTCTATTCTGTTCTGTTCTGTTCTGTTCTGTTCTGTTCTATTCCATTCCATTCCATTCCATTCCTTTCCACTCTACTCTATTCTACTGTGTTCTATTCTGTTCTGTTCTGTTCTAATCTACTCTATTCTACTCTACTCTATTCTACTCTACTCTACTGTGTTCCATTCCATTCCATTCCATTCTATTCATGAATGGTTGTAGTTTGAAGATATTTTCCTTTCCAGAAAAAAATGTGCCATTGCATATTACTGAAATTTGTAAAAGGCACTCTTGGTTATTTTCTTGACCTGAGCACTTTCTTGACCTTGGTTATTTTCTTGACCTGAGCAAGATGGAATCCCAAAGCACTTGGAGATAAACCTGAATCTTCAGAAAGGCAAACCTGTCTAACCAAGGAACACAAATAAAATCAGTGTATCATTGATCATAATTTATGATGAACCAATTCCATACATTTCATCAGTGATTTAAGGCAATTATTTAGAACCCCTCCTTCTTCATACTAAGACACGTTGAAAAGAAAAGGCAGAGCTTGATAGGACTAAAGCTGGCCTTCTTTAGGTATGTTGGCTTACAGATCTCGTTGGGTAGAAATTTTGGAAATTGCAGTCCAACACATCTCAGTGGCACTGACTGGCAAAGGCTGTTTAATGCAAATGTTGTAACTATCATTAGAATCAAGATGGAAATTCTGGTTGTGTTCTGTACATTGCAGGAAAACCCTACTTATCTTGGTTTCACTGTGGCCAACAGCAAAACTGAACACTACACTACAGCAGTGGTGAAATCCAATTTTTTTTACTACCGGTTCTGTGGGCATGGCTTGGTGGGCGTGGCAGGCAAGGCAGGGGAAGGATATTGCAAAATCTCCATTCCCATCCCACTCTGGGGCCAGCCAGAGGTGGTATTTGCTGGTTTTCTGAACTACTCAAAATTTCCGCTACCGGTTCTCCAGAACCTGTCAGAACCTGCTGGATTTCACCCCTGCACTATAGGTAATCCTCGAGTTACGACTATTTGGTCAATGATCCTTCAAAGTTATGGCAGCATTGAAGAGATGGTACTTAAGTTTGGTCCCCTAAGTGACAGCCGTTGCACTACACCCATGGTCACATGATCAAAAATTCAAGGGCGCTTGCAGCCTGCCCACACTTAATGGCTGAAGGAGCTCTTCAACCTCCCATCTGCCTATCTCTCTCTCCCCATCTCTGCCCTTTTGGCAACCCTGCATAGCGGCACTCCTTGGAGGCAGTGGGATTAAAATAGAGGCTCAAGGCTTTTCGCAATGCCCATCGGCTGCCACCACACCTAGTCCTCTTCTTCAGCCTTTGTGCCACCGCTGCCTCAAGCCCTGTACTCCAGCCACCCCTGCCCTTTGCGTTCCGCTCCTGTCATTCTGCCAGCCTTGTGTTGTGTCTCGTCCGATCTCACCACAGCCGGGGCCTTCTTATCTGCTTCCGAACACGGAGGAATGTCCTAGTATGCCTCCCGGCCCCAGCCCTGGCTCCATGCCCAGACAGGCTGAAGAGGAGGAAGTATCTCCAGCCCCCAGCTCTGGCTCCATGCCCAGGCAAGCGGAGCAACTAGACCCCTCCCCCTCCTCCACAGCATGTGAGCCTGAGGGAGGTCAATTGCCAACAGCTGCAGACTGGTGTGACCCTCGCGTCAGAAGACTTGATAGACGGAGGCAACAGAAGGAAGGGAGGGGCAGGCCTGGATAAGTGCTGAGTCATGGAGCCACATCCCATGGCCTATATAAAGGACCTGCTTTCTGGCATTCTCTGAGTCAGGCAAAGTCTAAACATATCTTGCTGAAGTCACTTTCTGGTCTCCTGCCTGCCCTGAGGACTTTGCTAGGACTTTGGCAGAGCTGCAGAGGCACGCCTGATTCGGATTTCCCTGACCCGGCCATCAGCAGAGGAGTGGGACACGACACCTTGTGCTCTACTGGCCAACTATAGTTGCTGTCCCCACCTTATTCCTCTTACTGCTGATGAGGCATGCCCAGCCTGCCCCTAAACGAGGCAGCTGCTGGCTGTACCAGGCTATTCTCACAATGCTTTGGAAGGCTTTTGAGGCCTTTTAAAACCTTATGAGAAAGCTACCCACACCATGCTCCAAATCACATGGGCTGATGTCTCGCAAGGACCTGCACTATTTGGAGAGCAACATCAGGAAGAAAGGTGGACTTGGCCAGCAGATGGCATCAGTAACGGGAGGAAGACGGCAAAGATCAGCTGGAGGCAGTCGGGTTGCAGGGTCAGTGAGCATAAGGTAGCAAGGCCAGCAGAGATGATGGAGTGCAAGGTGACAAAAAGGGCAGAGATATAATGTAGGGGAAGATAGATGGGTGTGGGGAAGAGGACGCCTTACCTTACCAATGTTCTGGGCTGACGGAGGGGCCAAATTGGGAGTGGCTTGGATGGAAGTGATCCCTGCCCAACAACTGGTGGGATTCAGTTAAAGGACAGCAACAGGGAGAGCTGGAACTGCCATTGCTAAACAATGCGGTCATGTGACGTCACATTTTATAGCTGCGTTGCTGGTAAATTGTGCTCCCAATTACCACTGTAACTTGAGAACTGCCTGTATATGTTATTAGTACATCCTTTTGCAACACATAGCTTATGTATTTGCTCAGTTCCCATCGAAACAAATATACACAAACAAGAGGGATGTTGAGAACATTGCTACATTAGTACCCTCCAGATGTGTTGGTCTCCAGTTGTGCTGATCAACAACTCCCCAAATTCCCCTATTCCTGAGAATTGTAATCCAACACATCTGGAGAGCAGGAAGCTGGAAAGAATGTTCTACAGAAATTATTAAAAGCACTACAAGAGGTATCCAGAGTTGCATCAAGAAAGAATAGAATTCTACTAAAAAAAAAAAGTGCAGTTTAAAAACTTAATTGTAAGAAACTTGCCTGGATAACTGGGTTTGATTGAAGATCCCACGGAAAGCACTAAAAATCCACAGAACCAGATACAGGCATTACTGGGCAGTATAAGAAGCTATAAACTGATTTATAAAAATTTAAAAAAAACATGACTTCAGTTTCATCCATTTCCTCCTTCCACTGATGTTCCCTCAAAAAAGTAGATTTACCGTGTATTTAAAACTCTAAGTAGGTGTAGATAAATAAGGATGACCCACCTTGGAAATGTCAAAAGAATTCTGCTGCATTCATTCAAAATGGATTAATCCTATATATAGGATATATATATATGTAGGTCTTTAGTTATTCGGGTTTTCTCCCGCGTAAAATTGGAAGTGTCTTGGCGACGTTTCGACGAAGTCTCATTCGTCATCTTCAGGCTTCAGCTTCGTGCTTCTGGGAGCAATGTCGCCAAGACACTTCAGCTGAAGCCTGAAGATGACGAATGAGACTTCGTCGAAACGTCGCCAAGACACTTCCAATTTTACGCGGGAGAAAACCCGAATAACCAAAGACCTACATACAAACACCCGCGAAAACCTCAGAAAACATACACACACACACACACACACACACACACACACGTATGTATTGGCCAAGAGTACTTTGACAGCAGCACGTGTTTCCTTTTGTCATTCAATTTTGCTGTAGTTCATTTGTTAAATTATTAAAATGTATTTCACCTGCTTAGGTAATTAGCATGTTAGGGGCTCAGCAGTGCAGGTAATATGAAGTCATTATTAAGAAAAAAAAATGATATTGTATTCTAGCCACAGCTGCTTAAGGCAAAGAAGAGAGATCAAAAAGATTCTGAGAGACCTGGTTTGCATCTGTATAAATTCTGGGCCCTTCCTCATTATCATTTTACCCCCATTCCCCAGTAAACAGCCCACTGGATGCCTCTTTCTTCACTTGGTGGATGAAGTTCAGGTAGGGCAGGGTAATTGTTCTGTAAGGAGGAATCTTAAAAGGATGGAGAATAAGTATAGAAGAGGCAGAATATTTAATTTTTAACTGCCTTTAGCATCGGTTGCTTTTTCTTCCTAGTAAGTAAGTGGGGTAAAACAGCTTCCAGCTTCCTTCTCTAGCACCCAAAGTCAGAGGACTAGTGATGCTTGGAATATCTCTGCCCTCACCCACCCTTGACTAATTATATCTCAGGCCCAGGCGCTACTAGGCAATGGCTGTTCTGCAGCACAGACTACGAGAGCTTTCCTCATCCTGGTGCTTTTTAAATCTGCTAGGCTACTTTCCCCAAAATTCATTCTCCCCACACATACCAGCCTAACTCATTGATTCTAATTCATTTTACTAATGTGTAAGCCATTTGGGCTCTGCCGTCAGAAATGGATTATGTGATGCTGCTTTCCACTTTTGCCTTCCTATTCCTATATTTTGCCCTCCATTGAGGACCTGTATACTGCACGAGTCAAAAAGAGGGCTGTGAAAATATTTACAGATCCCTCACATCCTGGACATAAAACTGTTTCAACTCCTACCCTCAAAACGACACTACAGAGCACCGCACATCAGAACAACTAGACACAAGGACAGTTTTTTCCCGAACGCCATCACTCTGCTAAACAAATAATTCCCTCAACATTGTCAAACTATTTACTAAATCTGCACTACTATTAATCTTCTCATTGTTCCCATCACCCATCTCCTCCCACTTATGACTGTATGACTGTAACTTTGTTGCTTGTATCCTATAATTTATACTGATATTGATTGTTTCCTGATTGCTTATTTGTAGCCTATGACTATCTTTAAGTGTTGCAAGTGTTGTACCTTGGTGAAGGTATCTTTTCTTTTATGTACGCTGAGAGCATATGCACCAAGACAAATTCCTTGTGCATCCAATCACACTTGGCCAATAAAATTCAATTCAATTCAATTCAATTCAATTCTATTCTATTCCTTGGGTATAGAACCCCTGAATTAGGGAAGGTTGCTTCAGTGAATAATGATTAAAAAAACAACAACTAAAAATGGCTGATCTTGTCCTCTTTTCAATTGGCCTGTTTCATACAAATACTTCCAAAATATATATATATAAATGTTATAAAAAAAACATTTAATGACTCCCAAGTTGGGGCTTGACTCCTAGGAATATGACTACATCCATGCATTGCAGTGTAAATAAATGACCCGCTATTGCTTAACAGTGGGATGTTATTGTTTTTTCAACTTTATAATATAGCTGTCGGCACTCTAAGCAAGTCCAATCCTGCTGAATTTTTCTCAAGATTAGATGAATCCAACTAAGTGCTACTATTGGTCATAAAAGACTGTGGAAGAGCAGTATTATATGCCAGTCTTGTGATGTTGGGGAAGTCTTTATTATCCTTTGTTACCACCACTGAGGATTTATAAATTCTTTCAGTCTCTAGAGCAGGGGTGGCAAACTATTTCATTGAGGGCCGCATCAGGGTTGTATTTGACTTTGGGGGCCAGGATGGGCATGGCCAACTCAAGGTCACTCGTGTCGGGTTAGGGTTAGGGTTGCTGGTTGATGACCAAAATAAAGAGACTTGGTTTGATCTTTAGCAGCATTTCATCATTCCCTCTTTGAATGACTACTGGAAAAAAAAGGGCTAATTCTAGCCACAAAGAAATTACTTCATGAGGAACAGAGGTGACACCATTTTGAATGCTTCAAATAAGCTTCATTAATGGTGCTCAAATGTTTGCAATTCAGAATGTTATTTTAATGGGCTATTTTAACTTTATTAAACATATTTTATGAACAAATGATATAAAAAGACTATTAGTACATTCCATGATATTGTAAGTTATTGTCATTACCAGATTATTAATACTTGGTGGTAAAATTAGAAGTAAGAATAAGCCACACAACTAATCAATTGAGGGTAAAGAATAGCTACTTTATTACCACTTTTTATTTCAGGACAATCCTTTATAATATGAGCATTTAACAATGCCTCGTTTATAGGTACAGGAAGTTTTCTATCAGGTTGCCTGGCAATTTTAAAGCAAAAAATAGTTTTTAATTTAATTTAATTTAAATAAAAATTAATAAATTTTTAAAATTAAATTACATTTATTTAATTTACATTTAAATAAGTTTGCTATCAGGTTGCCTGCAGTTTTAAACCAAATCCTTGTAAAACCTTTATTACCTCCAGTTCCTGCCGTTTAGGAGAAAAATTAACGGGACATTCTCACAAGAAAACCATTGAAAAGTAACCAGGGGCCGAAATATGACAGAGTTTTCATAATTGTTCACTTCTCTCCTGAAAGATGCTCATGAGCTCTGACACCATTAGCCAGCTGATACTCTTAGATTCTTTATCTAATATAAATGGCTAGATGGAGCACCCACTTAACAAATGGTCTTGAATACTGATCCTTTAGCATCTCTTGGGCTGTATATCTTTTCATATCAATGGCTGTGAAATCCCAACTTCAATTTTTGGCATCTCTTGGTAGGCTTGGGAAAGATCCCTGCCTGAAAACTTGGGGAGATGATTCTCTGGAAGCCATCTTTTGTATTAAGCCTTCAGTCCTGCCATGTGTACTACTGTGGGAAACTGGGGAGGTGGGGGGGGATTGTATGGAGGCAGGGTGATATATAGTCATAATAACATTCCTTTCTCAGAGTGTCAAGGACATATTGCCCTGCACCTGGAAGGATGGAACTAGGAGGCATCTCCAGTTGGGATGGTGCTTTGATTGGAACATGTGATGGACAAGAGGGTGCTGGGCAGGGATTTGGACTTTCTTTTGGGTGGGAAAAACCTGGAAGCTTTCAGATTCGGGTTTTCCCAGATGTGCCAATATGACATCTCTAATAAAATGTAGCTTTGAGGAAACTCAAGCCTCGGAGTCCTGGCCACTTTTTACAAAGGCATGACTGAAAGCATTTTAACTAACTGCATCCCTGTTTGGTTTGGTGGCAGCAGTGCCTCAGATAGAAAGTCCATATAGAGAGTGGTAAGGACAGTCGAGAAGATTATAGGAAGCTCGCTTCCCGTTATTCACGATACTGCTTATATGCGCTTTGTGCTTAGAGCTCAAATTCAAAACTCATGCAAAAGAGAAGAAAAAAAAGAAAAAGAAAAATATTCTTTTTAAAAAAGGGCAAGTTTGTGGTTTTCTTTTTTAACTGTTCGATGTTGATAGTAATATGCATACATAGGCCTTTTCTTTCCATTTGTCCCTTTCATGAATCTTGCAGTAAACCCCAATTAATCTGTTATGTGTTTTTAAGACCCAGTTGACAAAAATTAACGGGACATTCTCACAAGAAAACCATTGAAAAGTAACCAGGGGCCAAAATATGACAGAGTTTTCATAATTGTTCACTTCTCTCCTGAAAGATGCTCATGAGCTCTGACACCATTAGCCAGCTGATACTCTTAGATGCTTTATCTAATATAAATGGCTACATGGAGCACCCATAACAAATGGTCTTGAATACTGATCCTTTAGCATCTCTTGGGCTGTATATCTTTTCATGATATTGTAAGTTATTGTCATTACCAGATTATTAATACTTGGTGGTAAAATTAGAAGTAAGAATAAGCCACACAACTAATCAATTGAGGGTAAAGAATAGCTACTTTATTACCACTTTTTATTTCAGGACAATCCTTTATAATATGAGCATTTAACAATGCCTCGTTTATAGGTACAGGAAGTTTCCTATCAGGTTGCCTGGCAATTTTAAAGCAAAAAATAGTTTTTAATTTAATTTAATTTAAATAAAAAATAAATAAATTTTTAAAATTAAATTACATTTATTTAATTTACATTTAAATAAGTTTGCTATCAGGTTGCCTGCAGTTTTAAACCAACTCCTTGTAAAACCTTTATTACCTCCAGTTCCTGCCGTTTAGGAGAAAAATAATAATAATAATAATAATAATAATAATAATAATAATAATAATAATAATTATTATTATTCACTTCTCTCTGAAAGATGCTCATGAGCTCTGACACCATTAGCCAGCTGATACTCTTAGATTCTTTATCTAATATTATTATTATTATTATTATTATTATTATTAACAAATGATCTTGAATACTGATCCTTTAGCATCTCTTGGGCTGTATATCTTTTCATATCAATGGCTGTGAAATCCCAACTTTAATTTTTGGCATCTCTTGGTAGGCTTGGGAAAGATCCCTGCCTGAAAACTTGGGGAGATGATTCTCTGGAAGCCATCTTTTGTATTAAGCCTTCAGTCCTGCCATGTGTACTACTGTGGGAAACTGGGGAGGCGGGGGGGACGACGACTGTATGGAGCCAGGGTGATATATAGTCATAATAACATTCCTTTCTCAGAGTGTCAAGGACATATTGCCCTGTACCTGGAAGGATGGAACTAGGAGGCATCTCCAGTTGGGATGGTGCTTTGATTGGAACATGTGATGGACAAGAGGGTCCTGGGCAGGGATTTGGACTTTCTTTTGGGTGAGGAAAACCTGGAAGCTTTCAGATTCGAGTTTTCCCAGGTGTGCCAATATGACATCTCTAATAAAATGTAGCTTTGAGGAAACTCAAGTCTCGGAGTCCTGGCCACTTTTTACAAAAGCACGACTGAAAGCATTTTAACAAACTGCATCCCTGTTTGGTTTGGTGGCAGCAGTGCCTCAGATAGAAAGTCCATACAGAGAGTGGTAAGGACAATTGAGAAGATTATAGGAAGCTTGCTTCCTGTTATTCACGATACTGCTTATAAGCGCTTTGTGCTTAGAGCTCAAATTCAAAACTCATGCAAAAGAGAAGAAAAATAAATAAAAATAAAAATATTCTTTTTAAAAAAGGGCAAGTTTGTGGCTTTCTTTTTTAACTGTTCAATGTTGATAGTAATATGCATACATAGGCCTTTTCTTTCCATTTGTCCCTTTCATGAATATTGCAGTAAACTCCAATTAATCTGTTATGTGTTTTTAAGACCCAGTTGACAAAAATTATGTCTTGTGAAATAAGCAAATAGTCTGCAAAGTGAAATAAGAACAGAAAATAATAGATTAAATGGGGGAAAAAAGATAAATTCCAGATTTTTTTTTCTTAAAAACTATCAAACAATTGTGATTAGTTTCAGAAAGCAGAATAATAAAATCTGCGAGGGGTTGTGGAGAAAATAAGAAAAAATGGGTACAGATGGGCCTGTGTCAATTTTCACGGAAGTAAGTTCCTCAGAGAACGAGGTTTCTTCTTTAATTAAGTATATTAATTAATATTTCAGCTTTTGCTGTTAAAACATGGGAAAGAATCCTAAATGCTCCACACGAATTACATTTGTGTGTTTGCATCTGTGCCCATGTAGAAAGAGAATTCTTTTTCATGGCCACAGAATCTTAATTACCTAGATTTTGTTTTAAATAATAAAAAGGTTCCTGATGATAATATCGGTATAACAGGTGGAACAGTTACTTATGGAGGTTGTGGGTTTTCTATCTCCCAAAGTTTTAAAAAAACTTCGTCCAGCCTCTTAAAAATCACTCTTCAAGGACAGCTTAACCAGTTTCCCTGGGTACTACAGAGAGTTGAGCACTTTATAATTATTTCAACGAATTGTAACACCAATTACACCAGGTATTATTTACTTACTGTACATGTAAAAGGTAATTTCTGGAAGAAGGGTCCTTAATGCAGTTTAAATTTCAAGTTATGAAACCGTAAGTAAAAACAATCCACCACGAAGCATTAGTCAAAGCAGGCAAAACATTCGTGGATCCAACCTGGGCAACTTCAGGTGAGGAAATGTGTGTTGAGATGGAAACGCTGCTTCTTGTGTGCTTACCTCATAATGCTACTGGCTAGCATATAAAAGGCAGGGTCTGTGTTGTGACATCACAATATTCAGTTCATCATTTTAACACCACTGAGTTTTATAGCAGGGGTCTCTAACCTTGGCAACTTTAAGACTTGTGGACTTTAACTCCCAGAATTCCTCAGCCAGCAAAGCTGGCTGAGGAATTCTGGGAGTTGAAGTCCACAAGTCTTAAAGTTGCCAAGGTTGGACACCCCTGTTTTATAGGATTTGTGGGCCCTTCCCATCACAAAAATAATAGCATTAAAAATATATTATATAAATAAATAGCATATAAAATTATATTTCATGAGTTTCAATATTTGAATATTTCATGAGTTTTTATATTTTTTTGCAGAAAAACAGCGAATAGCTGTTTATAATAGAACATATGTATTGTTTTGCAATAATCCATTGTTTCCAATTAATCATGATATCTACTACATAGCTTCAAAATTTTTAAATGTTAGTATTTATTGCTATGCCTAAAATTATAAATAAAATCCTTGATTTGAGGTTCCAACTCTATGCCTATTTGCCTGTTGTTGTTTTTTTTAATGAAAAGGCTATGGAAATAAATATTTATCAAAAGGCATGAAAATAAAAAAATTCTATTTCATTTTTATTCTGATAAAAAATGGAGGGGGGGGGGATCATGGGCCCCGGGAACTGTGCCTAATGGATAAGCTAATCCTGGTGGGAAGAAGGGAGGATAGGAAATCTCGTGGTTTTGTACTTTTTAGGTCCTGAAACCTAATCTGATGATAGAAGTCTATATATCAGGTCCTTCCTGTCTTGTAGCGAGGCTTTTGAAGGACTAGAGAGCAGATGAAAAATAAGGTTTCCCCTTGAGCCAAGCTAAATCCCTATGACTACATGGATGCTGGTTCCTTAAATAGCCAAGAGCCGAACTACTCAAAATTTCTGCTACCGGTTCTTCAGAATCGGTCAGAACCTGCTGAAACCCACCTCTGCTACAAAGGGGGACATTGTCCTATGTCACCAGTAAAGGAAGCCACTCAGGGGTGAAATCTAAAAATTTTCCCTACCGGTTCTGTGGGTGTGGCTTAATTGGTGGCCGTGGCTTGGTGGTCAGGTGACCTGGTGGACATGGCCAATAATAATAAATAATAAAAATAATAAAGTATACAAAACTTGGGAGCGCACCGGTCTACTTTCTTTAAAAAGTAGAGGCATAAAAATATGAATGAATGAATGAATAAATAAATAAATAAATAAATAAATAAATAAAAATAGAGGCACCGGTCTACTAGTTGCCTTTTTTTGGGAGCGCACCGGTCTACCTTCTTTAAAAATAGAGGCACCAGTCTACTAGCTGCCTACAGCGCTGATCAGCTGTAATGTGGCCCTTTGAAGTTCCATGGCAGTCATTTAAGGCCGTTTGCAGCTATATCACCACCGAGAGCTTCAGGGACAGAGAAGAGAAACAGCGAGGATGGGCGGTGGGTGAGGGGGCAGGGATTTTTGCTACCGGTTCTCCGAACTACCCGCCCCCATCGCTACCGGATTGCGCTATCCAGTCCGAACCAGGAGCATTTCACACCTGAACCCACTTCAAAATTTGATTGGTTCCGTACCCCCAGAAAAGTCCAAGCTTGACATCAACAACTAGCTGTTGTACACAGAGTTAAACAAGCAAGGCCTGGCAAGGGAAATCATAAAAGAAACCTAAAATGACAGCAGTTTTTAAAACAAAAGAAAAGAAAAGAAAAGAAAAACAACCCACCTCCATCCCTATGTCCCAAATATTGCGAAGACACATAATGGAACAGCTGGATCATGGTATTGTTTCACCTGAGAGAAGTAAATATCACATTTCCATACAGTGCCAAGTGGCATTTTATTTGCTTACAAAGCAAATGAGCGAAAAGGGAACGATCTCTATGGAACGAAAGGAGTTAGCCAAGCCTGCCTCGATTTCAACTTCAAAACAATAGCGAAAAAGGGGCCCTTTGCAAAGGGAAGGAAATGGCAGGATGTGCCACTATTTTAATATACGGGAGGTTATTATTTCCTCGGGGAAATCTGGTTGAGCCATGCCATCCTATTTTAGCCCAGAACCATACTATATTTAGGACGTGTAACACATCTGTGCTATAATAGGAACTGACACAGGGCCTGTGCTGTAATGAAGGCTTCTGACACGCAGTAATGAGGGTTAAGGAAAGGCACATCCTAATCAATTCCGAGCTTAGGTTTATAGATAGAAAAGTCTAACCCGGCAATCATTCTTTCTGAGTAACCCCAATTTACTTCTCCTGGGCTTGGATTGAACCGAATCCAGGCTGGATTGGATTCGGACGGTTCTTCCATCATTCCTCTTTGTCCTAACATCTGTCAACTGATGGGCCTGCGGCGATCAGTTTGGAGCTGTTGGAAGGCACCCCACTGCAGCTGACCCACGACCAAGAAAAACCCTTCTCCTTGGCTTAAGAGGCTGAAGGTATCAGAAAAGCCCCGGATATGTAGAGATCTGCTTACGGACAGACCGAAAACATCTTGTGTGTTCTACTCCAGATTTGCTCCTTCTCTGCCTGCCATCTGCTTTCTTCTAGGAAAGATCAATTCGGGAGTGGGGGGCACTCTAAGGGAAAGAATGGTGATGGCTAACCTTTTTGCCTTTGCGTGCCAGGAAGGGAGGGCGGGGTGGTGTCACGTGTGTGCATACCCACACCCATAATTCTATGCGTCCCGTCCCCCGTGCATACATGCGTGCGCGATGCCCCCCCCTGCTCCTGGCACTTGATGGCCTGGTAGGCCCGTTTTTCTCTGTCACCTGGCTCCAGAGTCTTTCTAGGAGTCTGCCCCCCCCCCCCCCGTGAAAACAGCCACTCCCCCCATATTTTTTTTTGAATTTTGGAACAGTAGCTTCTCTGTTGTCATGTTGGTTTCTATTTTCTTTCACTTCTTTGTGGCCTACAAATCACAGAAAATGTCATACAGTTTGCAGCTGCACACAAGGGGTCAGGAACACAAAGGGTATTGCCTAGAACAAGGGTCTGCAAACTTGGCTCCTTTAAGACTTGTGGACTTCAACTCAGCTTTGCTGGCTGAGAAACTCTGGGATTTGAAGTCCACAAGTCTTAAAGGAGCCAAGTTTGCAGACCCCTGGCCTAGAAGAGCAGATTATGGGAAGTCTCTTGAAAGAGAGATGTGTGGTAGTACATGGGAATGATAGAGAAAACCTCTGTGTAAACAGCACCTCCCAAGGAAAAAGGATGGTGGCAGAATTTCACCTAAAACCTATTCTAGTTGTTGCTGTAATTTTACTGCTTGGAAACTTCCCTGGTATTTTGTTTGGCTGGGTTCTTTCCCCCCCTCATTATTTATTTAATCAATGTATTTATTAGCCACCCATCTTAGAAGCAACTTAGAACTAAGGAGAAATTTCCTGACAGTTAGAACAATTAATCAGTGGAACAACTTGCCTCCAGAAGTTGTGAATGCTCCAACACTGGAAGTTTTTAAGAAGATGTTGGATAACTATTTGTCTGAAGTGGTGTAGGGCTTCCTGACTAAGCAGGGGATTGGACTAGAAGACCTCCAAGGTCTCTTCCAACTCTGATATTCTATTCTATTCTATTCTATTCTATTCTATTCTATTCTATTCTATTCTATTCTATTCTATTCTATTCTACTCCACCTTGCCTACATAGGAGCAAATGGCATGCATAACCCAAGCAAAGGATTGGCCACATTAACTGACACAAAATACAAATTTCTAACTGGCCTTCATAGGATTATAGGCCAACCTTTCTTTAGTAAGTGCTTCAATTTCACAATCCATGCTCCACTGCAACCAAACCACCAGCTGAGGATTACAACCCCCATAACTACACTATGGACATGTTGATTTTATTAGTGCTTGCTCAGGGTTTCAATCTTGAAAATCAAAGTGAACCTTAGTGATATTGTTTGTGCTTCTGCTAGTGTAAGATATGCAACAGTTTTGAGAGACACTAAAATCCTGGTCTGAGACAGCTCCCATAATGCTGCTGCTTACCGATCTGACTACATTAGTTATCAGAGCCAATAAAACTTGAATGTAATACAACCGTATTGCATCTATATTTATACTTAGACGTACAAGGATTGGTTAACATCATGATGCTGTCAATCTGATCAAAATACATGTAGCCCTTGCTTAACGACCAGTCGCTTAGTGATCATTTGAAGTTATGACAGAGCTGTGCCCCCGCCCCACCAAGTCATGTGATTGCATTTTGGGCACTTGGCACAAAACACCCATTGAAGAAACCAATGATAACTGTGTTCACTTAATAACTCCTGCAAACAAGGGTAATAAAATTAAGTCTGGTTATGTTGCAACCCACTTAATGACCAGCACAATCTATGACCCTAATTCTCGGATCAATTACAGGGCTTCTTGCAGCCCATATCTTGATATCTAGGTAAAGCTGCTAGTGCCAGGCAGGGTGGATAGTTATGCATGTTTGTGTATATGTGGGAGTGTAACTTGTTAGCTTTAAACAAATACGCCCGATACACCCGAAGATAAATTTTGGCTGGCGGGTGCTGATATTCCCAAATGTCTTCAGAGAATTAGAATGAGATGAAAATATGCTCGCTGGACCAACTTGGAGTGGACTGAGAGAATGTAGCCATTCAATCCCTCCTCCCAATTTGCTAGGAAAACGTGAAAAACTTAATCTCAGTTTTGTCATGATATTGTGAGTATGCTAGAAAAGTATGACTGTGTCCAAGGCACAGCTCTTGTCCACTGTTTGATTTTTGCCCCACAGCCTGGTTCAAATGAGTATTTATTCTTAGCAAAACAAATCTGGGATTCTATCTGAGATCAAGAGAGAAGCGTCTAGGAGTTTGCAACCAAACCATATATTAATTCATTTTCTTTTAAAAACTGGACTGTTTTTAGAAGCATTCAGAGTTGAAATACATGTACTACATATGTTCAGTTTCATCCTAGTTCGCAAGGTTTGCCCCCAATGCCCAGTTCAAACTTTGTCTGGGAAGGTTAATGACTGGCAAAGCAATTTCCAAGGCAAAACAAAATTGGTTAATTTTTTCCCCAGTTAATTTACTTAGAACCTGCTCCTTATCTTTAGAATCGTCAGGCTGAAATTGTTTTTACTGACTGTGCTCCAACCTGAGTTCTGCAATCCAAGGTGGGCTAAAATATTTAAATAAACAAATAATCAGTTTAGTGTACAGCTGTGATATATAGCCCTGTCTTGGAGAGGGATATATGGTATAAATTAGACCAGCACTGGGTAGTGAAGAGGTTGAACTTAATATTCCATGCATCGGATTTACATTCCTAATAATCTTTAAGAAAAACTGGTGATGGGGAAGGCCTTTGATTGCATACATCCCATCAGTCCTACTGTAGAGAAACTAGGAGATTGGTCAGAAATAAATACGATGACTCCCTTTGAAGTAGCACCTGGACATGCTGTTTAAAAATGTGAACTATACAAATGTACTGAATCTCCAAAATGGTTTAGCAGAAGTGCAGATATGTCTCATTTCCTGTCCATGTCTAGAAATGTACACACATGAATGCTGACGTACAGACGATGCCCATTCTAAGCACCCCCTGACCAGGGGTCTCCAACATTGGCCATTTTAAGCCTGGCGGACTTCAACTCCCAGAATTCCCCAGCCAGCAAAGCTGTCCTCCAGGCTTAAAGTTGCCAAGGTTGGAGACCCCTGCTACAGAGAACAACATGATGCCCAAAAGAACAGCACCTTCTTCTCTTTTAAATCAAAGTGGGTCAGGTAACTGAAAGAAGTGTTAACTCAATATGGGACGTGAGGAAAATAAGAATTATCAACTCTTATCCCTATATTAATGGCTGGTAGGAAAGGCCAACCTATGTAGCCTCCCTGATCTGTCAACTTTCAGAACTAGCAAGCCAGAATCCCAAACGTTCAAAAGTGAGAGGGGATGAATACCTCCTTTCAGTCCACTTTTTTCAGATTAAAAAACTGTCCTCCCACTGCTGCTTGTTCGCAGACAGGTGTCTGGTCACAGATTGAGCTCTCAGTGTTTCAGCAAGCAAGGGAATGAAAGGGATAGCAATACTTAAAACATTTGTGAATTCTCTTTTGATCGGCTGAATACTTCTCAGAACCTGGCAAAAGCCTTCTCTGAAAAAGTAAACTGGAAGTCTGCGAAACATTTCTCCTCAATCTGATAGAATTCATGAAGGCCTCAACTGACAAACTGGTACATTTGTTTCTCCGTGTGGGGATTTGAGATTGCGTGACAGTATGGATAATCTTAACTCAATCTTCTCTAACCTAGCACCCTCCAAATATGTTAGAATGCAGTTCTCATAATCTCCAATGGTTGGGGAAGGCTGATGTTGATATCTTTAAAATGGCACCCCCCTGAATCCCAGTATTTTTGCCGTAAGGTTCAATATTATTTTCTGTTCATCTTTTTCTCTTTCTCTCTCATTCCCCATCATGCAGTATATGCATCAAAGTGTTTTACAATTCAAACAGCATCATAAAATAACAGCGTCCAATAATTATGTTAAACTAGAGAACTTAATTAATATTAACTGCCTACCTAAATAAAATACTTTGCAAAGGCATTTGGAAAGAGCAATTTTCAGAGCCTGCCTAACTCAAACAGGGGGAAAAAAAATTCACATCCTCTGCCTTGCCACAAGGAAAGCTTCTTGAGACAATTGCTCATAGATTTCTTAAATAACCTGAGCAAGGTGTTTCCCCCATCATGTCTTTTGTTCATAACTACGGTTTGCAAGACAAGGTGGCTTAAACTGACACCAGTGGTACACATTCATCAACTTTAATGTCTGATATGTATTCAAATTTTAAGGAATAAAATGTTGCCGCCTTTTTCCGACTGTGGCTTGCAGACAGGCACTGGGCCCTAGTAAGCAGTTAATCCACCAAGACTGAAACTGGCCTTCCCAGAATCTTAAGGTGAGATGAAAACCCAGAAGCAAGTACCACCCTTTGAACTCTTCTTGGCATCTCCTTTTTAAGCTTGAGGGGTTGCTGGTATGAAGAACTCCTTAGGGCTTTTGGTTTCAATGGTTTGCCTGTTGATAATGGCAGAGCTGGAGCAGAAGGGGATGCTTATTATTGTCAGGAGGAGATGTTTAAGAGCCAGCTAGCCTAACACTTCAAAACCTCAGGAGTTCTCCAAGTGATGAACTACCAACTGTAAACTTAGAGGGAATAGAGAGACTAAATGCAGGAGATTTGACAGCTGTACAAAACAGACTCAAAGGGAAGGAGAAATAAATAAGGGAAAAGTATTGTGTTGATGTCTGATCTCTCGCAAATATGCTGGAGAGGTTGTGCCTAATAGCATACATGGTCTCAGTGCAGGAAATATACAATGTTGACAGTGCCTGCGCTTCCCGTTGAGCCAGTGGTTGTCATTGTTGTTTAAAAAGAATGTTGTTTTCAAATAGCCAGCAGCAATTAAGAAGCAAGATATATTCTCCTCCTCCATTCTCAGTAGAAAATGGTATCGGAAAGAAAGCTTTTTGTACCTTATCTAAGAACGCATGGTGCTTATCATACAATTTTTAAAAAAATGTTTTCTTACTCATCATAGTTTTATAGGAAAGTCCTAAGCAGGGACATCCCACCTACCCCCACAAGTGTCACAACATTCAAATGAGTTTGTTCCCAAGGAAGGTGACTTCAGGACGGCCACCTTAACTTACTCTTGTCGTTATATGCATTAAAGTTTCACATACCTGGAAATTGATAACTGTAACTGGGGGCAAATCCAGGATATCCTCGGCCATAGGTTGCAACAAAATTTGGGTAACCTTGAATAGACAAGCGTTTGAGAAAGAGGAATTAATGAATTAATTTAAACCCAGATTCTTATTCCACATGCAAATAATTACACCAAAGACAGAGAAAAAAATCTGATTTTTGTGCAAAGCATTAGAAGATTTTTTTCCCCTGTGTGCATCTCACCAATGCTGATTAAATGTTAAATACAGTACAATGATCTCACAAGAAAGTCTAAACAGAGGTATCTGGTGCAAACCACAAAGATGAATGTGACATCTAGGATCCAAATATTATTGCAGATGAAACAGGGTGCTAGCACGTTTAATGCAACTTGGGTTTCATTTACCCCTGAGCACAGAAAAATAACAAGAGATCTAGAGATTAGTATCATTTCTTGATCACTTCCCCCTTTCTCTCCATCCTTGCTATTCATAATTAAAATGCACCCCAGTAACTCAAAGCCAAGGACTCTGCCTACTTTTCTCAGCTGGGAAGAGTAAATGCCAAGCACTAAAGGATAAGCACATAACACAGGTTTGCTTTGACATTTGGAGAGCTTACAACAAATGTACTTTGCTTCAGAACTATTGACAGTTGGAGATTAAGGTACTAGTGATGCTTCATCCTCAGAGTCTGAAGGACAACTGTTAACACATCCAAAAGTCAGAAGCAGCAAGATGAAGAAGCTGGGAAGACGGAGGGATTTTAATTCTGCATAGGATGCTAAGGTTCAACAAAATGATTGCAAATACTTTTCATGGAGAAGTCAACAAGATCAGTGGTTTCTCAACGTTTTCTTTTAAAAGAGAAACCAAACATTTCAATAGAAGTCTTCAAATACCCGGCCATCTTAGAGCTAATATGGGGATGGAGGAATATTGAATGGGGGGGCGGGGGGGAGAGGAGATCTGGATCTCAAAGATGCTTTTTTGTTCTCATCCATGAAGCTTCACCATCCCCCATCATAACTGATAAAGCTTCTTGGGTGAGAAGCAAAACGTTTTCTTCTTCTTCCTCATGGGAAAAAAAAACCCCAGTCTAGTTGCCTTTTGAAGGAAAAAAAAACACACCTTTGAGAGATTTGGAAATATTTCACTCTTATTTGTTTTCAACTGATTTGGAAAGCCTCAAGGGGGCACCATCCTCCAGAGAAAATTGATGGTGGAGACAGCAAATTTGTGCAAAAAGGATTCAGTTGAAAACAAATTCGTCTTGCTTTCTACAAAATTCTCTTTTGAAAAAAAAATAATGCTGTCTTGTGATTCTTTTTCTCCAGGAAGATATATATGTGGTGGGAATGTGGCATTTGCTCAGACAATTTGAACTCCCTGTACTTTTGGCAGTGATTAGGGGTGGACCAGTTGAGGTGCTAGTTGGGTGGAATTACGACTGCTGGTTAACACATGTGGAAAGTATTATGTTTGGGAAGCTAGGAACACAGCTGAGGCCAGGTTCTATCTTGGTTTCTTCTGGCGGAGTTAGGGAAATGCCTTTCCCAAAACAGTGGTGATATTACCAGGAATTATTGAGTCTGTCATCTGCACCTCTGTAACTGTCTGGTTTGGTTCTGCAACCCAACAAGACAGACACAGACTTCAGAGGATCATTAGAACTGCAGAAAAAAACAATTATTACCAACCTGCCTTCCATTGAGGACCTATATACTGCATGAGTCAAAAAAAGGGCTGTGAAAATATTTACAGTATACAATGGTGCAGCCAACTTTCCTTTGTTGCACGTTAAGGCTATCCTTGTGATTGGGGTTTTCTGCACCATCCTGGACATAAACTGTTTCAATTCCTACCCTCAAAAGGACGCTATAGAGCATTGCACACCAGAACAACTAGACACAAGAACAGTTTTTCCCCTGAATGTCATCACTCTGCTAAACAAATAATTCCCTCAACACTATCAAACTAGTTACTAAGTCTGCATTACTATTAATCTTCTCATCGGTCCTACCACACATCCCACGTATGACTGTAACCTTGTTGCTAGTATCCTTACAATTTATATTGACTGTTTCCCTATGACTATCATTAAGTACAATGGTACAATGGTGCAGCCAACTTTCCTTTATGGCACATTAAGGCTATCCTTGTGATTGGGGTTTTCTGATAACCATGATTCCATCTCTTACTCTCTCTCCATCCAACAACCAGCATTGCTGGTCTCCTTCTCTTTCCAATTATTCCTTTTATGGAATCTCTAAAACTTTCTTGAATCCACACACACAGGTTTGGTATCACTGTTATTACGATTCATTCTGCTTTGTTTTTCTCCCTTCGGCCATTGTAGGATGGTGTTTTTTTTTGGAACCACCAATAACTAGAATACCTCAACCGACACAAAGTACTGGACACTTGGACAATTGATTGGGTTTTTGTATCTCTCTTCAGTGGCTGGAATATTTTTTTTTAAAACAAAGGAAAACTTACAAACAAAATGGGAATGATAAATTATGTTTTCAACTAGAAATAAATCTTAATAAAACCTTAATACATCTTAATTAAAAAAATCTATTTTCTATTTTAACTTCTTTTTCTAAGCTGTTTACCTACATTATATTTTTAAAGTCCAATTTCACTATAGTTTCACATCTTTCTCTTCAATACCTCCAATAGATTTGTTTAAGGCCGAGTTCTATATGTCTGTTGTTTTACAGGTCTAACATTTTAAATTGTCAGTTTTATCTTGTTGTAAGCCACCTAGAATCACTTGATAGAGATGGGCAGCGTGTAAATTTACAACGATGATCGCATAGTCACTATTGGTGCACTTCACAACTGCCTTCTGGCAAGCCCAATGAATGGAGAAGCTGGCAGGAAATTTGCAAGTTGGGGTCACGGGATGTCTCAGTTAACGGCACTGGTGATCTGCTTAATGGCAACAGTGGGAGTAAGCTCATAAGCCTGTTATGGTCACATGATATCTTGCTCAATGACCACATTGCTTAGCAATGGAGTTGCTGGTCCCACTTGTAGCTGTTCAATAAGCGCGACGTGTCATTCTTTTTCTATAGATTTCAGTTTGTCTTTTATCTGAGCTGCGGTGGTGCAGCGGTTAGAGTGCAGCATTTCAGGCAATTTCTGCTGATCACCGGCTGCCAGCAATTTGGCAGATCGAATCTCACCAGGCTCAAGGTTGACTCAGCCTTCCATCCTTCCGAGGTGAGTCAAATGAGGACCCAGATTGTTGGGGGCAATAGGCTGACTCTGTAAACCGCTTAGAGAGGGCTGTGGAGCACTAGGAAGCGGTATATAAGTCTAAGTGCTATTGCTATTTTAGTTTGTTTCTCTTTCTGTTCTGCCCAAGTCTTTAAAGTTCCTTCATCGTTCTCTTTCGGTGTACTTGGCTGTGTTTCCGGACTCTTCTCCTCTGACTTTCAGCTCCACCTGAGGGAAATGGTAGGAAGAGCTTTTCCCTCATGCCAATTCTGAGGGAAGGGGAAAACGGCTCCTCTCCCCCCATTATTGTCAGATGCTGCCTCTTTTCTTTCACATCAGGACTGCCTATCTTTCAGCCTGCCTCTTTATTTGACTCCTTTATTTGACTCCTTTGACTTTGTTTATTCTGCCCCTTCTTTGCCAAATTCGTGGCTTACAAAGCTCCCAGACTGTCATCTTGTTCCCTGCTTCTGGTCTTATGCCTAATGTTGCTGTTTGATTGGCATTTGGGTCATCCTGATAACAGGGGAGGAAAGAGTGCAGGAAAGAGAGAGAGAAAGGGAGAGAGAGGGAGGGAGAGAGGAAGGAAGGAAGGAAGGAAGGAAGGAAGGAAGGAAGGAAGGAAGGAAGGGAGGGAGGGAGAAAGAAAGGCTTCCTTAAGGAAGATAACTAACAAAATGAAATTCAACAATGAAAAAAGGAAGGTTCTACATTTAGGCAAAAAAACCCAAATGCACAGGTACCGGATATGTGGTACCTTGCTCAATAATAGTAACTGTGGGAGGGATCTTGGAGTCCTAGTGGACAACCATTTAGATATGAGCCAGCAGTGTGCAGCAGCTGCCAAAAAAGCCAACACAGTTCTAGGCTGCATAAACCGAGGGATAGAATCAAGATCACGTGAAGTGTTAGTGCCACTTTATAAGGCCTTGGTAAGGCCACACTTGGAATATTGCATTCAGTTTTGGTCGCCACGATGTAAAAAAGATATTGAGACTCTAGAAAGAGTGAAGAGAAGAGCAACAAAGATGATTAAGGGACTGGAGACTAAAACATATGAAGAACGGTTGCAGGAACTGGGTAGGTCTAGTTTAATGAAAAGAAGGACTAGGGGAGATATGATAGCAGTATTCCAATATCTCAGGGGTTGCCACAAAGAAGAGGGAGTCAAACTATTATCCAAAGCACCTGAGGGTAGAACAAGAAGCAATGGGTGGAAACTAATCAAGGAGAGAAGCAACTTAGAACTAAGGAGAAATTTCCTGACAGTTAGAACAATCAATAAGTGGAACAACTTGCCTGCAGAAGTTGTGAATGCTCCAACACTGAAAATTTTTAAGAAAATGTTGGATAGCCATTTGTCTGAAATGGTGTAGGGTTTCCTGCCTGGGCAGGGGGTTGGACTAGAAGACCTCCAAGGTCCCTTCCAACTCTGTTACGTTATGTTAGATTGCTCTGTTCTACCACTATCTGTGGTATTGGGAGGCAATAAAGATGGAGAGGCCTCTATGAACTTTGGGCTTATTTTAATTTAAAGTGAATTTTCATCTATTTAGTTATACATTTGGATCATTGCATCTGGCTGTTGTTTCAGATGTGGCTTGTACAGGTAGTCCTCGAATTACGTCCATAGTTTCTAAGCGGAACAGTTGTTAAGTGAATTTTGCCCCATTTTACGACTTTTCTTGCCGCAGCTGTTCAGTAAATCACGGCAGTTATAAAGTTAGTAACCAGGCTATTAAGTGAATCTGGCTTCCCCACTGACTTTGCGTGTAAGAACATCACATGACAGCAAGTGATCACATGACCCCCGGCCATGGCAACCGTCATAAATATGAATCAGTTGCCAAGCATCCGATTTTGCTCCCGTGAGGATGGGAATTCTGCAATGGTCTTAAGCAGGGGTCTCCAACCTTGGCCACTTTAAGCCTGGCGGACTTCAACTCCCAGAATCGCCCAGCCAGCTTTGCTGGCTGGGGGATTCTGGGAGTTGAAGTCCGCCAGGCTTAAAGTGGCCAAGGTTGGAGACCCCTGATTTTAAGGGTGAATAACAGTCATAAGTCACTTTTTCCAGTGCGGTTGTAACTTTGAACGGTCACTAAATGAGCTGTTGTAAGTCAAGGACTACTTCTATATGCTTGAGTCCAGCAGGAGAGGCAGGTAAGCTGCCTGCCTGGACGGGCCAAGGACCCAGCAGTGAGTCACGACTGGATGAAATGGGAAGTCTCCTTTGTGAGTTGGCAATTCTGATTAAGTTCTGCAAAGGAATGGTTATTCAATTATTAGGTACTTCAATCTCACTCAATAGTGAAGTATTGATCCCCAGCAGAGGCTGAATGGGAAGACACAAGGCAGAGCACTAAATCATGCAGAGACACAGTGGTAACCCACTCTAGGGTTCGTTGCCTTGGCCAACTCAGGGCATTACACTTTTAAATTAATTAATTCCATTTATTAATTCCATTCCGGCACCCGCAAAAAGTGCAGGAACATCTACCGTAGCCTAGCGTAAAGCATCTCTTTTAAGAGCAACACAGAAGCCTCGCTTCAATTACCGAACAAGTTTTAAAATCTATTGATTTTAACCTGCATTAAGCTCTCAGCCCTCAATTGCCTAATACACTATTTATTCTTCCTCCAAGGATTCATCCCCGCAATTGTGTTCATTTTTACAAAGCTCTTGCGCAGCCCGGCAACATGCTCAATTATTTTGCCAACATTAACGTGTCCCGTCCCTTTCAGATGAGATTTAGACGTCCACATTGTTTGCTATTAATCATCATTTAAAGATGGAACATTAAACGCTTGGATGAATTTTGATTACTAATTATGAAGGGACGGAACTTAGCACAGAAAACAAAACAAGGGTGGCCAAAACACGGCTTTATAGCTTTAAATGCACGCAAACATGTGGTGGGTCTTTTTAATATGCATTTTTTTGCAAATAAACTGTCAGAAATTCATTGGCTCAGTCAGAAGTAAGTTTTGCAAACTGTTTCGCTTCAAACAATGGGATTGATTAATGTGTTTCGGACTAAAGGAGCAGGTTACCCCGTGATTGACACTTCCAGAATGAAATGTCACTCACTTATATTTTGCTTTTAAATAAAGGCTCACTTCAGCGTCAATGGGATGAGTTTGTCACATTGTCTTTTTGAGTGGGTCCCTTCCAACAATGAATAAATGCATCATATAAGAGAACAGTCATTTGAACAGGAAAGAGATAAAGCACAGCCAACTCAGTTCCAAAAATAGTCTTGTCGGCAAGCAAGTTTCTACTTAAGTCTTCCTAGGCTCCCAATTTCTCTGGATATGCCTTGTTCGTTTTTGTATCCTGCTACTGATAAAAAAAACACCCCACTGTTGCTTTGTTTGGGTTTTAGAAGACAACAAAAGTTATTTTTGTCTGAGTATTCCAAAACAAAAAAAATAAAACCCCGTTTCTTTCTTGAGTAGAAGTGTTGGCCCTTTAAAGTAGTCCAGACACGAAGCACTAACCCCACATAATAACACTACCTTCATTGTAAGGTTATTGTAATAGAGTCATGTTAAAACACATCTCCCCTCCCTTACTTTCAATCAGGGCTGGGCTGCTGGGGGTTCACAGGGGTTCGGGAGAACCTCTAGCTAAGATTCTGTGCAGTTTGGAGAACCCCAAAATCCCACTCCTGCCTGGCCCCGCCCACCCCACCCTGCCCCTCCCAGGACTCTCCATGTGGCCCATTTTGGATGCAGGTAAGTGCAGGGCGCTTGCGGAGGCTCGGAGAGGGCGAAAAACGGGCCTACTGGAGGTTCAGGAAATTTTTTCTGGCCTCCAAAGGGCCTCCAGAACCCAGGGAGGGCAAAAACACTGCTCCCCCCCCACCATGGTGCAGGAGGCTGATTAAGTCATGCCCACCATGGCCACACCCAACCGGTAACCGGGCAGAGAATCCCTTGCTAAAATTTTTGAAGCCCACCCCTGTTTTCAACTCTTCTGAAACTAGGGAGGGTCCCTTCTGAGATGTTTTCTCCACTTCCACCCTGCCTTTGGACTTAGATTTCACATATCAGACTAGCTCCTTTCCTGTCTCTCAAGGTCATTTCCCCCAATAGATTACAAAAAGGGCATTATAGCTCAGCTGCAATAATCAATATAATCACTAGATGGCAGCAAAAAGATAATGACAATGCTAGGCTCTCTGCTTCCCTCTTGTGCTTATCTGGAATACTGCAGCCCGGGTGGCAGCCCTATTAGTAAGGAGGGCTCTGACCTTGAAGGAATCACAGTCTCAATGACCCTGATGCCCGTCAAATGTTGAGATATAATTTCCGCCTCTCATCAGCAGGCAGAACCCGGCTCTCAGATTCTGATCTTTGAAGGTTAGAAAGATTAATCTTGGTTGGTAAGTGGATTTGAGACAACATGGCAATTCTGGGCCATTAGGTTACACTAAGAAGTCAGAGGAACGTCCAGGGAAGACCCCAAAAGCAATCCACTTCCATCATGCTGACAGGACGGTGCCTGGATTTCATCACTATGAATGAAGCTTGGCTCAATTTCTGCCATTCTCACCAGAATAGTTAAAGGTTAAACATCACTTTGGCAACCATTTGCCCTCCAAATGGGCTGGCTGAGAATTCAGAGGGTGGGGGGGAAGGGGGCGCAATCCAACAGGTTTGTGCTAGGGGTTAGACGGTTTGTATTTATTATTTGACATATCCGACCATTCTGATAATTCGGTAATGATCGTAATGTCATGTATTCATTCAAGGCGGATGACTGATGTGGCACCAAGGCATCCATAATCAATCAATAAAAGCCACCAGATTAGGGAAGGCTTGCTTTAGCCAACTCAAACAAAGGCACGCTGGGTGCCAAGGTAAGCCACGGAATTTCTTGCCCTTTCACATCGCAAGGGAAACAGGAGCTCAAAACCAATCTACTGGGATCAGTGAGCACAAAATAAGGACACCTGTGTCCCCTCCCACATCTGCTATGGTCCTTCACTCCCCACCTCCAACAACAAAGACCAAATATACAGCTGACTGGGTAGTAGTTCTCATCCATATATCCCATCGCAGAACATTTCTCGAGGTCAGGCAGATGAAATCATAAATTTATAATACAACATTACTTCAATTTTCCTCTTCATTTGCCGCTGCAGTGCCCAGCTCTGCTCTAACGAGTCAGAGCCTGATCTGCAATGGGGGGAAAATTGGCTGGCTGAATATCAATAGCACATTAACATCGTGCCCGTGTGGATGCTTCATCAAGCCAAATTATGGGCCGGCCGGCCCATCCGCCATTTCCCATTTAGCCCCCATTCTCGCCCGGGCGATGGGCACTGAGCAATTTATTTGCTTCAGTACTTCTGGCAAATGATCAATCTTGCAGTAATTATCTCTTGTCACTAAACTGAGAAATCAAGGCTCTGCCTGGATTACCTCCCTTGAAGAGAGAACTTCGTATCTACATCAACCATCAGACATGCTTTTCACAACAGCAACTTCTTCAACCACGCTTTTCCCAGGCTTATTAGTGACGGAGGTGCCAAGCTAAAACTACAGTTCCAAGACTCTGGGTTGCTAGTGGTTGGATTCAGGTCTTTTCCTACAGGGCTAAGAATTGCGGCATCTGTAAACCACAAACCCACCTGTAATTTAGGTGACCCTAATGGACCTGGAAGGGGACGCGATGGCTCCATGGCTAAGACGCCGAGCTTAGCGATAGAAAAGGTCGGCAGTTCAGCGGTTCGAATCCCTACTGCCGTGTCACGGAGTGAGCTCCCGCGACTTGCCCCAGCTTCTGCCAACCTAGCAGTTCGAAAGCACGTAAAAAAATGCAAGTAGAAAAATAGGCACCACCTTTGGTGGGAAGGGAACAGCGTTCCATGCGTGTTTGGCGTTCGAGTCATGCTGGCCACATGACCATGGAGACGTCTTTGGACAGTGCTGGCTCTTTGGCTTTTGAAACAGAGACAAGCACCGCTCCCTAGAGTCGGGAACGACTAGCACGTATGTGCGAGGGGAGCCGTTTCTTTTTTAATGGATCTGGAACGCCCTCAAGTGTTATCAGATTCAGATTGCCCTGAATCAGTGTTTTTCAAACTTGTCACGTTTAAGATGTGTAGACTTCAATTTCCAAAATTCGCCAACCAGTACCTTGTTTTGCCAGTGGATGGGAAGAGACTAGGAAGGTTGAGAAAAGAATGGAAGACAGAGCAGAGAAGCTATCAAGAGGTAGAAGGCAAGTCTATTGGTGGCTTATCCCAAGGCAATTTTGCCCAGATGACAAGAAACCTGAAAAGAAGCATTTCAAATCATTCAAAAAGAGCCTGTCTGGTTCTATAAACAAAGAGGAGAAACTCACCTTGCAGTTTGCAAGATTTCCATTTCTGTATTTGCTCCAAGGCTATCGTCAAAGATACCTGACCATGAACACAGGTACATCTTGCTTTCTTGATCTGGTATCGTGACATGGAGACTAGAACATAGGATTGGGCGCCGCTACAGAGGATTTTGTCAAATCTCGAGCCAGTCCATGGTCCATTAACACAACGTCCATATTTGCAAGATACTTTTCGTTATTGGGTCAATTTAAAAATGCAGTGCGCAATAGGCAAGGTTTCATGAAACACGCAGTTTCATTAGTGCTTTGTGAGTGGAGGTAGGGCGGTTGTTACTGTTGTTGCTGTTATTTTTTTATTATTATTTGAATTTATATCCCGCCCTTCTCCTAAGACTCAGGGCGGCTTACAATGTGTTAAGCAATAGTCTTCATCCATTTGTATATTATATACAAAGTCAACAATTGCCCCCAACAATCTGGGTCCTCATTTTACCTACCTTATAAAGGATGGAAGGCTGAGTCAACCTTGAGCCAGGTGGGACTTGAACTTGCAGTAATTGCAAGCAGCTGTGTTAATAACAGACAGACTTAGTCCGCTGACCCACCAGAGGCCAGTATAGCATGTTACGCAAACCCAAGACATTTCCTTATTTCATAGTCCAACGTGTTGTTTGAAACAAGAACACGTGTTAATAAAAGAACAATTTAAATGTATTAATCTTGAAGCAGAAGCCTAAGAATGGGCCTCCAGGGCGGAGATTCTGGGACTTGTGGTTGCTTAGAGGAGATGGTGAAGGAGAGATGGAAAGGAGAAGAAGATGGAAATGGAGGATGTTTTCAAAATTTGGGGATTTAACCTTGGAATACATAAGCAGAATTTTTGTTCCAGGGGTAGTCAACCTTTTTATACCTACTGCCCACTTTTGTATCTCTGTTAGTAGTAAAATTTTCTAACTGCCCACCGGTTCGGGGGGGAAATGCGCGAGCTATTTTGGGACGAGGCTCTTTTGTTTGCGGTCAAATTATAGCGCCATTTAGTTTCACTTACGTAACGTGAACTAAACTTATGCGCAGGCGATACAAATAGTATATTTTCAGAAATTTAAATTGTCACGGGGAATTTTATGAAAACCTAATGAAAATGTTTTTAAATAATGCTATGAATTTTTTTAAAAAAGTCAATTAAATTTAAAAAAAAAGGAAAGTGCTTCAGTGTCGGACAAAATCCCTACCGCCCACCATAAAAGCTGGAACGCCCACTAGTGGGCGGTAGGGACCAGGTTGACTACCACTGCTTTGTTCCTTTACTCACCCAGAAAAAAAGGGAATCCATACAGGTAGTCTTCAATTTATAACCATTTGGTGATTTATGACCATTTTTCACAGTTAACGACCATTGCAGCATCTCCATAGACACATGATCAAAATTCATAAGTTTAGCATATTCATATTTATAACGGTTGCCGTATCCCAGGGTCAATGGGGAAGCCAGATTCACCGAACAACTGTGTAACTAACTTAACAACTGCAGGTTTACTTAACAACTGGGCCAAGCAAGGTCGCAAAAACTTGCTTAATAACTGTCTCGCTTAGCAAGAGAAACTTTGAGCTCAACTGTGGCCATAACTCAAGGACTACCTGTGTGGTATGATGGTGAGCACTGCCCACCCAAAAAAATAAGTAAACCCGGGGATGAATACATCATGCAATCTGATTAACCCAGCAAATCAGTGGGTGGTATTCAGCCGGTTCTATCCGGTTCGGACAAACCGGTAGCGGCGGCGGTTGCGGGAAGGTCCACCCAACCCACCCAGATGTCATCATGTCCCATTAATGCACCTTTTTAATGCTTTGCGCATGTGCGGAGGGCCCTGCATATGCGCACATGCTCGCATTTGCGAGCCGGTAGCAAAGTGAATTGAATACCACCCCTGCAGCAAATCCCTCTGGATTACATCTAGGCCAGTATCTGATTCCCTCTGACACTTATGACAATGTCTGAGGAATTTCTGGGCATAGGAAGAATGTTCAATGGTCTCTCAGCCCTAGACAAGGACACTGCAGGACTAGGAAGATATCCCAATTCATTGCCTCGCTCAGATCCAGCTGGGAACAGTTTATCTACTAAGATTTTGGGAAGACCTGAAGAACACTCTTTCCTCACCGTGTAAATATTATGAATGGCTTTAGACTGATTGTAATAGGGACACGGTAGCTCAGTGGCTAAGACGTTGAGCTTGTCGATTGAAAGGTCGGCAGCTCAGCGGTTCGAATCCCTAGTGCTGCCATGTAACGGGGTGAGCTCCCGTTAGTTGTCCCAGCTTCTGCCAACCTAGCAGTTTGAAAGCACGTAAAAAATGCAAGTAGAAAAATAGGGACCACCTTTGGTGGGAAGGTAACAGCGTTCCGTGTGCCTTTGGTGTTGAGTCATGCGGGCCACATGACCATGGAGACGTCTTCGGCTTTGAAACGGAGATGAGCACCGCCCCCTAGAGTCGGGAACGACTAGCAAATATGTGCGAGGGGAACCTTTACCTTTACCTTAAACTGATTGTACTGGCCAAAAATCTCTCTCCCCCAAAGCAATGGAATTAGGATTAAAGAAGGCGGCTTTTGCTTGGATTGGCTTCTTGGAGCAGAGGGAATCCCTTTCGACAGCATTTAGCTTTTTTGCTGAAACTATCTTTACCTGCCTTGCATGACAAAAATGGCAACTAGAAACGACATCGAAGCTGTGTTTCAGGTTCCTCCGATGCTTTCTAATGGCTCTCTTGTGTTACTCCTGGTGTTAGGCTCACTTTTCCTTCGCTCTTCCTTCGCAAGGGCCATCTCTTTTAGAAGAGCAACTTTTCTTTGAAGGACACAAATGTCTTTTATGCATGAATGCAGCCCCATCTAGATGGAACGTGTGCACTAATGCACAGCTGGGGTCTGGCTCCTACCGTAATATTAAAAAGTCAGGGACAAGATTTCTTGAAATGAGACGTTCACATCAGTAGCATTTCAGTGGTCTGGAGATATAAATTTTACCAACGGAGGTTTTCTTTTCTTTTTTCTTTTTGTAGCTGGGAGGGAAGGGAATCCAAAGCTTCAAATATAGCCATTTAAGCACACGCACACCCCGTCAACTTTCTGGGCACCAGGGACTGGATCCGTGGAGAGAGGTTTGCTGCCTGTTGCCTGCATCCCACGGATGGGGCTTCCCTTGTTTGCGTGGCCCGGTGGTGTCGGTCCATGGACCAAGAGTTGGGAACCCCTAATTTAAGGGAAAGGAAGGGGGGAGGAAAGTGGCTGAAGAAAAGGGAAGGAAAAGAAAGTGGAAGAAGGAGGGGAGGGGAGGAAAGTGGAAGAAGGGGAGGGGAAGGAAAAGGAAGTGGAAGAAGGGGAGGGGAGAAAAGTGAGGAAGGAAAAGAAAGGGGAAGAAGAGAGGGGAAGTGGAAGAAGGGGAGGGGGGAGGAAAGGGGAGGAAAATGGAAGAAAAGGGAACAAATGGAAGAGGAGGGGAGGAAAGGAAAGAGAAGAAAACTGGAAGAAGTGGAGGGGAGGGGAGGAGAGGAGAGGGAACTGGAAGAAGAGAAGGGAAGGGAAGTGGAAGAAGGGAATTGAAGGAAATGGGAGGAAAGAAGGGAAGGGGATGGGATGGGAGGAAAGAAGGAAAGGGAAAGAAAGTGGATGAATGGGAGGAAAGGGAAGGGAAGGAAAGTGGAAGCGGAGGGGAGAGAAATGGAAGAAGAGAAGGGAAAAAAGTGGAAGAGGAGGAGGGGAGCAAAGAGAAGGGGAAGGAAAGAAAGAAAGTGGAAGAAAGGGAGGGGAGGGGAAGAGTAAAGGAAATTGCTTAGAAGTCACTCTGTGCGTCTTTCTCGATTTTTTGGAGCCTGACATCAAACTTGCCAAACTGTGGAGTGGGGGAAGGGGGCATAATTTCTTGGAGGCGGGAGGAAATCATGGGAAAAGCTTCTACTTTCCAGGACAGTTAAGCTTCAGGAATCCTCACTGACCAACCGAAACCCCAAAGCCTTTCTTATTCCCCTTCTGCCCAGTTATCTCGAGAGACCCATTACTGGAAAGCCTATTTTGGTTTCCTCCTCTTGTTGCCTGCTCAAAGCCCACGGAATGGCATCACGTGACGAAAGGTCCTTAAGAGCCTGGCTCTCCAGCCACACTGCGGCCTCCCTATGCTAATTTTGCTTGATGAGTTAATTACACCCTTCTTCCGTTCAGGGGTGGAATTTCACCGCTGTGCAGTTGACAAGTTAGCAAAAGAAGATTTTTTTGATTGCGCCGCTAAGAATTTGCTGACAGCCATTGACCTTGAAACTGGCTTGGGAGAAGCAACAGGGACACTTGCGGATGAAGGAGCTGGCATGCGCGGAGTTTTTCCCGCCGCCTGCAACTTGGCTGCCTTCGTGATGCCACCACAATAACGCTAGGAGCTCGGAGAGAGGCCGACGGGTCCGGGAAAGAGCTGGAGCAGATAATTAAGCATCTGGCCTTCATCATGAATCAATCACTCATTCAGAGCAAATCAGACTGATTTAAAATTAATAAGTTCACATTAGGAGTCACCCTGCAAAAACCGGTGCAACAAAACCAATTTGGGTCTTCTTAATGAAGCTGTGCACCCTACGTGCACTAACAAGCGCCCGTGTGATCGGAGGAGGCTTGCCAAAACCCACAATCCCATTTAGCCGAAGGTGGCTTCGGTCTGCGGTTTCCACATGCCACACTTTTAGCATCGCCTATAAAGCAAGAGTTATCTGAAGCTCTGGCTCCAACTTTTCCAATGATCAGGGGCGACTCCTGACTCTCAAAAGAACTTTTCAATTTTTCTGCCAATAAGGACAGCAGAGAACCTAAGCCGTAGAATGGAAATGTTTCTTGGTGGGTGATTTTCCTGCTCTTATGTCCACGGCACACATGACAGAGAACCTCACCAGGAGGAAAGGCATCTATATTTGGAGACAGATGGGTGACCCAAAGAAAGAGAGACACTTGAAGAGAAGCTCTCTTGACTGAACCTGAAGGCAGGACAAGAAGCAACGGATGGAAAGTAATCAAGGAGAGATCCAGCCTAGAACTGAGGAGGAATTTCCTGACAGCGAGAACAATTAATCGGCGAAATGACTTGCCTCCAGGAGTTGTGGGAGGTTGTTAAGAAGAGATTGGACAACTATTTGTCTGAAATGGTATAGGGTTTCCTGCCTGAGCAGGGGGTTGGACTAGAAGACCTCCAAGGTCCCTTCCAACTCTTGTTATTCTGCCTCATTGTGTTGGCTAAAACTTCTGTGTGAGGTAGGGAGTCCTTGGTGCTCCCTGAGCTGGGTTGTTTTCATGCAGACGTTTCCTTATCCAAACTAATGCACGGATGATGTTATCTAATTTGGATAAGGAAATGTCTGTAAGAAAACAACCCAGCTCAGGGAGCACCAAGGACTCCACATCTCAACCCTGAACTACAAATATCCTCCTTTATTGGTCCTGCACTCAGGTGTAAATCAAAGGAGGACTGAAATAT
This sequence comes from Ahaetulla prasina, assembly GCF_028640845.1. Taxonomy (NCBI): domain Eukaryota; kingdom Metazoa; phylum Chordata; class Lepidosauria; order Squamata; family Colubridae; genus Ahaetulla; species Ahaetulla prasina. Next base: position 12,453,150 of record NC_080539.1, read on the forward strand.
GAACTTGCTAATACAAAGTAAAGAGCGGTTAGGTGGAAAAGTAAAACATCATTTCTGGGGAACTGGGGAAAAAATGTTAATATGGTATAAAAAGGGGTGGGATTCTACCGGTTCGGACCTGTTCGGGCGAACCGGTAGCTCTGACAATCAGCTGGGAGCGAACCGGTTCTCCCCGACGATCAGATGGGTCCACCTGCCTGCGCTATTTTCCTACCTTGGATAACCATTTGTCTGAAATGGTGTAGGGTTTCCTGCCTGGGAAGGGGGTTGGACTAGAAGACCTCCAAGGTCCCTTCCAACTCTGTTATCATGTTATGTTACCTTTATCTTCTCAGCTGATTTGCGTGGCAGAGCAGATTGCCGCGCCTCAGCTGTGTTTCTTCTCTGAAGAAACGCGGAAGTGAAGATTTCTTCAAATTGTGCATGCATGCAATCACCAAGTGGGTTGTTAAACCAGGAGGATCCCACAACTGGGTATAAAGAGCTTCCTCATATCCTTCTCCACCGATTCACCTGTCTGTCCCCATTACCCTCAGGTACCCACAGGCACACCTGCACAGATATTTTTTACTTCGACCCCAAGCTGTTCTTAGATAATGTCAGAAAAAAAAAACCCTAAGCAAAAGCAAATGAGAGCCAATTATAACTGAGAATGATCTATCACACAAATAGATTTTCACTATTAAATACAATTTATCCTGTTTAATTAGTATTTTTCTGGACACAATGGTCTCGGCTCAAATACCATTTTTTCTCCTTGGAACTTCTAATTATTGCCACAACCCATGCTATTAAGTTGCTCCCCAGGCCTCCTCCAGCTTTTGTGCCATTTAAAGCCACAAAGATTTTTAATTATCTCCGCTAAACTGTCAAAGATACCTTGAAGAATCTGTGGCTTCATTCTCCCCTCCCTACTCTGAAAAAGAAAAGGAGAAAAGGAGGATTTTTAACCATAAATTTTTTTTTTTAATGAATGTGGGCAGAACAACCTCCTGGAAATACCCATTAAAATGCTAATTCTTGATATTCCAGAGGTAGCATGGGCCCAGTCGGCACAGACATTGGGTGTGGCAGCCCGTGTAAGCCAGGTAAATTCTGAACCTAGGAATTTGATAATCCAGTGACAAAGCACTAAATAGGACCTTGTCGATTTTATTTATTTATTTATTTATTTATGTTTGTTTATTCAATGTACGTGCCATCCATCTCGCTATCCAAAGCGATTCTGGACGGCTTAAAATGTAATAAAAAGAGAAATGTAAAAATGGCTATAAATATTAGAGCACTTAAATGGCTCAGCTATGGTAAGCATCGCAGAACGCTGAGATTCTAGTCAATTATTCATTCTCGCGCAAACTTACCCAACATTCCCATGCCAAGCATAAAAGCATCCATGGTATATGGTAATCCGCGAGCTCGTCCTCGTGTCCCTGGTGGAAACATCACTTCTTTAGGTTGTGCTTTCTTACATTCCACCTATGAAGCAGAAACATGCAGAAATGAAATGCAAATGAATTCAGGCAAAATGTCAAATCCTGAACTGGTTAAGATATGTGGGGTGGAGCTGGGAATTATTTTTAGCAGTCTCCCGTAAAGGGTGCATTTTAAAAACAGGCCAGAAAATGATTTCCAAGGTGTAAATAGGTACCAAAGGCAGGCAAAATACGTTGATCAGTTGTAGAGCTGCGACACAACCATCCAAATGGGCACTGAAGTCAGATGCGTGGAAGTTGAGGGCAACTCTATGCTATCTGTTCCTATTGGAATAATAGTGTGATGTTTGAGCCGTTCAAGAATATTGGGGTAGGGGGAATAAAGAAAATAAAAACAGTAAGTGAAAAAAAAAAAGTGGGGGGGGGGTAAGGTATCAGGGTCATCATCACCATCTTAACGAATTAAATATGATCAACCAATTAAATACGAGCCAACAGTGTGTGGCGGCAGCCAAAAAAGCCCATGCAATCCTAAATTGCATTAACAGAGGGATGCAAGATCAAGGGAGGTACTAATACCACTCTATAAAGCCTTAGTAGTAAGACCACACCACAAGTCTTAAAGCTGCAAAGTCTGGAGACCCTTGCTGTAGGAGATAACCCGGCTAAGCCTGAGAGTGGGAGTCAAACACAGCATCAGTTTGGAGTCGCTACACTTCAACATGAGGCTAAGTCCGGCCTCCCCTTGTAACCATTGACTCGTATTGGGTGCCAATTTGACTTAGTAGATCAGATTCTTGTCTGCGCTTTGCCTGGAAGACCCAAAAGTGCTTTTTTCAAGAGGCAACGGGACTTTCTTGTTTTTCTTTTGAAGACGTTTCACTTCTCATCCAAGAAGCCGAAGAAGCTTCTCATCGGAGCCGAAGAAGCTTCTTGGATGAGAAGCGAAACATCTTCAAGGAAAAACAAGGAAGTGCAGTTGCTTCTTGAAAAAGCACCTTTGAGACAACCATGACCGGGAAGACGGAGAATCTACATAGCTGTTGCCTGAAATGAACTCATCATGCTTTTGAACTCTATCCTGGCTCATGATTTCTTGCACCCGACCGACAGAAGGCTGCGTAAGAGCAACTTGAAGCTGCTTCGGATAAGCATTTTGGAGGAAAAAATTAGAATTATGCATTTATTTGTTAAACAAAAAATTAAATAAGTTGATTTATTACTCCTTGTTATGAACTGTTTGTCTTTTGTCCAGACTGAGTTGGGACACGCCAGAAATGTCAAGTGAGACATTTCCTGAATTTTGGATATGTTGAGCTCAAAAGGTTCACCATCACTGCCTGTTCCCAGATGCAAGCACTCCACAAGTTTACGTCCAAATAAACTTAGTGTTTACAGAAGTCGCTTGGCTCACTTCTGGCTTTGTGGAGGGGGGGGGGAGAGGAGTTTCCCTATTCAATTTTTCCAGATCTCCTTCTATTTTTGCTAATTTTAGAGTTCTCTAACACCTCCCTTAAAAGGACACGGTGGTTCAGTGGCTAAGACGCTGAGCTTGTCGATCGAAAATGTTCAGCAGTTCAGCAGTTCGAATCCCTGGTGGCGCGTAAATGGGGTGAGCTCCCGCTACTTGTCCCAGCTTCTGCCAACCTAGCAGTTTGAAAGCACGTAAAAAATGCAAGTTAAAAAAAATAGGGACCACCTTTGGTGGGAAGGTTAACAGCGTTCCGGGCACCTTTGGCCTTTAGTCATGCCGGCCACATGACCACGGAGACATCTTCGGACAGCGCTGGCTCTTCGGCTTTTAAACGGAGATGAGCATCGCCCTCTAGAGCCAGGAATGACTAGCACATATTTGCGAGGGGAACCTTTACCTAACACCTCCCTTCTTATTTTCTCAGCTTCATGGCCCTCCTCATTCGGTATCTGATTTTTAGATACGATTCAACCAATGCTCTTATCCGACTTTCTTCCGTTGTGCAGAAATCCACCAAGATATCTAAGAGGACATGTCAGCGTTTGCCCAAACATTTGGCTTGGAGAACTGCGCACAGGAGAAAGCTGCCAGTAGAGCAAGTACGGGAAAGGTGTGCTTAGGTGCGAAACTGATAATTGCACTGACGGAACGCTGTTAACCGACTCTATTTCTAATAGTGCTATCCGTAGCAGAGAATCCATTGTCTTCTAGTAACCAACTGCCCGTTTCTAGGCAACCCGTCAGCGAAAATTTCAGGTTTGTACAATTTTCATTTAGGTAACGTAAAGGTTAACTGACTGTCAATGGGAGTATTTAAAACAAAACCACCCACTCTCTTCCCCCACAACCCCCATCTCCGGCTACGAAGTCTCACACGGTGTATCTTATTTATTCAGCTTGTAATATTTCCTCAAGGAATAGACATGGAGCATCTAGTATTCTGCCAACACAGTTGTCAACTTCCTAGCTTCTCACAAATGAGTTGGCCAGAGTTGAGGATTGGCACAGGATACCTCCATCGCTACTATGCCCATGTTTTTACTGTGGGAAGAAGTAGAGGGAGGTGCTTTTTCAAAAGGCAACTGGACTTTTGTGGGTTTTGTTTTTTCTTGAAGACCCTTTGCTTCTCATCCAAGAAGCATCCTTATTCTGAAGAAGCTGCTTGGATGAGAAGAGAAACACCTTCAAAGAAAAACACAGAAAGTCCAGTTTCCTTTTGAAAAGCACCTTTGGGACAACCATGACTTGGATGACTGAGAGGTCAACCCTGAAGTGAACCTGGGTGAGGCCATCTTGAAGGCTTCAGGGTTGCCAACAAAGCAGAAGAAGGGATGGGGAGGGGGCGGGGGGCGGAATAGCTAGATTATTTATTATTATTATTTATTTAAATTTCTAGACCGCCCTTCTCCTGAAGGATTCAGGGTGGTTTACAGCCATATAAAAAACAATATACAAACATTAAAATAATTTAAAATGAAATATTTAAATTTAGGCTACTCCTTAAAACCCGTTTAAAATTCCCAATTAAAACTATCAGGCTAGTCCTGCGCGATGAAACAACCATATTTTCAGCTCGCGTCGGAAAGTCCGGAGATCGGGCAGTTGGCGAATACCAGGTGGTAATTCGTTCCAGAGGGTTGGAGCCCCCACAGAGAAGGCCCTCCCCCTGGGGGTCGCCAGCCGACATTGTCTAGCTGACGGTACCCCAAGGAGGCCCACTCTGTGGGAGCACACTGGTCGCTGGGAGGCCGTCGGTCGCAGTAGGTGGTCCCGTAAATAACCAGGTCCCGTGCCATGAAGTGCTTTAAAGGTGGTAACCAATACCTTGATGGGGTTTCGTAGGCAAAACTGTGGGAACCAAGGACGTTCTGACAGGTGGCTGGCCAGAGGAGGAGTGAAGTAGCCAAGCAACCAGCCAGCACCTTGATTGGACAGCGTGACCAGCGATTTGGGAGAAAAGGGAAACTTTTACTTTTTAATTAAGTGAAAGTCGAGGGAACTTTCAGAGTTGGCTTTCCCCAGTTGTGCCAATATGATGTATCCAATAAATTGTTCTTTGAGGAATTTGTCCGCCTCAGAGTTCTGCTTTCTATGGGCGCGTTACTTGGAACACTGACATGAGAATCTCCACTGACAAGTATAGTGAGGATGTTGGGTTAGGTAGAAAAAGAGGGAGACTAATTTACTGCACCTGTGTATGTTTTGCACAGTGGCAGGACTGTCAGGGTTCCCAGTAACATCCCCAACGAAAGAAGACTCCGAGGCTTGAAGTTCCTCAAAGTTCCATTTTATTAGAGATGTCATATTGGCACATCTGGGAAAACCCAAATCTGAAAGCTTCCAGGTTTTCCCCACCCAAAGGAAAGTCCAAGTCCCTGCTCAGCAACCACATGTCCATTACATCGTCTAATCAAAACACTGCCCCAACTGGAGAAGCCTCCCAGTTCCAGCCCTCCAGGTGCAGGTCAAGATGTCCTTGATTCTCCGAGAAAGGAATGTTATTATGACTACAGTATCATTCATGCTCCATACAATTCCCCCTGCCCAATTTCCCACAGTAGGAAATGTGGCAGGCCTGAAGGCCCAATGCAAAAGATGGCTTCCAGGCCTGACAAGGGCAGCGCTCCAGAGGGTTAACATCATTGCCCAGAAGATCATTGGTTGCCCTCTCCCCTCCTTGGAAGAGCTTGATAGTTCCCGCTGCCTTAAGAAAGTTCAAAACATTCTTAAAGATCCATCTCATCCTGGGCAGCCTTTTTTTAAACTATTATCATCTGGCAGAAAGTGCAAGACAATAAAAACAAGGACAAATAGGCTGAAAAACAGCTTCTATCCCAGAGCAGTAACTATATTGAATTCTACTGTCTAGTGTGATACTAATGCAGTATCAGGGGTTTTCAATTCAATTGTATACAATGTGAAGGATGTGTGTTTTTGTTTTATTTTTATAGTTTTCTGATGTATGATGTACACTGAAGTTGGCATTTAATTTCGTTGTACGAGGTGCGATGACAATAAAGTAAACTAAACTATAAGAGCAGCTGTCCTGAATTGTGAGCCATCAGCCCAACAACTTCTTCTGATTTCAGAAAAATGGCCACCAAAGCAAAGTCTGAACCCAAAAACGAAAGCCGTTATTGCAATCCCTGGTGTTGGTAACATCAGAATACAAGCAGTCCTTGACTTACAACCTTTTATTTAGCGGCCAAAGGTATAACAGCACTGAAAACAGTAACTTACATCCTGGTCCTCACATTGACAACTGTCTCAGGATCCTCATGGTTACATGATCCTCTTTCGGACATTTGGCAACCATCTTGCATTTATGACAGGTTGCAGGTCATACAATCACATTTTGTGACTTTATTTGCCCCTCGGATAAGCTAGATTCAGACTTACGACTAGATGATTTGTTTAATGACCCTGCGATTTGCTTTATCACTCTGGCAACTGTGGCAACATGCTTGCAAGTTGGTCACATCGTGACTTGTTAAAATAGAATCCAGTCACCTGGTGACTCAACGTATGATTTACAACCAAAAATCCGGGCTCGAATTGAGGTTGTAAGTTGAGATCTACCTGGTATATTGCCTTTTATTTTATAAATTTCTTGACTCTGTGAAGATCCTATCAACTCTGCTCGGATTTCCCCTTCCCATTTGACTTCCTTCATATATTTGACGTACGGTAATTTATATCCCATCCATTCTCTCTAGATGATTAATCCATCTGATAGGACTTCTTTTATAATGTTCTCTTACATCTGCAATCAATTCCCTTTCACTCACCATCCATTCATTCTTCATCCTATTCCCCCCCCCTCATGTTTTACCATTCACAACTTCCATAAGATGTGCACCCTCAGTGTATTTGATTAATGTTTTTATGGCTCCTGACACACCAACTCTCACTTCCATCTAACAAAGGGGTGAATTCTCTTATCGAACACAGATTTGTCTAAGCCAGGGGTCTGCAAACTTGGCTGTTTTAAGACTTGTGGACTTCAACTCCAAAGCTGGCTGAGGAACTCTGGGAGTTGAAGTCCACAAGTTGCAAGTTGACGTCCACAAGTTGAAGTCCTCAACTTGAAGTCTTCAGCAAAGCTGGCTGAGGAACTCTGGGAGTTGAAGTCCACAAGTTGCAAGTTGAAGTCCACAAGTTGAAGTCCTCAAGTTGAAGTCCTCAGCAAAGCTGGTAGAGGAACTCTGGGAGTTGAAGTCCACAAGTTGCAAGTTGACGTCCACAAGTTGAAGTCCTCAACTTGAAGTCTTCAGCAAAGCTGGCTGAGGAACTCTGGGAGTTGAAGTCCACAAGTCTTAAAAGAGCCAAGTTTGCAGACCCCTGGTCTAACCCAATCAGGAGCTGAAATAACCCAAAAAATCATGCGTGCGAGGATTAAAAATGTTCTAGTCACAGGACTACAGGTAGTCCTCGTCTTACGACCAGTTGAGCCCCAAATTTCTGTTGCTAGGCAAGACATTGGTTAAGTGAATTCTGCCCCCATTTTATGAGCTTGCTTGCCACAGTTGTTAAGTGAATCACTGCAGTTGTTAAGTTAGGAACATGGTTGTTAAGCGAATCTGGCTTCCTCATTGACTTTGCTAGTCAGAAGGTTGCAAAAGGTGTTCACATGACCCAAGGGTGCAACCATCGTAACTACGAGTCAGTTGCCAAACGGGCGAATTTTGATCACGTGACCATGGGGATGGTGCAGTGGTCATTAATTGCAAAAAAACTGGTCGTTAGTCACTTTTTTCAGGGCTGTTGTAACTTCAAATGGTCACTAAATGAACTGTTGTAAGTTGAGGACAAGTGTAGCAGGCAGTAAGGCACATCTTTGCCAGGATAACACAAGTCTACTCAAAAAGTCCAATCTTACCCCAAAGCAGGATTATTTGATTCAATGCAAGCTAGAATCTCAGAATCTACTTTCCAGGCCAATGTACAATTCCTTGTATCTCACTAGCTAGGAAATCCATGCAGCGCAGTGACATAAATCCAAGATCCTGTTTCTTTAAAACTAATTATTATCCGGAAAAGCAGACGCATTCCCCACTCCAATATTTGCATGTCACGGAGTAATCGCTGACATCTTCCAGGCACTTCTGTTTCCATCACTCTGTCTGATATTAAAAACAAGCTAGCCTGCCTAAATTGACAATTAAAGAGAAAATGAAGTTTGGATTAGCGCTGTTAAAAACAATAAACGGAACAATTAGCTTTCCAAGCCACAAAAATGAGCTACTGCCGGTATCTGACAGACAAGCTTAATTTATGATGTTCACTGCACAGAAGGACCATACAATGGGAATCCCGGTAAGCTAATAAGTAGGTTTAATTAAAAAAAAAAAGAGAGAGAGAGAGAGATTGAAATAATAACAACAACATGCTGGGGAAAGCCATCTCTCTATGGTCCCAAGAAAAAGCTCTAAATGTCCTCATTTCCTAAAAATATTTGTAAAGAAGACATCAATTGCTCATTAACAAGAAAAATGTATTTTTTTTAAAAAAATTTTTGTTTACATTTATACCCCGCCCTTCTCCGAAGACTCAGGGCGGCTTACAGTGTATAAGGCAATAGTCTCATTCTATTTGTATATTTCTCCCCTTCCCCACCAGGGGGTATCCTAGCTCTCAGATTTGGCTGCCAATAGAGGGCAAAATGTGTCTTTTCAATACCTTGAAAAGCTGAAGCTGGATCAGGGGTGAAATCCAACAGGTTCTGGAGAACCGATAGCGGAAATTTTGAGCAGTCCGGAGAACGGGCAAATACCACCTCTGACTGGCCCCAGAGTGGGGTGGGAATGGAGATTTTGCAGTATCCTTCCCCTGCCACGCCCACAGAACCGCTAGTAAAAAAAAAATGATAGTGATGAAAAAAAATTCACCACTGGGCTGGATGTATCACATTTAAAAACGGGCATGATTTTCCCCTTCATCTATTTGGGTAAAAGGTAAAGATTTCCCCTGTCCAGTTGTTTCCAACTCCAGAGGGCAGTGGTCATCTTCGTTTTTTAGCCGAGGGAGCCAGCATTGTCTGAAGACGCTTCCGTGGTCATAGGGCGAGCATGACTATCTGCCAAGGGGCACGGAACACTGATACCTTCTCACTGAAGTGGTATCTATTTATCTACTCACATTTGCATGCTTTCAAACTGCTAGGTGGCCCTGAGCTGGGACGAGGAATGGGAGCTCATCCCATCATGCAGTGCTTAGAACCCAAGCTGTCAGCTTTTCATCTGACATGCTCAGCGTCTTTAACAGCTGAGCCAGGTGTCAAGAATTTCTAATAATTCGTAAGTGCATGTCATTTCACATCTGTTTTCATCTAGTGGGAGAGTGAGGCCTGGAGACATGAAAAAGATTGCCCAAGGGGCAGGCTGAAAATCCTATAACTCATTTGTTTAGGATAGAAGTGTTGTGTCTCGCTCGCTCCCCCTGCCGCAGCCGGGCCCCTCTTATCTCCTGCCGGACGCTGATAGTTCGGAAGAATGTCCTGGAATGCCTCCAGCCCCCAGCCCTGGCACCATGCCCGGACAGGCCGAGCAAGACGAAGGGCCTGACGTGCCTCCAGCCCCCAGCCCTGGCTCCATGGCCAGGCAAACGGAGCAACTAGACCCCTCCCCCTCCCCCACAGCATGTGAGCCTGAGGAATCTGATTGCCAACAGCTGGAGCCTGGAGAGATCCTCGCTTCAGGAGAATTGATAGGCGGCGTCAGCAAAAGGAAGGGAGGGGCAGGCCTGGATAAGTGCTGAGTCATGGAGCCACACCCCATGGCCTATATAAAGGATCTGCTTTCTGGCATTCTCTGAGTCAGGCAAAGTCTAACTTGGATTGCTGAAGTCACTTGCTGGTCTCCTGCCTGCCTTGAGAACTCTGATAGGACTTTGGCAGAGCTGCAGAGGCACGCTTGATACGGACTTCCCCGACCCGGCCGTCAGCGGAGGAGTGGGACACGACAAGAAGAGATTATCTGTAGCTCAGGGTTGAACTGTGGTGGTCCTGGGTGTTCTTCAAGCTTGTTGTTTTCTTGCAGATGTTTAATTACCAAAATAGGTAACAACATCAGTGCTAGTGAGTGTGAGGTTTGCTCTCACTTTATATTCTAGTCGCTTGCCCTGCCAGTGTTACGGGAAGTGTTCTTGACGGTTCCTTGATTAGGCTGTTGTTTACTGTTTGTCTGAGTTGGTAGTTCCTTGATTGGATATTGTTTACTACTCATTTGTTTACTGCTTACTTGCTAGTTTCTGAGTGACCCACAGCTGGCGAGCGCCTTCTCAGTTAGACATCTGGCAAAAGCCAACCGAACGAAGCAACACCTTTTCCTTTCTCTGTCCCCCTGCTCACGGGAGGGTGAAGGACATGGAAATGAAACCAAGGCAACGGGATGGATCTTACAAAAGGGATCCATCCATTCAGCAGCCTCCCAGTTTTCAGTGACTTTTGGACTTGCCAGGATGTGATCAGGAAATCTTCAAGCACAGAGCTCTTGGTCTGGGTTGAATGTGACTTATTTATTTATTTATTTTATTTATTTATTTATTAGATTTTTATACCGCCCTTCTCCCGAAGGACTCAAGGCGGTTTACAGCCATAATAAAAGATAGACAATATACAAATAAAACAAAGATTAAAAAACTTATTATATAATTGGCTAAAAATTAAAAATATACCATTAAAATTAAACTCTCTAAAACATATAAAATTATAAAATTTAAAAATTACGAAGCCAGTCCCGCGCGAATAAAGAAATAGGTCTTCAGCTCGCGGCGGAAGGTCCGAAGGTCAGGCAGTTGGCGTAATCCAGGGGAAAGTTCGTTCCAGAGGGTAGGAGCCCCTACAGAGAAGGACCTTCCCCTGGGGGCCGCCAGCCGACATTGCTTGGCGGACAGCACCCTGAGAAGCCCCTCTCTGTGTGAGCGTACGGGTCGGTGGGAGGTGTTTGGTAGCAGAAGGCGGTCCCGTAAATACCCGGGCCCTAAGCCATGGAGCGCTTGGCCTGCTACCCGACGGAAGGGTTATCGTTAAAGGGTTTCTGTGAAACGAACTCTCAAACGTGCTTCAAAAATAGGCCAGGAAATTCCGATCAGCGCTCAATTTCTACCGCTAATCCACCATAATAGGCAAAATGTACTTTGCGCTGGGCACAAATGCCAAGCTGGTAAGCCATTTTGTTTTCAATGGCAGGTGGCTGCACCTTATGCGATCCTAAGTTCCCTCAGCACATAGAACATTCTTCTACTTTAACGTTTGCTTCGTTAGGCAGCCAAAATGGTAGCTAAAGTGCTACACTTTTATTTAAACTTGGGGAGCAGAACGTCAGGTCCAGCAGTGGGTTTCACTTTATGTTACTACTGGTTTGCCCCGCACGTGCATGCTCGCTTCGTGTGCGCCATGCCCAGTTTGCATGTGCACCTGCCTTCCGCGAATGCACCCGGCCTTCCACGCCTGTGCTTTGCTCACGCACGCACCTTCCATGCATATGCCTGGCCTCAAGAACGTGCCTAAATAGGATGGCATAGAGCTGAGGCGGGTGAGCCCATCCACGTTTTCTGCTACCGGTTCGGGCAAACTGGTCCAAACTGGCTGAATAACACCTCTGGTCAGGTCATATTGGAAAATCATACTGTAACCATCAGCTAAATTTACAGTGAAACCGAAAGAAGAGCAAGCAAAGAAAGGGAAGCCTTAGGTGGCTAGAATTACAACCCCTCCCCTATTTTTGGATTTACTGTGTGTATATATATATATAGGTAAAGGTAAAGGTTCCCCTCGCACATACATGCTAGTCGTTCCTGACTCTAGGGGGCGGTGCTCATCTCCGTTTCAAAGCCGAAGAGCTAGAACTGTCCAAAGACGTCTCTGTGGTCATGTGGCCGGCATGATTAAATGCCAAAGGCGCACTGAATGCTGTTACCTTCCCACCAGAGGTGGTCCCTACTTTTCTACTTGCATTTTTTACATGCTTTTGAACTGCTAGGTTGGCAGAAGCTGGGACAAGTAACGGGAGCTCACGCCGTTACACGGCAGCACCAGGGATTCAAACCGCTGAACTGCCGACCTTTCGAACAACAAGCTCAGCATCCTAGCCCCCTGAGCCACTGTGTCCCTACACTGTATGTATGTGTGTGTGTGTGTGTGTGTGTGTGTGTGTGTGTGTGTATATATGTAGGTCTTTGGTTATTCGGGTTTTCTCCCGCGTAAAATTGGAAGTGTCTTGGCGACGTTTCGACGAAGTCTCATTCGTCATCTTCAGGCTTCAGCTTCGTGCTCCCAGAACATTGCTCCCAGAAGCACGGCTGAAGCCTGAAGATGACGAGATTTCGCCGCCGTTAAGACACTTCCACTTACGCTGAGAAACCCAATAACCAAAGACCTACATATATATATATTTGTTTTCTGAGGTTTTCGCGGGTGTTTGTATGTAGGTCTTTGGTTATTCGGGTTTTCTCCTGCGTAAAATTGGAAGTGTCTTGATGACGTTTCGACGAAGTCTCTCTCTTTTTTTTTTTTTTTTTTAGGGGAATTTTGTGGGGGATTTTTACTGTCTCTCTTTTTTTTTTAATTCAAAAAGTTTTACAGAAAATTTCCCTTCCCCTCCTCCCTCCCCTCCTTCACAACCCCTCCCCGACTTCCCGGAACGAGCACAAGGTATAGTTAAAAATAAAACAAACATATACTAAAAAAATTTCGTCCCAACTTAATTATACCCCTACAATCATCAATTCCTAACTTCCCCCGAAAACAATAAAAAATAATACATCATAATCATTCAAAAACAGTCTGATAACTCTTAGTCTGATATCTACTTTGAATATAGTCAATCCATTTTTCCCATTCCTTTAAGTATCTTTCTTGCGTATTGTCTTTCAAAACAGCTGATATCTTCGCCATCTCAGCCAAATTGGCAAATTTCAATATCCATTCTTCTATTGTAGGTACTTCTTTTTTCTTCCAGTATTGTCCTATTAGTAATCTTGCTGCTGTTATTAAATTTAAAATCAATTTAGTCTCAATTACTGTACAGTTTCGTTTCGACGAAGTCTCATTCGTCATCTTCAGGCTTCAGCTTCGTGCTATATATATATTCGTAGGTTTTCACGGGTATATGTACGCAGGTTTGGTATGTTCGGGTCTTTTCCCGTGTAAGATTGAAAGTATTTAGGCAACGTTTCGATGAGATCTCACTCATTATCTTCAGGTTGGAGTTTTTGGCTTTGTCACGTAAGAATCTTACACGGGAAAACCTGCACACACACACACACACACACACTTATTTATTTATTTATATTTACTGTATATATATCCCCCCCTTGTTGTGTCTTGACAATCTGCTGTAAGGTCAGTTAATTATGGGGGTTTTGTGGCTAGGTGGATAACCTGGTCCCCTCTAGATCAGGGATTTCCAACCTTGGCAACTTTTACTTCAACTCCCAGAATTCCCCAGCCACCAATTAGATCCAATTAACGGCTGCCTAATAGATCAGTGAGAACCAGTTTGGTGGAATCTCCCTCTTGGTGAGATTCTGGGTTATAAATTGGTTATAATCTCCACCGTCAGACTATAAATTACTGTCATGGACATGGGTTCCCAAAAGTCTTCTTCACTGAAGCGGGAGGAATTAGCTCAGTAATGGAGCACCTATTTCGAATGTGCAAATTCTGGTTTCTACACCAGCTTGCAAAAAACCCAGAGAGAGAGGGGAAGGGATTGGAGCAGGCAAAAGGGGCTGCTTCTCTTCAAGACTGGACTGCTCTCCTATCATCCTCAGCCAACCAGCTCCCATCATCCTGAGCAACAAGCAGATTTGGCCCTGGGCTGGAGAAGATGGGAGAAACATGAAATACATATCTCAAGATCATTGGGAGAGAAAATGTATTCTGGATCACTTGCTTATAACTGGGTTCTTCTCTATCATCCCACCTGCCTTATGGAGCAGCATCAGCCCAAGACAGGGGTCTGGAGCCACATGTGGGTCTTTCACCCTTCTGCTGCGGCCTCCCTATCAGTCAAAATATGTGTCACAACCACCAATGTGTGACACCCACCAGCACGCGATTTATTGAGCTTTTCAACCCCAGGTAGGCCAACCATGGATAAATCCAAGAAAAGAAAAGTTTCAGAAGAAAAGAGAATGTTTAATTCAACTACGTATGCTAGTTTTGTAGCCGTTCAAGAAACAGTCAGGCACAGGAAGGGTTTTGTGATTCCCGGTGTTTTCTTTTCTGTGGGAAACGGGTCCAAATGGCTCTTTGAGTGTTTAAAGTTGTAGACCTCTGCCCCAGGAGATACAGGTAGCTCCGGATCCTTTCGTAAGGCATTAAAGGCCTGGCCATCTCCTCTAAACTTCTGGGCCGGAAGGTGAAGTGAGGCCGGTTTGCTGATTCATTTTCTTGACTTACAACAGTTGGTTTATTGACTGTTACAACGGTACCAAAAAAAGGTGACTTATGACAGTTTTTCACACTTATGCCGCAGCATTCTCATGGTCACGTGATCAAAATTCAGATGCTTGGCAACGGACCCATATTTATGACGGCCGCAGTGTCCCAGGGTCACATGATAGATAGCCTTTTGCAGCCTTTTGACAAGCAAAGTCAATGGGGAAGCCAGATTCGCTTCCGGTTTAGGGCCGGTTTAGCTCACGCTGGTAAAGCCTGTTATTAAGAACACAGTAGCCTGCAATTACTGCAGGTTCGAGCCCGGCCCAAGGTTGACTCAGCCTTCCATCCTTTATAAGGTAGGTAAAATGAGGACCCAGATTGTTGGGGGGGCAATAAGTTGACTTTGTAAAAATATACAAATAGAATGAGACTATTGCCTTATACACTGTAAGCCGCCCTGAGTCTTCGGAGAAGGGCGGGGTATAAATGTAAACAAAAAAAACCAACAACAACTGTGTTACTAACTTAACAACTGTGGTGATTCATTTAAAACCGGTGGCAAGAGAGGTTGTAAAATGGGACCAAACTCACTTAACAAATATCTCGCTTAGCAGCAGAGATTTTGGGCTCAATTGCGGTCGTTAAATCGAGTGGTCCTATGACTAGAACAGTTCTAATCCTGGCACGCATGCTTAGTTTGTTGATTCTGCTTGTGGACTGCCCACCCCTGCTCCAGGGTAGGGGGAGATGGGAGCCTAGATAAACAGTAAAAGGTAAAAGTTTCCCCTCGCACATATGTGCTAGTCGTTCCTGACTCTAGGGGGCGGTGCTCATCTCCGTTTCAAAGCTGAAGAGACAAGCACTGTCTGAAGATGTCTTCATGTTCATGTGGCTCAATGCCAAAGGCGCAAGGAACGCTGTTACCTTCCCACCAAAGGTGGTCCCTATTTTTCTACTTGCATTTTTTTAAGTGCTTTCGAACTGCTAGGTTGGCAGAAGCTGGGACAAGTCACGGGAGCTCACCCCGTTACGCGGCACTAGGGATTCAAACCGTTGAACTGCCGACCTTTCGATCGACAAGCTCAGCATTTTAGCCACCAAGCCACCGCGTCCCCTTAGATCAGGGGTGTCCAAACTTGGCCGCTTGAAGAGTGGTGGACTTCAACTCCCAGAATTCCCCAGCCAGCATGAGCTATAAATATGAGCAAGTTGCTGGCTGTGGAATTCTGGGAGTTGAAGTCCACCACTCTTCAAGGGGCCAAGTTTGGACATCCCTGCCTTAGATAAATCGTATAAGCAAACAAATAAATAAGGCTTTACTGTTCTTTTGAAAGCATTACATTTTGTACCATGTCTCAGCGACTGAGTAAGTGACCTTGGTGGAAGGAATACAAAATGACACGGGGTGGGGGGGTGGGAGAGGAGGGGGTGGCTGGGAATGAGCTAATCAGAATGAAACACTTGTAAGGATTTGCAAAAGTCCAATCTGCTGCTACGCTATTGTACGGAACAATTTCACAGAGTGGGGAGAAGGGGCGCGGAAAACCAACCCCAACCTTTCCCTTCACTACACACAACGTGTGCGGTTTCTATTTCTGAAACACCTCCGTGTCGTAGGAAGGTTATTTTTAGGGTACCCGTTGTGCTTTCTTTTTATGCCTGGTGGGAATAATTTTGCTCCGACACAAATAATGGGCTTCGCTGATTAAGTCCTTTGCTGGCATTTGCTTGCCACTTGTTTAATACGCCATTTGACATTCCTGGGTTATAAATGGCAAGCAAAGTGGAGCGGAGCCGGTAAAATTAGCTCCCCGGCCAGCCTGAGGCTAGAAATAGATTCACCCGCACGGTGGCTGAGCCTCCCCAGTTCTCTCGCACTTTAGGCAGCAGTAAATATCTAGGGAATGCGGTGGAATTTCATAAACATGAGCTTTTGTTTAGAAGATCAGCAAGGGGAAAGTTCACCGAAGGAAGGAGTTTTAGCAGCTCAGTTATTTTCTAGTCACCTCTTGCAAAAGGGGATGTGTAGAATCTCCAGCCAGCTGGGTCTCTCTTCCCACACACCGAGCTGAGACTTCCATGATGAGTAATTAATCCACAGGCACTTTCCAATGACAGGGAAAAAAATCATCCAACATCCACCCCAACATATGGATTACGGGCCCTGACCTCTCCTAGTGGAGATGATTCCTCCACTGGTCTGAAAGGGTATACGCTTGAGAAGGAGGGTGGACTAGAAGACCTCCAAAGTCTCTTCCAACTCTTGTTATTCTCTTATCTCCACCTTCCTTCCCGCAGTGTCAGTTTGGTTTAGTGGCTAAGGAACCAGATTAGAAAACTGGGAGACTGTGAGTTCAAGTCCCACTTTAGAGGCATGATGAAAGGCAGCTGGGTGACTTTGAACAAGTCACTAGGAGATTGTGAGTTCTAGTCCCGCCTAAGGCATGAAAGCCAGCTGGATGAAGTTGGGCCAAACACTAGGAGATGGTGAGTTCTAGTCCCGCCTTAGGCATGAAAGCCAGCTGGATGAAGTTGGGCCAAACACTAGGAGATGGTGAGTTCTAGTCCCGCCTTAGGCATGAAAGCCAGCTGGATGAAGTTGGGCCAAACACTAGGAGATGGTGAGTTCTAGTCCCGCCTTAGGCATGAAAGCCAGCTGGATGAAGTTGGGCCAAACACTAGGAGATGGTGAGTTCTAGTCCCACCTTAGGCATGAAAGCCAGCTGGATGAAGTTGGGCCAAACACTAGGAGATGGTGAGTTCTAGTCCCGCCTTAGGCATGAAAGCCAGCTGGATGAAGTTGGGCCAAACACTAGGAGATGGTGAGTTCTAGTCCCACCTTAGGCATGAAAGCCAGCTGGATGAAGTTGGGCCAAACACTAGGAGATGGTGAGTTCTAGTCCCACCTTAGGCATGAAAGCCAGCTGGATGAAGTTGGGCCAAACACTAGGAGATGGTGAGTTCTAGTCCCGCCTTAGGCATGAAAGCTAGCTGGATGAAGTTGGGCCAAACACTAGGAGATGGTGAGTTCTAGTCCCGCCTTAGGCATGAAAGCCAGCTGGATGAAGTTGGGCCAAACACTAGGAGATGGTGAGTTCTAGTCCCGCCTTAGGCATGAAAGCCAGCTGGATGAAGTTGGGCCAAACATTAGGAGATGGTGAGTTCTAGTCCCGCCTTAGGCATGAAAGCCAGCTGGATGAAGTTGGGCCAAACACTAGGAGATGGTGAGTTCTAGTCCCGCCTTAGGCATGAAAGCCAGCTGGGTGACTTTGGGGACAGTCCTTTCTCTCAGCCCAACTCATCTTGCAGGTTGAGGGTGTGGGGAAAATAGGGGGAAGAAGCAGCATTAGATATGTTCGCCATCTTGAGTTATTTATAAAAATAATAAAGGCGGGATATAAATTAAATATAGAAATAAATTTCTGCTGAATCTCAAAAGTGAGAATCACATTCATGGAAGAATTGCCATATTCACTGGAGAGTGAAAAACACATATAGGTGGTCCTTGATGTATGACCACAATGGAGCCCCAAAGTTCTGTTGTTAAGTGAGACAGCTGTTAAGTGAATCTTGCCCCTCTTTACAATGTTTCTTGCCATAGCTGTTAAGTGAATTGTTAAGTTAGTAACATGGTGTCTGTTTGTAGTCCCAGAGCATTTTCTATTAAAAGGTAAAGGATTTCCTGTCCAGTCATGTCTGATTCTAGGGCCCGGTGCTCATCTCTATTTCTTGGCTGTGGGAGCCAGCATTGTCTGAAGACATTTTCTGTGATCATGGGGCCAGCATAGCTATACCAGTGGTAGGTAGCTACTGGTTCACCCCGGTTCTGGCGAACCAGTAGCAGCGGCGGTGGGAGGCTCTGCCCACCCACCCAGACGTCATCAAATATGCTCTGCGCAAGCACGTGCACGAGCAAACCGGTAGCAAAGGTAAGTGAAACCCACCACTGGGCTATACACCAAAGGCGCACGGAATGCTGTAACCTTCCCACCGAAGTGATACCTATTTATCTACTCGCGTTTTCATGCTTTCGAACTGCTAGGTGAACAGGAGCTGAGGCAAGGAACAGGAGCTCACCCCGTTGCATGGAGGCGCTTGGGTCTTGAACCCGGGCGGTCGGTTTTCCATATTTTATAGTCCTTCCAGTTCTTGCTTTCAAGCAAACGGTATTAATTTGCAGATCTTCCAATGCACCATTCATTGTTGCTATTTTATCATGCCATTGCTTGTAGTCCGTCCTTGTGATCTTCTTGTGGGAGCTAACAAGGTGGTCCACTGTTTCTTCAGAGGCGGTATTTTTTTTTTTTTTTTTTACATTTATACCCCGCCCTTCTCCGAAGACTCAGGGCGGCTTATTGTCTATTGTTGTTTCTGGCTTTGTATGCATCTGTTTTTAAAGCTTGGTCTTGTGCAGTTAGAATTAGCCCCTAATTTGTGACTTTCTTCAACTTTCTTGCTTTCAGTCATTACAGGTCTTCTTGTTCTCTGCTTGGGCCTGATCAATTTTTTTTTTTTAATGTATTGACCATGTAATAATTTTCCTTGCAATGTCTCTTTTCAATTCTTCATTTGGTCTTTCTTATAGGCTAACTTGGTCTCTCTGCTATTCAGTAAGTCTTCATGGTGTACTAGCTCCAGTGCCCGTTTTTCACTGTGCTCCGGATACAGGGAGTCCTAAATTTACGACTGGTTGCTTAGTAAATCGGCCGAAGATATGACAGGCCTCCCCAGGGCTGCGTACCATTCAGATTTGAAATGCTGACGGCCAAGCCCATCCCTGCATTCATATGATTGCATTTTGGGTTGTTTATACATGACATCAATTTACAGTTGTTGTTGTTGTTGTTGTTGTTTTGCCAGAAACTGGTGCTTACTTCTGGTTTCTGGCAAAACTACCTATTGTGGATAACGGTTTGGCTTAATGCCTCCGACATTTTATTTTACAACTGCTTTTGCTTAATGACCGCTGCAAAAAGATGGTAAAATCAGATGTGGTCAACAAGTAAGCTGCTTAAAGGCCAACACGATTTGCAATCCTAATTCCAGAGTGAAATTACGGTTCTAGATTGATGGCTATCTGTATTTTTCCAATGCCAACTAGCTGGTATTCTTGCAACACTCCATGCCCACCTATGCTCCAGAGCAGGGGTCTCCGACCTTGACAACTTTAAGCCTGGAGGAATTCTGGGAGTTGAAGTCCACCAGGCTTAAAGTTGCCAAGGTTGGAGACCCCTGCTCCAGAGTCTGTCAATGTTGCTGCGTGTATGAAGAGCATGATTCATTATTGTTATTTTTCTGGTCTTCCTATCCAGGGCTTTTAGTTCTGCTTCACTATACTCCACTATTCCAGCTGTGAATCTAATGACTAGAATTGCTCAGGTGTTAATTACCTTGAAATTATTTCCTTCGTTGAGTTTGGACTTTTAAGATCTTCTTCGCTCCTGTTATGTATTCACTTCTAACCTTCTTCTTGACTTAACAGTCAGCTGGAAGGATGCCCAGGTATTCGTGGCAATTGTCTTCATCCAGACTTTTGAAGTTATTTCCATAGGGGATCTTGATTCCTTCAGTTTTCACTATTCCCCTCCCACCCGAGCCCTTGTTGATGGTAAGGATGGCAACAGTTGTCCATTCCAAACTCCGTTACAATATTTTGGCTCTATATTTAGACACTCAGTGGTGGGATGCTGCCGGTTTAACAATCAGTTTAGGTGATCGGGTGCATGCGTGCGCAGTTTTACAAATGCTAACCTTCTGTGTTACCACTTGGGAGTAAAACAGCTGAGGTGTGGCAAACTGCTCTGCCGCACCAATCAGCTGAGAAGATAAAGGTAAGTAAAGTGCAGGGGTGGGTGAGCGGCCGACCTGATTGTCAGACGAACCGGTTCGCTCCCAGCTGATCATCGGAGCTACCGGTTCGCCTGAACCGGTAGGATCTCACCCCTGCAGACAATGTTTAGCAATTGGACAATTCTACTTTGGATGATGTTTTCCCATACAACTTCAGTTTTTCAATGAACAGTCTTGGGCCCTGTAGCCTTCTTGTCACTAGATATCCAGGAACTCCATCACCTACTACGGTCTTTGTTGACCTGGACAATGACGAAGCTGGTATAGGTTTTTGTAAGTTATGCCTTGTTTATGGAAGAGTCCTCCTTCATCTGGTTCCTCTGATAAGAGCTGTCCAGCATGGTTGAACCTTCAGCATAACTCTCATTTTCCTCAGAGCACACATAAGCCCCAAAACAACATCAAAATAGTGCTTCATTGGGGATTATTATTATTATTATTGCGATTGTTCGCACAGTTAATCAGATTTTTAGATTAGATTTTTTTAGACTAGATTTTTAGACTAGATTTCCAATGGCATTTTTAGCCATTGGATCAAGTGTTTCCAAGGACCTGGGATAGGTAGTTCAATGACATTAAAGATATTGTTGTAGGATGTAAGCTGTTTTAAGTAAAGCTGCTTTTTGCAATTGACTGAGAGTGATTTATTGTCAGAATGCAGTATTGCAGGCTAACTCTGCTCACTGCCTGGAGTTCGATCCTGACCAGCTCAAGCTTGACTCAGTCTTTCATCCTTCCGAGATTGATAAAATGAGGACCCCACATTCTAACTGTGCAGTTCAGTTAGTTCCACCAAAGTTAAAAGTACTGATGTATCTGAATCACTCCTGTTCCTACCACAATTTATGAAGGCTAGCCCTGATATCTCCACCTGGATAATGAAACAGACCTCTTGTTTTCATTTCAGATGCATCCTGTATTGTGCCCGAAAGGAACAATATGAAGGATATTATTTCATAGCTCAGTGAAAAATTAGCAAGTCAAATATTGAATTGGCTTATAGCATATGCTAAGGAGACTGTTTTGATCTTATCCAGCTTAAAAATAAATTCCATTATTAAATTAAAAGTTGGAAACAGAGATCAGACCAATAAATGAAAGACTGGAAATGCATTTGGGAACGCAAAAAGGAAAAAGTAAGAATCTTTAGCTGGAAATGTTAAAGGTACCATACTAGTTAAAATATAGGGATGGGTTAACTAATCTTCCTGATGCATTATTGTATTGAATCAGCTCTGCATTTATTGTAAATCACCGAAGTCTTTTCTCTGGTCCAGGTAAAAACAGTGATACAGAATACAGGATAACAGGGTTGAAAAGGACCTTGAGGTCTTCTAGTCCAACCCCCTGCTCAAGCAGGAGATCCTATAACATTTTAGACAAATGGTTGTCCAGTCGCTTCTTAAAAGCCTTCAGTGGTTCCGCACCCACGTCTCCTGAAGGCAAACCATTCCACTGGTTAATTGTTCTCGCTGTTAGGAAATTTCTAGATTCCTAATTCTAGGTTGCTTCTCTCTTTGTTCAGTTTCCAACCATTGCTTCTCGTCTTGCCTTCTAGTGCTTTGGAAAATAGGTTTGACCCCCTTTAAATTTGAGAAAAACTTTGGCTTTATTATATTTATTTGTACCCCGCCCATTCTTCAGGAAGCCTATGGTTATAACCAGTGTTTCTCAACCTCAGCAACTTTAAACTTTTAAACTTTAAAATGTATGGACTTCAACTCCCAGAATTCTTCAGCCAGGCAGCCAGCCTGCTGGTTTGGGAATTCTGGGACTTGAAGTCCAAGTTGCTGAGGTGGAGAAATACTGGTTTTGAACAACAGTCCTTGTTGTTGTTGTTAGTTGCGAAGTCGTGTCTGACCCATCGCGACCCCATGGATAATGTTCCTCCAGGCCTTCCTGTCCTCTACCATCCTCTGGAGTCCATTTAAGCTCATGCCTACTGCTTCGGTGACTCCATCCAGCCACCTCGTTCTCTGTCGTCTCTTTCTTTTTTGCCCTCAATCTTTCCCAGCATTAGGCTCTTCTCCAGGGAGTCCTTCCTTCTCATTAGGTGGCCAAAGTATTTCAGTTTCATCTTCAGGATCTGGCCTTCTAAAGAGCAGTCAGGGTTGATCTCCCCTAGAACTGACCCGTTTGATCACCTTGCAGTCCAAGGGACTCGCAGGAGTCTTCTCCAGCACCAGAGTTCAAAGGCCTCAATTCTTTGGCACTCAGCCTTTCTTACGGTCCAACTTTCACAGCCAAACATTGCAACTGGGAAAACCATAGCCTTGACTATAAACACTTTTGTTGGTAGGGTGATGTTTCTGCTTTTTAGTATGCTGCCTCCATTTGCCCTAGCAGTCCTTAGATGAGGTTAAGAGATAACTGGACCAGAAACATAGAATGCGTTTTATTTTAAGCAGAAATGCAAATCCAGGCCTACTGTCTAACCACAGGGTCTCTTTAGCTGTCTTCCAGTTCAAATTAGCATCCGATTTTTTAAGGACTTTCCATTTCTCCAAGATGTAGATTGCCTTTTCTCAGCACAACTAAATTCTTCTTGTGTGCTTGTTTGTCCCTCACTTCAAACAAAATACTCCAAATGTACAAAACGTATCGAGCTTCGTGCTAATTAGAATTCTTCTCTGTGTTATGCCGATCTCTGATTGCAGGTTCGTAAGGCCATTCGATGATGCACTGCAGAAGTTACCTCTAAAATTGCAGCCTCAGAGTATTTTTTTTTTCTTCCTTTAATGTTTGAAATCTTGTTGACTGAATCGGCTTTAATTACATCAGAGGAAATGTTTTAAAATTGCCCTGATTGTAGAGGTTGCATTGAAAAAGACCATATTTACGGTATCATTTTATGATGTTTCCTTAGAAATCCGATGCCATTCAAAAATTGGAAGGCGGTATAGATTTAGGATTATTATTGTCACATTTGAAGGGACATCAGTAGGATTGTAAAAACAAATACTGGTGGGATCAATTGCTATGCACTGAATATTTTAATTTGGAATTTATCCAAACATCAAGAATTGGGAACTCTGGGTTCATGGAAGCTTAGATAAAAGTATTATGATATAAAACTGAAAGGTGAAAACTCGGCCTATTTGTTGGTATATGTTGCATTTTTGATTTGCATTGTTTGTCAACATCTGAATTTGTTTTGGTTTTTTTCAAGACAAAGAAAAAAGCTTTTGAGAAACATGATCAAATTATATGCAGCTGTTCTGTTTATAATTTTGGGATCTATCTATCATTTTGGCAGTGGTTTGCTCTCCAAGCTTGTTTCAATTTAGTTTCTGAAGTTTCGTTCCTAGACTAGGTAACATCATTACAGGATTTTCTCACTCGTCATCTTCAGGCTGGTGCTTACGGCTTCGTGCTTGTGCGAGCAAAGAACTCCAGAGACCACAACACCAAAGCTCAAGACGTTACAACACAACCTACCACCCAGGATGTTACAGCAGAAGACTCAGGAGGTCACATTCCCAGAACTCAGGACGTTTCATCACAGCTCATTAACCAGGTCATTACAACACAAAAGACTAATGGGCACACAACTAGGACCACACCCACACAGGATGCTACGGAACAGCTGACTAATCTGCAAACACGCACTCCACCTACCAATCAAGATGCAACCACACAGCCAGCCAACCTGCTTACAGCAACACTCCCCACCTCCCCACCAGTATTTATAGAGAGACGGCAGCTCCGACCATGCTTTTCTCGCACAAGCATGAAGCCGTAAGCACCAGCCTGAAGATGACGAGTGAGACCTCGTCGAAACGTCGCCAAGATACTCTCAACCTTACATGGGAAAAGACCTGAAAATGCCAAGACCTACATACCTATACCCGTGAAAACCTACAAAAACAAATATATATATACACACACACACACACACACACACACACGTGTGTATGTGTGTGTGTGCGTGTATGCGTGTCTTGAGTGCCAGTATAGTCAGTTGGTTGTATGATTGGTTGTTTGTTTGGAGCTATATTTAAATTCTGAGCAGCTGATTGGTTCTCTTGTTGATTAGTTGTTCAAATGGTGTAGTTTCTTACATATTACAACATATTCTTACAACCATCTGTTGTACACAACCCCCAACCTACTAACATCCAAAACTAGTATGCACGCCCCTTACCTCTTCAACATCAATCACTTCAGATCTCAAATGCAAATTGATAAATGCAAGAAGCATAGTCAACAAATTACCTGAACTTATCCTCTTATTAAACAATGGCACATTTGATATCATTTTTGTTTGTGAAACATGGCTGAACTCATCCCTTCCTGACTCCATTATCTCAAACAAAGAATATCAAGTCTATCGATCAGATCGTGAAAACCGAAGAGGTGGTGGAGTGGCTATCTTTTACAAAAAGTCACTGAATCTAAAAAATATCCAAGTAGCACATAAACTCTCTCTTCCTGAAACTATTGTATGCGACCTATCCCTTGACACTACTCTTTGATTCTTACTATGCTACAGAGCCCCTGACTATGACATTACCCATGCAAATATGCTAACCTCAATGCTAACATGGGCTACTTCTTGCCCATATCCTCTCTTGTAACTAACAATACAAGACTCAACAACTGCCTTGATCTCATCTTCTGCAACAATTCAAACTCAATTTACGGACTACAAATTAAAGAACCTTTTTCCAACAGTGACCACTGCATGATTGATTTTCGTCTCAATATACGTCCATACTTAAATCGTCATAACAACAGTACTCCCAACTACAACTTCAAAAAAGCCAATTACGACCTTATAAACAATGATCTTTCATTTCTGGACTGGCAAAATTTGTTTGCAACCTGCATAACCGCTGAAGACCACTATAGAGTCTTCCTACTTGAAATCAATAGAGTCATTAAACTATATGTACCACAAATGACTACCATGATCAAGAAAAACAAACTACCCAAACTTTGGTCATTAGCCACAGTCATCCCTATCTTCAAAAAAGGAGACCCCAGCTTAGTCGAAAACTACAGACCGATCTCCCTTTGCTGTGTCACCTGCAAAGTCATGGAATCTATCATCAACCAATCCATTACCTCACACTTAGAAACAAACAACCTACTCTCCAACAAACAATTTGGTTTCAGAAAAAAATTATCATGTAACTTACAACTTCTCCACTGCAAAAACATATGGACTTCAAATCTTGATCAAGGCAAATCAATAGATGCAATCTACATAGACTTCTGCAAAGCTTTTGACTCAGTAGTACACGATAAACTTCTCCTAAAACTAATATCCTATGGCATCTCAGGACCCCTCCACAAATGGATATCTGCTTTTCTGTCTAACAGACAACAAGTGGTCAAAATTGGCAATGCTCTATCAAATCCTGTTCCTGTCAAGAGTGGCGTTCCTCAAGGCAGCGTTCTTGGACCAACACTCTTTATACTATACATTAATGATCTTTGTGACCATATCTCAAGTAATTGTGTTCTCTTTGCTGACGATGTCAAACTATTTAACATCACAGACAATACTTCTATCATTCAAAACGACCTTGATCATCTAACCGCTTGGTCTAAAAATTGGCAGCTCCAAATTTCAACCAGCAAATGCTCAGTCTTACATATAGGAAAAAAGAACCCAAACACTAAGTACATACTAGATGGACATTACCTTACAGACGACCCCCTCCCGTTAAAGACCTTGGAGTTTTCATGTCAAATGATCTAAGTGCCAAAGCCCACTGCAACTACATAGCAAAAAAAGCTCTAAGAGTTGTAAATCTAATCTTGCGTAGCTTCTTTTCCAAAAACACCACACTACTAACCAGAGCATATAAAACATTTGCTAGACCAATTCTAGAATACAGCTCGCCTGTTTGGAACCCTCACCACATCTCTGACATCAATACAATTGAACGTGTCCAGAAATATTTTACAAGAAGAGTTCTCCATTCCTCTGAAAACAATAGAATACCCTATCCCACCAGACTCGAAATCCTAGGCTTAGAAAACTTGGAACTCCGTCGCCTTCAACAAGACCTAAGCTTAATTCACAGAATCATCTATTGTAATGTCCTTCCTGTTAAAGACTACTTCAGCTTTAATTGCAATAATACTAGAGCAACTAATAGATTTAAACTTAATGTCAACCACTTTAATCTAGATTGCAGAAAATATGACGACAGAATCATCAGTGCTTGGAATACTTTACCTGACTCTGTTGTCTCTTCCCACAATCCTAAAAGTTTTTCCAAAAACTTTCTACTATTGACCTCACCCCATTCCTAAGAGGACCATAAGGGGCGTGCATAAGCGCACAAACGTGCCTACCGTTCCTGTCCTATTGTTTTTCTTTTCTTCTTTCTATATATGCTTATACCTCCTTATATTTACTCATATATGTTTATATACTATATAATCTTTTGTATGATTCCTACATATATTGTTGTGACAAAATAAAATAAATAAATAAATAATAAATAAATATTCATATGGTGAATTTAAATCAATATGCCTGTTAATTGCTCCTCTATCATTATTTTATGTTAGATTACACTGCTAACCCTGATACACATATGCATATGTTTGCCTTATGTTAATTGGTTTCGAATAATAAAATACATTGGAAAAACCCGGGTCTAGTGAAAAATTAACACTTGCTGACTTCAGAGGGGTCTACACATTAAATTTTCACCACAGCAAGAACAAGTGCATACATAAATAAAAAGAAATGAATGGTTTTGAAGAAATCAGATTTGAGAACAATCAGACAGCCTGGTTCGACTTCCATTCTTAAACCTGAAATGTTCTTAAGTACAGGTGGTCCTTGACTTACAACCATTCATTTAGTGACCATTTGAAATTACAATGGTACTGAAAAAAGTGATTTACGACCAGCATCCCCATGTTGCCAGCTGAAAATTTGAACACTTTACAAATGGCTCATATTTATGACAGTCACAGTTCCTGGAGTCATGTGACCCAACTTTTATGACCTTCTGACCAGCAAGGTCAGCCAAGCCAGCAAAGTCAAAGCCATATTCACTTACCAACCGTGCTACTAACTTAATAATGGCAGTGATTCACTTAAAAACTGTGATAAGAAAGGTCGTAAAATCGGACAAAGTTCACTTAACAACTGTCTTGCTTAGCAACAGAAATTTGGGGCTCAACTGTGTCATAAAGTGAGGACTACCTGTACGTTGGCCAGAAGGCATTCTCAAGTTGAAAATCTGATCGTAAACCTATTTTCCCTTTGCGGCTTTGATCTTCCATTAGAATTCAGCCCTGCTATTTCCAATAATCGCTAGATCAGTTTTACAAGAGATATAGAATAGAATAGAATAGAATTCTTTATTGGCCAAGTGTGATTGGACACACAAGGAATTTGTCTTGGTGCAGATGCTCTCAGTGTACATAAAAGAAAATATACGTTCATCAAGGTACAACCTTTACAACACAATTGATGGTCAATATATCAATATAAATCATAAGGATTGCCAGCAACAAGTTATAGTCATACAGTCATAAATGGAAAGAGATTGGTGATGGGAACTATGAGATATCGGGACATTGCTGGAACTACGCTCTGCAGCCATAACCATTCAGCATCCTGCATTCCATAAACCAAATAGCAAGATTCCTGGGTTCCTCATTCTTATACCATAGATTACTGCCCAACAATTCAGGTTTTCTACTATTTCATATAATGAGAGTGTCCTCGTTGCTCTCTGAACTTGCTTGTTGTCTTGCAACATTTCATTACCCAAACTAGGTAACGTCATCAGTGCTAGCAAGGAGTGCTGTTTGCTCTCAGTTTATATTCTGGAGACTTACTTGTCTGTGTGGGTAGGGACGGTCTTAGAGATGCTTTGGGCTGTTTGCTGACGGCTCTTTGGCAGTTTCTTCATTGGGGTATTGTTTACTTGATTGTTGCTCTGAAGTTAACCTTAACTAGCACTGATGAGGTTACCTAGTTTGGGTAATGCAACGTCTTGCAAGAAAACAAGCAAGCTCATTTCAACCCTGAGCCACAAACGTTCTCCTTTATTATGTCATGTTAGTTTTGTTTATTTATTTATTTATTTATTTATTTATTAAATTTTTATACCGCCCTTCTCCCAAAAGACTCAGGGCGGTGTACAGCCAAAATAAAAACAAAATATATACAGTTAAAACAACATTTAAAAAAGCAAATTATAAAGGCTGATAATTAAAAATTTAGATTTAAAATTTTAAAATATTAAGAAAACCCAATTAAAATTCATCGCTAATTATGCCAGTCCCGCTTTAATGAATAAATATGTTTTGAGCTCACGACGGAAGGTCCGAAGATCAGGCACTTGACGCAGGCCAGGGGGAAGTTCGTTCCAGAGCGTCACTGCCCCCACAGAGAAGGCCCTACTCCTGGGGGCCGCCAGCCGATACTGTTTGGCGGACGGCACCCTGAGGAGACCCTCTCTGTGAGAGCGTACGGGTCGGTGGGAGGCAAAAGGTAACAGCAGGCGGTCTCGTAAGTACCCGGGTCCTAAGCCATGGAGCGCTTTAAAGATGGTAACCAAAATCTTGAAGCGCACCCGAAAGACCACACTTGACTGTACTGCACATCCGTGTTTTTCAACCTCGGCCACTTTTAAGATGGGTGGACTCCAACTCCCAGAATTCCTCAGCCACGGCTGAGAAACATTGATGCACATTGTATTAGCAAGGCCTTCTCCTACCATATTCAACTATGAGACCGCCTAATGTTAACGCAACCACTTTCAGGGGTTTCCGACTCCATTTTTGTTTTCCTTTTAAGCTAGAGAGGGGGGGAAAAAATGAACCAGAGACTGTCAGTCGCTAATGTGTGGGCTCCATCACTTGAGCTACACGCCTTCCCAAGAGAACGGTCAACCTCCCTCGGATAATTCTCTGAAGCACGAGACGTCAGCCTTCCGAGACGTCAACCGTTTTTATTTGAAATCTTCCCCCACCTCCCAAATAAATGCCTAATCTGGTGCTATTTATATCCATTTGCATTTTGTTGAAGAATAGCTGCCATTCAAAACACATTCGGCAACAATGATTATCTACACAGGCAGTTGTGGAAGGACATAAGAGAACCTATCGCAGCTGTGCATACGCTAGGAATGTCACTGAAAAGGTACTTTAGTATATCGGCAGCCTTCTGAAGGCTGAAAAGCGGCAGTAGCTTATGAGGGATGGGCTCCAAAAATGAGGGAGACGGTCCATTCTACGGGAAAGCAGAGGCCTAAAAACACAGCTCTGTAGACCAGAGGTCTTCAAACGTGGCAGCTTTAAGACTTGTGGACTTCAACTCCCAGAATTCTGGGAGTTGAAGTCCACAAGTCTCAAAACTGTCAAGTTTGAAGACTTCTGCTGTAGACTAAGTATCAGTGGGTGAAAGCAGGCTTGATGCGGTTGGGTTCACAACAGAAGCCTCAAGAGCAACTCTGAGCGGCCAGTGATTTTTTAAAAAAGCCCCCATTTTCTCAAAACTTAGACGCTCCCATTGGGAAAACTTACCATTTTATTATTGATTTCATGGAAATGAATTTCGCAGACTTTTTCCACCACGTCTTCATTCTCAAAAGTTACAAAGCCGAATCCTATTGAAAAGAACAGAAAGAGAAAGCATTTAAAAAAAAAAAAAGGATGGTAAACAAGGTTAGACTTCTTTTTGGATCGCTTGCAAAATAAATTACGCTGAGGCACGTTGAATTTATTACCAGAACAAACATGCATTGACAATATATTTTTTCCCCACAGTGAAATTTTTTTTTTTTGAGTATGTGTGTGTATGTGTGTCACATTTTTAAGAAAAAAAATATTTAAGATGAATATGGATCACAGTCAACGAGAGGCTGTAGAGATGACAATAAGACATACTTCTCTATTCCCTACCTCCAACACTATCGGATTTCGTTCCTATACATTTAAATACGTACTTTAAATGGGATATATTAAACATGAAATTAAAAGGACATAAAAGATCTGTTGTGCCGGACAGATTCTGAGTAATAATCCTACTACTCCTTGTTCAGGAAGGTCTACAGCAGAGGTATCCAATTTTGGTAACTTTAATACTTCTGGACTTCAACTCCCAGAGTTCCCTAGTCAGCCATTCTCATATTTAATAATTAATTAGTGTCCTAATGGCCATAAGATAAAGGTAAAGGTTCCCCTCGCACACATGTGCTAGTCGTTCCTGACTCCAGGGAGCAGTGTTCCTCTCCGTTTCAAAGCCGAAGAGCCATTGTTGTCCGAAGACATCTCCATGGTCATGTGACTGGCATGACTAAACACCAAAGGCGCACGGAACACTGTTACCTTCCCACCAAAGGTGGTCCCTATTTTGCTACTTTGCATTTTTTACGTACTTTCAAACTGCTAGGTTGGCAGAAGCTGGGACAAGTAACGGGAGCTCACCCCATTACGCGACACTAGGGATTCGAACCGCTGAACTGCCGACCTTTCAATTGACAAGCTCAGCGTCTTAGCCACTGAGCTAAGATCTGTTGTGCTGGACAGATTCTAAATAATAATCCTACTACTCCTTGTTCAGGAAGGTCTACAGCAGGGGTATCCAGTTTTGGTAACTTTAATACTTGTGGACTTCAGCTCCCAGAATTCCCCAGCCAGCTATGCTCATAGGGTCCTAATGGCCATACTAAACATTTCATTGACTCATCCAACGTTTGTGGACTTGTTGAAGACGTGTGGACTTCAACTCCCAGAATTCTGGGAGGGGAATTCTGGGAGTTGAAGTTCCAACTGCCAAGTCTGAGAAACCGTGGAGCAATCCTCTACTTACTGCCAGGAAAAAAAAAAAACGTGAACTCCCCAAGCTTTTTTTGCAAATGCACTGGAGGGAGCTCTGAGCAAGCCCATGATAAAAGAATCAAGCATAAAAGGGACTTGGCCGTTGTTGGGAAGGGTTAAAAGGAACCCACATTGCTCTCCCTGGAAAGCGGTGGGCATTATCCACGCTTTTTTTGGATCTAAGCGTCGTCTCACTGTTGCAGCGGCTCTATGAGGTCAGCCAAGATCCAGAGGTGGTTATTTGTCTCTTTCTTCCTGAATTACTTCCTCTAATACCTCATCAGGATATCCGGAGGCCTTCAAGGATCTGGGAACATTTGCAGGCCTCTCATCTGTTCAGCACGGGCAGCTTCAAACGAGCTTCTGAATTGGGCCACTTTAAGGCCATTTGATGCCTGCTGTCTGCCCTTTAGCTATATGCTATGTTTACCTGTCTAGTTTTTCACTCTTCTGGGCAAAAAAAAAAAAAATTGAACTGATTTTCTTTTCTTTCTTTCTTTCTTTCTTTCTTTTTTTAACAGCAAGCCCCGCGTAGTTTAATCATTATCACACATCTCTCTGGGATGAGGGAACTGACTGTCACGTTTCTGGCACCTGCTCAACGGATGAATAAATATAGAAATCCATTAAAATAAAGTGACGGCTCTGCCGAGTAAACCGATTGAACAGAATCCGATTCCCAAAATAGACCGCAGAGATCTGGCAGCTATTAACAGGAAAGGAATTCTACACTCGGCAGACGCCAAAACCTTTGCTCCACACAGCAACCGCAGGCTCCGGAAATTAACATTTCGTCAATGGTGATGTGATCCACATCATTTGCACTTGTGCACACCGACCATCTGCACGGAGCAGAGGACCATCTCGCAGCCATCAAAGCAGCGGGCAGGATTACAAATGGAGAGCCACCGCCGAGCGATGGGAATGCATGCCTTCCAAATTCATAAACCATGATGTCCCATTTCCACCACCCCCCGCGCACCATCCCAGGCAAACGGAGCGGGACCTAGCCAGCTTCAGACATTCAGACGTGTCTAGGGCCAACTGCTTTCAAAGCAGAAGAAAAGAGCTTTACTGGGGCTCACTGGCGCACAGAGACCCAAGTTGGGAGCTGTGACTTGGATTACGCCACATCGCCAAATGTCAACCAGTCATGGCTGCTTCTGGAATAGCATCCCACTGGAAACCCCTATAACTCCCGCCCCGCAGCTGTTCTCCAAGTCTCTGAAAACTGTCTCTGCACCCCAATTTTGAGGTTTAAAGTGGCTGTCGGGCCGTTTTCCTTTCATGCGCTGGATTGTCCAGTTCCAGATGTTTGTGCAGGTAGCCTTCAACTTACAACCACAACCGAGCCCAAAATTTATGTTGCTAAAAGAGATGTATGCTAGGGGACTTTTTGCCCCGTGTTACGACTTTTCTTGCCACAGTTATTAAGTGAATCAGTGCAGGACAGACCTGGCCCATAGAATCGCCAAAGTCAAACTCAGCTGAACGGGTAACATCATCATCACACCAAAAATGGATCGCACCACTATAGGATGCTGATCTCAATAGCACTCTTCTAAAAGAACTGTGGTGGCGCAGTGGTTAGAATGCAGTATTACAGGCTGACTCCGCTCACTGCCAGCAGTTCGATCCTGACCGGCACAAGGTTGACACAGCCTTCCATTCTTCCGAAGTCAATAAAATGAGGAGCCAGATTGTTGGGGGCAATACGCTGACTCTGTAAACCGCTAATAGAATAGAATAGAATTGAATTGAATTGAATTGAATTTTTTATTGGCCAAGTGTGATTGGACATACAAGGAATTTGTCTTGGTGCATATGCTCTCAGTGTACATAAAAGAAAAGATATGTTCGTCAAGAATCATAAGGTACAACACTTAATGATAGTAATAGGGTACAAATAAGCAATCAAATCATGCTAGGAAACAGTCAATATAAATCATAAGGATACAAGCAACAAAGTTACAGTCATATAGTCATAGGTAGGAGGAGATAGGAATGATGAGAAGATTAATAGTAATGCAGACTTAGTAAATAGTTTGACAGTGTTAAGGGATGTAAAGTGTAAAATGTTGATGTAAAGTGCTGTGAAGCGGTATATAATAATAATAATAACAACAACAGAGTTGGAAGGGACCTTGGAGGCCTTCTAGTCCAACCCCCTGCCCAGGCAGGAAAACCCTACACCATCTCAGACAAATGGTTATCCAACATTTTCTTAAAAATTTCCAGTGTTGGAGCATTCACAACTTCTGCAGGCAAGTCGTTCCACTGATTAATTGTTCTAACTGTCAGGAAATTTCTCCTTAGTTCTAAGTTGCTTCTTTCCTTGATCAGTTTCCACCCATTGCTTCTTGTCCTGCCTTCAGGTGCTTTGGAGAACAGCCCGACTCCCTCTTCTTTGTGGCAACCCCTGAGATATTGGAACACTGCTATCATGTCTCCCCTAGTCTATGACATGACCAGTCCCCTAGACTCATATATAAGTCTATGTGCTGTTGCAATTGCTAAGCGTACCATCTTCCATTTTCTCAGTCGGCTGTCTGTCTTTACTCTCTCAGCCACACTGTTTAATTGCTCCCTAATTGTCCACTTTTGTTTCCAGGTGGATGCCTTGGATTCAGTTGACTAACTATGACATGCCTGAAATTTGGGGGCAGTATGAAGTCATTACGGGTATGATTAGTGCCGCGCACCACAGAGACCCAGATATTTTTTGCCCAAGTTTAGAAAGTCCACTTCTGCAAGTCATTAATTGCTTGATTGCCAGAAACATCTTCATCATTAGTAACTCATTAGCAAATAAGGCAGCAGAGAGTTTCAGTTTCGACCCCCCCCCCTTCCTCCCCTTCCTTCATCTGCCAGGAAGGCAAAGCAAAGAGGGATTTCTCAGAGAACAGCAGCAATCTTGCCAACCAATCTTAACATAACATAACATAACATAACATAGCATAGCATAGCATAGCATAGCATAGCATAGCATAGCATAGCATAGCATAGCATAACATAACATAACATAACAACAGAGTTGGAAGGGACCTTGGAGGCCTTCTAGTCCAACCCCCTGCCCAGGCAGGCAACCCTACACCATCTCAGACAAATGGCTATCCAACATTTTCTTAAAAATTTCCAGTGTTGGAGCATTCACAACTTCTGCAGGCAAGTCGTTCCACTGATTAATTGTTCTAACTGTCAGGAAATTTCTCCTTAGTTCTAAGTTGCTTCTTTCTTTGATCAGTTTCCACCCATTGCTTCTTGTTCTACCCTCAGGTGCTTTGGAGAATAGCTTGACTTCCTCTTCTTTGTGGCAACCCTTGAGATATTGGAACACAGCTATCATGTCTCCCCTAGTCCTTCTTTTCATTAAACTAGACATACCGAGTTCCTGCAACTGTTCTTCATATGTTTTAGCCTCCAGTCCCCTAATCATCTTTGTTGCTCTTCTCTGCACCATCACCACCATTTACATTCTCCACATTCAATCAATCAGAATAGAGCCTTGAAGGGGCCTTGGAGGTCTTCTAGTCCAGGGGTCTGCAAACTTGGCTCTTTTAAGACTTGTGGACTTGAACTCTGGGAATTGAAGTCCACAAGTCTTAAAAGAGCCAAGTTTGCAGATCCCTGTTCTAGTCCAACTTTCTGCTCAAGCAGGAGACCCTAAACCATTTCAGACAGGTGGCTGTCCAGTCTTTTCTTAAAAACCTCCAGTGATGAAGCACCCACAACTTCTGGAGGCCAGCTGTTCCACTGGTTAATTTGTCCTCACTGTTAGGAAGTTTCTCCTTAATTCCAGGTTGCTTCTCTCCTTGATCAGTTTCCATCCACCGTTTCTTGTCTTGCCTTCTCGCCTTTGGAAAATAAGTTGACCTCCTCTTCTTTGGGGCAGCCCCTCAAATACTGAAATCCTGCTATCATTGTCACCCCTAGTCCTTTTTCCCCCTCTAGACTGGCCATAGCCAATTCCTGCAACCTTTATATGTTTTTGTCACCAGGCCTTTAATCGTCTTAATCGTTTTTTTCTGCAACTTTTTCCAAAGTCTCAACATCTTTTTTTGGTAAATATGGTGACCCAAACTGGATGCAGTTGTTGTGTCTTGCCCGCTCTCACAGCAGCCGGGGCCTTCTTATCTGCTCCCGAACACGGAGGAATGTATACCTCCCAGCCCCAGTCCTGGCTCCATGCCCAGACAAGCTGAAGAGGAGGGGGCACCTCCCGGTCCCAGCCCTGGCTCCATGCCCAAGCAGGCTGCAGAGGAGGGAGCATCCCCCGGCCCCAGCCCTGGCTCCATGCCCAGGCAAATGGAGCAGCTAGACCCCTCCCCCTCCTCCACAGCATGTGAGCCTAAGGAAAGTTTATTTCCAACAGCTGCTGATTGGAGTGACCCTCGCATCAGAAGACTGGATAGGCGGAGGCAACAGAAGGAAGGGAGGGGCAGGCCTTAATGAGTGCTGAGTCATGGAGCCACACCCCATGGCCTATATAAAGGATCTGTTTTCTGGCAGTCTCTGAGTCAGGCAAAGTCGAACTTATCTTGCTGAAGTCACTTTCTGGTCTCCTGCCTGCTCTGAGGACTTTGCTAGGACTTTGGGCAGAGCTGCAGAGGCAAGCCTGATTCGGATTTCCCTGACCCGGCCGTCAGCGGAGGAGTGAGACATGACAGCAGTGTTCCAGGGGTGGTCTTACTAAGGATTTATAAAATGGTATTAATGTGTCACGTGATTTTGATTCTATGGCTCTGTTTATAAAACCAAAGATTGTATTAAGTTTTTTTGGCTGCTGCCGTGCACTGCTGACTCATGTTTAAGTGAACATTCACTAGGACTCAAAGGTCCCTCTCACAGCTACTGTTTTTGAGTAAGGATTCACCTAATCTGTACTTGTACCTTTGGTTTTTCCTGCCTAGGTGTAAAACCTTGCTTTTCTCCACATTAAATTTTATTTTTTTGGATATGGCAAATTGTTCAAATCTGTCAAGATATCAAGCTTCTTGCATGAGAAGAACTCAGAATAGAAGAAGCTTCTTGGATGAGAAGAAGAACTCACAACTGAAGAACCAAAGAAGCTTCTTGGATGAGAAGCACTCAGAATTGAAGAAGCTTCTTGGATGAGAAGAAGAACTCACAACTGAAGAACCAAAGAAGCTTCTTGCATGAGAAGAACTCAGAATTGAAGAAGCTTCTTGGATGAGAAGAAGAACTCACAACTGAAGAACCAAAGAAGCTTCTTGGATGAGAAGAACTCAGAATTGAAGAAGCTTCTTGGATGAGAAGAAGAACTCACAACTGAAGAACCAAAGAAGCTTCTTGGATGAGAAGAACTCAGAATTGAAGAAGCTTCTTGGATGAGAAGAACAACTCACAACTGAAGAACCAAAGAAGCTTCTTGGATGAGAAGCACTCAAAATTGAAGAAGCTTCTTGGATGAGAAGAAGAACTCACAACTGAAGAACCAAAGAAGCTTCTTGGATGAGAAGAACTCAGAATTGAAGAAGCTTCTTGGATGAGAAGAACAACTCACAACTGAAGAACCAAAGAAGTTTCTTGGAGGAGAAGCAAAATGTTTTCAAGGGGAACCCCCCCATCCCACCCCAAGAAAGCCCACTTGCTTTTTGAATAGCACCTTTGGGACACCCACAACGTGAATGTCTCCTAGACATTTCTCCTCTGCTGTGTTCTTACAAGAGGAAGCAGAAAATGTTCACTTAAGAAGAAACTAGAATGGCACGTTAACTCTCAAAACTCGGATTTAGAATTCCCCTTGGAAGAAATAAATCCAGGGGTTTGTCTGAATCATTCCAATTTCACGTAAAATGGAAGGTGGGTTTCCTCTAGCTCTTCCTATTTAATTAGGGGCAGCCCTTGGTTTTGGTCTCTGCACCTAGAACGCTCCCTCCTGAAGTTTTGCCTGTTGAGGGTAGTCTTTCACAATCAAGCTTGTATGAGCTGTTGTTACTTGATTGTTCTCAAGAGTTCAGATTCCATCCCTAAGGATGGTTTATCCCCGAGTAAAGAATGTTTAGTTCTCAGTTTAGCACAAAGGAAGCGCTGATGACTGAAAGGTTACAAGCAGTAACTTGGCAAGACATTGTGCCCTTGGAGAATGTCCTGGTATTCTAGTCACTTAGCCATCGGCATACAAAGGAGAGTTCACGGGAAATGCAGATTTTTTTTTAAAGAAATAAAAAATAGAATGTGATCAGGGTTGGCTAATTTAAAATCTTGTACATCTCTGATATTTTAAATATGAGGAATAGTTGCCAACAAAGCACCACTGTTCATTGGAAGATTTTTCTATAGAGCAACTGAAGCACTATTAGCTGGAACATAGTCAATTAGAAAAACGGAGAGAAAAATTTATCCAGATCCTCCCAAATAGAAGCACGTCGAAAAGACAGGAGGGGAGGGGAGGGGAAGAGAGATATAGAAGCATATATAATAATAATAATAATAATAATAATAATAATAATAATAATAATAATAATAATAATAATAATAATAATAATTTAATTTGTATACCGCCCTTCTCCCGGAGGATATAAGTGAGTGAGGGGAGAGATCAGAGGTGGGTTTCAGCAGGTTCTGACCAGTTCTGGAGAACCGGTAGTGGAAGTTTTGAGTAGTTCGGAGAACTGGTAGTAAAAATTTTGACTGGCCCTGCCCCCCATCTATTCTCTGCCTCCCGAGTCCCTGCTGATCGGGAGGAAATGGGGATTTTGCAGTATCCTTCCCCTGGAGTGGGGAGGGAATGGAGATTTTACAGTATCCTTCTCCTGCCACGCCCACCATGCCACGCCCACCAAGCCATGCCACACCCACCAAGCCACACCCACAGAACCCATAGTAAAAAAAATTGAAACCCACCACTGGGCGAGATTGAAGCACATGAAAAAGCCAGGAGGGGAGGGTTAGGGTTAAACGAGAATGGCAAACTAAAAACCAGACTAGAATTAAAAGAACAAGGGGTGGAACTGGAATGGTCGTCATACCTGCAAATATAATCATGCTACGTGAAGGATGTAAAAGTACGGGGAATTTATAGAGAATTAACCGATATTAGATAAACTACCAGTGGGAACGGATAGCAAACTGATAAAGACAATGTATAAATATTTACTAGACTATAAAATGGAGGAAGAACAAGTTAAAGAGACAATGGTTGTATGGGCTAAAATTTTTAGATATAACATTGATTTGGATAACTGGCAAAAGCTTTGGGAAAGGAACCGGAAACTGACATTGGCTACATCATATAAAGAGAATCTTCATAAAATGTTTTACAGGTGGCATCTCCCCACCCCAGCAAGATTGGCTAAAATGTTTAGCAACACATCCCCGAAATGTTGGAAATTTAAACAATTATCAAAGAGGAGGGGAGGGGAGTGGGGAGAAAGGAAGGAAGGAAGGAAGGAAGGAAGAAAGGAAGCAAGCAAGCAGTGATGGGTTTCAAATTTTTTTACTACTGGTTCTGTGGGTGTGACTTGGTGGGTATGGCAGGGGAAGGATACTGTAAAATCTCCATTCCCACCCCACTCCAGGGGAAGGTTACTGCAAAATCCCCATTTCCTCCCAATCAGTTGGGACTTGGGAGGCAGAGAATAGAAGGGGGGCGGGGCCAGTCAGAATTTTTAGTACCGGTTTTCCGAACTACTCAAAATTTCCGCTACCCATTCTCCAGAACTGGTCAGAACCTGCTGAAACCCACCTCTGGAAGGAAGGAAGGAAGGAAGGAAGGAAGGAAGGAAGGAAGGAAGGAAGGAAGGAAGGAAGGAAGGAAGGAAGGAAAGAGCACTGCACACCAGAACAACCAGACACAAGAACAGTTTTCCCCCTCGAAGGCCATCACTCCAAATAATTCCCTCAACACTGTCAAACTATTTACTAAATCTGCACTACTATTAATCTTCTCATCGTTCCCATCCCCAATCTCTTTCCACTTATGACTGTATGACTGTAACTTTGTTGCTGGTAATCCTTATGATTTATATTGATATATTGACCATCATTTGTGTTGTAAATGTTGTACCTTGATGAACGTATCTTTTCTTTTATGTACACCGAGAGCATATGCACCAAGACAAATTCCTTGTGTGTCCAATCACACTTGGCCAATAAAAAATTCTATTCTATTCTATTCTAAAGGAAGGAAGGAAGGAATTTCTTCTCCATTAGTTAAGATAATGAATATGCACCATTTTTAAATAACCTCAAGTCTTAAAGCAATTTTGGATTAAGCAGACAATTACTTTTTATGGGTGGTACAAAGATTCAACAACAATAACAAAAACAAACAAACACCCGTTTCTAAAAAAAACATTTAGGAAAAAAAACCAAAACAAAACAACAGAGGTGGTTTAAAACAGTGAGATACAGTAAATGGGAATCTGGTTGCCAAGGAGTGTGCATTTTTTAAATGAAATTATACTGCGTCCTCTTGAATGAAGGTATTATTGGGAGCTAACAAGCCCTATTTAAGAGATAAGCGCATTTAACAGAGTCAAACAGGCTGTTTCCCCCCCCCACTCCCTTTATTCAGGTGAATAAAAATGAGATATATATTTGAATAATCTTTTTGGAGGGAAAAAAAAGGAAAAAAGTGAAATACAGGTGGCACAACCAGAACGGAGAATTTCCCCTAAAAGATGATCATCTAAAGTGAATGATTGGAGTTGGGGGTGGGAAGGGGGTTCCCATTTATTTATTTATTTATTTATTTATTTATTTATTATTATTTATTATATATGATCCAAGATGGCGCCGACGAAGGCTGCCTTGGTGAAATGCTCTCTAATTGTTTCTTTATTTCTAATTGTTCTCTGTGACTCACTACGGATTTCCTACTCACGAGACCATCTGCTAAAAATTAAGGAACATTTCTTTAAGGAGCAGCTTTCTTTAATCTCACCCCCGCCTGTCTTTACAAACACGGAGGAGATTCTAACACAGGAGGGGGCAATTCCCATGGAGCCATGGATTACTAAAAAAACCAAACGACGGAAACGAAGAAAAAGAGGTAAGCGATCTGGGATCTTAATCAAGCTAAGAACTCGCATTAAAACTCCTCTGCCTTCAATTTTCCTAACAAATATACGCTCACTTGCAAATAAGATGGATGAAATACTCCTCTTAAACAAATACTATTCTGATTTTCGCAATTCAGCAGTCCTATGCTTCTCTGAAACCTGGTTAAATGAATCAATTGAAAATAGCAGCCTGAACATTCCAGGATTTCAAATTGAACGATCAAACAGGATTCCAGAAACATCTGGTAAAAAGAAAGGAGGAGGCTTATGCCTATATATTAATAGAAACTGGTGTCAAGATTTTAATATAATTTACAAATTCTGTGACAACAATTTAGAGACTCTAATTATCAACTGCAAACCTTACTATTCGCCTCGTGAATTTTCCTCATTTCTTCTAATTGCTGTTTATGTCCCACCACAAGCCTGTGTAAACAAGGCATTACGAACTCTAGCTGACCAAATCATGGAGGCTGAAGCCAAACACCCTGATTCACTGGCCATTGTTTTGGGAGATCTAAACAAGGCAAACTTAAGGAAAGAACTACCAAAATACTTTCAGCATGTCAATTGTCCCACCAGAGGCAAGAATACTCTAGACCACTGCTACACAACACTAAAAGATGCCTATCGGTCTTTACCACGTGCAGCTGTAGGACACTCTGATCATTGCATGATTCACCTTGTACCTGCTTACAGGCAAAGACTTAAAGCCATAAAACCAATAATTAAATCAGTGAAAACCTGGACGGAGGAATCAGAATTAAAGCTGCAGGCATGTTTTGACTGCACTGATTGGAATATTTTTAAAGATACCTCTGCAGACCTGGATGAACTCACAGATCCTGTAACATCATATGTCAGCTTCTGTGAAGACCTATGTGTACCTACAAGGAACTTGCGAATACACAGTTATTATTATTTTATTTTTTTATTATTTACATTTATATCCCGCCCTTCTCCGAAGACTCAGGGCGGCTTACAATGTATAAGGCAACAACAAACCTTGGTTTACACCTAAACTTAAGCAGCTACGACATTCCAAAGAGGAAGCCTACAGAAAAGGTGATAAAATGCTGTACAATCAGGCCAGAAATGCACTAACAAGGGAGATCAGAGCAGCAAAAAGAAGCTACTCTGAAAAGCTAAAGAATCAGTTTTCAGCAAATGAACCAGCAAACATGTGGAAAACTCTTAAAAATATCACCGGCTATGGCAAACCTCCTTCCCAGGCTGAAGGTAATCAACAACTGGCAGATGACCTGAATGAGTTTTACTGCAGGTTTGAAAGGAAACTACAGCCACCTATCTCCACAACCCCCATCTCAGACACACCAACAACAGCCAAGCCTCCTACAACTGACCCCATTTCATTGGGTTCACAACCTCTAGTGATCACAGAAAAGGAAGTGCAGGACCTATTTCACAGACATAAGCCAGGAAAAGCTCCAGGCCCAGACAAGATAACTCCTTCTTGCTTAAAAGTCTGTGCTGACCAATTGGCCCCCATCTTCACCCATATTTTCAATAAATCACTAGAGATGTGTTATGTTCCTTCTTGCTTCAAACACTCTACCATCATCCCAGTGCCGAAGAAGCCCACCATCACGGATCCGCTGTTAGACCCCTTGCAATTTGCATACTGAGCAAATAGATCAACAGATGATGCTGTTAATATGGCTCTGCACTACATCCTACAACATCTTGAGTCTCCAAAGACCTATGCAAGGGTCCTTTTTGTAGACTTTAGTTCAGCATTCAATACCATCATTCCAGACATTCTTCTAACTAAGCTAAACCAGCTACAGGTACCGGAACAGACTTGTAAGTGGATCACAAGCTTCCTAACAAACAGGAAGCAGCAGGTGAAGCTAAGCAAGATCACATCAAATACCTGTACAATTAACACAGGGGCCCCCCAAGGCTGTGTGCTCTCCCCACTTCTCTTCTCTATGTATACCAATGACTGCATCTCCAATGATCCATCTGTTAAGCTACTGAAGTTCGCAGATGACACAACAGTGATTGGTCTCATTCGAGACAATGACGAATCCGCATATAGACGAGAGGTCGAACGACTAGCCTTGTGGTGCAACCAAAACAATCTGGAACTGAACACACTCAAAACCGTAGAAATGGTGGTAGACTTTAGGAGAAACCCTTCCATACTTCCACCTCTCACAATACTTGACAACACAGTATCAACAGTAGAAACCTTCAAATTTCTAGGTTCCATCATATCGCAAGATCTCAAATGGACAGCTAACATCAAAAACATCATTAAAAAAGGACAACAAAGAATGTTCTTTCTGCGCCAACTCAGTAAGCTCAAACTGCCCAAGGAGCTGCTGATCCAATTCTACAGAGGAATTATTGAGTCTGTCATTTGCACCTCTATAACTGTCTGGTTCGGTTCTGCAACCCAACAAGAAAAACACAGACTTCAGAGGATAATTAGAACTGCAGAAAAAATAATTGCTACCAACTTGCCTTCCATTGAGGACCTGTATACTGCACGAATCAAGAAGAGGGCCGTGAAAATATTTACAGATCCCTCACATCCTGGACATAAACTGTTTCAACCCCTACCCTCAAAATGACGCTATAGAGCACTGCACACCAGAACAACAAGACACAAGAACAGTTTTTTCCCGAAGGCCATCACTCTGCTAAACAAATAATTCCATCAACACTGTCAGACTATTTACTGAATCTGCACTACTATTAATTGTTTCATAGTTCCCATCACCAATCTCTTTCCACTTATGACTGTATGACTATAACTTGTTGCTGGCAATCCTTATGATTTATATTGATATATTGACCATCAATTGTGTTGTAAATCTTGTATCTTGATGAACGTATCTTTTCTTTTATGTACACTGAGAGCATATGCACCAAGACAAATTCCTTGTGTGTCCAATCACACTTGGCCAATAAATTCTATTCTATTCTATT
This sequence comes from Ahaetulla prasina, assembly GCF_028640845.1. NCBI lineage: Eukaryota > Metazoa > Chordata > Lepidosauria > Squamata > Colubridae > Ahaetulla > Ahaetulla prasina. Next base: position 12,496,080 of record NC_080539.1, read on the forward strand.
CTATTCTATTCTATTCTATTCTATTCTATTCTATTCTATTCTATTCTATTCTATTCTATTCTATTCATTGCAGAGAAGGCCCTACCCCTGGGGGTCGCCAAGCAACATTGTTTCACCGACGGTACCTCAAGGAGGCCCTCTCTGTGGGAGCGCACAGGTCGGTGGGAGGCTGTTTGTGGCAGTAGGCGGTCTTGTAAATAGCCCGGTCCTAAGCCTGGAGCGCTTTAAAGATGGTAATCAACACCTTGAATTGCACCCGAAAGACCACCGGGAGCCAGTGCAGCCTGCGCAGGATTTATTTAAAATAGAAAAAAAGAAATGCAAGCAAAAATACTTTTGGAAATCAAAGAGCTTGGTTCTTTCAAGCAGACTTACGAAATCCGGTCTTTTCCCACAGAAAAGTGGGCAAGACAGATGCTAATACCCATCACCCCTGACTGTAAAAACAGGCAGTGTCCCTGAGCAGCCCTCTACTCTATGGGCAGAACTACAGCTCCCATCTTCCACTGCCAGCAGAGTGAAACCAGCCCCTTGGCTGGGGCTACTCTGCAAAGTTTGCTACAAATCCAGGGAAATCAGAATCAATCTTCCTTCCTTCCTTCCTTCCTTCCTTCCTTCCTTCCTTCCTTCCTTCCTTCCTTCCTTCCTTCCTTCCTTCTTTCTTTCCTTCCTTCCTTTTTTCTTTTTCTCTCTTTTTTTTCTTTTCTTCTTTCCTTCCTTTCTTCCCTCCCTTCTTCCTTCCATTTTTTTAATTAAATATTTTTTTTCTTAATATAAAATATAAATGAAAATAAAGACGATGGGAGGGGAAAAGGGGAAAGGGAATAATGGAAAGGGGGAAATTTAAAAAGCAGTGACGTCCAGCTGTTTTCAGTGCAGTAAGTGACATAACAAGATTATAACCTCAACTTTCTACTTTATATAGAGAAAGTCAATGCTAGCCACTTCCATAACCATTCCCTATTTAATCGTCAAAACCGGACTTAAGGTTTCTGACTTCAGGGTGTTTTTCTTTCTGGATTACGCACCCCGCATTCCCTTCTCCTTTCCGAACCTAGAACCGACCCTGTGAATTCGTCCTCTCCCTCTGTGCCTATTTGTCAGCAGCCCCCAACAGGAGGACTGTACATGATTGTACTGTACATGATTAAAACAATACAAAAATTGGTAGACGCCATAAATAAAATTAACAAGGCATGACAGAAGTGCCAAGCTCCGATTGCTTGGAAAAAAAATTATGCTTCTGCAGGCTGCAGTTTTGGTGGGCTTTCCCTAAACACCCCCTCCCACTCTGTTTCCCTCCTCCAAGCTATATTTCATGCTTGCTGTTTGCTGCTGAAGAGACTCTGTGTTAGGTTAACTGAAATATGGATCTGGTGACACTACAGCCATGAAATACCAGAGTAAAGGGTCTGGGATTTATGTGCGCACACACAGACACACACACACACCAGTGACTAAACTACATCGACAAGAGTGTTGTTTGGAGCACAAACACAAGTAAACACGCGTGGGAGACAATGGCGATCCGTTAACGGGGACCTCCTCCCTTTTCATGCTTCAAACGATTCAAAATTAGAAAAGAAATTCTATGTTTTTAAAGAGACGTATCACAATATGGATACAGGTAGTCCTCGACTTACAACTGTAATGGGGATTGGAATTTTCTCTGCTAAGCAAAGCGCACCAGGTTTTATTATTAAGCAAATCACTGCAGTTCTTTAAACCAGAGGTCTCCAACCTTGCAACTTTAAGACTTGTGGACTTCAACTCCCAGAGTTCCTCAGCCACCTTTGAGGAACTCTGGGAGTTGAAGTCCACAGGTCTTAAAGTTGCTAAGGTTGGAGACCCCTGGTTTAAACAAACCGGGCAGAAATTAAGCAAATCCAGCTTCCCCTATTGGCTTTTTTCGGAGGTTGGTTCAACTATCATACATATTGATATTCCTTGAGTTATGATCACAATTGAGCCCAAAATTTCTGTTGCTAAGTAAGACAGTTTTTAAGTGAACGTTGTCCCATTTTATAACCTTCCTTGTCACAGTTGCTAGGTGAATCCCTGCAGTTGTTAAGTTAGTAACATGGTTGTTAAGTGAATCTGGTTTCTTCATTGACTTTGCTTGTCAGAAGGTCGCAAAAGGATCACATAACCTCAGGATACTGCAACGGCCAGTGGTGGGTTTCAAATTTTTTTACTACCAGTTCTGTGGGCGTGGCTTGGTGGGCGTGGCATGGCTTGGTGGGCATGGCAGGGGAAGGATACTGTAAAATCTCCATTCCCACCCAACTCCAGGGGAAGGTTACTGCAAAATCCCCATTTCCTCCTGATCAGCTGGGACTCAGGAGGCAGAGAATAGATGGGGGCGGAGCCGGTCAGAATTTTTACTACCGGTTCTCCGAACTACTCAAAATTTCCACTACCGGTTCTCCAGAACTGGTCAGAACCTGCTGAAACCCACTTCTGCTGCAACGGTCATAAATATGAGTGGGTTGCCCAAGAGTCTGAAGTTTGATCACATGACCATGGGGCTGCTGCAATGGTCATAAGTGTGAAAAACCAGTCATAAGTCATTTTTTCAGAGCCTTCGTAATTTTGATTTGTTACTAAATGATGGACATGCCAGTAGCCCAGAACTTGAATGTCACCCGATCACGGGGCTGCTGACGAGGGTGTAAGGCTGAGGGGCAGTCATAGGTCACTTTTTCCATTTTTGGACTCAATTGTGGTCGTAACTCGAGGACTATCTGTATACCAAACTGGAGCCTTCCTGATGTGATGGATTTCATCTCACCCAGATTCCAGCCAGCATGGCCTCTTAGCAGCAGCTCAGTGCTATTAAAATCAACCCCTGCGAGGGGTTAGAAGATACATGAAAAATGGACTTAGCTGAATAATTTCTCCCATGCTGTTTCCATACTTTGCATTAAACTTTCCACAGGCACAATGCAAAAAAATAAAATAAAGGAAGATGGTGTTTGGATTCTTGCCTACAAAATTATACTGGGAAGTTTTGTTTTTATCCTAGGCTTGTTTATTCTTGTTTAATCCTAGGCTGCGTAAACAGAGGGATAGAATCAAGATAACATGAAGTGTTGGTACCACTTTTGGAATACTGCATCCAGTTTTGCTCACCAGATTATAAAAAAAGATGTTGAGACTCTGGAAAGAGTGCAGAGATAAAACATATAAAGAACAGTTGCTGGAACTGGGTATGTCTGGTTTAATGAAAAGTAGGATCAGGGCTGACATGACAGCAGTGTTCCGATATTTGGAACAGAATAGAATAACAGAGTTGGAAGGGATCTTGGAGATCTTCTAGTCCAACCCCCTGCTAAGGCAGGAAACCCTATACCATTTCAGACAAATGGCTGTCCAACCTCTTCTTAAAAACTTCCAGTGTTGGAGCATTCACAACTTCTGGAGGCAAGTTGTTCCACTTATTGATTGTTCTAACTGTCAGGAAATTTCTCCTTAGTTCTCTCCTTGATTAGTTTCCACCCATTGCTTCTTGTTCTACCCTCAGGTGCTTTGGAGAATAGCTTGACTCCCTCTTCTTTGTGGCAACCCCTGAGATATTGGAAGACTGCATACCCAATTCCAACAACCACTTTTAATATTTTTGAGGGGCTGCCACAAAGAAGGGGGGGTCAACTTATTTTCCAAAGCAACTGAAGGTAGGACAAGAAGCAATGTATGGGAACTAATCTAGGAGAGAACCTAGAATTGTTCTAGGTATAGGGTTTCCTGCCTGGGCAGGGGGTTGGACTAGAAGACCTCCAAGGTCCCTTCCAACTCTTGTTATTATTAATTAAGGAGAAATTTCCAACAGTGAGTATAATTAATCAGTGGAATTGCTTGCCTTCAGAAGTTGTGGGTACTCCATCACTGGAGGCTCCTAAGAAGAGATTAGACAGCTATTTGTCCACAATGGTATAGAGCAGGGGTAGTCAACCTTTTTATACCTACCGCCCACTTTTGTATCTCTGTTAGTAGTAAAATTTTCTAACCGCCCACCGGTTCCACAGTAATGCACTGTGTATCGTCGTCTGCACATGCCTCTCGCGCATCGTGTATTGGGTGGGTGGTTGGGGGGCGCTGGCTACCAGCTCTGCTTGTCTGTTACAGCTGGGTGGTGTGGGGGGAGATGCGCGAGCTATTCTGGGACGAGGCTCTTTTGTTTGTGGTCGCACTATAGCGCCATTTAATTTCACTTACGTAACGTGAACTAAACTTATGCGCAGGCGATACAAATAGTTTGTTTTCAGAAATTTAAATTGTCACGGGGAATTTTATGAAAACCTAATGAAAATGTTTTTAAATAGTGCTATGAAAATTTTTTAAAAAGTCAATTAAATTAAAAAAAAAAAGGAAAGTGCTTCAGTATCGGACAAAACCCCGACCGCCCACCATGAAAGCTGGAATGTCCACTAGTGGACGGTAGGGACCAGGTTGACTACCACTGCTATAGAGTCTCCTGTTTATGTAGAGGGTTGGACTAGAAGACCTCCAAAGTCCCTTCCAGCTCTGTTTTGGGTTGTGTCGTGTCCCACTCCTCCGCTGACGGCTGGGTCCGGGAAATCCGAATCAGGCTTGCCTCTGCAGCTCTGCCCAAAGTCCTAGCAAAGTCCTCAGAGCAGGCAGGAGACCAGTAAGTGACTTCAGCAAGATAAGTTTGACTTTTGCCTGACTCAGAGACTGCCAGAAAGTAGCTCCTTTATATAGGCCATGGGGTGTGGCTCCATGACTCAGCACTCATTAAGGCCTGCCCCTCCCTTCCCTCTGTTGCCTCCGCCTCTCCAATCTTCTGATGCGAGGGTCACTCCAATCAGCTGTTCTTGGGAGTAAACCCTCCTCAGGCTCACCTGCTGTGGATGAGGGGGAGGGGTCTAGCTGCTCCGTTTGCCTGGGCATGGAGTCAGGGCTGGGGCAGGGAGATGCTCCTTCTTCTGCAGTTTGTGGGGGCATGGAGCCAGGACTTGGGCCAGAAGGCATACATTCCTCAGTGTTGGGGAGCAGGTAAGAAGGCCCCGGCTGCTCTGAGGGCGGGCAAGACACAACAGGTTGTCTCAATCTAGCAGTAGGGTGTAACTTCACTCCATGGCTTTCAGGAAGAAGAGTGAGTGTTTTTTCTGGTCAGTGCTTGCTTCTGCATGGTAACACCAGCTGCCCCAGGAAATCTTGGCATGTGACCATTCCCACTTGATGAGGACAGAAGGGAAAATTCAGTGATACCCAGAGCTTTGTCACCCCTAGAAGCCTCAGATTCAGCAGGGAAGGCGAATTTTTCAAGCAGGCTGTCTCACATGCACCATCTAGATGGGCAATCGCTAAGAAAATAAAACACTTGCTGACAGATGGAAGGGGGGAAAAAAATAGTGAAGCAGCTCTGCGAGCCCAGCAATGGTTTTTACGAATGGCTAAACTGACATAAATTTTGCGGTGCATATTAAATCATAGCTTATTTTTCTCACACAATATCGTGAAGTTTAGATTCGTTCCATGAAAACAAATCCTTAGGAAATGGGCTTCGATGTGCCTTTTTTAAAAACAAAACAAAAACAAAAACTAGATTCTCATTTGTGGTGGTTGTAAATGAGACAGGCAGGTAGTCCCCGACTTGCAACAGTTTGCTTAGTGAATGAAGTTACAACGGCACTGAAAAAAAGTGACTCATGACCAGTTAACAACTGTGCTACTAACTTAACTGCAGTGATTCACTTAACAAACGTGGTGAGAAAAGTCGTATAACGGGGCAAAATTCACTTAACAAATTTCTCACTTAGCAACATAAATTTGGGGTTCAATTGTGGTCGCGAGTTGAGGATTATCTATGTGTGGCTCAGGCTGTAAGAAGCCTGTTATTAAACACAGCTGCCTGCAATTACTGCAGGTTCAAGCCCCACCAGGCCCAAGGTTGACTCAGCCTTCCATCCTTTATAAGGTAGGTAAAATGAGGACCCAGATTGTTGGGGGGGGCAATTAAGTTGACTTTGTAAATATACAAATAGAATGAGACTATTGCCTTACACACTGTAAGCCGCCCTGAGTCTTCGGAGAAGGGCGGGATATAAATGTAAACAAAATACAAAAAAATACACTGCATATGTGGAAGTACAGACAGTCCTCAACTTATGACCATTCATGCGGACAACATGATTAAAATTTAGGTGCTTGGCAACCACCATATATATTTATTACAGTTGCAGCAACCCGAGATCATATGATCACCCTTTGTGACTTTCCCAGCCAGCTTCTGACAAGCACACTCAAAGGGGGAAGCTGGATTCAAGTAATAACTGTGATTCGCTTAATAACCTTAGCAATAAAGCTTATGTAAATTGGGCACAAGTAAATGCTACATCATTTGGGGGACTGAAATGTTAGTCCCAACTGTGCTGGTAAGTTGGGGACTATCTATAAAACAGTGCTGGTTTCAAGGTACACCAGACATAGCCTTCACGAGAATTTTTTGTTTGTTTGTTTGTTTTGTTTACATTTATATCCCGCCCTTCTCCGAAGACTCAGGGCGGCTTACAGTGTGTAAGGCAATAGTCTCATTCTATTTGTATATTTACAAAGTCAACTTATTGCCCCCCCAACAATCTGGGTCCTCATTTTACCTACCTTATAAAGGATGGAAGGCTGAGTCAACCTTGGACCTGGTGGGACTAGAACCTGCAGTAATTGCAGGCAGCTGTGTTTTAATAACAGGCTTCTTACAGCCTGAGCCACACCGCGGCTCCCATTTTGGAAGACACAGAGTTGGAAAAAAGCCGAAATAGACTCTTAGAAAAATTAATAAAAGCAGATCAATCCTCCATACGTTTGTCTTTTTCTTCCTTTGATGTAATATGATAATTTGGCTGCTAATGTAATATCCTGCAATTTATCCAGGCCGTCTCCTAATATCCTGTAGGCCGCCAAACAGGATCCTGTCGGCAGCAGCCCTAGAGAATGGCAATTCCTTAGGCTCTTATTGATTTAAATGATATGTATAATTCAAAAGAGGAAGTTCTAGTAGAATCTATGTACCAGGAGCTATAATTCTTGTATGTTCCTAGCGGTAGAAAATAAAATAACGTATTGGGTTTTTTTGTTTGTTTGTTTTGCTAATGGACCACCCGCAATTCACAATTCCTTTTACTGTAAGATTAAACAACTGTTTGCGAAGGACTGATTTGATTACACACCATTCAAGTCAGCGTTCACTATTAACAACCAAATACTTTTCTCCAGAATTTTGGGTTGTTTTATCGTTGTCTTGGTGTCCGTGGTATTCTTGGGAGTTTTCACCAGCCCCCAAGTCAGAAGCGTCAATCGTCTTCTTATCCTGCTTCTTCGAAGTTGAACTTTTAATTTCCGTATAGGGTCACAGGAAAAACCACTGGCTATACCAGGGGTCTCCAACCTTGGTCCCTTTAAGACTTGTGGACTTCAACTCCCAGAGTCCCTCAGCCAGCAAAGCTGGCTGAGGAACTCTGGGAGTTGAAGTCCACAAGTCTTAAAGAGACCAAGGTTGGAGACCCCTTGACTATACAATTTGGATTTTTATAGTTACAGGCGCTTTCTAGCATATCTTGCAAGGTCTTCTTGGCTAATCTGCCAAGTGCTAGTTTGTGGCATATTTCTTCACTGCTGATATCTTTATTATTGACAGTTGATCTTAAAAGGCAGAAACATCTACACTGTTAGTTCTAAGCCTGGCTGCTGTGCCTTGTTATCATTAGTTCAGTCCTCATTGTATATAATCTTAGTTAATCCCTTTCCTGTTTTTTTCCATTATGGTTTTTGTGAGTTTGAAAATCATTTCCATGGCACCGCATCCCACTATAAGAATAAGAAATCTTTATTGGCCAAGTGTGATGGGACACACAAGGAATTTGTCTTCGGTGCATAAGCTCTCAGGGTACATAAAAAAATGCATTCCTATTCAAGGGGGACCATTTTTCAGTAGACATCATAGTTTTGATATGATTAACCAAGATGTATCATCTTGCTAAGATCTTCTTCAAATGTTGCAGTTAGCAGATCAAGAAAAATTTACTTTGCGGCTCCTCACAGACCGTATTTAAACTGAAAATGACATTTAAGTCTTTGTGGATCATACAAGAAATCAATTTAGAATTCTCATTTCAAGGCATTAATAACCAGAATCAATTATTATATTTTGGACTTGTCTTTGGAAGTCTATAATGCTGAGAATAATGAAAGGAAAGAGAAGAAGAGGCTGACCAACAGTAGGGTGGATGGATTCAGTTACAGCAGTGATGGGTACACTGTTAGAAGATTTAAAGGACCTGGTGGGGGCAGTTCATCCGGGAGCAGGGGTCACCAACCTTTCGGACCTTAGGGACCACTAAATTCATGATTTTAAATCCCGCTAATTATTAGACCACTAATATGATCTGCCTAATGACCGGCTGGGTGGGTGTGGCTAGGTCATGGGGCTGAGTGGGCGTGGCCAACTTGATGTCACTCACTTTGAGGGATACCTCGCTGGCCTCTACTCGCCCCTCCCCTCCCAGCCACTCCTCGCTGCCCGCCTGGGCTCCTTAAGGCCCCAACAGGAAGCAGTTTTTGGAACTAAGCAGCCACCATGAGAAAGAGTTGGCAAAACAGCTCAGTTCAAATTGGATCTGACTGAGAAGGAGGCTCAGCAGAAGCACCTCACTGAGGACTAGGAGCATAGGCTTTCCAAGCAGAGGGAAGACCTGCGGGAGTGCAAGGCCAGGTACCGGCTCCTGGAGGCTCAGTGGGCTGAGATAGTCAGGCAATTCCAGGCCATGATGCAGTCCCACTGGAACAAGACCCTCCGGCTTCCTGCCACCATTGGTACTTTCCTCCAGCCTTTGCCCAAAGCCCTGCACCAGGAGGCTGAAGCAGACCCCAAGTTGGAATTTCTGCCCCCCTCTGACCCACATAAAAAGACCCCGAAGGGGGAGACTCTCTGCAGCAACACAAGTGTTCATTGCACATATCTGTCCCAGGGCCTGTAGTTTGAGGACCCTTGATTTAGTGCAATATAAAAAATGCAAATAATTTTTCTGCGGACCACCAAAATTTTCTCATGGACCACCAGTGGTCCACGGACCACCGGTTGGTGACCTCTGTCCTGGAGAATATCTATTTATGTGGTTGACGCTAAATTGAAGGCAGATGATGGATGTATGGAGGGATGGATGAATCAATCAATCAATCAAAAGATCTTTACAAAAGGAAAATCATAACTGCTATGATAATGCTGAAACATAGCAAGATTGCCATAGATGGTGTCACTGGAATAACATTAAAATATGGATGTGGCATATTTAGGAAGTGTAATGCTTATGGATGAAGGCTGCGTCCATGCTGATTATGCTACTGTTTGTCTATACGTGGGGAATATTAGAGAGAGCAAATGCAGAAACCTACTGTGTGTTTGTGTGTGTGTGTGTGTGTGTGTTAGTGACAAGTTAAGGGTGCATGGTAAAGTGGTTGACAGAATTCTGATTGAAACGGTATGAGAGGTGACATTGAGTATAATTTGTGCTGCAACTTTATGTCAGATAAGGAAGACCGTAAGCAGATCAGATTTTTGCTCTTTAATTGGTCATTGAGAAAGGTATAGGTGTGAGAAAGACAATTTACCATGTGTTTGCCGATTTACAGAAAATACAGGATGAAATGATATTCAAACGCTTGGATTATATATATTGGTACATATATTGGTACATATTTGCAGCTGAATCTTAGTTGCTGAATTTGGTAAGAGCAGTAAGCGATGGAAAGCCAGACATGTTTGAGAAGAAAGGGAATGCTTAAGGAATGATTCAACAGTGAATATGGAGAAAAACTAGCATGTGTGATGTCCTTTAAGCCAGGGGTCTCCAACCTTGGGAACTTTAAGCCTGGCGGACTTCAATTCCCAGAATTCCCCAGCAAAGCTGGCCGGGGAATTCTGGGAGCTGAAGTTCACCAGGCTTAAAGTTCCCAAGGTTGGAGACCCCTGCTTTAAGCTGTTTATGTATTTATGAATAAATGTGTAAGTAAGTCAGAATGCTATTGAACACAAAAGAAGGGGATGGCTAAATATGAAATAGACAGACAGACAGACAGACAGACAGATAGATACCATCTTTTCTCAAAAATAAGACCCTGTCTTATATTTTTTTGAACCCCAAAATAGGTGCTTGGCCTTATTTTCGGGGAGGTCTTATTATTTTGGGGAGCATGGAGTAAGACGGGGCTCTTCTTGCCGTCTTACCTGATTTCCAGCTCTGTCTCCCTAACCCTAACCAGATGAAATGGTGGGGACTGGCTGTGCATGCATTTAAATATTTTCGAGGAAGGCTTATTTTAGCGCATGGGGTCAAAAGCCCGATTGAGCTTATTATCAGGGGATGTCTTATTTTTGGGGAAACAGGCAGTGGTAGGATTCAGGCAGTTCACACCACTTCAAGAGAACCGGTTGTTAACTTTTTGAACAGTTTGGCAAACTGGTTATTGGAAGAAATCATTAGGCAGAGAACCGGTTCTTAAATTACTTGAATCTCACCACTGGAAACAGGATGGATGGATGGATGGATGGATGGATGGATGGATGGATAGATAGATAGTTTTGCAATAGTAGCGAATATCTGTAGCTCGGGTATAGGATAAGGATGAAGGTTCATTCTCTGAGCTTGCGGGTTGGTTTCCAAACATTTCATTTCCAGGCTAGGTAACATCCTCAGCGGAGTTTAGGGATACCGGTATTCTTCTGTTTATAAGGACTTCAGTTGTGGATGTGTCAAGTGTTGTGATGGGTCAGCTGTCAAGTCATCAGTGGGTCTTGTGATGGGGAGGTCATATCAGCACAGGGTTATGGGGTGGTGAACTGCTGGTGAGGGGGAGTTGCATGGGTTGGTCGAGGGTCGGTGCTGTCTCTGATTGGCTGTGTGGTTGAATTCTGAGAGGTTCGTAGGTCAAATGTGTCTGTTCATGGAATTGCTTGTGGAGTGCCAGGCTTCGTGTGGCTCAAATTGAACTGGTGCTGTTTGGTGTCGATGTGGATAAAGATTAAGGATTTGGGATCGTGGCGTTCGGCTGCCAGCCGGTGTTTGTGGATCCTGGTTTTTAATTGACATATTTGTCCCACGTAGAATCCAGTTACAATAGTTACAGTTGGATTTTGTAGATGACATTGTTTCTTTCATCCTTCTAAATGATAGATGGTGTCATCGACGCAATGAACATTAATTTGGGCAGACTCCAGGAGACAGTGGAGGATGGGGGGGGGGTCCTTGCGCGCTATAGTCCATGGGGTTGCGAAGAGTCAGAGACGACTTAGTTACTGACAACAACAACAACAACAACAACAAAAACCAGCACGCTACCTGGGGAATTCTGGGAGTTGAAGTCCACGCATCCCAAAGTTGCCAAGTCTGAAAAACACTTGGTTAGGCTAGGAATGTGACTGTGTTTTGGTATGCAGAGAACGCCGTGTTCTTTGCCGCAGACATTAAAATGCATGATGCAATAAAGAATGTGGATCTAAAAGTTAAATGCATCAAATATATAAAGGAAGAAAGAAGAAGTTGAAAGAAGAAGGAAGACTGAGCAACTCGAGATCGGAAGGAGCTGATAAAATTCACAGAAAGTCACGAGTTGACAAGGTTTTTTTTTTTTAAAAAAATTAAATGATATTCAGATTAGAGTCATAAACTCTTTTATTTTGATTAGAGTGATATAATCTTCTATTCAGATTCAAAACTGACATTAGCATATGATTCTAAATTGTTGATCGCTGCTGTTGCTGCCAATACTAAGGAATTATGCTTGATAATAGAAAGTATTCAGTTTGTATCAGGCGCCGATAAAAAGATCAAATCCACACGTGAAGGTCTAATTAAAGTGATTATTGTGAATTATGCCTATGCATAGGAATCTTCCCAACTAACAGTTAGCACCTGCTTTAAATTAGATAGGGATCAATGGAATTCAAGCAGTTTGAACTTAGCTCACTTGTGGCTACATAGGGATTCCAGGCTAATCACTCTTTTGACTCCACCCCCAGGTTCTTCTTCTACAGTTTGTAGACTACAGTCTATTATCTGTAGTAGTATACCTGCAAAATGTCCCACACTTTTTCAGACAGGAAAGTTGAGAAACAGGCCCTCCTAATTAATTCAAAATCCAAATAAGACATCTTCATACGCAACACATTCAAATTGAAAATGTTCTCTTTTTTCGTTTCCCATTCTACCAATTTTAAGTTCTAGGAGTGTTATCATTCCAAATAATTTTTTAAAGAAACACCCAGTTGTTAACATAAAGTTGTGATTATTTCATGAAGATATTGCAATAGGAAGAAACTGAAACTTTAAAAAAAAATCTGGTAGTAAGTTTTAGCTGTTTTTATTCTAAAGAACCTAACTGGGTTTTGTTTTCCAATGGTAAAACAGAAAGGGTGGAGAGGATTTTGCCGTAGTATCAGGACTGCTCAGAGTCACTGGGAGTTAGAACAGCATATCAATAGGGGAAAAAATAATACAAGTAGCCCTTGATTCGTTTAGCGACCACTGAAAGTTACAACGACACTGAAAAAAGCAATATACAGTATGACAAAGTCATGTGATTGCCAGCTCCCAACAAGCAAAGTCAATGGGGGAGGGAAGTCGGATTTGCTTGACAATTGTGTGATTCACTTAACAACTGCAGCAATTTCCTCAACTGTCCGGAAAAAAAGTCATAAAATCAAACACAACTCATATGACCATCTTGCTCAAGAGCCGCGATGGCACGGTGGTTAGCGTGCAATACTGCAGGCTACTTCTGCTGACTACCGGCTGCCTGCAATTTGGCAGTTCGAATCTCACCAGGCTCAAGGTTGATTCAGCCTTCCATCCTTCCAAAGTGGGTAAAATGAGGACCCAGATTGTTGGGGGCAAGAGGCTGGCTCTGTAAACCACTTAGAGAGGGCTGTAAAAGCACTGCGAAGCGGTATATAAGACCAAGTGCTATTGCTATTGCTTAGCAGTGGGAATTCTGGTCCTAACTATGTTCATAAATCGAGGACTACCTGTAATACCTTTTCAGAATGAATAACTTTCCTGTCCCTACCAGTTACCTTGTGTTGTGACCCAGGCCCCAGTAGGTAGCAGGAAACTCAAGTCAGTGTAAAAACAGACAAACTTTATTAAAACAGCTGAGAATTACTTCATTCTCAGCATAGTTCAATTAAATTAAAGCAAATTCCTCCCAACACAAATTCCTCAGTCCTATCACCAACCTTGGACCAATTAGGCAAACTGCCAAAGGTCTTTCTTGGCAAAAGTTCAGAAGACACTGATACTAAACAAATGCAACAAGACGAAGCTATCAAAGTTGTTTTCCGGCAAAGAGCCCAAATGCCATTGCTGGTCTTTTAAGCCTTATGGGAGGGGCCAATCATCTCTTGGCCCTACTCCCGAGTTGTCTTCTTTGCTTGAGCTGCTCTTGCCTTCTGGCAGCTCTTCTCATGCGTGCATTAGGAACAGGCTCCTCCTGTTCCTCTGCCTCACTACTGTCAGCCTCTGGAGGCTCCGGAGTCCGCATCTCACTCCCCAATGGCCCTGGCCCCACTTCAGCCTCCGACGCAGAGCCCTGATCCAGGTCTTCCCCAGCCTCCAGGACTGGCCCACGCTGTTCCTCAGCCACATCGCTGTCCGACTCGGTTGCCAGCTCTGCAGGCTGCTGGCAGACCACAACACCTTGCAAGGGACGCTGAGTGCACCTTTAGCACAAATCTATTTATTTATCAGCACAAATAAATAACTAAAAAGAGGCTAACATTCCTCTTTTGTCTACAGATACCTATGCAAGGTTGAACGGTGCAGAAAGGCCATAGGAATAAGAATTTGGAGGCAACCTAGATAGGGAGAGAGAGAGGCCTTAAGACAGGATTTTCTCTCAGCGGCTGCTGTTGGTTTTGCAACCTTCGTCGTAATGTCACAGGATGTTACTTCCCATCTCTGCTCCCCAACATCCCATCTCTGCTCCCCAACATCAAGCAACATGTGAGACTTTGCATGATTATTCTTAGGCGGTTCAGACAGCCTCAGGTGATAGATAGCTCACTAACTAACATTCTCCTCCTGATTACGGGGGAGTGTGAATAAAGCAGAGCCGTATTGATTCACACCAATCTATGCATTGACTGTGCGAAAGCCACTTGCAATTCCCACCAGCATTAGGAAGAGGGAGGGATATGACCAGGCAAGTTGAGAAAATAAATTAAAAGAGGGTCAACTTTTCTTTGCTGCTTTTCTGGTTATTAATGGGCCGAGTGGGGGCTCGTTTATCGAGGAAAGGCAAAAATTAATTGACGCCAGCTTTCATATTATTACACCCCAGCGTGCCTGGTCACATTCTTTCATTTTTTTTAAAAAAAGTTGTTTTATTACGGTTTGCAGCGGCGGGCTGCCAAAGCTAGTGGTGTAAACAAGAAAGCAGGTCCATGAATAATGGGACAGCTGAAAGAGACGATTCCTTTGCAGCCTCAACTCAACTGTCTTAAGTGCAAGCGAAGAGAAAGGGGAAAAAAAGCAAATATAAACTTGGAAAAGATCACCTGGCAAGGAATCATTTTATGAAAGAGCAAGACGGGAACAGAGGAGCGATATTTCTTCATTATCCAGCTCAGAATTGCAGCAAAGAGTTAGAGGCAATAGGGACCGGGGCTAGATAATATATACTTCTGTCATCCAGAGTTTTCTGCATCTGCCAGAGGGCCAGGTGAGAAATCCTGCTACAGAAAGAGATCAATTTTGAGCTGAGCAAGAGCTTAATGACAAGCAGGATCCACCCACTGATCAGCTGAAATATGGGAAACTATAAATAACAGGGCAGCCAGGCAGACCCCACCACAGACTGGCATCTTAGCACCTGGATGAGACCTGCTGCAAATGACTGACCTGCTTATCTGCTATTAATTGCTTTATTTATGGCATTTGCTAACTTCTAACAGCAATTCTGGATTTATTTTTTTTCCCTTCCTCCCAGGGTCTAAAGATTGTTCTAAAGATCACTCGGTGTAGAAAGGAGTTCATGGAGGAGGACGATCCTACGTCATGCTTCTGCTTATTTATTTATTTTTGTTGCAAAAATGACCATATTGTTTTCCTCCAGAAGATGTTGCCCAGCAGACAATCAATTCACTAAGGTTGGAGGGGAAGAAACTTAAAAAGTGCTTTTCATTTTTTTGGATAAAAAAGAATCCTCAGAGGGTATCAAGCAGTGGCGTAGGGCTACTGCGTATAATGCTGAGAGTTTGCATCGTCATCGAACGACTGTGGCAAAGGAAGCAAGGGTAGTACCAATAGTAATGCAATTACTATCAGTCAATTGCATTACTTGAATTACTTGGAACTGCTTCCATCCTGCGACGATATCTGTAACGCCATCCGACATCCAGTTCGACTTATCCCAGGTCCTTGGGAAGGACTCGATAGGTACACAAAAATGCCAAACCCAGTCTGAACATCTGGCTGACTGTGCAATGAACAACATCAGTGCAATACAGGTAGTTCTTGACTTACAGCAGTTCACTTAGTGAAAGTTCAAAGTTACAACGGCACTGAAAAAAGTGAGTTATGACCATTTTTCACACCTACGACCGTTGCAGCATAGCCACGGTCGCGTAATTTACATTCAGATGCTTGACAACTGATTCACATTTATGACAGTTGCAGTGTCCCAAGGTCATGTGATCCCCTTTTGCGACCTTCTGACAAGCAAAGTCAGTGGGGAAGCCAGATTCACTCAACAACCGTGTTATTTATTTAACAACTGCAGCGATTCAGTTAACAACTGTGGTGAGAAAAATCGTAAAACTCACTTAACAAATTTCTCACTTAACCACATAAATTTAGGGCTCAATTGTGATTGTCAGCTGAGGACTAGCTGTACGAATTGCAGGATGCAAAAATTTTGTTACCCGGTGAAATAAGGAGACTGATCATTAAGAAAAATAAAAGCAAAGTGAACTCCAAACTCTCGACCCTGGACATGGAACGCTGGATAGAAACTAATGAAAGACAGAAGAAATCAGGAATTAAGGAGAAACTTCCTAACAGTGAGGACAACTAACCAGTTGAATGACTTGCTTCCAGAAGTTGTGGGTGCTCGAACACTGGAGGTTTTTAAGAAGAGACTGGACAACCATTTGTCTGAAATGGTATAGGTTTCCTGCTTCAGCAGAAGGTTGGACTAGAAGACCTCCAGGATCCCTTCCAGCTCTATTCTGATTGAAACTCTGCAGAGTATCTGTCATCACCGATCTAGGCAGATCAGCTTATGAGATTTCAGAAGAGGGGACATTTTTCCTAATTCTATCATATGAAAGTGTCCAAGTTATGGGGGAAAAAGAGGACACATGATTGCCTCCAAAACAAACCTACCAGGGAAATGCATGCATATATCAGTTACCCTGCCGACAAAAGTGTGTATAGTCAAGGCTATGGTTTTCCCAGTTGCAATGTATGGCTGTGAAAGTTGGACCATAAGAAAAGCTGAGCGCCAAAGAATGGAGGCCTTTGAACTCTGGTGCTGGAGAAGACTCTTGTGAGTCCCTTGGACTGCAAGGCGATCAAACCGGTCAGTCCTAGAGGAGATCAACCCTGACTGCTCTTTGGAAGGCCAGATCCTGAAGAGGAAACTCAAATACTTTGGCCACCTAATGAGAAAGAAGGACTCCCTGGAGAAGAGCCTAATGCTGGGAATGATTGAGGGCAAAAGAAGAAGGGGACGGCAGAGAACGAGGTGGCTGGATAGAGTCACTGAAGCAGTCGGTGTGAGCTAAAATGGACTTCAGAGGATGGTAGAGGACAGGAAGGCCTGGAGGAACACTGTCCATGGGGTTGCAATGGGTCGGGCATGATTTCTCAACTAACAACAACAAATCACGTAAAAGTGTCCAAGTTATGGAAAAAGAAGAAGACATCTGCTCGCCCCCAAATCAAACCTACCAGGCAAATGCATGCCAGTATAGTAGTTTGCCCTCAATCAACCCCTTCCCTCTCGGTTTTGCACCTAGTCCCGAGAAGGACTCCTGCAGCTACTCACGGGGAGAATCCCCTGCGTGAAGAAAATGTGTTGTCAGCCAAAAAGGGGGAAGGGGGAGAAGAGAGGGAGGAAATTCACCCAAGGCCGATGCTGGAAAATATCAACCTCATTGAATTCTGACTCTAGCAGCACAGCCTGTGAGTGACACTTGTCAAGGGAGAAGATTAGCTCGTGGATGCTTCTTGGCGCATGCATAAAGGTGTCTATTGTGCCGGGAGGGAAGGGAGTAAGAATGAGGAAGAGCACATCCAGCCTGCCTTTGCAAGGTGCGATGGCCCCTAAGATGGGGGAGGCCGCCACGGAGGCCGCCACGAGAGAAAGCCCTAAAGACGGAAACCGGCAGACAAGGGAGGGCCTGCGAGTGAGGCCTTCACAAAAAGATCCAGGCGTTTTAAGACAAACGTGGCAGGAAAGAGGAGACGGGAGGTCGGTCGCACAGCAGGAGAAAGAGGCAGCAATTGTCTCTGGCTTTGGCAGGCGGCTTTTCCAGTTCCTTCCCTTCTGATGGATGGCATTTGCAAAAGAGCTCAGCCAAAGGAGTGAAGGAGGACGGGGCGCTGACGATTAGCATGGTGCAGAGACGCATACAGAAAAAAGGGAAAGACCGGCCAGGGAATCTGAGGACTCAAAAAATACGTCCTGTATGCTTATAGCTCTGGTCTCAGTACCCAGCGCCGCGAAATTTGGAGCCGGTTCAGGTTTCCGTTCTTGTAATTTTTTTTTTAAAAAAATGTAGGATTGATTGGTTCCTGTCCGATAATGCAGGCAGGCCTTGACTTGTGACCAGGATTTGAGCTCAAAATTTCTGTGGCCAAGTCAGGCATTTGTTGACTTGAGTTTTGCTTCGGAATATCCCGCAAGAAATACCGCTTGCCTGAAGCAAGTACTAATGGGGCCGCAAAATAGACAAAGTACTATAAAAATGAAGAAGCAAAAGTGCTTCGAGCTTTAGAATTCAAATAGAGAAGCGTTTGCCAAACAACACCCAAGACCAAAAAAAATAAAATAAAAAAAATCTGGACAGCAGAACAAGAGAGAAAGAACTGAAGAAAATCACAAAATACCAGCAAATAGAAGTAGAACGACTGTGGCAAAAGAAAGGAAAGATATTATCAATGGCAATAGGCAACTTGTGTACAATTTCCAAACATCTGGGACACCACGGGGATTGACTGTGACCAAGGCTCAGGGGAGACCTGAGAACCGCCCAATACTTGGAGGGTTATCACAGGGAATAGTATGTCAATTTATTCTCCATAGCATCAGAAGGCAGGACAAGAAATAATGGGTGGAAGCTCCTTGGAGGTAGATCCAACCCAGAACTAAGGAAGAATTTCCTGATACTAAGAACAATTAATCAGTGGAACAGGTTGCATCCTATGACTGTGGGTGAGCCATAGCTGGACATTTTCAAGAAAAGACTGGACAGCTCTTTGTCAAGGATGGCACAAGGCAGGGGTGTCAAACTCAAGGCCCAGGGGCAGCAACAAAGATGATGAAGGGACTAGAGGCTAAAACATACAAAGAATGGTTGCAGGAACTGGATGTGTCTAGTTTAATGAAAAGAAGGACAAAGGGAGACATGATAGCTAGTGTTCCAATATCTCAGGGGCTGCCACAAAGAAGAGGGGGTCAAACTATTCTCCAAAGCACCTGGGGTCAGGACAAGAAGCAACGGATGGAAACTCATCAAGGAGAGAAGCAACTTAGAACTAAGGAGAAATTTCCTGACAGTGAGAACAATTAATCAGTGGAACAACTTGCCTCCAGAAGCTGTGAATGCTCCAACACTGGAAGTTTTTAAGAAGAGGTTGGATAACCATTTGTCTGAAGTGGTGTAGGGTTTCCTGCCTAGGCAGGGGGTTGGACTAGAAGACCTCCAAGACCCCTTCCAACACTGTTATTCTATTTCTGACCGCAGGGCCATCCTGGAAACAGCGAAGGACCGGCCTGTAGTGCCTCTGCCAGTGAAAATGGAGCTCGGGAGGGCCGCAGGAGGTTGTCGCTGCCCTCCCAAGCTCCATTTTTGCTGGCAGAGGGTTGCAGGAGGCAGTCACAGCCCAAAACAGAACTCGGGAGCCCATTTTTGCTGGTAGAGTGCTTGGGCCACCACATGAGTGATGTTAAGCTGGCCACGCTCCTCTCCCCGCCCCCCCAGGTCAAACACAACGCTGATGCGCCCCTCAGTGAAATCAAGTTTAACACCCCTGGTATAAGGACTCCTGCCATGGGTGGGGGGAGGGGGGAGTTTGACTAGAAGTCCTTTATGGTCTCTTCCAGCCCAGAATCACAATAGCAAAAGGCAGCTTTACTTGGCAATCCCGCAAGAATACTTTTTTTTATGACAATACCTTTAACATCTGCCTCTCCTAGGTCTTTGGGAAGGACTGGATAGGTGTCTCAACAACTGGCTGACCAACCACCATCATCATCATCCTATGACAGGGGTCTCCAACCTTGGCAAAGCTGGCTGGGGGATTCTGGGAGTTGAAGTCCTCCAGGCTTAAAGTGGCCTAGGTTGGAGACCCCTGTCCTAAGAAGTACAGTTCACAAGGGAGATTGACAATTTCAGCCTGAGAATGCGGAAACCCTGTAATTCTCAGGATTCTTTGGGAAAAGCCAAAGAATTTAAAATCTGATTGTGTCAAACGTAACCTATCCCTGCTCCTTCATGTCACGAAGATTAAGATTCCCGGGAAGCGAACTCGCGCGCCAGGGTTGGGCGTCTGATTAGATACCTCAGAGTAAGTGTTTACCCATCACAATTTTATCATTTCTGTTCACTAAATGATTGCAATCAGAACTTGTAACCACAATTATTAACGTGCCATTACAAGCTCAGCGCAGAGCGCCAGGAAGGCACCTCACACGGAGCCTTCTCCAAAATTAAAAATGAATATCTGCTCCCCTCATTTAACATGCAACAGCAAATTCTCATTTAAAAAAAAAACATTATCACGAAGGAGCTTTTTTTTTTGTAATCGCTGAACATTTTCTGTTAGTTTTATCAAAAAAAAGAGAGAACAATTTCTACTACAATATGGATTGCCAGCTCATCGTCTGGAGGTGGGGGAAATGGGGAGGGGGGATAGCTTGGTATTGCGAGCTGTGTTAATGCAGGCGGCACCTGGACTCTGTTTGGCAACCAATCTTCGTTTTATTTTATTGGCATTTTGAACTCAAATCAAAAGCCCGAGTAAATAACGATGCCCAGAAAATGGAAAGTCTCGCACTTGTAAACATCTTGGATAAATTTAGAGATTATATAAACACCTGAATGAGGGTGGATCTTCAAGGAAGAAACTCTAAAATCCATCTTCTGTCGCCTCTTTGCTGCTTTTGGGTCAATTTAGACAAACAGAGTCTCTAAACATTTCATGTTAAATTCACCCGATGCAGGCTCTGCATTGGATTAGCAGCCTACTCTGGAATTAAGTTATTTGAGGGGCTTAAATCCAATGTACCTTAAAACTCAAACCAGACTTCATTTCATTTCAAATGAGGCATCGGCAGCTGTTTCCAAGACCCCCAAGCCAAGAGACATTGTCCAGACAGAGCTTTTCCTGTAAAAGGGAACTAATAGATAAGCAGAGTCCTTCAGTTGAGGCTGGAGAAGATGCTCAAACCGGTGACCTTGACAATGCGTAACAACTACAAAACTGCCTGGTTCCAGACAAGAAATACATTACCTCTTTTCCTGCACATACTCTTGATTTCGTCCCCATATTCTCCTTTTGCAAATTTAATTTACACACCATTTTCCGCATCATTACCTCCTTCATATTATCAATTCATCTTAATCTATATGCAGGGGACGGGGGTGGGTGGGCGAGCCACCCACGTGACCTCTGAATGCGCTGGATTGCAATGTGCACAGTCCTCTGCCACAACAGACCACGGAGGCTGGGGACGGACAGGAACGGAATGGAAACCCGAAACATCGGAGAAGTCGTAGGGAATCTGCTCCTGACCCAATCGATCCTCTCCCTCGTCTGTTTTCAGACTCAACCTCTTGATCTTCTTTTACCTGAGGCACTTTCAGATTTCCCACTAGCAAAGAATTCCCCATATTCGTACTGTGTGCCCAGCTGTGGGATTGTTCCTCGGCTGCACAATACAAAGGAAATAACGGTGACGATAGGCAAAGGGGGTTTATTTGAGGGGCTTCCACTAAGAGGAGAGGGTCAGGGGTGGGGTCCTGGGGGTTCGGCGTGGTTTAGATGATCCTCTAGCCAAGGATCGCCGGGGTTCAGCAAACCCCCAAATGCTACCCCTGGCTGGTCACGCCCACCCAGGGAGTCTCCACGCGGCCTGTTCATCATTCCAGGTAAGTGCAGGGGCCGCGCGGAGGATCTGGGATGGCAAAAAACGGGCCTACCGGAGATTCCAGAAGTCCAGAAACGGGCCACGCCTACCATGGCCATGCCCACCCAGCAACAGGCAGCAAACCTGTTGCTAAAGGACCTGAAGCTCACCCCTGGAGGGGTCAACCTATTTTCAAAAGCACCAGAAAGCAAAATAAAGGGGGGGGGAAACCTACTGCTATAGAGGGATGATAATTAATTAATTCAGAAAGGCACTAGATCTGCAAGTTTCTACTGTCAGGATTAATCAAGATTGAGAAGGGAGAGGGTTCTCAATCTCTGAATGACAATTTATAGATAACACTGTCGAGGGGATGACCCTCTTGATATGGTAGCTTCGCCATTGTTGAGCTTCCAAAGAGCTGCTGAATATACAAGGAGACAGCGTTGAAATACCAGATGTAGTTTCATAGAATTGGGCAATTAGAAATGGAAGGCCATTAGGCCGATTGAGCAGTGATCGCGAAGGGGCCGATAAACTTTCAATTCAGTTTGGATGGAGAGGACAAAGATAAAAACTTGAACGGGAAATCCCACCACATCCCCCACAGCCTTCCTACTGCTGCCTTGATGTCTTCCTAGTTCTGAAGAAGCTTCTTGGATGAGAAGCGAAAGATCTTCAAGGGAAGGCAAAGTCCAGTTGCCTTTTGAAAAAAGCGCTTTTGGGGTCCTTCAGCTGCCTGTTTAAGCACAGCCTTGGCCAAATCCTGCTGTGCCAGCTGTCCCTCTTGGAGAAAAATCAGGTCCTAGGAACTGTAGAGGCAGAAATTCTGAAGGACAAATAACAGGTTTCATGAAAGATAGAGGAACTGTTAAAGACACCTAGTTTGTCAGCTGGAAAGCTGACAGCCCAGGTTTGAGAGCCGAGCACTGCGCAATGGGGTGAACTCCCGCCCAGCTCCTGTCCCAGCTCCTGTCCCAGCTCCTGTCCACTTAGCAGTTTGAAAGCATGCATGTGCACGTAGATAAATAGGTACCACTTTGGTGGGAAGGTAACAGCGTTCCATGCACCTTTGGCTTACAGTCATGTTGGCTACATAACCACCGAAAATGTCTTCAGACAATGCTGGCTACCTGGGCCAAGAAATGGAGATGAGCATCGCGCCCTACAGTTGGACACGACTGGACAGGGAAACCTTTATCTTTAGAGCAGAGGTGGAGGGAACTATGGTCCTTTTATGACCCGTGGACTTCAACTCCCAGAATTCTGGAAGTTGAGGCCCACGGGTCATAAAAGGGCCATAGTTCACCACCCCAGCTTTAGAAGAACAGGAGATCAGAGAGCTAAGATAAGGTGAATAATGAAAGAAGCAAAAGAATAAAGAGATTTGCTTTACTAACTAAGCAAAGTCTTTGATTGTGGAGATCATGCAACCCTAGAATATATTACGGCTAATTGATTTGCCAGAATGTCTTGATTATTCGTCAGAGGAATCTTTGCAATGAACCAGAAGCTACTGTTAGTTTGGAGAGTTTGGTTCGGCATTATCAAGTGAGGGAAATAAGGACACATAACTGTTTAACCTGTACAATGAATATGTTTATAAGATTGATTGACAGGATCATAAGAGATGACAACCGGAATAAAAATTGTGAGATTTTTCGCTAACACAAGATAACCCTTTTTTTGTAGGAAGAGAAATCAGGCTTAGAAGAGTTACTTATAAAAGTCCAGAGTGACAGTAAATAAAATCAGAGTTAATATTAAGATGATTATGGTAATACCAACTACTGTAGTATGCTTTGAGAATTCACATTTGATAATGGAACACAGATGTTACTATATATTGATCTTCTTGAGAACAAGAAGAGCTAAAATGAACAAAGCACTAGAGAAGTAAACAAGAGATTAACCCTAGTGACTGACTGCCTATTGAGAAAGACAACAACAAATTCATGAAAGATAAAAATATTGCTATGACAATAAAAACACAAGTTAAATCAACATCTCTTTAAATTGAGAAGACAGATGCCTTCAAAGTTTGTATTTAGAGATGAGCACTGGGAGACCGTACTTAGAGATGAGTACTGGAAGATGAGCACTGGGAGTACTGGGAGGGATGTGGTGGCTCAGTGGCTAAAATGCTGAGCTTGTGGATCGAAAGGTCGGTAGTATAGCGGTTCGAATCCCTAGCACTGCATAACGGGGTGAGCTCCTGTTACTTGCCCCAGTTTCTGCCAACCTCGCAGTTCGAAAGCACCTAAAAAATGCAAGTAGAAAAATAGGGACCACCTTTGGTGGGAAGGGAACAGTGTTCCGTGCGCCTTTGGCGTTGAGTCATGCCGGCTACATTACCACGGAGACGTCTTCGGACAGTGCTGGCTCTTTGGCTTTGAAACAGAGATGAACACTGCCCCCTAGAGTTGGGAACGACTAGCACATCTGTACGAGGGAAACCTTTACCTTACTGGGAGAATACAACAGACTGTCAGAAATGTGCCAATTTTGGACCTATGACATGAGTTAAAGATGGACTAGAAAACAACAATGTTGAGGGGGGAAAAGATCAACAGGTACGGTAAACCCAGATTATCAAAATGGTGAGCATTTGTCCTTACAATCGTCAGGGACGGGGCACGGTATCTAAATATTTAATTTGGTCAACGGAGAATAGTTCATTTCTTGTTAGAAACCGTGCTAATCAATCAAAGGAGCCTGCTAACTATTGTTCCTGTGGGTCACTGCTCCATTTATAGGAAAGCAAAGAATACCAGATGCACATCTCTTTAGCCACCATCCTTTAGAAGTTGATGAAAAGGATATGACTTTGTTGAAACTGCGTAGAATTATGGTGGATCTCATCAAAACTTCCGCTAGCATCTTCCCTACATGTCATTTTTTTCCCCCGTGGGCAGCTTGTAGTAATACATATGTGTAAATATTAATATGTCACTTGTCAAAGTTAGTTCAGGTATTCCAAATGTACCTTAGACAATGCCTAACACAAAAAACACCCCGAAGATCTAATAACTATCCCATCTGGAGGAAATAACTGATGAATTGATTAAATCCTACATTCTTAAAGAGTTTTGATTAAAACTGACGCAACGTCAACTTTGAAGTATTTAATATATTTTCCCCCAACCAAGCAGCCTGCGTTGCTTTCGAATAAATTCAGTACGTGAATCCGCTTTGCGAGGGAAACAAACTATTCCCAGGTCTACATTATGTGCTGTCTTGTGACGCCCTTCCATTTCTTCATCTCCGAGAATCACAGCTGTCAATTCCCTCACTGTTTATTATCAAATTTCCAAAATATTACATTTTTTATTATAGCCAAATCCACTTCATTGCATTTGACAATACAGATAATCACACACCATATGCTCCAGTATTTTGAACGCGATGTATGTTGACAGCAAGTTTTTATTCATGAAGCGTATTTCCATTCGCAGTTATGCGAGGAACGAAGCACCCATGCGATGGTTTATTTTTTTATTATTTTTATTTTTATTTTTGGGAGCTTAATAACAGATTAACAATATTGCAACTATGTGACGTTTCACTTTCCGCCTAAATGGGAAAGGTGTCTTGGCTGACAAGAGGAACTTTTCAGAAAGATACTGTCAACTTTGAAACTAGCCTGACTGAGGCCATCTTGGAGGCTTCAATGCTGCCACGATGGTGCTGAGGGATAGGGAGAGGGGAGTAGATATAGCTGAGGTTTGTAGCCAAAACAAAATAGTTTCCCCTGAGAACCAAGGACATTCCCACAGGTGGCTGAAGAGAGGAGGAATGAAGTTTCCAAGCAACCAGACAGTACCTTGATTGGACCATGTGATTGATTGTTTGGGAAACGGGGAAAACTTTTACTTTTAATTAGATGAAAACCGTGGGAACCTTTAGAGTTGGTTTTCACCAGCTTGTGCCAATATGATACATCCAATAAACTTGTTCTTTGAGGAAGTGCTTGCCTCAGAGTTCTGTTTGCTATGGATGCATTACTTGGAACCTTGACAGATACCCGATTCTAAGTCATGGCTTAGAATTAAAAGCGGGAAAAGGAGAAAGCAGGGGGAGAAGGACATAATTCCGTAATCCGTTTACTTATTAATTCAGTTTTGATGCTACCATCTCCTCTATAAGGTACACTTTCACAATGAAAGGGTATTGGGAAGAGATGAGCCAATGAGTACTTAGCCTTAACAAACTGACACAACAAGCTTTTGAAGAGCCCTGGCAGCGCAGTGGTTAGAGTGCAGTATTGCAGGTTAATTCTGCTGACTGCCGACTGCTAACAGTTCGATCCTGACCAGCTCAAGGTTGACTCAGTGTTCCATCCTTCCGAGGTTGATAAAATGAGGACCCAGATTGTTGGGGGCAATATGCTGAGTCTGTAAACCGCTTAGAGAGGGCTGTAAAGCACTGTGAAGTGGAATATAAGTCTAAGTGCTATTGCTATTTTTTATATCACATTTCCATCAGAAGCAGCTAGGGGATACAGGTGGTCCTTGACTGAGCAACTGTAATTGAGCACCCAATTTCGTTTGTAAGTCGTGATGGTCGTAAAGTGGTAAGCGCAAGGCTCTGCCTGATCTTACAACCTTTTCTGCAGTTATGTTGAAGCAAATGCCACAGACTTTAAGAGTTGGCAGCTGTGAAGCAAATCCATTGTACACTGTGGGACAGTTTCTGTAGGAAAACAGAAGTAAATGCTTATTTCTAGCAAATACATTGTAAATCACGCCCACATCAGAGATGGTATTCAACAGGTTCTGACCAGTTCTGGAGAACCGGTAGCGGAAATTATGAGTAGTTTGGAGAACTGGCCACCTCTGACTGGCCCCGCCTCCATCTAGTCTCTGCCTTCCGAGTCCCAGCTGATCGGGAGGAAATGGGATTTTGCAGTAACCTTCCCCTGGAGTGGGGAGGGAATGGAGATTTTACAGTATCCTTCCCCTGCCACGCCCATCAAGCCACACCCACCAAGCCACGCCCACAGAACCGGTAATATCTGGATTGTAAGCCCCATTTTCACAGTTCCATTGTAACTTTTAACAGTCGCTAAGTAATCAGTCGTAAATCAAGGACTCCCCATACGGGCATTTAGAGATGGCATGCAAATAGAAGACAGTGCTAGCCAAGGGAGCATCAAAAATAATGGTGTGCTTTATGCTTTACGAGACATTTGTTCGGCTCACAGTTTCACGCGAGACAAAAGCAAATCAATAAATCTTTAAATTGCTGGGTTTCTGTGCTGGGAAGAATCTCTGCCAATCCCATCATTGGATCAGTCGGGAAGCTGCCTTGATCCACGGGACTAATTTTCTTGACTAAGGAAGAGACCTAGGAGAAGCTTTCCTTTTCCATGAGTCCCAGCCCATTCATCCATTCATCTATCTTCTTGCCCCCCCGACATGATGCAAAAGTTAAAAAAAAACAAAAACAACCACTCCGAAACGCACTGTTCCTTCAACAGCTTTGCAAGGGGAGACTTCATGATGTTGTGGTCTGCCAGCAGTCTGCGCAGCTGGCAATGGAGTCAGACAGCGATGAGGCTGAGGTGAGGCCAGGGCCATCGGGGAATGAGGTGTGGACTCCAGAGCCTCCAGAGACTGATAGTAGTGAGGCAGAGGAACAGGAGGAGCCTGTTCCTAATGCACGCATGAGAAGAGCTGCCAGAAAGCAAGAGCAGCTCAAGCAAAGAGGACGACTCGGGAGTAGGGCCAAGAGATGATTGGCCCCTCCCCTAAGGCTTAAAACAGACCAGCAACAGCATTTGGGCTTTGCCGGAAAACAACGTTGGTAGCTTCATCTACATCTTGCATTTATTTTTGTGACTTCTGAACGTTTGCCAAGAAAAGCCTCTGGCAGTTTGCCTAATTGGACCAAGGTTGGTGATACGACTGAGGAATTTTTGTTGGGAGGAATTTGTTTTAATTTAGTTGAACTACGCTGAGAATGAAGTAATTCTCAGCTGTTCGAATAAAGTTTGTTTGGTTTTTTTCCACGGACTGTGATTCCTACTACCTACTTGGGCCTGGGTCACAATACATGAAGCCGTTCTCTTCTTTGGGAGATGACAAATAAATAAATAATAAAAGGCCGCAGCTTTCTGTAACACAGGACAAATGATTTCCACTCGATCTTGGCACTTTCAAGTGCCCCTCTTAGAACAATCGGGGCCAGTTTCATGCTTCCCCTAAGCCTTTTCATTTGCTGTAGAGATTTGCTCGGAACAACTGTAAACCCATCAGATCAGGTTACATTTGGAGGAGAGCGCAGGGAGGGGAGGGGGCAAGAACCCCACTCCCCTTATAGGAAATGGCCCGACTTGATCTGACATGCTTTTAATGCTCGTGGCTCAGCAGAACTCGGATCCTTTACCCAGCACATCTCTCAGATAACACTGTAAAATATATACAGGGGGCAGGGGACAGCGGGTGAGAACTGATCAAAGACGCATCAGTCAACAGAGAGGCAATTTCGGCCTTTGGTTCCAGCATAGCATGAAAGGTCTTTGACCTCTTTGGATGATGCAAACTGCATGGAATGACTGAAATGGCTAGAAAGACCGTCTCCTTAGAAAGCCGGGGACTTCTGTCTTCCCACACCCCTTCTCTTCCAGCCCTGAAGAATTAACAGCCTAGCGTTTGGTAACACATTTCCAGAAGTTCTGGGTTTGCCACCAACCTAGCAAGACAAGAGGAGACAGAGAGGCCTGGCATATTATTGCTTCTGAGGTCTTCTAAAACTCTGGAGCTGCTGACCCCATCTATAACTCTCCAGAGGGGAAAGATCAAAGGCCTTAGTAAGGCCACACCTGGAATATTGCATCCGGTTTTGGTCACCGAGTTACAAAAAAGATGTTGAGACTTTGGAAAAAGTGCAAAGGAGAGCAACTAAGATGATTAAAGGCCTGGAGACAAAAACATATGAAGAATAGAATCGATTTTTTTTATTGGCCAAGTGTGATTGGACACACAAGGAATTTGTCTTGGTGCATATGCTCTCAGTGTACATAAAAGAAAAGACCATCAAGAATTCTAAGGTACAACCCTTAATGATAGTCATAGGGTACAAATAAGAAATCAGGAAACAATCAATATCAATATAAATCATAAGGACACAAGCAACAAAGTTACAGTCATACAGTCTTAAGTGGAAGGAGATGGGTAATGGGAATGATGAGATAATTAATAGCAATGCAGATTTAGTAAATAGTTTGACAGTGTTGAGGGAATTATTTGTTTAGCAGAATGATGGCGCTCGGGAAAAAACTGTTCTTGTGTCTAGTTGTTCTGGTGTGCAGTGCTCTATAGCATCGTTTTGAGGGTAGGAGTTGAAACAGTTTATGTCCAGGATGTGAGGGGTCTGTAAATATTTTCACTGCCCTCTTTTTGACTCATGCAGTATACAGGTCCTCAATGGAAGGCAGGTTGGTAGCTGTTGTTCTTTCTGCAGTTCTAATGATCCTCTGAAGTCAGTGTCTGTCTTGTTGGCTTGCAGAACGGGTACAGGAACTGGGTATGGCCCATCTACAGAAATGAAGGACTAGGGGGTACATAAATAGCAATATTTCAGTATTTGAGAGGCTGCCATAAAGAGGGAGGTGGGGGGGTCAATTTATTTTCCAAAGCACCAGAAGACAAGACAAGAAGAAATGGATGGAAACTAATCAAGGAGAGAAGTAACCTGGAATTAAGGAGAAATTTCCTAACAGTGAGAAAAATCAACCAGTGGAACGATCTGCCATCAGAAGTTGTGGGTGCTTCATTACTGGAGGTTTTTAAGAAAAGACTGGACAGCCACCTGTCTGAAACAGTATAGATGTTCCTGGATGAGCAGGGGATTGGACTAGAAGACTTCCAAGGACCCTTCCAGCTCTATTCTGAGTAGTCCAATAGAAGATAATATATGTGGTTCAGGGTTGAACTGTGGAGTCCTGGGTGCTCTCTAAGTGTTCTGTTTCCCTCCCCCCAATACTCCCAGCAAAGAGTCAGTCAGAGGCCTCCTTTTCTCCTTTTCTTTACATAGATATATGTCCTGGCCACGTCTACCCACGGGCCTGCCAAGTTTCTGGAGATAACGAGGAAATTATAGATAAGGCCAGAATTACTCACGAATATATTCTTCCCTCCATTGATACAGTTTGCCCGCGCAAATTCATTGCTTTGTCCAAGACAAAAAACCAGGAAGTCCCGCCTCCTATTTATAGTCTCTGCAGATGTCACTGCATGACAATTATGACTTGGCTTTATCCCAACGCTGCTTGTTGTGACCCAGGTTCCTGGACCCAGACTCCTGGACTCGGATGATTCAGAAAATGAGGGAGAAGACCTGGCAAGCCCTGTTTCTCTTGAGCCCTCTCCCTCCCTGGCACCCACTCAAAGGGAGGAGGAGGGGCCGGCACGGCCTGATTCTCCCGGGCCTTCTTCTGATTTGGCAACGCCCCAAGAGCAGTTTTGGAGTGACGCAAGATTACGAAGACTTGATCGACGTGCGCAGCAGCGGAAGAGTTGGGACAAAGCCAAGTCATAATTGTCATGCAGTGACATCTGCAGAGACTATAAATAGGAGGCGGGACTTCCTGGTTTTTTGTCTTGGACAAAGCAATGAATTTGGCGCGAGCTAACTATTTCATGGAGGGAAGAATATATTCGTGAGTAATTCTGGCCTTATCTATAATTTCCTCGTTATCTCCAGAAACTTGGCAGGCCCGTGGGTAGACGTGGCCAGGACATGTATCTATGTAAATAAAAGGGAAAAAAAAGGAAGGCCTCTGACGGACTCTTTGCTGGGAGTATTGGGGGAAGGGAAACAGAACACTGCTTCTGCTGCGCGCGCCGGTCACGTCTGCGCAGTCTTGCATCACTCCAAAACTGTTCTTGGGGCGTTGCCAAATCAGAAGAAGGCTCCAGAGAATCCGGCCTTGCCGGCCCCTCCTCCTCCCTTTGAGTGGGTGCCAGGGAGGGAAAGGGTTCAAGAGAAGCAGGGCTTGCCAGGTCTTCTCCCTCACTTTCTGAATCATCCGAGTCCAGGAGTCCGGGTCCAGGAACCTGGGTCACAACACTAAGCCTGATTGTTTGCTTGCAGACATTTCATCACCCAAGTAACTTGCTTTATGATCATCATGACATGACCATAATGGGCAGGCTCCATCGTGGTCATAAGTCAAGAACTACTACGTAGTTGTATCAAGCAAACAATGTAGCTGTAACAAACAATGTATGTCACTAGAATGCAAAAATCACGAAACTGCATCCCACCTACTTCGCTCATGTCATGTGGGAAAATTCACTGAGAAAGCAATTACGTTTGGAAGAGTTAGAGGTAAGGAAACCGGGCCGTCAAAGAGCACAGTGGCTGGACACCATCAAAGCTGACACCTGCCAGAGCATAGAAAAACTCAAAGAAGCAGTGCATGATCCGAAGATGTGGAAAGACCCGAGCCACAGAATCACCAAGCGTCAGACTCAACTGAATGGATAGAACGTAGAATGTAGAATAATAAAGTTATAAGGGACCTTGAGGTCTTCTAATCCAGCGGTCACCAACTGGTGGTCCGTGGACCACTGGTGGTCCACGAGAAAATTTTGGTGGTCCACAGAAAAATTATTTGCATTTTTTATATTGCACTAAATCAGGGATCCTCAAACTACGGCCCCTGGGACGGATATGTGCAATGAACGCTTGTGTTGCTGCAGAGAGTCCCCACTTTGGGGTCTTTTTGTGTGGGTTGGAGAGGCAGAAATTCCAACTTGGAGTCTGCTTCAGCAACCTGGTGAAGGCTGGAGGGAAGAGCCTCTGGTGGCAAGGAGATGGTACCTGGCCTTGCACCCCCGCAGGACTTCCCTCTGCTTGGAAAGCCTATGCTACTAGTCTTCAGTGAAGTGCTTCTGCTGAGCCTCCTTCTCAGTCAGATCCAATTTGAACTGATCCAGCTGTTTTGCCAACTCTTTCTCGTGGTGGCTGTTTAGCTCTAGCAACTGCTTCCTGTTGGGGCCCTAAGGAGCCTGGGGGAACAGGCGAGGAGTGGCTGGGAGGGGAGGGGTGAGTACAGGCGCCCTTCAATGTGATTGACATCGAGTTGGCCATGCCCACCCAGTCACATGACCACTTAGCCACATCCACCCACCCAGTCATTAGGCAGTTTATATTAGTGGTCCATGGGATTTAAAATTATGAATTTAGCGGTACCTGAGGTCCGAAAGGTTGGTGACCCCTTTTCTAATCCAATCACCCGCTCAAGCAGGAGACCTTCTACCATTTCAGATAAATGGTTGTCCAGTCTCCTTTTGAAAGCCTCCAGTGATGGAGCACCCAGTTTCTGAAGGAAGGGTTGTAGTCCGCCAGCAGCCTGCGGAGCTGGCAGCAGAGTCGGACAGTGATGAGGCTGGGGAGGAACATGGGCCAGTCCTGGAGTCTGGGGAAGGCTCGGACGATGGCTCTGCATCGGAGGCAGAGAAAGGGCCATCTGGGAGATACATGCTGCCTCTGGAGCCTCCAGAGTCAGACCTCAGCGAGGCAGAGGAACAGGGGGAGCCTATTCCCAGTGTGCGCATGCGCAGAGCTGTCAGAAGGCAAAAACAGTTAAAACAAAAGGGACGACTCAGGAGTAGGTCTTGGAGATGACTGGCGTAAGATTTAAAAGAGGAGCAAAGGCATGTGGGCCTTTGCAGGAAGCAACATTGTTAATTCTATGCAGTTTAAAGTCTGAAGCTCTGTTTGATTCTGGACTCCGTGTGGCTTTGCTAATTAGGTCTTTGGCAGAGTGTCAAGGGAGATAAAGGTGGGTGATTATCATCCTTATCCCGGAGGACTCTTAACAACTATTGGGGACTCATCTGTGAATGAACAGAATTCACAGCTGTTAAAATAAAACAGATTTTTGGGGACTACCTTTGTGTTTTACTGATTCAGGAAACTTAGGTCAGAACAGGCAGCTGTTCCATTGATTGACTGTTCCCACCATTAGGAAATTCCTCCTAGATGGCTTCTCTCTTGGATGGTTAGTTTCCATCCATAGTTTCTCGTCTTGCCTTTTGGTGCTTTGGAAAACATCATGATGATGGATAACATCATCAACAACCACAACCTGTAGTTGATTCTGCAGCAGTAGCTCCCATGAAAACCCCCCTTTGCGTGCAACCCGCTTTTCTCCGATCTGCTGTGATAGTTTCCAGCTCCTTGCTTGCTTGCCTGCACACCCTCTTCCCCTTGACTCTGCTGCCAATCAAGGAGGTCTTAATGTGGTTTTTGCTGCAGCCTGGCTGTCGCTACCGTGGGGGCCCTGCATCTTGGGCCAAATCTGCTTCCAGCTGTAGTTGGACATGGTGAAGAGTGTCTTTTATTTGATTTTGCATATGCACTATGTGGGATACTTTTTCCCTTGGGGCGGCTTAGGAAGAACTGGAGTAAAATATAAAATAGGGACCAGATTCTAAGGAGCAAACCAGTGGATTAAAACATCCAAAAGCACAGCATCAAGAGAATCAAAGGATATATAAAAAAATGAGATGGACTTAATATGAATTCCACATCCTTGATGCCACGGAAGGAAAACTCTGTGCTCCAACAACCGAAGCCTTGAATTTAAAAGTCCTCTTAAAGTGATCTTAACTAACAGAAAGAATAATTTAGGAATAGTCAGACCTTTGGAACATAAAGCCCTGGAGTGTTTTGGTGTTCAAACGGCTTTTAACTTGGATTAACTGAGGATTCAAGGCCTAGAAAACAATTCCCCCAAAAACCGACATATCAAAGGAAAGGGAAAGGAAGTCCATAGTAGTCAAAAAGAAGAAACAAACCCCCCCCCCAAAAATCAAAATCCATAACGGGGCAATACTTTTCTGTCTTCATTCTGAACAATTTTAATCTATTTTGAATTGGTATTACCTCATAATCGTGCAATCATTGCGCAACCTTCAGTTGGCCTAATACATAAAAATGTCTGCCTGTGTATGTCTGTGCAAGTAATCCTCGATGTACAATAGTTCATTTAGTGACCATTCAAAGTTACAGCAGCACTGAAAAAGTGACTTACAACCGTTTTTCACACTTGTGACCACTGCAGTATCCCCATAGTCATGTGATCAAAATCCAACCGCTTGGCAACTGACAAAAATTTATGGCGGTTGCAATATCCAAGGGTCATGTGATCACCTTTTGTGACCTTCTGACAAGCAAAGTCAATAAGGAAGCCAGATTCACTTAGCAACTGTTTTGCTAATTTATCAACTGCAGAGATTCACTTAACAACTGTGGCAAGCAAAGTAGTAAAATGGGGCAAAATTCACTTAACGACTCTCTCACTAGTAACATAAATTTTGGGCTCAATTGCGTTTATAATCTCAACCAGCAAATGCTCAGTTTTACATATTGGAAAAAAGAACCTAAACACTAAGTACAAGCTTGATGGACATTACCTTACAGATGATCCCCACCCTGTTAAAGACCTTGGAGTTTACATATCAAATGATCTAAGTGCCAAAGCCCACTGCAACTACAAAGCAAAAAAGGCTCTAAGAGTTGTAAACCTAATTTTGTGTAGCTTCTTTTCCAAAAACTCTACACTACTAACCAGAGCATATAAAACATTTGCTAGACCTATTCTTGAATACAGCTCACCTGTCTGGAACCCATACCACATCTCTGACATTAATACAACTGAACGCGTCCAAAAATATTTTACAAGAAGAGTTCTCTGCTCCTCTGAAAACAACAAAATACCTTATACCACCAGACTTGAAATCCTGGGATTAGAAAACTTAGAACTCCGCCGACTCCGACAAGACCTGTGTTTAACACACAGAATCATCTATTGCAATGTCCTTCCTGTTAAAGACTACTTCAGCTTCAATCGCAATAATACAACAGCACACAATAGACTCAAACTTAATGTTAACAGCTTCAATCTTGATTGCAAAAAATATGATTTTTGGAACAGAGTTGTTAATGCTTGGAACACACTGCCTCACTCTGTGGTCTCTTCTCAAACTCCCAAAAGCTTTAACCAAAAACTGTCTACCATTGACCTCACCCCATTCCTAAGAGGACTATAAGGGGCGTGCATAATAGCACAAAATTGCCTACCGTTCCTGTCCTAATGTTTCCTTTCATTATATCAAATTAATATAGTTGTTACATACTTTTGCTCATATATATGCTTATATGATATGTTGTTGATTTATGTTGATGCTTGTGTATACTGTTGTGACAAAATAAAAAAAAATAAGTCAAGGATTACATGTATGTATGTATGTATGCATGTATGTATGTATGTATGCATGTATGTATGTATGTATTTGGGTGTGTGTGTGTGTGTATATACCACACACAGTTTGTACCTTACATTTACGATCTGGTTCTAACAAAAATTGGCTTCTCTCTCTATATTTTCTTAGAACCAGATCGTAAATATAAGCAACAAACTAGATTCATTTAAACTCAAAATATCTCTCAATCATACTTTCACCCCCTTTGGGGTACTTAACTGAGAAAAAACAATCACTATAATGGATTTCAGTATTTTACAGAGGCATGGCTTTTCACAAATATCCATGTTAAAGAGAAACTGAAGCGCTAAAGCCAAGGGCCTCAGGGCAAAAAACAAACAAACAAAAACCTGGGTTTGCATTCAAGTCTCCATTTATTTACTCAGAGAATGACTTTCATGGGACAATTTTTTTTCCTTGACATGGAGCAGACTAAAAACTGTGCCTCCCAGAACACCAGTTTTTACGAGACCGCAGGACTGTAAATACATCGCAGATACTAGCCATGTGCAAACTTGCCATAGTAAACACGTTGGCTTGATCATTAGAAGAGCAGCTTTGCACCATCCTTACCTCAGAGGTTTCCTAAAAGCTTGCTTTGTGGTTCATCTCCATTTGCATTTTATTAATTTCTGTTCAAATGAACATTGGGGACATCTATTCGAAGCAGGACATGCATTTTATTTAATAACCAGGGATTTTACATATCATTAAGCTACGTTTTAAAACTGAGATTGTTTCGGTTCTGCACGTTTTTAACAGAAGAACCTGTAGTTATAAGCGCTACCACATGGAATACTAAAAATACATTTTCTCTTAGATGTACTGAATCTCACTTCAAACTGTATTGAAGATTCTGCGCTTTGCTGCATAGCTGTCACGATGTCCAGTCAACCTTTTCTCTGCTAAATATACAGGTTGTTTATGACTTACGACTGTTGCTTAGCAACCTTTTCAAGTAACAGACCCTGAAAAAGGTACTTATAATCCAAATTCAAAGTTTTGGTAGCCACCCCCCTCAGGATGAAAACTGGTGATTATTTCTGGTTTCTGGCAAAAAAAAATAAAAAAAATTGCCCATAGTGAACAATGGGTTCGTTTAATGATTGGGGTGTTACCGCTTAATGACTGCTGTAAAAAAGTGATAAAATTTCTCGTGGTTGACTTTTAGATGACCCACTTAATTATGGATTCAGTTACGGTCCATAAGTTGAAGACTATTTGTATCAACCAACTAAAACTGTGTGCCAAAGAGAAATGTTGATGTAACCTACCTAAAACACATTGTGGGCCTTTTTCACACTTTCTTGTCCAACTGCTCTGCTTTCATCAAGCATATTTTCACTTCAAGTCAAGCATAGCCAATAAACAGGGAAGAAAATATTGACCTGGAGAGTATATAGTCACTGCAGGCGAATTCACTCTGAGATGATCATAGAGCTACTGCTGGAAAAAGCTTTATATGTCTCAAACACTATCTATAAACAACAAAGCTTGCAATTTGAAAATATACTTTCAACAGGATTCTGTTTCCATTAAATTGTGCCAGCCTCTTTTGTAAAGAACTAATATAGCGATGGCGAACCTATGGCACGCATGCCACAGGTGGCACGCAAAGCCATATCATGACACATGAGCTCAGCTTCCGGTCCCACTGGAAGTCGGCAAACAGGCCGTTTCCGGCCTCCGGGGGATGGGGAAGGCCGTTTTTGCCCTCCTCAGGCTCCTAGAAAGGCTCTGGAGCCTGAGGAGAGCGAAAAATGGGCCTACCGTGCCCAATGTGCCATCGTGTGCCAAAAGCGGGGAGCACCGGGGCGGGCACATGCGTGGGGGTTTGGTGCATAGAATTATGGGTGTGGGCATGCGTGCGTGTGACTACCCCCCCGTGCTCCCCCCGCTTTTGGCACGCAATGGCAAAAAGATTAGCCATCACTGATCAAATACAAGAGTGAGGTACCATGGCCCTTTTATGACTTGTGGACTTCAACTCCCAGAATTCCTGAGTCAGCCATGCTGCCTGACTCAGGAATTCTGGGAGTTGAAGTCCACAAGTCATAAAAGGGCCACGGTTACCCATCCCTGATCTAATAAACCAGTTAATGGTCAATTATAGAAGTTTGGAGTCAAAAGCATCCACCATTAGTACCCGAATTGTTCAAAGCTGCCAAAAATGTTATTTGTTCTTAAAAACCACTTTCTTCACTTTTAACCGAGGCATTTCCATACTTTTGTCCTTGATGCAATTGACTGCAATTTGAAAAAGTCTAGAGAAAAGTGGCAAAACTCCCTCCCCAATTACTTCAGCTATTTCACCAGGAAGAAGATTGATGAGATATGCCAGCTGGGATATATGGACCACTTGCAACCTCCACACAACTCCCTGCTTTGTATGGCAAACATTTAAAGAACAAAAATCAATCAGTAAGTGTGAAACAATTAGCCATTCTGTACACATTTCAGGAAAAAAAAATCCCGAGAGAAGGAGTACCTGTCAAGCTCCAAAATCAAGAAAGACGTGCTGAGTTACTTCAAAGCAGTTTCCTTTATTGTTCCTCGCTTATAGACAGAAATCTTGGCAAACTGAAGCAATTACTTGCATCACTAAAGATAAACTCTGAGGACTTCCAGGGAGGAGCCATGTTGATTCTCTTCTTCCCAGCCAAACTATCTAAAATTCTCTTGATCCTCTGGAACGCAACTCCTCCCACCTGGGAATCCAGACTACATTCTGCTACAGTACCTCAAGAAAACTGGTGGTGTCTCTAGCCAGAAAGAAGGCTTGTGTCAACTCGCAAAGCATCCCTGGCCTGCTCTCGAGTTGCCCTAGACAAGGGGGATGGGAAACCAAAGAAACAGCACAGTAGCCAAAGACAGATGCACATTCCAGACTTATCTCTCTCAAGGCTGTATCCCAGGGTTACCCACAGTGGAAGGGAGTGATCTCTACGACCCACAAAATTGCTCCGTTGGTTGAATGTGATTGATGACACACCCTGGGGGGAGAGGGGAAATAGGGTCATGACTTGGGCAAAAATTACGTGGGGTCAGAGCTGGCTTCACTTGGGAACATGCTGACATGAAACTCCTAATAAATAACTGGATTTCTTTTGAAGCTTGGCTCGAGGCGGAACCCTGACAACAAGCCAGTCTTATCTCTAACTACTTGAGTTACAACAGTTTATTTAGTGACCATTCTAAGTTACTACAGCACTGAAAAAGTGACCCATGATGGGCAATATCCCCATGTCAGGTGTCAAAATTCAGACACTTGGCAACTGATTTATATTGGGGTCCCAGGATCAACGTGTTCATCTTTTGCGAACATCTGACAAGCAAAATCAACAGGGAAGCCAGGTTCACTTAACAGTCTTTAACAGCTGCAGTGATTCACTTAACAACTGTGGCAAGAGCAATCATAAAATGGGGCAAAACTCACTTAACAACTGTCTCGCCTAGCAACATACATTTTGAGCTTGATTATGATCGTAAGTCAAAGATTACCTCCAGAGACTTGAATTATAATGTGGACATTCCTACATCAGCATGCTTTTGTTGGAAATGTTCTAGAGCTAAGAAGCAGTTGGGTGGGCCTGGAAAGACCCTTCCTCTAGTGTGCATGTCCTGAGGTGCTGCTCTTATTGTACCTCAATTTCTACAAAAACTACCTCGCATACCCAGGATGCATTGATTTCTGGATAGCCACAGACCAGTGGCTACTTGAAGATGTATAGACTTCAACTCCAGCATAGTTGGAGAATTACAGGAATTGAAATCCACACATCTTCAAGTTGCCATAGTTGAGAAACACTTCCATAAAAACAGTAGGTCCTGCAAACGTACAGATATTGGCTTGAAGAAGCACAGCTGCAAGCAAGCAACTAGATCTTTTTCATGGTCCCAAATGAGTGACCAGTAAGCTAAACTTACAAATGGTGGGAAAGACATTCAATAATGAAGAAAATAACTTCCCCAAAAGCGAACCTAACCTAGCTCTGACGATAAAACCTATTAAAAGTTGAATGTTGAGTTCAAATAGCCATTTTGTAGATGACTGGAAAAAGGAATTCTTCATAAAGCTGTAGGAACATTCCTTATGGATTGGGCCTATGGAGGTTTTGGGGAAGGTAAACTGGTCATGTGATAAGATTCAAATAAATTA
The DNA here is from genome assembly GCF_028640845.1 of Ahaetulla prasina. Taxonomy (NCBI): domain Eukaryota; kingdom Metazoa; phylum Chordata; class Lepidosauria; order Squamata; family Colubridae; genus Ahaetulla; species Ahaetulla prasina. Next base: position 12,534,882 of record NC_080539.1, read on the forward strand.
TCTGTTGTGATGGAACAGAAAGACCTTTACTAGATAAACTGTATCAGACACACACATGCATAAAAAGCTAGCAAAATTTACAAAATGTCAATATACTAACTTATTAAAAACTAATTTGGGCTAGACATAAAGGGTCAGCAAAACTGATTTCAAAAGTAAAGTTAAAAGGGGGAGGGGGGAGAGCAGAAAAAGTAATATCCTGACCAAGATGAAAGCCAGATGTGACCTTGAGGAAAAAAATGTTTAACTTCGTCTTCTGTTAAGGCAAGGAAAATCCTTTACTACAGCTGCTAACTCTGAAGCATGAGAACGAGAGCTACAAACATTCACAGTTGATATACAAAGAACTGTAGAACTTGTTGTTCCAAAGGTCTGTCTCCTGGTGGAAGCAGAGAGGCTGTGTTGTAGCCCGCCAGTGGCCTGTGTAGCGGGCAGCAGATTCGGATAGTGAAGAGGTTGGGGAGGAACAGGGGTCAGTCCTGAAGACTGGGAAAGGCTCGGACGAGGGCTCTGTGTTGGAGGCAGAGATGGGGCCAGGGCCGTCTGGCAGTTATCAGCTGCCTCAAGAGTAGACAGCAGTGAGGCAGAGGAACAGCTGGAGCCTGTTCCCAGTGTGCTCAGAAGAAAAGAACGGCTAAGAAATCAGGGTCAACTTGGGAGTAAAGCCACGGGTGGACGATGTATGGCCCTTCCCATAGGAAATAAAAGAGGAGCGAAAGGGGAGTGGGCTTTTGCAGAAAAAATATTTACGAGACTGCCTTCTGCAACCTATAGCCTCCCAACGACCTGTGCGCTCCCACAGAGTGGGCCTTCTCAGGGTGCCGTCGACCAAACAATGTCGGTTGGCGGCCCCCAGTGGGAGAGCCTTCTCTGTGGCAGCACCGGCCCTTTGGAATGAGTTGCCTCCGGGTTTACGCCAACTTCCCAACCTCCGGACCTTCAAGCGGGAATTGAAGACTTTATTATTTCACCAGGCGGGACTAGCCTAAGTGTATTTTAAGTGTATTTTAATTGTAATTTTAGGGGGTTTTAAGTCGGTCTTAAACCGTTTTAGTTTATTGCCTTGTTAAATATTTGTTTTTAAATTCTTTTTAAATTTGTTATTTATTCGCTGTATTTTAAGATGGCTGTTCACCGCCCAGAGTCCTTCGGGAGAAGGGCGGTATAAAAATTAAATTATAAATAAATATAAATAAATAAATAAAAAAACAATTTGTTCGTTCGGATGTTCGGTTCAGGAGTGTGAAAATCTGTCTGTGACTCTCAGAGACTCTGTGCCAAGTCTTTCCTTGCGTTTGGAAAATACGTACATGGCGGCTTTCAAAGCTAGATAAGGTCTGTGGTCATAAATTCACCTTTGAAAGACTGTTTGCCAGGTCTTTGCTGAATGTAGATGAGAGGAATTCACATTCATTTAATAAAGGGGACCAGGATTCTCCTTCGTGCTTTTTGAGGAAGCCTAGGTCAGAACAGGCTTTCTTTCACTCAGAGGAACAGGAGGAGAAGGTGGGCAGAGAGGCTCTGTAAACCTTTGAGGAACTGCTTAGTAAGAGGATAATAAAACACACTACTCATGTACTACAGAAGCATGAAATGCTATCATGGCAGAAAGGTAAGCTCTGACAGAGTAAACTTCGGTCTCTGCAAATGAGAGATAATAAAAAATTGAAAAATTATGTGCACTGAAACAAAAGAGTCCCCAGAGTTAGCCCTTTGATCCATATAAACTCAGGGTAAATCTACCATTCAGGCTTTTAAAACTCCCAAGTGTTATGGGTGCTCTCTCGTGGCTTTAGGACATCAGGCGTGAGACAGACAAAGATTGAATTCTCCAGCTTGTCGGATGCAAAGAGGGGAAGGTTTAGGGGCCCCCATTTTCCTTGAACTATTTAGCAGATTAGAACGGATTGAGAGAGGATCGTAAATATTCTGAAACCTAGAAAAAGGCATGCTTGAGTTATTTGGAAGACGTGTTATTGATCCTGTGGTATTTTGATGATCACTCTGTTTAGCAGTGGAAACAGGGAAGACATTTAATATTGGACTCAGTGGCAAGATGCAGGAAGGGATCCCTTAAGGAGTTTCAAAAGGTAAAGGTTTCCCTGTCTGGTTGCGTCTGACTTTAGGGCGCGGTGCTCATTTCCATTTCTTAGCTGAAGGAGCCAGCCTTGTCCGAAGATATTTTCCGTGGTCATGTGGCCAGCATGGCTCTACCCAGAGTCACACGGAACGCTGTTACCTCGCCACTGAATTAATTCCCGCTGTTACCTTACCTATTCACCTACTTGTATGTTGCATACTTTTGAACTGCTAGATGCGTAGGAGCTGGGACAGGAACAGGAGCTCACCCCATCGTGTGGTGCTTGGGTCTCGAACCTGGGCTGTCGGCTTTTCAGCTGACAAGCTCGGTGTCTTTAACCGCTGAGCCATTGTGGCCCTTTTTCATCCCGCTCTAAAACATCGAGAAAGTCCAAAAAACCCCCCCAAAAAAAACAGTAGCCCTGGAGAAGAAGGAGCTGGTAGCATGTAACTAGGAGGATCAAAAGAATCAGGAGACGGTCCCTCTCACTGGAATGGTCTTTTCCATTTCTTGGGTGATTTCCAGACTATTGGAGAAGAGCTTTTGCCAGAGTTTCAGGAACAAGACAGAGAGACCCTTTCTGCTTCCATGGAGGTGATAAATCCAACAGCTGTCTCCATAGGATAACCCAACATGAAATCCTACTGAAATGGATCCAGATAATCCATCTTCTTCTCTGACACAGAAGCTCAGCCAGGAAACTCCCTAAAATGGGAAGCTTAGAGACTAGACAAAAATTGTCCAGAATTTTTGGGTCCAGCATTTGTCTCTCGGAAAGAAGGTACATTGCAACTTCCACAACCTTCTTTTTCCTCCTTTAAATGATCCCATCCATCAAGTTCACAATCTAATCTTACCCATAATACCATAACAGAATAACTGAGTTGGAAGGCACCATGGAGATTTTCTAGTCCAACCCCCTGCTCAAATGGCTGTCCAATCTCTTCTTTAAAACCTCCAGTGTTGGAGCACCCATAACGTCTGGAGACAAGTCATTCCGCTGATTAATTGTACTGTCAGGAAATTTTTCCTTAGTTCTATTGTCTGTCTCTGTCTCTCTCTCTCTCTCTGTCTCTCTCTCTCTATCTACCTACCTACCTACCTACCTACATATCATCTCTCTCTCTCTCTCCCCTTACCTACCTACCTATCATCTATCAATCTATCTATCTATCTACCTACCTACCTACCTACCTACCTACCTACCTACCTACCTACCTACCTACCTACCTATCATCTTTCTCTCATCTATCTATCTATCTATCTATCTATCTATCTATCTATCTATCTATCTATCTATCTATCTATCTATCTATCTATCTACCTACCTACCTATCTACCTACCTACCTACCTACCTATCATCTCTCTCTCCATCATCTCTCTCTTATCTATCTATCTATCTATCTATCTATCTATCTATCTATCTATCTATCTATCTATCTATCTATCTATCTATCTATCTATCTATCTACCTATCTACCTATAATCTCTCTCTATCATCTATCTATCTATCTATCTATCTATCTATCTATCTATCTATCTATCTATCTATCTATCTATCTATCTATCTATCTACCTACCTACCTACCTACCTATCATTTAGAAGCCATCCATCTGCTCATAGAGTAAGGCCTGGAAACTGCCCCCATAAAGGGATATGAAAAAGGGAGGTTCCTTTCTGCCCCTCCCAACTATAGCTCAATCCGATATAAAAACTGAAGAGGACAAATGTATGTACCACCTTTTAAACCCTGCATTAATTAACATTTAAAATTAACTCACTCGTGCAATTTAAATCAGTGCACTTAAAATAGAATGCTCCATGCATTAACTCAGCATGCTACTGGAAACTGACCTACTGTACAGAGATACACCCTGGTTTTTAGCTCAATATGTTTTTCAACCCACATTTTTTTGCCCTTTCTGATTTGAATCCATTCTCATGCACCTCAGTTTCTTTTTCCTGAGCACCTGGGGACCTTCACCAAGGAAGACTGCATAGAAGAGGATTTATTTATTTATTTAGTGCAGGGGTCTCCAACCTTGGTCCCTTTAAGACTTGTGAACTTCAACTCCCAGCTTTGCTGGCTGAGGGACTCTGGTGGGAATTGAAGTCCACAAGTCTTAAAGGGACCAAGGTTGGAGACCCCTGATTTAGTGTATGGCATAAGCAACCGTCTCCAACCTTTCCAGCTCAGTAGGGGGAGAGGAGATGGTTTCATGCGTGCATGCAGTTTCAAAATGCAGCTTTGCACACGCATGTGCACACACACATACACTTGCCTACCACTTCGCAGCTTGGTTTCAAACGTCGATAAACCGGGGGTTGGCACAGAATATGTGGATAGCAGTAATAAAAATATATAAAGGGAGCACATAATGCAGTGGTACACATATGATGGAAATGTAATAATAATAATAATAACAACAGGGACCTTGGAGGCCTTCTAGTCCAACCCCCTGCCCAGGCAGGAAACCCTACACCATCTCAGACAGATGGTTATCCAACATTTTCTTAAAAATTTCCAGTGTTGGAGCATTCACAACTTCTGCAGGCAAGTCGTTCCACTTATTAATTGTTCTAACTGTCAGGAAATTTCTCCTTAGTTCTAAGTTCTAAGTTCTAAGTTTCCTTGATCGGTTTCCACCCATTGCTTCTTGTTCTACGCTAGGATGCTTTTCATTTTGTATTCATGTGTATTTCATTTTGTAAGGTAGGAGGAATTCAAGAAGTTATTTATGTTATACTATAGCAATGGCAACAGCAATAGACTTCTATACTGCTTCACAGTGCTTTTACAGCCCTCTCTAAGCGGTTTACAGAGTCAGTTTATTGCCCCCAACAATCTGGGACCTTGTTTTACCGACCTTGGAAAGATGGAAGGCTGAGTCAACTTTGAGCGGGTGAGAATCGAACTGCCGAACTGCTGGCAGCTGTTAGTACTGCATTCTAACCAGTGATTATAGATTACAGTGTTCTATATTAGAGTGCAGTACTACAGGCTACTTCAGCTGACTGCTAGCTGCAGTTCAGCAGATCGAATCTCACCAGCTCAAGGTTGACTCAGCCTTCCATCCTTCCAAGGTGGGTAAAAGGAAGACCCAGATTGTTGGGGAAATAGGCTGACATTTGTAAACCACTTAGAGAGGACTGTAAAAGCACTATGAAGTGGTATATAAGTCTAAGTGCTATTGCTATATATTAAATCTAGGCCAGTGATGGCTAACCTTTTTGCCATTGTGTGCCAAAAGTGGGGGGGGGAATGCAGGAGTGGGTGGGTCACCCGCGCACGTGCCAACACCCAAAATTCAATGTGCCCCATCCCCACGCATGACACCCCGCATTCCTCCAACTTTTGGCCCGCGATGGCACGGTGGGCCCGTTTTTCACCCTCCTCAGGCTCCAGAGACTTTCTTGGAGCCTGGGGAGGGCGAAAATGGCGTTCCCCACCCCCCTGGAGGGCGGAAACAGCCCATTTCTCGATTTCTGGTGGGCCTGGAAGACTCAAAAATCAGCTGGCTGGTGTGCACATGCGCACTGGAGCTGAGCTAGGGCAATGCTCACGTGGCCACAGATATGGCTCCGTGTGCCACCTATGGCATGCGTGCCAAAGTTTGCCATCACAGATCTAGGCTATTTATCCAATTAAGCACTGCTTTTTCTCCTGTATAAGCTCTCAAATGGCAGCTAATCACAATATGATCTGTGATGTCTGATGAGAGAACACTCTGGTCCCTCAACATTATTTATTTTGGTTGTAATTTATATTGCTGTAATTAGGTTATACCATACATTTTTAGTTTCGTTGTGATTTTTTTTTTTTACCATGGATATGATACTTATTGGCTAGGGAATTCTGGTTGCTGAAGCTCACAGCTTGGAGCTGCCATTGCTGAGGTTAAATAAAAGGAGGTTTATACTTACTTCTTGTGATTTTAGAAACCGACACTTTTTAATTTTAAGTGTCAGTTTCTAAAATCACAAGAAGAAGAAACAGACAGTATAAACCTGTGATGGCGAACCTATGGCAGGGGTGCCACAGATGGCACACAGAACCCTCTCTGCTGGCACTCCAGCCGTCGCCCTAACCCAGCTCCACCATGCATACGTGCGTGTCTCTCACCGGCCAGCTGGTCTTAGGATCTCTGCCGTGGATGCGTGGGGGGATGGGGCACCAATCTGGAAGCCAAAACGGGGTGCGGTGGGCCCCGGGGTGCATGTGCGGGGGACACACATGCATATACGGTGGGGCGCATGCATGAGGGGCACTTGCATTGCATTTTGGGCTTGTGAGTGCGCATTCTTTGGGCATTCGGCACTAAAAAGGTTAACCATCACTGGTATAAACCCCCTTTTTGCCGTAGCCGCTGCCTTATGGAATAGTCTCCCCTCAGAGATTTGAAGAGCCCCAATCCTGTTGACTTTGCGCACAGCTTTCAAAAGCTGGCTCTCTACCTGGGCCTGGGGCTCAGAATGTGTTAAGGGACCCAGTGCTTGGCTTCACTATTAATTCATTAATCATCACTGCTGCTGTTAGTACTTATTTACTTCGTGGATGTTTTTAACTGTTCAATGTTGTTTTTTTAAATTGTTTTAAATCGTTTTATAATGAATTGTAGGCTGCCCAGAGTCACTTGGTTGAGTTGGAAATCAAATAAGCAAACAAACAAATGAGGATAGACGGCACTTGCTTATGCCCAAATGTTGAAACATGGAGGGAAGCTTCTTCCTCCAGTGGTGTCAGGGAAAAAAGAAAAGCAGGCTGCGCCATTCCTAGGCTGCATGGCTGTGCCCAGGAAGCAGCCGCCATTTTGGGACTGGCCAAAATGCCTTGCTACTGCTCTAAAAATGGCGCCCGCTTCTGGGATGCAGCCACCTGGCCCAGAGATGCCAAGGGACAGAATGGTCTGCCCTCCTTCCCTAATAAGCATTCTGGAGCTTCAGAGATCTTCAAAAAGTAAGTGTGTGATGGGTGACAGGGATGCTGGGGAGAGGCGGGTGGCACCGTGGGTGGGAAACAGGTCCAAAGCATGCAGGGACCCAGCAGGACAGGTGTATGTGTGGGGGGAAGGGATGATGGCTTAGGGCCTGGGTACTTACGGGACCGCCTGCTGTTACCGCATGCCTCCCACCGACCCGTACGCTCTCACAGAGAGGGACTTCTCAGGGTGCCGTCTGCCAAGCAAAGTCAGCTGGCGGCCCCCAGGGGAAGGTCCTTCTCTGTGGGGGCTCCCACACTCTGGAACGACCTTCCCCCGGGTTTACGCCAAATACCTGACCTTCGGACCTTCCGTCGTGAACTGAAGACACATCTTTTCATTCGCGCGGGGCTGGCTTAAATTTTATTGATTTTAAATTTTCTATTAATAATTTTAAATGGGGTTTTAGTTTATTATATATTTTAAATTTTTAGGCTAATTATAAAATAAGTTTTTTAATTTGCATTTTAAATTGTATATTGTATTGCCTGTTTTTACTTTGCCTGTACACCGCCCTGAGTCCTTCGGGAGAAGGGCGGTATAAAAATCAAATAAATAATAATAATAATAATAATAATAATAATGATGATGATGCTGCAGAGTTCCTGCGGTTGGTTATAAGGATGCATGAGTCTGGGTATATTGTGGTCTGTCAGCAGCCTGCGGAGCTGGCAACGGACTCAGATAGCGATGAGGCTGAGGAAGAACATGGGCCAGTCCTGGAGGCTGGGGAAGGCCCAGAGGAGGGCTCTGCATCAGAGGCTGAGGTGGGGCCAGGACCATTGGGGAGTGAGGTGCGGACTCCAGAGCTTCCAGAGATTGACAGTAATGAGACAGAGGAACAGGAGGAGCCTGTTCCTAATGCACACATGAGAAGAGCTGCCAGAAGGCAAGAGCAGCTCAAGCAAAGAGGACAACTCGGGAGTAGGGCCAAGAGATGATTGGCCCCTCCCATAAGGCTAAAAAGACCAGCAACGGCGTTTGGGTTCTTTTCTGGAAAACAACGTTGATAGCTTCGTCTTGTTGCATTTATTTTTTATCGGTGTCTTCTGAACTTTTGCCAAGAAAGGCCTTTGGCAGTTTGCCTAATTGGACGAAGGTTGTGATAGGATTGAGGAATTGTGTTGAGAGGAATTTGCTTTAATTTAGTTGAACTACCCTGAGAATGAAGTAATTCTCAGCTCTTCGAATAAAGTTTGTTTGTTTTTACACTAAGTTTCCTACTACGTACTTGGGCCTGGGTCACAACAGGGGGTCCTGAAGCATCCATATCTTTGAAACACAGTAGTAAACAGTTTTGGGGGAGTCCATCGTAACTTTGAATGGTTGCTAAGCGACCGGGTTGTAAATTGAAGACTATCTGTACCTCAGTGCTCTCCAGACATATAGTATTGAGACTTCTAACCTCAAAATTTCCAGTCAGCATCCAAACAACTGAATACTTAGCTGCATCGCATACTTGAATCTGTAGCCACCTGGCTAAATTGGAGGGGGAAAAAACCCAGAGCAGAGAGGGTAACTCAGCCAAAAATACCATTATGATATAATACTTCCAGGTTAGGCCTCTGATGAGCAATATTTCATTTAACAGGTTTGGGAATGGAATTCAAACAAGCTTTAAGTCCATCCGTAACTTGTATATTTGTCTCTTATTCCTTTTAGTGGTGCATTGCCAAATCTATGGGATTCCCAACAATTTATAATCAAAAATAATAACTAAAATATCCATGGTAAAAATCATAACAAAACTAAAAATGCATGGTATAACCTAATTACAGCAGTATAAATTATAACCAAAATAAATTAAACCAATATAAAAATCATTTTAAAAAGCCCTACATAATTAATAGCAATAAGAGCCAACACCGAATAAACAAACATTGAATAAACAAATCATAAGTCATAAATAAAAGATGACAACTTAATACTTACTACCAACTCTCCCCAGAAAAATTCAGTCTTAATTAACTTCTGGAATGCTCTCATGCATGACTTTCTCAACCTTGGCAAAGTGAAGACGTGTAGACTTCAACTCCCAGAATTCCCTGGAGAACAAGGTTGGCTAGGGAATTCTGGGTGGTTGAAGCTCAACACAGATTGAAACTGCCATTTCTGAGAAACACTGCTCTACCAATGTGCAAGGATTAATTTTAAAAGGGAGGGGATGGGGACTGTTTCTTAATCCTGGGGATACAATAGAAAAGCAACCTCTCTGGCCCAGCTCCCCTTCTTTCATGAGTACAAAGAATAATTATTTCTCCTCGGACAAATCTGCTAGTTTAGATGATGACCAGAGACACAGGACCTATAAATTCCTAGATTTAGATTCTGTTTGGAGACAGCAGTCCTGAGATATCGAGGGTTTATAGCCAAAGTCAACACTTTGAATTGTACGGAATCTGTAACACAGGTGTAATACGTTTTTGGCAGGTAACATCTTCCTATTGCAACAACCACCTGTGGAAACAGCATCCCCCAAGACAGCCACCCGGCCAGACCATCTGGCCTTTTGAAGTTCCGGATGTTCCCTCCAGCACTTGAACCAGAAAGTTGAACCTAATCTCTTGGATGGATTTGTTTTGGTCAATATGGCCTGAAGATGGAGTGTTTTTAGATCTGACTATCAGCCTTGTGGTTTTCCCAGTTGCAATGTATGGCTGTGAAAGTTGGACCATAAGGAAGGCTGAGCGCCAAAGAATTGAGGCCTTTGAGCTCTGGTGCTGGAGAAGACTCCTGCGAGTCCCTTGGACTGCAAGGCAAGCAAACAAGTCAGTCCTAGAGGAGATCGACCCTGACTGCTCTTTAGAAGGCCAGATCCTGAAGGTGAAACTGAAATACTTTGGCCACCTAATGAGAAGGAAGGATTCCCTGGAGAAGAGCCTAATGCTGGGAAAGATGGCGGGCAAAAGAAGAATGGGACGGCAGAGAACGAGGTGGCTGGATGGAGTCACTGAAGCAGTTGGCGTGAGATTAAATGGTCTCCAGGGGATGGTAGAGGACAGGAAGGCCTGGAGGAACGTTGTCCATGGGGTCGCGATGGGTCGGACACGACTTCGCAACTAACAACAAACCAGCCTTGTGAGGTAGTCCATGCAGGAAGACACGCACAAATGAACGAATTCTATTTTATTGTAAAGATACATTAACAAAACCTTGTAAGTCTGAGGGTATATTCCCCCACCCCTCCACACACCCCTCCACACACATACACACACACACACACACACACACACACGAGGGTAGAACAAGAAGCAATGGGTGGAAACTGATCAAGGAAAGAAGCAACATAGAACTGAGGAGAAATTTCCTGACAGAACAATTAATCAGTGGAACGACTTGCCTGCAGAAGTTGTGAATGCTCCAACTCTGGAAATTTTTAAGAAAATGTTGGATAACCATCTGTCTGAGATGATGTAGGGTTTCCTGCCTGGGCAGGGGGTTGGACTAGAAGGCCTCCAAGGTCCCTTTCAACTCTGTTGTTGTTACTTTGTTGTTACTTTGTTACACACACACACACATACATACAGACTTTTATTTTCCGGGGAACTAAGGAGGGTCCCTCCTGAGACCTTTGCCATACCCACATTCCTTCTATGGGCCAGCTTGATTTTTATCGGACTGTTCCCCTGGGTGCGGATCTTCCTTCCCAAAGGTCATTGCTACATAAAGTATCATCAGCAAGTGCTGTTTTGTGTCTCTTGGTTTGGGTTCTAATTCTGTGTGTTTTGATGTGAAAATGTACCAATTGTTCAAATAAATAAATAAAATACCTGCCAGTGACTGGGCCACTGTTTCTAACAAGTGGCTGGAAAACTTGCAGCTTCTAAGTGGTCATGAAAGTCACGGACTTCGGGATGGTATCTTTCTCCCTCAAGAGACAAACTGGGGCTGACTATGAGTCTTGATAAATATACAATAACTCTTGTCTTGGCTAAGGTCAGGCCCCAAAACCAATGAGAGAACCAACCCAGAACTAAGGAGAAATTTCCTGATAATTAGAATTATTAATCAGTGGAATGACTTGCCTCCAGAAGTTATGGGTGCTCCATCATTGGAGGTGTTTAAGAAGAGATTGGACAACCATTTGCCTGAAACGGTATAGGGTCTCCTGCTTGAGTAGGGTGTTGGAGTAGAAGACCTCCAAGGCGCCTTCCAGCTCGGTTATTCTATTATGAGGTGATTCTTTCAAGCTAAATTCTTTATCGTCTTCACGTCTATAGACAGAATCTTGCCAAACTGAAGCATCTATAGACAGAATCTTGTCAAACTGAAGAACTATTAAGGAGGGTCTGTCTTCACCCTCTTTCTTTCACGCAAATTATCTGAACTGGAACCCACACTGCATTTTGGACATTAATACAATTGAGCGTGTCCGGAAATATTTTACAAGAAGAGTCCTCCGCTCCTCTGGTCACAACAAAATACCTTATGCCACCAGACTTGAAATTCTGGATTTAGAAAATTTAGAACTATGCCGCCTTCGGCATGACCTGAGCATAACTCATAAAATCATCTGCTACAATGTCCTTCCTGTCGAAGACTACTTCAGCTTCAACCACAACAATACACGAGCACACATTAGATTCTAACTTAAAGTGAACCGCTCCAATTTTGATTGCAGAAAATATGACTTCAGTAACAGAGCTGTTAATGCCTGGAATGCACTACCTGACTTTTGTCTCATCCCAAAATCCCCAAAACCTTAACCTAAGACTGTCTACTGTTGACCTCACCCCATTAACTCACCTGGACATAAACTGTTTCAACTCCTACCATCAAAATGACGCTATAGAGCACTGCACACCAGAACAAATAGACACAAGAACAGTTTTTTCCTGAAGACCATCACTCTGCTAAACAAATAATTCCCTCAACACTGTCAAACTATTTACTAAATCTACACTACTATTAATCATCTCATCGTTTCCATCACCAATCTCTTTCCACTAATGACTGTATGACTGTAACTTTTTGTTGCTATCATTAAGGGTTAAATGGTACCCTATGACCATCATTTGTGTTGTAAATGTTGTACCTTGATGAAGGTATCTTTTTTTCTTTTTCTTTTATATACACTGAGAGCATATGCACCAAAACAAATTCCTTGTGTGTCCAATCACACTTGGTCAATAAATTCTATTCTATTCCTAAGAGGTCTGTAAGGGGCGTGCGTAAGAGCACAAGAGTGCCTACCCTTCCTGTCCCAATGTTCCCTTTGGTTGTATTCATTTAGTGTGGTTATTTCATGCTTATACTTATAGATATTGTTGTGTTTGACTAAATAAATAAATAAATAAATAAATAAATAAATAAATAAATAAATAAATAAATAAATAAATAAATAAAATAAACTGAGTTGCCTCTTAATCCTCAGGAGCTCACCCCTTCCTTCCTGGAAATCCAGCCTACTACATTGGATCCTACTAGATCTGATTTCAACCTGTCTTCATCCCATCCAGATCCCCACAGAAATGCTGTTGTTGATGGTATTGAAAGCCTCGGAGAGGTTTAATAAAACCAGGAAGAGGGCACTCTTCCATTCAAATTCCTACAAACCACAACCGATGATGTCTGTAAACAACCACCCATGATCGATTGGTTCATGATTTCAGAGATAATTCCTTACCAGATTCCTCAACGGTTTCAACGAGGGCAGAACTTCTAATGTACTGGAAATTTCTTAAAAATTCAGGGAGGTATTCAGAGGTGTATCTGCCTTGAAAGCAGCCCAGTCAAACATCAGGTGTTGAGGACAGGAAATGCTTTATGACTTTTTGTGTCGTGTCATAAAATCCTTTATGGTAATTTTATGTCATCAAAGGCTTTATGGGGTTTACCAAATTTCAGCTCCACAGGACTCAAGGGTACTGGGTTTTTTGACGCATTCTGTAAGTAAGCCCATTTGAGGGACCTTGGTTTAAAAAAGTTTTGCCTTATGATGCAGTTTCACCCAGTTAAAAGTTACAGGCAGTGGTGGGATTCAGCCAGTTCGCACCACTTCGGGAGAACCGGTTGTTAACTTTCTGAGCAGTTTGGCAAACTGGTTGTTGGAAGAAATTATTAGGGCAGAGAACCGGTTGTTAAACTACTTGAATCCCACCACTGGTTACAGGCATAACTTTGAAGTTTTAAGTAGCATTCATAATAACAGAGTTGGAAGGGACCTTGGAGGTCTTCTAATCCAACCCCCTGCCCAGGCAGGAAACCCTACACCACATCAGACAAATGGTTATCCAACATTTTCTTAAAAATTTCCAGAGTTGGAGCATTCACAACTTCTGCAGGCAAGTCGTTCCACTGATTAATTGTTCTGTCAGGAAATTTCTAATAACAGGCTCTAACAGCCTGAGCTATTCCGGCTGCTTCTCTTCTCTCTCTTTCTCCCCTCCCCCCTTCTCTTAAAAAGAAAAGTAGTTCATAAAATACATGATGCAGTCTGCCTGCCAGGGAATGTTATTTTACTGAACGTAGGCTAAATCGTTAGGTAAAAGTTCCCCTCACACATATGTGCTATTTGTTCCCGACTCTAGGGGGCAGTGTGCATCTCTGTTTCAAAGCCGGAGAGTCAGCGCTGTCCGAAGACGTCTCCGTGGTCATGTGGCCGGCATGACTCAACGCCAAAGGCGCACGGAACGCTGTCACTTTCCCACCAAAGGTGGTCCCTATTTTTTCTACTTGCATTTTTACATGCTTTCGAAACTGCTAGGTTGGCAGAAGCTGGGACAAGTAACGGGGGCTCACCCTGTTACACGGCAGCACTAGGGATTCGAACCACCGAGCTGCCGACCTTCCCATCGACAAGCTCAACGTCCTATCCCCTGAGCCATCGCGTCGTTAAGCAGAGTTTATCTTTTTTTTTTTTATTTACATTTATATCCCGCCCTTTTCTGAAGACTCAGGGCGGCTTACAGTGTATAAGGCAATAGTCTCAATCTATTTGTATATTTACAAAGTCAACTTATTGCCCCCCCAACAATCTGGGTCCTCATTTTACCTACCTTATAAAGGATGGAAGGCTGAGTCAACCTTGGGCCGGGCTTGAACCTGCAGTAATTGCAGGCTACTGTGTTCTAATAACAGGCTCCTTACAGCCTGAGCTATCCACGGCTATCTTAACATTTCTCAGCAAGGCTGGTCTGTATAAAGCAAGCTATTGGTTTTCATCTGGTAAATGTCAAAGGATGTATTAGCTCAATACTAGAAACTGAGGAAACACATCACGACAATCAAAAGGGGCACATGGAACTGAGAACTGAGGACTGGGTTCTTGGACTGAAGCATTTGTACTTGAGACTCATCCAGCTTAGCCGATCTTATGAATGCCGTTTGCCGACTGCCAAGCATGGGGACTTCACCACTGTCAAGGTATAATATGGCGGTGTGCCAGGCCCAGAGTTTTCCCATTTGCTATGCCAGAACATCTACACACAATTTAATTGCATTATAATTTCAAAAGTGCTTTTCAAACTGGGAAAAAAAAAAGGCATTCCCTGATTAACCAGCGAAGAGCAAAATTGTTTATAAAATTGAATACAAAAAGCTACAGAAATGTAATTGGGTCGTTCTAGCACCTAATTTTCGAGCCATTTTCCCACTTGCTTAATCACGAGACACAAAAGGAGAGAGTGAATTGACTTCATACTAATTAGATTACTCCCTGTGATATCATGGCCCGTTATTCTAACTAGCTGATAGCCACATTTTAAAAATGAAACAAAAGGAAGGGTGGGGCGGATGGGATGACAACAGCTTGACAGTGGGATCCACTTATTCCAAAATTGGCTCCCGGTTTATGGAAACGACTGCAGTTTTTCACTCCAAAACCAGACCTTGCAATGGAGTGTGAGAGTCAAACAGCACCTTAGAGGGCAATAATAGGGTCCTACAAGCCCAACTCATACAGAAATTAGAGCTGGAAATATTATGCGTACTAACGATGCCTAATGACTCTGCAGAGTCAAACCTACTGGTTATATGGCAGCCAATATTCACTGCCTGGCACACTAACTGGTGTGTAGAATTACTCCTAAGAGTACAATCTGCTGGGAAGCTCCTACACACACACACACACACACACACACACACACACACACACAGAGAGAGAGAAAGATGGTTCTCATTCATGCTCTTGAAGCATACAAATGAAAAGATTTAGTCGACACAACGGCTGGCAATTCTGCGAGTCTAGGAACCATTCCCACCCTAGAACAGATCTTAACCTATTTTATTTATTAAACTGATACCCTCCCCGACTCCCAGCAACTCACGCTTGGGTCTGAGTGTCATTTAGCCGCCTCTCTTCCCGGAAGTGTCTCGCTTAGTGCCCATTCCTGTCTGGAGGGGAAAAGTTGTGGGATGTTTTGGAAAGACCTTGCATGAATCCAGCAATGCAACACAATATTTCACTCGGCAATTTACCAATTGTCTAACCGCCGATTCCCAGCCAACCAACATTTGGAGGACACCGGATATTGATCGCTTTGGGCCACATATTCTTTCAGACACAACAGAAAAGAAATAATAAAGACAAGAATCTACCTGCAACATGATTATTTGTTACCCCTTTGTTATTTTTTATTTGGTTATCTCCCCCCCACTTTTTTTAATTAAAAGACTGCAACTAAATTTATTGTTGCTCATTCTAATATTACTGTAAACTACTTGGAAAATTGGCACTGATCTTTTGCTTAATTGACATACTTAAACGCCCCCTCCCTCTCTCCTCCCGTGTTTTCCTTGATCTTATTTTATCTTGTTCCTTATCATCTTCTTTCCCTGATTGGAAACAGAAGGTTGTGCAATGCAACAATTCCTCAGAGGCCCAAAGATGATAACCACGGGGATATCATTTAATTATGAAGCGCCTTTTCTCTCAGCTGGCAAGTTTTATACCAGCCGAAGAGGACAATAGATACGGTTGTTGTTGTTGTTGTTTTCATCCAAGCAGCTTGGATGAAAGATCACACACACACACACACACACACACACACACACACATCCAGACTTCTTCCTTAACCCAGTGATTGTCTGTTTATCTTTGGGCTGGGCGTGTCAAAAATTTGGAAAATGCCTAACTTTACTCTCTGAGGTGTCATCCCACCTCCGAATAATTCTCTATCTACATCCCATCTGGGTTACCCTGAACAGTGGCACTGATGGCACCGCCGAGGTGGGTGCCTCGAGCCAGTGGTGAAATGTAAAATTTGTTACTACCAGTTCTGTGGGCGTGGCTTGGTGGGAGGGAGTAATGTGACTGGATGGGTGTAGCCAACTTTTTTTTTTTAACTTTTAAAAGCATTTTTTCTACAACCTCTTCGGCCAAAGAGGTTGTAGAAAAAAAAATGCTTTTAAAAGGTTCTGACGATCCCAGCTGAGTTGCCTGATCGTCAGAACCTTTTAAAAGCATTTTTTAAAAACAACTTCTTCTCCGAACCACCCGCCGCTATCGCTACCGGATCGGGCAATCCGGTCCGAACCGGGAGCATTTCACCCCTGCTTTGAGCCAACGGGGGGCATAAGACTTGGTGATTGAGATGATTGCCTCTGCACCTCAGCAGGACTCAGGATCTGCAGTGTATCACTTACCTTCAGGCCCCTGAGGTCTACTCAAAGCTGCTTTGGGTCACACCTAGCTTTCATTCCTGAAGCAGCTCTGTTGTTGTTAGTTGCGAAGTCATGTCCGACCCATTGCGACCCCATGGACAACGTTCCTCCAGGCCTTCCTGTCCTCTACCATCCTCTGGAGTCCATTTAAACTCATGCCTACTGCTTCAGTGACTCCATCCAGCCACCTCGTTCTCTGTCGTCCCCTTCTTCTTTTGCCCTCAGTCTTTCCCAGCATTAGGCTCTTCTCCAGGGAGTCCTTCCCTCTCATTAGGTGGCCAAAGTATTTCAGTTTCATCTTCAGGATCTGGCCTTCTAAAGAGCAGTCAGGGTTGATCTCCTCTGGTACTGATTTGTGGAAGCAGCTCTGGAGAATGCTTTTCCATAACCCCTGCAGCCTCCAAAAACAGAACTTGTGTGATTTTTGGAGACTCTGGAAGCCATCTGAGAGCATGGCCCTCTTGTGTGACTTCCAAAGGCTGCACAAAACATACAGTACTTGCGTGGAGAATATTTGTAGCTCAGGGGTCGAAATGAGAAGTCCTTGGTATTCTCTGAGCTTGGTTGTTTACTTGCAGACGTTTTGTTACCCATCCTCAGTGCTAGATGTTACCTCGTTTGAATAATGAAACATCTGCAAGAAAACAACCAAGCCCAGAGAGTCCCAAAGGTTCCTCAAGACATACAGTACCCCATTCTCGCATGGCCTTCAAAAATTGCACAATAGCTTTTCAGGAATAGTTGTTGGGTGTTAGTGAATGCCAGTGTGTCCCACGGCATCTCGTGTCGGGTCACTTTTGACACGTGTGTTATAGGTTTGCCATCGCTGTCTCAGTCCATTGTGAGAATTGGCTGGCAATCATTTCTGGAGGCAGAAGGGGATGTCACCCTCTATGAACCCTCTACTCAGTCTTTAAGCAGCTTCCAAGAACATTTCCCTGCTATACTCTTCCTCTCTAAATTGGATCAGTACTCTGGATCAAACACAGGATCCCCCAACATAGGATCTATTCCTGATCTTTTTGGGATCAAGCTTCACAGACCAAAGAGCATCTCTTTGGCTGAGCCAAAGACTTCCTTCTCAGTTTAAACCAGTGATGAAATCCAATTTTTTTTCACTACCGGTTCTATGGGCGTGGCTTAGTGGGTGTGGTGTGGTTTGGTGGGCAGGTCTTGGTGAGCTGGGCAGAGGAAGGATACTGCAAAATCTCCATTCCCACCCCACTCCAGGGGAAGGATACTGCAAAATCCCCATTCCCACTCCACTCTAGGGCCAGCCAGAGGTGGTATTTGCCAATTCTCCGAACTACTCAAAATTTCCACTACTGGTTCTCCAGATCCTGCTGGATTTCACCCCTCGTTTAAACCCTTTATTTCATTGATCAAAACTGATTAGATCCCAAGTAGTATTAGTGAGGGGTTTTATGCCCCACAGGCCAGAAAGTTACAGGTTGGCTGAGCAGAAATAATGGTACCTCTAAAACTAGTGTGAAATATTCAATTGCAGATTAAAACTAAGGATGAAACAGCCTATTCCCATGGGTGCGTGGCATTCCTAAACTGGTTCCATTTTGTTTTCTGTGATGAAATCACTTGTGTACACATTCGCCTTTATATTTTCCCCCGGTTACACATTTTTAAATGCATTTTCCTAAAAGGCACGTTGCATGAGTTTGGGGAACGGCACCAAGAGAGTTGAAGAAGTACGCAACTGGAAAGATAACCCTCCATCTTAGTTGGAAGATGCCAATTAGGCTCATTCACATAAAAATGCAGATCAAATGGAATTCTCTAGCATCTTTAGTTACAAATTAAGCAGTCTTGGAAGAAGCTGGTTTTTAACGCCACCTTGAGTATGCTTTGGTATAGGAAAGTGAGATATAAATATTGCAATTTAAAATCAAAGTATAAAATATACTTTGTATAAAATTGCAAGCCGCCAAAGTAGTTTGCAACGATTTTAAAAAAGAAGATTAGGTTTCTTTTAAAGTGGGCATGAAAAAAATCACCCGTGGCTTGCCCAGGCAAAAGTAGGCCTCATGTGTGACAACATCTTAGCTTTGGTAGATGACATTTATAGGCATGTGGCTCACGGGAGACACCATTTTCTTGTGCATTAATACAGAACCTGGACTATTTCAACATTGAAGTTTTGAGAAATTAATCAAAGAGCCTTACAATGAATTCTAGTTTGTCAGGAAAGGCCTGCCTGGCCAGCCTGCCTGTCTTGACTGACTGACTGACTATATCCATCCATCCATCCATCCATCCATCCATCCATCCATCCATCCATCCATCCATCCATCCATCCAAGCATCATCCATCTATCTACTGTACGTATCTAACATCTATGTCTGTCTGTCTGTCTGTCTGTCTGTCTGTTTGTCTGTGCCTATCAAATTTCTATATCAGCCATCTCACGCTGAGGACTCTGGTAGGTTTATAAAAAAAAACATACAAAAAAGGTAAAAATAGAATTAAAAACAAATCTGAAATTAATCCATAGAAAGACTGAAAAATGGTACGTCCTGTTCAGAGTGTTATGTGTATTCATTTATATTTATATAAATATTTTACAATATTTATATATTGTAAGATGATGCTCAGGGAATCCAAATTCTCTGCAGAGTTTTAATTCTATAATCTATATAGCTGTAGATAGCAGCAGATGTGCATTATTTCACTTCCCTTACACAAAGTCTTTTCAGCTTTTTACTCTCTCTCTCTCCTTCTCTCTCTCTCTCTCTCTCTCTCTCTCTCTCTCTTTTTGCCTATTTTTATTAGAAGGAGAAAGAATTATGTGCAAGCTTTAACCAGAGGCACTCTCGGTCTTTTGTGATCTTCTCACACTTCCAAGCACAGTTGTAGTGCTTAAAGATTAGAAACTTGAAAGAAGATAGAAATGCTACAAGAACTGAATCACAGTAATTTGAAAATATGTAGCCTCACTGCGCCCATTTACTATCTGAAAATGAGAATAGCCAAGAATGGTTATGCATCATGTTTAGCAACAAGAGCAGCAGGAAATCATGAATGCTTCTGCATATCTACAGTGTTTGCAACTTCTGTCTGCAACATTATCCTATATACACCGCATCCTCTTTGAAGAATGATGGGAGGGACATGACTCTGGCAGTTCCAGTGTTAAGTTTCTATGAGTTTTCTTTGTGGATACATAGCCTGAACTCCCTGGGATTATATATCAAGCAAAGCTAGTGAGACGTTGTCTTGTGGTGTCGTCTAAGGCAGAGGTCACCAACCTTTCGGACCACAGGGACCACTAAATTCATAATTTTAAATCCTATGGACCACTAATATTATCTGCCTAATGACCGGCTGGGTGGGTGTGGCTAGTTGATCATGTGACTGAGTGGCTATGGCCAACTCCTTGCTTCCCGCATGGGCTCCTTAGTGCCCCAACAGGAAGCAATTGTTGGAGCTAAGCAGCCATCACGAGAAAGGGTTGGCAAAACAGCTCAATTTAAATTGGATCTGACCAAGAAGGAACAGAAGCACCTCACTGAGGACTATGAGCATAGGCTTTCAAAGCAGAGGGAAGACCTGCAGGAGTGCAAGGGCAGGTACAGGCGCCTGGAGGCTCAGCAGGCTGAGATGGTCAGCCAGTTCCAGGCCATGATGCAGTCCCACTGGAACAAGGCCTTCTGACTCTTTGCCACCAGCAGTGCTTCCTTCCAGCCTTCACCCAAAGCCCCACACCAGGAGGCCGAAGCAGACCCAAAGTTGGAACTTCTGCCCCATTCTGCCCCACACAAGAAGACCCAGAAGGGGGAGACTCTCTGCAGCAACACAAACTTCATTGCACATATCCGTCCCAGGGGCCATAGTTTGAGGACCTCTGATTTAGTACAATATAAAAAATGCAAATAATTTTTCTGCAGAACACCAAAATTTTCTCATGAACCACCAGTAGTCCATGGACCACCAGTTGGTGATTGCTGGTCTAAGGTTCTTCCAGAACCTTAGAAGCAGAGGGAAGACCCTCTGTAGAACCAGAGAAGGTAGTTGGAGTTCTCTGTAGCTGTTCCACCTGTGGGTTAGACCCATACCTGTGAGAGGGCTCCTTGGTCCTCTCAGAGCTTGGCGATTTTCTTGCAGATGTTTAGTTACCAAACTAGGTAATATCCAGTGCACTGATGATGTTACTTAGTTAGGGTAATCAAAGGTCTGCAAGAAAACAGAGCTCTCATTTCAACCCTGAGCTACAAATATCCTTCTTTATTGGTACCCACACCTGTCCTAGCTCTTCAGGTGTCTGTGAGTGGTAGAGCTAGCTGGAGGGCAAGCAATGTCTTTCTGAGGGAAAGTGAGATGCCGCCAGTCTTGAAGGAGACAATCGTGTAGTCTTTCCTGAAGAGACCTCTGTGGCTCAGACTGGTAAGACAGTCTGTTATTAACAGCAGCTGCCTGCAATTACTGCAGGTTTAAGCCCCACCAGGCCCAAGGTTGACTCAGCCTTCCATCCTTTATAAGGTAGGTAAAATGAGGACCCAGATTGTTGGGGGCAATTAAGTTGACTTTGTATATAATATACAAATGGATGAAGACTATTGCTTGACATAGTGTAAGCCGCCCTGAGTCTTTGGAGAAGGGCGGGATATAAATGCAAATAAAAAAAAAAAAGACCGTTGCTTGAACCAGTAATATTGGGTCAATATGAACCTCCTTGTTTTAAAGAAGATATTGAGGGAGTGCTGAAGAATTAGCTGCGGGGGATGTTAGAAGGAACATATTGTCTGTTCAGCAGGGGTATCCAAACTTGGCAACTTTAAGACTTGTGGACTTCAACTCCCAGAATTCCTCAGCCAGCAAAAGGCTTGAGCATTGGTAGATAGATAAAACATTGGTCATCCAGTCAGATAACGACCGGATCTCCTACTAGGCTTGGGAGCTCGGTCGAAAAGGATGGCCATGAACTACAAAGCCCTGAGTTAAACAAGGAGGCCACTTTACCTGAAATGAATCTGATTAACCTGTTAGGTTACTGAGAGAGGAACTCATATGGTGGGGTGGGTGAGTGACCTAGGCAGCAGGGTTTTTCCATTATAGCAACAATCTGATGTAGGACTTTTCTTGTCTGGTCTTCTAAGGTAGAAGCAGATAAATAGATGGATGGATGAATGGATGATTTAGATAGATGTTATAGACAGACAGACAGACAGACAGACAGACAGACAGACAGACAGATAGATAGATGATATAGATAGATGATATAAATGGATAGATAGATTAGATTAGATAGATAGATAGATAGATAGATAGATAGATAGATAGATAGATAGATAGATGGATGGATGGATGGATGGATGGATGGATGGATGGATGGATGGATGGATGGATGGATGGATGGATGGATGGATGATAGATGATATAGATAGTTAGATAGATAGATGATATAGATATAGATAGATAGATAGATAGATAGATAGATAGATAGATAGATAGATAGATGAAAGATAGATAGATAAACACATTTGAATTGCCCAGCCACATTAATGAAGAAATAATGAGTAACCTGCAGCTAGGCTTCACACTGGGTCATATGAATATTTCCATCTAGCTACCTGGAAATCAGAGACATTACAGGTAGTCTTCAATTTACAACCACAATAGAGCACAAAATTTTGGTTGCTAAGTGAGACATTTGTTAACTGAAATTTGCCCCATTTTACGACCGTTTCTGCCGCAGCTGTTAAGTGAATCACTATACTTGTTACAATGAGTTACAGGTTGTTAAGTGAATCTGGTTTTCCCCATTGGTTTTGCTTGTCAGAAGGTCGCAAAAGGTGATCACATGACCCCGGGACACTTCAACTGGCATAAGTACGAGTCAGTTGCCAAGCATCCGAATTTTGATCGCTTGACCAGGGGGATGCTTCAACGGTTGTTCAGTGTGAAAAATGGCCATCGTTGCCTTTTTTCATTGCTCTGGTAACTTTGAACAGTCACAAAACGAGATGTTGTTAAATCGACGACCGCCTGGATTGCTAGGGAATGAGGAAATCACTAATTCCGCTGTTCGGTTTCCAGGAAAAAGAATACTTTTCACACCGTGTTGCCTTGACTTTTCACCCAGATCAAGCTGATATAGAGCTCTACAATCACACCAAGCCTCCCAGCCCCTCTCTTTTGCCTCTGCAAATATTCAAATCTTATTGCCAGACACCACTGAGGCGATCAAAAGCCGCAGGATACCCTTCAAGAGCGATGATGGCGTATCTGCAACACATTCCCTTTGAGTGGGGAATTGTCTCAACAGCTGTGGCTAGTGTTCAAGGTGACTCCTAAGTGATTGGTTACAGAAGGAGGAATCTGAGGGAAATCTGAGCAGGGAATTTCGGTGTCTTTCTAATCAGGCTGGACGAAAAAATAATAATAATCCAGCAATGAACAGCGGTATCCAGCCATTTGGAGAAATAAGTGTGTTCACAGAATCCAGAAACATGTAAATCAGTGTTTCCCAACCTTGGAAACTTTTAAGAGGCGTGGACTGGCTGGGGAATTCTGAGAGTCGAAGTTCACACCTTTTATAGTTTCCGAGGTAATGGAAACTATGACGAATTGAAGGAAGTTAGTACCCACCCCTCTCCTAGAAAAATGAAATATTTTAGGAAATATTAAAAAAAGGCAGAATATTATATTTCCCTGGATGAGAAAAGGAAAAATATGTTTTAAAAACAAAGCAGATCCCTGACCCCACCCCCCGCTTTGTCAATGGGCCATTAAGGCCTGGGCCAGTCTATTCTACATAATAAAGATCTACCTCCTTCAGCAGAACCATAATAGGAATTGCCCAAAGCCCTTTCCGTTACATCATCACCCACCAGAAGTCAACCAAGCCTGGGACACAGACAACATACAAAGATACCCCTGCATTGCACCATGGGATTCTGACAACCAATCAGAATACAAGCTCAAGTTCAGGGCCCAACAGAGGGCATAAAACCCAGGCACTCTCAACATCTCGGTCCTTTTTTCTGCAGGAACTCAAGCCATGTGATTCTGTTCATCAATAAACCTTCTTTCCAAGCAACTTCCATGAATCCAGTGTCTTTTTCCCCCTACTTGGAACTGAACCCAGAAGGACATTTCTCCCAACATACTGTAGATCTTCATTGTCTTCAAATTCCTCATCTCTGCATGCGAGAGCAAAACCTGATTCTCAGTTCTGGCTTTGCAATACTGCGGCACACTTGACCTCTAATAAAATATACCTTTCTTAACAAATGGAGCCAAAGATCATTTCTATTTAGACATTTAAGTTGTGGCAGGTCTGACACCCAACCTTAACTTGGGAGCAAGGATCGGTCTGCCTTGGAGGCCAGTAGAGACAGTATTTCTAAGATTCAACTGGAAAATCAGATCCAGCACACTTCCAGAAGAGTGCTGTAAAGTCCAGTTTTCCTAATTAGGTATTCTCCATATGGTGGGATTACAACTTTCATGGTGGTTAGGACCTACTCAGAAGGCCTTACTTAGGTAAAGGTAAAAATTCCCCTTGCACATATGTGCTAGTCGTTCCCGACTCTAGGGGGCAGTGCTCATCTCTGTTACAAAGCCGAAGAGCCCGCGCTGTTCCGTGGTCATGTGACCGGCATGACTAAACGCCAAAGGCGCACGGAATGCTGTTACCTTTCCCCTAAAGGTGGTCCCTATTTTTCTACTTGCATTTTTTACGTGCTTTCGAACTGCTAGGTTGGCAGAAGCTGGGACCAGTAAAGGGAGCTCACCCCATTATGCGGCACTAGGAATTCGAACTGCTGAACTGCCGACCTTTTGATCGAAAAGCTCAGCGTCTTAGACACTGAGCCACTGCGTCCCTCCTCTTATTAGGTAGAGATAGGCAAAAATACAGGTTTAGTGTCAATTGGACTAGAATAATGCCTGGAATGAGAAAGCCAGTTTGAGAGCCTGTTTGGTCTAGTGGTTAAGGAACCAGGCTAGAAAAGAGGAGTCGGTGAGTTCAAGTCTTGCCATTTAGCTGGAAAGCCAGCTGGGTGACTTTGGGCCAGTCCCTCCCTCTGAACTCAACCTACTTCAAAAGAGTTGTTATGGGGAAAATAGGAAGAGGAAGATGTGTTCCTGTTCATTGCCTTTAGTTATTTGTAAAAATAATAATGGAAAAATACAAATAAAAACATAAAGATAAATAACCCCCCTCCTTTCAAGCTTTCATTTCCAGCAGCATTCCACAATGCTGCATAGACTAGCGGTCACCAACTGGTGGTCTATGGACCACTGGTGGTCCGCAAGAACATTTTGATGGTCCGCAGAAAAGTTATTTGCATCTTTTATATTGCACTAAATCAGGGGTCATCAAACTAAGACCCCTAGGCTGGATACATGCAATGAATGCTTGTGTTGCTGCAGAGTGTCTCCCCCTTCAGGGTCTTTTAGTGTGGGTCAGAGGGGGGCAGAAATCCCAACCTGGGGTCTGCTTCAGCCTCCTGGTGTGGGGCTTTGGGTGAAGGCTGGAGGGAAGCAACGCTGGTGGCAAAGAGTCGGAAGGCCTTGTTCCAGTGGGGCTGCATCTTGGCCTGGAACTGGCTGACCATCTCAGCCCGCTGAGCCTCCAGGCGCCGGTAACTGGCCTTGCACTCCTGCAGGTCTTCCCTCTGCTTGGAAAGCCTATGCTCCTAGTCCTCGGTGAGGTGCTTCTGCTGAGCCTCTTTCTCAGTCAGATCCAATTTGAACTGAGCCAGCTGTTTTGCCGACTCTTTCTCGTGGTGGCTGCTTAGCTCCAACAATTGTTTCCTGTTGGGGCCCTAAGGAGCCCAGGCAGGCAGGGGCTGGGTGGCTGGGAGGGGAGGGGTGAGTTGAGGCGGGCGAGGTATCCCTCAATGGGAGTGACATTGTTGGCCACCCCCACCCAGTCACATGACCTAGCCACCCCCACCCAGCTGGTCATTAGGCAGATCATATTAGTGGTCCACGGGATTTAAAATTATGAATTTAGTAGTCCCTGAGGTCCGAAAGGTTGGTGACCCCTGGCATAGACAATAGGTACCCGACATTTAAGATGAAATGGTGTATAATATTATTCTAAGAAAAAGGTCATCTCTGTCGAATCAAAATATTTAGTCTTTCCTTCAGCAAAGACTAAAGGAAAGAATAAAGAGCAACCGTGACACATTTCTTTTCCTTGTACAAATGTAAGTCTTGTTACTATCCATATTTGCAAAGGAAAACTGAGTTGTAAACATATAGAAAGAACCCCTAATGTCACATTATAGGTGAAGGCTAAAGAGAGAAGAACATTTGATTCGCAAAGAATACGTACCAAAGCAAAAAAATTTTGAGTTGGCTGCGAACACCAGCAATCGAAAAGTTGCATTAAGACAATTATGCCTCACATAAACTTTAAGAAGTCAAATGCGGGAAAAGTCCTGATTACCGTAACACCCAAACAAGAGCAGATTCTCAAAAGACAAACACAAAAAAAGACTCCTGTGAACTGAATTGATAAAAGACACAACTTTCAGGCAAGCCCGCTAGGTACGAAAAGATAAGCAACCGGTTGAATATATAAATAGGCATTTTTCATCACCAGCTGGCACAGTGAGTTCAAGAAAACTAACCTCTGCTCTAGGAAACCAGGAAAATTCAAGCATCTGTGTTGGGGTGACAATCTGCTGGGAACTGGAATGTGTGTAAATACAATCAAATCAGAGAAAATCCTGCTGTCTGTGGAGCAGCCAGAATCTATTTCCACAGCTTAAACTAACCTCATCCGCCTGCTTCTTTCTCCAAGCTAAAGCAAATCCCGGATTGCTCAACCCTGACACAAGCTGTGTCCATATCTAAAGATCTCCCTCCCCACAATCATTTTCAAAGGCCCCTTTTTGTGGTAAAAGAGTGAGAGCTGGCTATCATCTATCATCTGGAACCGATGGAGCTTCTTGGACAAGCGAAATGTCTTCCTCAAGGAAAAAACAGTCCAGCTGCCTTTGGAAAAAGACCTTCGAGACAAAACCTTCTGACGAAAAACGAATGTCAGTTCTCAGTTACTGCAAGAACACATCACCATCCAGGGGTCAATTATCTAGACCAAAGGCCCCCAACCTATTGGGCACCAGGGACTAGTTCCATGGAGAGTTTTTCCACGGACCGGAAGGGACATGAGTTCTAGTGCTGCCTGCATCCCGTGACCGGTTTCTGGCATGCCGTGGATCAGTCCACGTCCACAGACTGGGGGTTGGGGACCCTGATTTAGACCAGTGGTTGTCGTGTCCTACTCCTCCGCTGACGGCCGGGTCAGGGAAATCCGAATCAGGCTTGCCTCTGCAGCTCTGCCCAAAGTCCTAGCAAAGTCCTCAGAGCAGGCAGGAGACCAGAAAGTGACTTCAGCAAGATAAGTTCGACTTTGCCTGACTCAGAGACTGCCAGAAAGCAGATCCTTTATATAGGCCATGGGGTGTGGCTCCATGACTCAGCACTCATTAAGGCCTGCCCCTCCCTTCCTTCTGTTGCCTCCGCCTATCCAGTCTTCTGATGCGAGGGTCACTCCAATCAGCAGCTGTTGCAAATAAACTTTCCTCAGGCTCACATGCTGTGGAGGAGGGGGAGGGGTCTAGCTGCTCCGTTTGCCTGGGCATGGAGCCAGGGCTGGGGCCGGGAGATGCCCCCTCCTCAGCCTGTCTGGGCATGGAGCCAGGGCTGGGGCCGGGAGGACATTCTTCAGCGTTCGGAAGCAGATAAGCAGACCCCGGCTGCAGTGAGAGCGGGCAAGACACAACAGTGGTTCTCAACCTTGGCAAATTTAAGATGTGTGGACTTCAACTCCCAGAATTCCCTAGTCAGCATGAGACATGAAGTCCACGCATCTTAAAGCTGAAGAGAAACATGGCTTTAGAAGGAAATTGGTAGAGATTTATTATTCCCTGGAATTGTTCAGCTGAGATCGAAGTCTAGAATAGTGTTTCTCAAGCGTAGCAACTGGAAGATGTCTGGACTGCAACTCCCAGAATTCACCAGCTAGTATGGCAGTTGAAAGTTCATCCCTTTTCAAGTTGTCAAGGTTGAAAAGTGTTGCTTCAGAAGGAGATTGGTAGAGATTGGCAACACCTTCCAAGTAGTAAATACTTTCTGTTTCTTCATCAGTTTCTCTGAAGTGAACCCACTTCAGAGGTGGGTTTCAGCAGATTCTGACCAGTTCTGGAGAACCGGTAGTGGAAATTTTGAGTAGTTCGGAGAACTGGTAGTAAAAATTCTGACTGGCCCTGCCCCCACCTATTCTCTGCCTCCCGAGTCCCAGCTGATCGGGAGGCAATGGGGATTTTGCAGTAACCTTCCCCTGGATTGGGGAGGGCATGGAGATTTTACAATAGCCGTCCCCTGCCACATCTACCAAGCCACAACCACAGAACTGGTAGTAAAAAAAATTGAAACCCACCACTGACTTACTTCTATATAACCAGAGACCACTGTTTCTCTGTGACTTGATGATGTATAGACCTCAACTTCCAGCATGACTGGGAAATTCTGGGACTTTTTTTTTTTTAATTTGAATTTATATCCCGCCCTTCTCCGAAGACTCAGGGCGGCTTACATTGTGTTAAGCAATAGTCTCATCCATTTGTATATTATATACAAAGTCAACTTTTATTGCCCCCAATAATCTGGGTCCTCATTTTACCTACCTTATAAAGGATGGAAGGCTGAGTCAACCTTGGGCCTGATGGGACTTGAACTTGCAGTAATTGCGAGCAGCTGAATTAATAACAGACTGCATTAGCCTGTTGAGCCACCAGAGGCCCCAGACTTCTTCAATTTCTTCTAAGGCATTACAAAGTGTTAATACCACTTTGCTAAGGCCACGCTTGGACTACTGCATTCAGTTTTGGTTGCCACAATGTACAAAAGATGTTGAGACTCTAGAAAGACATTTGTCTAAGCGAGACACTTGTTAAATGAGCTTTGATCCATTTTATGGCCTTTCTTGCTACACTTGTAAGTTAATCACTGCTGTTGTTAAGCTAGTAACATGGTTGTTAAGTGAATCTGGCTTCCCCATTGACTTGTTGCTTGTCGGAAGGTTGCAAAAGGGGATCACATGACCCTGAGACACAGCAACCATCATAAATATGAACCAGTTGCCAAGTATCTAAATTTTGATCGCATGACCATGGGGATGCTGCAACGGTCTTAAGTGTGAAAAGCGGTCATAAGTCACTTTTTCCAGTGCCGTTGTAACTTCAAAAGGTCACTAAATGAACTGTTGTAAGTCAAGGACTACCTGTACAGAAGGCAAGAAAAGGGAAAAGCAGGAATACCCAGGATCAGAAAGAGGAAAAGGCCAGGAAAAGTGATGCAATTTCAAATTTCAGTCCAAATAAACCAGGATGGAAACGGAACCATCATCTTGGGTTTTTTCCCTTTCCCCCTATCCAATCCCTTCCCTTGTGTTTTAGGCCTCGCAAGGCTACTCACTTTGGCAAAACATAATTTTTTAAAAAAACAAATACCGGTAAACCAGTTTCAGTACTAAAATGAGCATCAGTGAAGCAATACAAATTCTCTTTTTCTACGGTTTGGAAACAGTGAGTCGGACAAAATGTCAACGGTCTTCACCTTTTTTCGGGGACATTTGCATAGCACCAAGTCATGATATAATTTTGACTTGCAAATGTGTTTTTCCCCCAAAATGACTATTTTTTTTAAAAAAGCATGACAATAAAATGCAGTCAGATGTGGTAAGTAAGCAAAGAAGACATTCTCCACTTCTCCTTTTAAAAAAAGCCTGCTTAATTTTTGCTCTTTAAATCTTAGTGGCTTTAACTTTCCCGTTTAAAACCATCCTTCCCTTTCTTGCCTATGTTACAAAAACACATATCAGAGCAATTTTTTTTTTAATTTATATCCCGCCCTTTTCCGAAGACTCAGGGCGGCTTACAGTGTATAAGGCAATAGTCTCATTCTATTTGTATATTTACAAAGTCAACTTATTGCCCCCCCCCAACAATCTGGGTCCTCATTTTACCTACCTTATAAAGGATGGAAGGCTGAGTCAACCTTGGGCCGGGCTTGAACCTGCAGTAATTGCAGGCTACTGTGTTCTAATAACAGGCTCCTTACAGCCTGAGCTATTCCGGCCCAATATTGGTTTGACGTAGAATCCCAATGAAGTCTCCATCCAAATGGCTACCTTATGTGCTCATTCAATCAATCTGTCACGCCGTTGCTTTGATCCAACTTGACTCAGATGCTGTTGTCTTTTCTTAATCTGAATTAAACTGCACGACCCAGCAAGAGGGGTCTTCTGATGCTTCAGCTGTCCGTGTAAAGACATAGGATAGCTTCATCCTGTTACCCTTTCCTAACCCATTGGGATCTAACCAATCTCTTCATCTTTTCATCAGTTATGGAATGCATGCGGCGTATGATCAACACAGACATACAAAACCAGGTAGGACTTTGATCATAGTGTCGTGGCTACTATCTTGATTTTTTTTTTTTTTTTGCAATCATGTGAGGCAAGCAACTGAATCAGTTCTCCAGTACAGGCAGTCCTCGACTTACAAGAGTTTGTTTAACGACCGTTCAGAGTTACACTGGCCCTGAAAAAAAGTGACTTATGACCATTTTTACGACCGTTGCAGCATCCCCAGGATCATGTGATCAGAAACGAGAGGCTTGACTCATATTAATGATGGTTGCAGTGTCCGTGGTCACGTGATCCTCTTTTGCAACCTTCTGATAGACAAAGTCAATGGGGAAGCCAGATTCATTTAACAACCATGTTACTAGCTTAACAACTGCGGTGATTCACTTAACAACAACGGCAAGAAAGGTTGTAAAACCGGGCAAATCTCACTGAATAACCGTTTCGCTTAGCAACAGAAATGATGGGCTCAATTGTGGCCGTACGTCGAGGACTATCTCTAACATTGTTTCAGTCGGCTGAATGTATCTAAAATCCACCCCATTGATAAGGCCAGAAGGTGATATGAATTATGCTCCCCTTTGCTTAAATATGGCTAAACCAACCAAGACTTTTGGGTCTGTATCAGGGGTGAAATCCAGCAGGTTCTGACCAGTTCTGGAGAACCGGTAGCAGAAATTTTGAGCAGTTCGGAGAACCGGTAGCAGAAATTTTGAGTAGTTCGGAGAACCGGCAAATACCACTCTGGCTGGCCCCAAAGTGGGGTGGGAATGGAGATTTTGCAATATCCTTCCCCCAGAAGTAGGGAGGGAATGGGGATTTTGCAGTATCCTTCCCCTGGAGTGGGGAGGGAATGGGGATTTTGCAATATCCTTCCCCCAGGAACGGAGAGGGAATGGAGATTTTGCAGTATCCTTCCCCTGGAGTGGGGAGGGAATGGGGATTTTGCAATATCCTTCCCCCAGGAACGGAGAGGGAATGGAGATTTTGCAGTATCCTTCCCCTGCCACACCCACCACGTCACTCCCACCAAGCCACGCCACGCCCACCACGCCACGCCCACAGAACCAGTAGTAAAAAAATTGTGTGCCAGGAAATCTGTACGTCCCCTCTAGTTTCAGAACTCACACAGTTACAGCTTGCAAGTTCTCACCACATTCTCGGATACTTGGGAGGGGAGAGCAGGAAGGAGTGTTAAAACAGAGTCTTTGGGCTCATGTTCTGCAGCAGAAGTAAAAATGTGAGATGGGAAATTTACTAGAACAGAGACTTTATCAGAAAAATCTCCACTGCTGTTTTCCTAAGAAAACGTTTTCCCCCCAGTGTTTGAAATGCACTGTGACCTAAAATTAATTAGCAGGGCAGCAATTCATTATGACATAAATTTGGTGCGAAAGGGAAAATGATGTTGGAAGCATAGTTAGATGTGTGAATTCTGTTGCCATCACCCACCCTAGCACTTTGCTTTAAATGTTATTACTGTTCTGCAGAGGCAACAGATTCCAGTCAGCTTCAGCAAATATATAACTTGATATATTTAAACTTCATAAGTCTGTTTTCCTTCTTAACTTGAATCACTTTCCTTTTCCTCAAGTTTGCAAACAACGGGATCTCCCAGCAAACACAAATCCTTAATTGTTGCTGCAATTAAGTATGCCAGAAATAATCTAAAGCTGGCACTAGGTTGAAAGGGACCAAACACGTTTTGCTCACATGTATAAATGCAGGCCATTTGCTGTTTACCCAAGATTAAGACAAGTGTAGCAGAGCTGGGGTTTAAGCAATAGTGCAAAACCCTGATTGTGAATCAGGGATGCTTGACTTCATGGAAAGAAAAATTCGTAACTGTGAACAAGAGGTTCCTCCTGAGATACCTATGGTAAACACTTCACTTGAGAATCACAGCGCCAAGATGCCAAAGAAAGAGAAAGAGAAACGGAGGCTGTTCGCAATCTCCACCGGTGTTGTGCCTCGCCCACCCTCCTCTCCGCAGCCGGGCCCCTCCCATCTCCTGCTATCTGAGCCAGAGACTGATAGTGAAGAAGAATGGCCTGGCATGCCTCCAGCCCCCAGCCCTGGCACCATGCCCGGACAGACTGAGCAAACAAACCTCCCTACAGCGTGTGAGCACGAAGCCAGCCACAAGCTAGAATTGCCGGCAGCTGAGCAGGAGGACGAAAAGTGGACAGATCCCAACGTCCGGAGAATGGAGAGGCGACGTCAGCAAAAGGAAGGGAAGGGCAGGCCTGGATAAGTGCTGAGTCATGGAGCCACACCCCATGGCCTATATAAAGGATCTGCTTTTTGGCATTCCTTGAGTCAGGCAAAGTCTCATCTGGTTGCTGAAGTCACACCTTGGATTCCTGCCTGCCCTGAGAACTCTGACAGGAATTTGGCAAAGCTGCAGAGGCTTCGTGGCCACGCTTGATACAGACTTCCCAGACCCGGCCGTCAGAGGAGGAGTGGGACACGACAACCGGTCTCTTTCTAAAGCAATGTTTCTCAGTCTCAGCAACTTCACAATATAGAATAACAGAGTTGGAAAGGACCTTGGAGGTCTTCTAGTCCAACCCCCTCCCCAGGCAGGAAACCCTACATCACTTCAGGCAAATGGTTATCCAACATCTTCTTAAAAATTGTGTGGATTTCAACTGCCACGTGTGGACTTCAACTGCCATGTTGGCTGGGGAGTTCTGGGAGCTGAAGTCCACACATTTTAAGAGTTGCTGTGATCGATTTCTGCTTTAAACAGGGACTTTTCCCATCCTAACGTCATCATTCCCAGCTCTTCCTTCCTGTTTGAAGAACGAGAGGCAGATGAAGGAGAAGGTCGTTCCTACCGCGGACTGGAGAAGATTCACAACCGTTCTGAGACTGAGCGGATCAGGGTCGATAAAAATCGATGTTTTTTTTTCTTAAAATCAAAAATCAAAAATCAGATTTTTTTATTGAAATTGGATTTTTTTAAAATTTAAATCGGATTTTTTTTTAATCAAATTTATTTTAATAAAATGCTTTTGGAGTAAAAATCTAAAGATAGTTTTCTATTTAAGATACATTCATAATTTAGTTTATTCAGCATGAGGTGGAGCTTAATTATGTAGCGTGAGGCTGCATATTCTGCAATATTGGGACTGTCGGTGAGTCAACAGCGGGTTAGAGGAGGAGCCGCTGTAGGGCAGAGATGACAGTTGCTCTTCAAAAATTATGATTTAAACAACTCAAGCCTTTTTTTACCAGTGATTTAAATCAAATCCACTCTGGAGCAGATCCACTAGGCCCGTGATACCAAACCTATGGCATATCTGTGGGCGCGCGAGCATTGCCCTAGCTCAACTCCAGCGTGCATGCACGCGCTAGCCAGCTGATTTTCGGGCCTTCCAGGCCCACCGGAAGTCGGGAAACAGGCCATTTCCAGCCTCTGGAGGGCCTCCGAGGGGGTGGGGAAGGCCGTTTTTGCCCTCCCCAGGCTCCAAGAATGCCTCTGGAGCCTGAGGAGGGCGAAAAACAGGCCTACCAGGCCCACTGATAACCTTTTTGCCATATTGTGCCAAAAGTGGGGGAAGCACCGAGGGGGGACGGACATTGAATTATGGGTGTGGACACGCAGGCGCACGACCCCCCGCTTTTGGCACATGACGGCAAAAAAGTTAGCCATCACTGCACAAGGCTTTGTCCACTTTCCCTGCTCTTTGTCCCTCAGCTGTGCTTCAGAACACCCAGGTCCCCGACTATTCAACCTACTGCCCAAAGAATGCCCTGTGCTCAGGTCAGAGAACAAGGCTGCAGCAGATTCAGCGGAACAGGACAGCTGTGCATCACCCCGTGTCAGCCATCCTGAAGCTGATTGCCTCCAGATGTCTGAGGCCAAACTCTCATGCCCCCTTTGTGGGCTGTGAGGTAGAGCTATCTACTCCTTTCTGGTTCTGAATTGAAATTCTGAGCAGTGACAATAGTAAACGGTGTGACAGACTCCGTTTAAAATCTGGAGCTGCCGAGCTCTGATTCCTCTCTTAGGAGCAGGGACCTATTTTCCAGGGGTGTCCACAGGTGGGGGCTGGATGCAATCACAACAGCAGCCACAACCGTGCAGCAGAAGCCCTGCACTGCCCATACAACACTCATCACAGGTAGCTTGTGACTTACAATTATCCGTTTAGCAACCGGTTCGAAGTTACAATGGCACTGAAAAAAATAAACAACGACTTACAGCTGTTTTTCACACGTCGCAGCTTCCGGATGCATGTCTATGATGGTTGCAGTGTCCTGGGTTCATGTGAAGAAGATCACCTTTTGACAAACAAAGTCAATGGGGAAGCCAGATACCTTTAACAACCGTGTTACTAACTTAACAACTGCAGTGATTCACTTAACGACGGTGGCAAGAAAGTTCGTAAAATGAGGCAAACCTCACGTAGCAACCGTTAAAGCAGTTGTTAGCAACAGAAATGTTGGGCTTAGTTGCGGTTGTAAATCAAGGACTACCCATAAGTCTCTACCCAAGGCAACCAATCTCATTGGGCTCCGATATCAGCACTATGTCTCATACCCCACTGGTGTTCCACTCTCCAGGCACCCAGAGACCAGGGGTGAAATGCAAAATTTGTTACTACTGGTTCTGTGGGCGTGGCTTGTTGGGGGGGTAATGTGACTGGGTGGGCGTGGCCAACTTTTTTTACTTTTAAAAGCATATTTTTCTACAACTTCTTCGGCCGAAGAGGTTGTAGAAAAAATGCTTTTAAAAGGTTCTGGCGATCAGGCAACTCAGCTGGGATGGCCACAGGAGCCTTTTAAAAGCTTTTAAAAGGTTCTGACGATCCCAGCTGAGTTGCCTGATCGCCAGAACCTTTTAAAAGCATTTTTTTCTACAACCTCTTCGGCCAAAGAGGTTGTAGAAAAAATGCTTTTAAAGGTTCTGATGATCCCAGCTCACCCGCACGATCATCAGAAGCTTTTTTTTTTTACTTTTAAAAGCGTTTTTTTGGCTGAAGAAAAAATGGTTTTAAAAGTAAAAAAAAAAAAAACCTCTGATGATCGCGTGGCTCAGCTGGGCATGGGCGGAAGGTGGGGGCAGGGATTTTGGCTACCGGTTCTCCGAACCACCCGCCACCATCGCTACTGGATTGGGTGATCCAGTCTGAACCGGGAGCATTTCACCCCTGCCAGAGACCCACCGTTAACCGTGTTATTGAATTCAAAGCTCTCCAGGGCTAGATCCTGTCAGACAATTAATATCATTTGAAGCCCGGCCAGTTTCCTTGGCAGATGGTGATGGACAGCTAATAGAGAAGATGCTTCAAAAAGCTGGGCACTCTCACAGCCCAAGCCTTCTTATGTGGTAATATCTGCCTGGTTTTTCCCCAGGCACCTATTTAAACTCTGCTCTGTATCCTAGGCTGTAGGATAGAGAAAAGGCCTCAGCATCTCATCAACCTACGTAATGATGAATAATGTCTCGCTTTAACAAAATAAATTGCCAAGCGGCCTAGAAAATGAGGCTAATTCTCACACCCTTCGGGAATTTTATTAAAAAGGCAGGAGAAATGAGGCCGTTTCCCCACACCCACCCACCCAATAACGTTGATGAACTTTGCTCCCCGTTTCTCATTTTTAGCTTCAGAAAGGCAGCAGAGATTCCCTGGGATGGAATACTAGATAAAGAGAGAGAAATGATTTCTCTGGCGCGGTTCAACTGAAGCCCGGAGCACGTTTACTTTGGAAAAATTTGGCCTTTTCTACCTGGCTGCCCTGTGTCTTTATCAGACCACACACACCTGCCTGAAATTACAATCTCTAGCCATCAAAATGGCTGTTCTGCCATAGGTAAGGTAAGGGCGGGAGGGGAGGGGGGGGAAAGAGTCACTCAAAAACCATGGAGCAGGGAATTTCTAGGGGTTTAAATTTAGGATCGGGCTTCTATCAAGATGACACTTAGGAGGAAAACAGGAAGGCTGGTTTAAAACTAACTTTTTATAAGCTGAACGGCGCTGCAAACATCAGATGGCTGCATATCTTTGCTTTGCCATAAAGTTGAAGATGGTCTAGAAAAAACAACAACATTGTAATTGACTTTTAAATGCTTTGGAGGGAGGATCAGTATAGGTAGTCCTCGACTGACGATCACAATTGGGCCCAAAATTTATGTGTTTGGTTTTTTTTTTAATTTACATTTATATCCCGCCCTTCTCCGAAGACTCAGGGCGGCTTACAGTGTATAAGGCAATAGTCTCATTCTATTTGTATATTTTACAAAGTCAACTTATTGCCCCCCCAACAATCTGGGTCCTCATTTTACCTACCTTATAAAGGATGGAAGGCTGAGTCAACCTCGGGCCGGGCTTGAACCTGCAGTAATTGCAGGCTGCTGTGTTCTAATAACAGGCTTCTAACAGCCTGAGCTATTACGGCCCTTTTGCTAGGTGAGAAGTTGGTTAAGTGAGTTTTGCCCCATTTTACAACTTCTCTTGCCACATTTGTAAAGCGAATCACTGTAGTTGTTAAATTAGTACCATAGTTATTAAGTGGAATCTGGCTTCCCCATCGACTTTGTGGTCAGAAGGACAGAAAAAGTGATTGTGTGACTCCGGAATACTGTTATTCTCTTCTCTTCTCTTCTCTTCTCTTCTCTTCTCTTCTCTTCTCTTCTCTTCTCTTCTCTTCTCTTCTCTTCTCTTCTCTTCCCTATCCTATCCCATCCCCTCCTCTCCTATCTTCTCCTAGCCTAGCCTAGCCTAGCCTAGCCTAGCCTAGCCTAGCCTAATGTAAATCTTGTGACCATGAGGATGCTGCAATGGGTCGTAAAGGTGAAAAATGGTCACTTTTTTCAGTGCTGTTGAAACATCGGTCGCTAAATGAAATGTTGCAAGTTGAAGACTATCTATAGTTGCAACTAGTTTTGGTGGTAATGCATTTGGAATCGCCTCAAAAAGCTGATTGAACCTGAATGTCAACCATGTGAGCCAATAAATGCAGTCAATGCAGACACCCTAACTTTTGTGACTCTCCAATCATCAGAACACATGGACACACGTGCATACGCACACGTTCACATTACAACCTTCTTTCCCAACCTGAGTACACCAATTAGTTCCCAAACTCTATTTACATATATGGGAATGGTTAAGCGTTCATAAATTTTTGTCCCGGACTCTAGAGAGATCATTTAGAGGTTAGAGAAGGCAATTTTCCTATATGCTGGCAAAGACCCCTCAATGTGCACGTGCGCACACACACACACACACACACACACACACACACACACACACACAGAGCCATAGGGAGCCCTGGTAATCTCCCTCACCCTTCCCCAAGCTGAAAGTGAGTAATGCATATGTATTAGAAGGATGGGAAAGAAACATAGAAATAGAGGTCATTATGGTCCTTGATCTTCTCGTGGAGATACGGAGCCAAACATTTAAACTGAAATGACCCATTTCCAAAAGTTTAACTTATAATTGCTACTGAACATTTTTATGGCTTCGCGGCCTTTTGGCTAAGATCAAGTGTACTGCGGTACGTTTTAACAGCTGCACACGCAGACCAGAGTCTGTCATAAAACGCTGCGGTGCACTGTTTCCCCACCCTCAAAGAAGGCTATTTTCTTTGGCTAAAAGCGCCAATCGGGAAGGAAGAGAAGAGGAAACTTGAAGTGCTCTCAAAAATTCCAACATAGCGAGTCGGTTTGGTGTCGAGGTTAAGGTGCTGGCCTAGAAACCAGGAGACAGTGAGTTCTAGTCTTGCCTTAGGCATGAAAGCTAGCTGGGTGACTTTGGGCCAATCACCGGGAGACTGCAAGTTCTACTTCCGCCTTAGGCGTGAAAGCTGGCTGGTGATTGGGCCAGTCAGTCTCTGTGTCAGCCCATCCCACCTCATAGGGTTGTTATTGTGCGGAAAAAGAGGAGGAGGAAGATGCATGGGTAATCCTCGATTTACGACCAGAATTGAGCCCAAAATTTCTGCTGCTAAGTGAAACATTTCTTAAGTGAGTTTGCTCCCTTTTACGACCCTTCTTGCCACAGCTGCTCAGCTCTTCAGAAGCTGAAGAAGCTTCTTGGATGAGAAACGAAACGTCTTCAAAAAAACCCAGAAAGCCCAGTTGCCTCTTGAAAAAGCACTTTTTTGGGACAACCACACAGAGAGATTTTCTCCATGATGGGTCCTAACCTGGTCTTTCAAGTCTTCCGAAGCTGCCTCTATCACCACTGTAGCTGAGTCCATCCATCTTGCTACTGTTTGTCCTCTTCTTCTCTTTCCTTCTATCTTTCCCAGCATTAGAGACTTCTCCAGAGAACTAGGTCTTTGCATAACCTGCCCCAAAAGTAGGATACTTGTGGCTGGTCATTTGTGCCTTGAGCGAGTTCTATAGGTTGATTTATCTGATAAACTCCAGGTGTGTTTTCTTGGCTATCCACAAATCAGGTAGTCCTTGACTTACAAATGAGGGACCGGCATTTCTGTTGCTAAGCAAAACTGCTGTTAAGTGAATTTTGCCCCATTTTGTGACCTTCCTTGCCACAGTTGTTAAGTGAATCACTTGCAGCTGTTCAGTTAATAAATGCGGTTGTTAAGCGAATCTGGCCGCCCCATTAACTTTGCTTGTCAGAGGGTCACAAAAGGGGACCACGTGACCCCAGGACACTCCAGTCGTTATATATGGGAGTCATGCTGCCAAGCATCTGATCATGGGGACCGCTGCAATGGCCGGGTGAAAAATGGTCATAAATCACGTTTTCCAGTGCTGTTGAATCTTTGAATGGTCACTTGACGAGCTTTTGTTAGTCGAAGACTACCTTGTATTTTTGGGAGTCATCTCCAACCCCAAAGTTCAAAAGCATCCATGTTCTTCCTATTGTAGGAAATTAGCACCCACCCCTCTCCTAGAAGAATGAAATATTTTAGAAAATATTTAAAAAGGCAGAATATTATATTTCCCTGGATGAGAAATGGAGAAACATGGTTTAAGGACAAAGCAGCTCCCTGCAGCTTCCTGCCTCCCCCCACCTTTGTCAATGGGTCAGAGACAGAAACCCAATCCCCTCCCTCCCACCTTTGTCAATGGATCATCATCTGCAACACAATAGGACCCATCTAGCAACAGAAACTCCCCACATGGCACCTGGGAAGATTACATCAGCCAGCAAGGCTAGTTAAGACCCCCACCACCTGGGAGTCTGACAACCGATTAGGATACTCTTCCTGTGCCCCAGGAAGTTCAAAGCTCAGAGAGGGCATAAAACCAAGTCGTGCTCAGCATCTCAGCCCTTTTCTGTTCAGGAACTCAAACCATGTGATCCTGTCCACCATTAAACCATCTTTCCAAGCAGCCTCCATGTTTCCAGTGTCTTTTTCCCCCACTTGGAACTGAACCCAGAAGGACATTTCTTCCAACATTATCTTGCTTTTCCTCAAAGTCCAACTTTCGCTTCCAGGGAGAATCGCAGGGAAGGCTGTGGCTTGACACTGATGCCAAAATGCCAAAGCCAAAGGAATAGTTCCCCAGGGATATCAGATTCCATTGTAGGAAGTTAGCCCCCACCCCTCTCCTAGGAAAATGAGAGATTTTAGGAAATATTAAAAAGGGCAAAATATTTCCCCTAAAAGGCAGGCAGAAACTCAGCCCACCCCTCTTTGTCAATGGGCCATTAAGTCTATTCTGCATAACAAAGATCTACCTCCTTCAGACAGAGCTGTAGTAGGAATTGCCCAAAGCCCTTTCATTACATCATCACCCACCAGGAGTCAACCAAGCCTGGGACACAGACAACATACAAAGATACCCCTGCACTGCACTATGGGAGTCTGACAACCAATCAGAATACGAGCTTCAAGTTCAGAGCCCAACAGAGGGGCATAAAACCCAGGCACTCTCAGCATCTCGGCCTTTTTTTCTGCTCAGGAACTCAAGCCATGTGATCCTGTTCATCAATAAACCTTCTTTCCAAGCAACTTCCACGAATCCAGTGTCTTTTTCCCCCCACTTGGAACCGAACCCAGAAGGATATTTCTTCCAACACCAGAAAACAGAAAGAGCTGCTTTATTCAAAAAAAAAAAAAAAAGGATTGGCCCTGATCTTCCTCAATTTCCCATGGTTTCTCAACACACACACCCCGGTTTGCTGTTGGTTAAGTCCACTTAAATACCCAAATAAATTGAGATATTTCTCCCAGAAGATGGCCAAGGTAGAAATTGTGGGGAGATACAGATCTCTCTCTCTCTCTCCCCCCCCCAAAGAAACTTTTGGAGGCATCAATCAAGCCTGGCCTTAGGCAATGGCCTCACAGTTCTGCTTTGACTGCATGGCTCTCTGGAGATAAACATGGGACTTTTTACAATTATCTTTTGCCCGCAAGCAATACCAAAGGGGGGGGCTGGGTGGGGAGGAAATCTTTCTACCAGTCAATAATGGAAACTTTCAATAGATCACAAAGGAAGATATTTTCAGCGTGTTTCAAATCAAGCTCAGAAAGACAGCTGGAGAAAAGGAAGGTGGGAGAGAAGTCACCTATCCTCTTGGCTGTGCTTGGGAGGCAAAAACAAGGTGCTAATTTTCACAACTTAAAAAAGAAACATCTTTTGCTGTCTCAAAGAAGAAGAAACACCCGCCCCCCTCAAGACTCACCAATTTTCACCTTCCACAAAAACAACTCTTTGGTAGTATATTCCTTTTTTTACAACTGAGATTGGCTCAAAGCATTTTAAGTATACGAATCTGCATTCTTCTTTCACAAGTAAACTGCGAGAAGGAGGTAAAAAGGCTTTTTTTTTTATTTTATAAAAAGTTTTATTTTAACATTCATATCCAATAACATATTTAATGTACCATCATATACAATTAATCGGACCTGCCCGGTCACCGCCCCCTTCCTACTCTCTTCCCTTCTCTACCTTCTTCTACTTTCCACGACCATCCTCCCCTTCTCTTATCTACCTCCTCTCCTCCTCTCCTCCTTCCTCCCTACTCTTTTCTTCTCCCTCTTTTATCCCTCTTCCTTCCTTTCCTCTTCCTCCTCTTCTCTTTCCTACCTCCTTCTCTCTTCTACTGAGGTAAAAAGGCTTTTGTTGGCCCATCAAGACACTGACTTGGGTTTGCAAACCGGCAACTTAGAAAGTGTCTAAAAATGCTCTCAAACTGAAAGTGGAGATAATGCAGTCCTGTCAGGTGCAAAGGATCAGGACTAAAGCATCAGGTTGAGTTGCAGCTCAGAAAGATTTAAATTGCTCATCGCCTGTACCAGGGGTCGGCAACCTTAAACACTCGAAGAGCCACAAAGGTCCTAACCGGAAGTCCCCCATTCAATTCTGGAGCCGACCGGAAGTCCGGTTCCCCCACCACAGAGTCTCCTCCTAGCGCAGCGTCCTTTTTCCTCTACCTGTCCTAACCGAAAGCCCTATCAGTTGTGGAGCCAACCAGCAACAGGGAGCCACAGCAGAGGGATGAAAGAGCCACATGTTGCTGACCCCTGGCCTATAGGCAAGTCACAGTCAACTAACGGTGGTCAGCATTGAACTGGTACTACATAAGGGACAATGGAATTCATTGGGGGGTGGGATGGACTTGGATCACTTGTGGCAATGCAAGGACTATAAACTGATGACGTGTTTAATTTCGCCCTCCATCGTTGCCTGCTCTTCTCCTACAGTTCCAGTTCCAATCCCAAAGTCAAGCTTATTTGCTGCATTCACCAAATGTTTTGGCGTTGTGCCTGCTCAAGGAACTATTCTTGAGCAGGCACAACACCGAAACATTTTTTTTATTAAAGTTCGTTGAAATGTATTCTAATCACATTGTAATGTTACCTGATTGTAAACTGCCCAGAGTTACGTGACAGCGAGATGAATGGCGAATACATTTAATAAATAAACAGATAAAATAACGTAAATTACAAATGGAAACAAAGATCGGAAAGGAAAAGAAGGGGGAAAGAATGCAAGATAAAAAGAAAAAAGAAAAAAAGTGTCTTCTGTTGTTTTTCGGTGCAGTGGAGTATAAAATACTGTTACAACCTCAGCTTTTTGCTTTGCATTTCTAGAAGGTACAGGACATTTCTGTAACCACAAAGTTAACAAAGTCAGAACTTAAAATCAAAGTATCTTTTTTTTTTCCCAGTTTCAAGCATAAAATCTGGAAGCTGTTTCCAAGTGGAAACAAAACTGGGTAAGTTCTTCACTTATTAGCTTTGCCAGCTTCACCAACTCTTATCACTGTTTCCATCCATTCTTTTATGCCTTTCCATTTTTGTACATATAAAAGTTTCGCCACTGTCAATATACGTGGTAACAAAATTCCAAATTTTCTTTTAACTTTGAAATGTTTCGATGAAGGACACACAACTTCCATACAAGGTCATGATGATGCATGTAGAAGAATTGCAAATAAAAACACACAACGCTGTCTCACATTGTCTCAGGGTTGCACATTGCTCCAAGCAGGGAGCAGCTTTACTTCCAGGTCAAGAGTTGAAGGGTACCATTTTCTTTCCTGTGACATCTGCCCAAATATTCAGTTTTCAGTCCAGGTTCACCTGAAGATTCCCGACTGAACAAAACAAGTTTTATATCTCTAAGGTAATGCTACCAGGCTGTGGCCTGTTGCGAACCAGGACACTGAAGCAGCAGGTGCACAGGTGGTATTCAGCAGGTTCTGACCAGTTCTGGAGAACCGGTAGCGGAAATTTTGAGTAGTTCGGAGAACCGGTAAATACCACCTCTCGCTGGCCCCGCCCCCATCTATTCTCTGCCTCCCGAGTCCCAGCTGATCGGGAGGAAATGGCGATTTTACAGTATCCTTCCCCTGGAGTGGGGAGGGAATGGAGATTTTGCAGTATCCTTCCCCTGGAGTGGGGAGGAAATGGAGATTTTGCAGTATCCTTCCCCTGGAGTGGGGTGGGAATGGAGATTTTGCAGTATCCTTCCCCTGGAGTGGGGAGGGAATGGAGATTTTGTAGTATCCTTCCCCTGGAGTGGAGAGGGAATGGAGATTTTGCAGTATCCTTTCCCTGCAGTGGGGAAGGAATGGAGATTTTGCAGTATCCTTCCCCTGGAGTGAGGTGAGAATGGAGATTTTGCAGTATCCTTCCCCTGGAGTGGGGTGGGAATGGAGATTTTACAGTATCCTTCCCCTGGAGTGGGGAGGGAATGGGGATTTTGCAGTATCCTTCCCCTGCCACGCCCACCAAGCCACGCCCACAGAACCGGTAATAAAAAGTTTTGAATCCCACCACTGAGCAGGTGAGTGCGTGAAATTTCATTTGCGTATGCACGGGATTTAGGTTGTGGGTGCAAAACCATCCCCACCTCCCCTGCTGTTGAAACTATTGTCAGCTGTTGCCACCACCGGTCCACAAAAGGCTGAGGATCCCTGTATTAGAAGAAAAGCCTGAAAGGAGGTACAAGAGCCCCAGGTTATAAATGGGGACCTCAGAAGCTACTTTTTTCTCCCAGATTCTTTGTGGACCTCCCTAAGCTGCCAAGGTTAATATGAATGGAGGATAATTTTACACTGAACGTGTCACCTGGTCAGTTATCGAAACTTCTGGAAGTAAACCATCACCAAGCTCAAGGTGTCCTTTTTTCCTGTTTTCCCTTCTCTCTGTCCCCTTCCTTAACAAATGAGCAAGGCCAATAATTGCACTTGGGGAGGAGGGGAGGGATGGACAGAGGGAAGGAGAGGGTGAGAGAGGGGAGGGAGGGAGGGAGGGAGAGAAAAGAGAAGAGAGAGAGAAGAGAAAGA
This sequence comes from Ahaetulla prasina, assembly GCF_028640845.1. Lineage (NCBI taxonomy): Eukaryota > Metazoa > Chordata > Lepidosauria > Squamata > Colubridae > Ahaetulla > Ahaetulla prasina. The sequence continues at coordinate 12,578,675 of NC_080539.1, forward strand.
AAGAGAGGGAGGGAGGGAGGGAGAGAGAAGAGAAGAGAAAAAGAGAGAGATGGAGGGAGGGAGACAGACAAGAGAGGAGAAGAAAGGGAGGGAGAGAGAGAGAGAGGAGTAAACGAGAGAGAGGGAGATGAGAGGGAGAGAGAGAGACAGACAGACAGACAGAGGAGAAAGAAAGAGAGGGAGGAAGAGAGAGAGAGAAGAGAAGAAAGAGAGGGAGGGAGGGAGAGAGGGAGATGGAAAGAGAGGAAAAGACAGAGAGAGAGAGAGAAAGAGAAAGAAAGAGAGGAATGGAGGGAGAGAGAAGAAAAAGAGAAAGAGGGAGGGAGAGGGAGAGAGAGAGAGAGAGACAGACAGAGAAAGAGGGAGAGAGAGAGAAGAAAAAGAGAAAGAGGCAGGGGGAGAGAGAGAGGGGGGGGAGAAAGAAAGAGAGGGGATGGGGAGAGAGATCTCCCTGCTGATCCGCAATTAAAAAACCAAAAATGTAACAAACCGGCCCTTCCAGGACCGAATTCTCCTGCATCTCTAAAGCCTCCGGGCCAGGGGGATATGCCCTAACCTCTCTTCTCCTCCTCTTTCCTGACATAAAGCAGTGAAACATCCTTCCAGCAAAACAGTCAGCTGGGATAGCCATTCTTATTAACCTCCACACCTGCGCTCAACCGCCACGGAGAGCCACAGAGGAGGCAGCAGAACAAGGGCGCAGCAAAGTCGTGCCCGTTTAAGGGCAAAACAAAGGGAGGCTCCAACTTGACTTTCAACAGATTCCCGTTTTCTGGCTGGTTTTTTGCACATCCTGATTTTGGGGCGGGTGTGTGTGTGTGCGCGCGCGCGTGCACTGTGCCAGGATCTTCTCTGCTTCCTTCCTTCTTTTCCTCAAAGCTTCCCCAACTGCATCACACCACGCATACCTTAGCTAATTCGATGCTCAAAGCTGATTTAGCCCTGCCTGCTTCTCAGCTAATCAGTAAGCAATTAAGAGAATTCAAGATGGCACATGAGATGGAAAGTAAACCCAGAGACAAATTATCATTTCACAGTAATAATACACTGCAGTATCTTCCTCCTGCGTGCCTTTAAAAAAAACACACACACACACACCACCTTCCAGGAACTAGAAACAACATCCAGAAAGTATCCATACAGGTATTTGTTAAATCCTGCTACTTATTTTCACAAAAACAGGATTATTGTGGAAACGGACAAAATGTTCCGTTGTCTAAAAACGCCATCAAGGACATGGGAAGAAATACGTTACCTGTTTCATTCCATCAGAATTTGCTTTAAAATGTTACAGAGTATTTTAAAGTATTAATTAGTTCTCACACTAATTCTACCCTGCAACATTCCTTAAATATCTGATATGGAACAGGGGGAAAATAAGCAATCGAAATAAACCACCAAGGAAGGAAAAGTCCTAATATGTAATAGGTGATTAATATATTAATATTAATGAATGTTAACTTATTCTCTCTCCCTCCTTCCCTCCTTCCCTCCCTCCCTCCCTCCCTCCGTCTCTTTCTCTCTCTCTCTCTCTCTCCCTCTCTCTCTCTCTCTCTCTCTCACTCACTCACACACACTCACACACACACAGGCACAAGAAAAGTGTAGTAAACACTGTGGGACAATTTCCTGCATAAACATATTTAGGATTACATTACTCAAAGTGTTAAGCAGTTTACAATATAAAATCTGCCTCTCATCCAGAGTAAAATAAGTCAGACTTACTATGTGCTCTGCAGAGATGCACAGTAGGTGACACACAAGATTTTATATTTCATACTTCATACTTAAATGCCCGTCTCACTCTGTTTTACATTGCTGTTCTAATGTAAGCATTTTGCCCAAAGTACAGGTAATTAGAAAATCTGTCAGGTGTACAGAAACTCTGCTGTCAGGGGCCAGTGAAACAAGAATCTGCAACTTTTCGGAAAGAATAAAGACTAAGAAACTGTTTAAGAAAAAATACACATTTGCCCTTAGAGATCATGTAACTTTAAAAAGATAAAAATATAGAAAGATACAGAAAACAATTGCTACCAACCTGCCTTCCATTGAGGACCTGTATACTGCACAAGTTAAAAAGAGGGCCGTGAAAATATTTACAGATCCCGCACATCCTGGACATAAACTATTTCAACTCCTACCCTCAAAACGACGCTGCAGAGCACTGCACACCAGAACAACTAGACACAAGAACAGTGTTTTCCTGAATGCCATCACTCTGCTAAACAAATAATTCCCTCAACACTGTCAAACTATTTACTCAGTCTGCACTACTATTAATCTTCTAATTGTTCCCATCACCCATCTCCTTCCACTTATGATTGTACGACTGTAACTTTGTTGCTTGTATCCTTACGATTTATATTGATATTGTTTCCTGATTGCTTATTTGTACCCTATGACTATCATTAAAGGTTGTACCTTATGATTCTTGATGAAGGTATCTTTTATTTTACGTACACAGAGAGCATATGCACCAAGACAAATTCCTTGTGTGTCCAATCACACTTGGCCAATAAAAAAAAATTCTATTCCATTCTATTCTAAAAAAAAATAGTATTGTAATTACTTCAGTTCACATCAGAAAATTTAGGATCAGCCCAGTTAAAAACTTGTTAGTTTGGGTTTTTTTTTTCCCTTTACAAGTCCACTTTGGAAGATTTTCCAATATATTTTCCATATCTTACTCACCCTTCCATGTATCATCTAACTGAGTCTACCAAGGGTTGTAGTCCAACTCATCTAGAACAGGGGTATCTAACTCAAGCTCTGTGGGCTGGAAGTCTGGCCCATGGGGCTGCCCTGGAAACAGTGAAGGACTGGCCCGCAGTGCTTCTGCCAGCAAAAATGGAGCTCGGAAGGCCGCACGCAGCCCTCCCGAGCTCCATTTTCACTGGCAGAGGGTTGCAGGAGGCCGTCGCAGCCGGAAACAGAGCTTGGGAGCCTGTTTGCTCTGGCAGAGCGCTTGGGTCACCAGAGGTGCTCCCGACATGAGTAACATCGAACTGGGCACATCCATCCTGGCCATGCTCATCCCAGCCCCCTCCACCCCAAGGTCAAGCACAACCCTGATGTGGCCCTCAATGAAATCAAGTCTGACATCCCTGATCTAGAAAATACCTGAATGAGGAAACTTTTCTATTTAATTTCCCCTTCCACTATCCCATAGTGACGTAAGGTGATCTCCTGAATCTTTCAGTAATGAATCCCATGAAGTTTCCTTGGTGGCGCAATGGTTAGAATGCAGTACTGCAGGCAAAGTCTGTCCATCGCTAGGAGTTCGATCCTGACCGGCTCAAGGTTGACTCATCATCCTTCCATCCTTCCGAGATCAGTAAAATGAGGATCTAGATTGTCGGGGGGGGGGGGGGAGGGGGGGGAGAATATGCAAATAATACTGACATTGCAAAATGCCCAGCACTGTGGGGTGGTATATAAGTCTAAGTGCTATTTGCTATTGATGAATTAAGTCACTCAATGTCATCGCCCGAATGACGGTCCTGAAGGAAGAAGCATTCTCTTAATTTTTAGAAGACAAGGCATGCGTGGTGGGTGCGTTGCTGCTTTTGGAAGAGGTTTTCTCTCCCATTTAGGAAGAATCTTCTTCAATTTGCTTCCTATATGGATTTTTAAAGAACCACTTGCATTAAAAGCCCAGCAAACCTGGCTCATTTTGCATCTAGGATTTAGTTAATTCATTTGCCCTGGGGAGTTATGAGACGCCTCGGTCATTGTCCCCATGGGATAGGGTGGGGTGGGGTGGGGTGGGGTGGGATGGTTTTTGAGAAATTGCTTTTCTAAAGTGCCTTCCTATTGCCAGATTAAGAGGTCACCTTAAGAAAAGTCTAGGGAGACACCTGCAATATCCAAGAAGTTGATGCTCTTGAGCTAATCAAAAGCCAGGATCGGATCTGTATAAGCTTGAGTGCCATCTGCTGGCATTCCTAGCTCTTCCTCTATTGATAAGAACTTCTAATCACAAGCTACGCTAACAAGAATCCTGTCTGAACTTCCTGTGTAAAATCTGGGTTTTCTTTCTCTCTCTTCTTAGTTTCCCGAAGGGTTACTTTAATCAAGAGATGGATTCATCACAATGCGATGTTACATTTCAGTAGCAGAGAAGATCTGTTTCTTCAAAACGGTACGCTATTATTTCAAGAATCTTGATTTTCACTTCTTTCCTGCATCTTTCCCACGAGTTCCCATCAGCATGCATTTTCCCATTGTGGTGAGATCACCATTTGTCTCAAGGTCACTTAGCAACCTTCGGAACTGAGGGGAGATTAAATCTGGTTCTCTTTTGTCCTAGCCTGACATTCTACACCGGGCTACTTAATGTTATCTGCCTCTTCTTAGCTTGTTGACAACAGAAGCACAGATTCTCTGAACTTCACGTTCTCTGCATTACAACTCTCTCAGTGAAAAAGGATGGATCACTGTCACTAACATATTGCAAATACTTCTTTCTAGAGTTGCGATACGGGATTTCCCCTTCAAATTCTTGCAGGAGGGAAGATTCATTCTCTTTAACTTGTTATGTTAAAGAGAATGAATTAAGATGATCACGTCTTTCCGACTGGATAGTGATTGTTAGGTATTTCCCCCCGCCCACTGACTAGAAGTTGAACATTTCTGGCATATTTTGGCTCATTTATTTTATTTGATGTTTTTTATCCCACCTTTATTAGCTTTATAAGTAACTCAAGGCAGCGAACATACCTAATATTCTTTTCTCCTCCTATTTTCCCACAACAACAACCACCAAGTAAGTGGGCTGGGCTGGGCTGGGCTGAGAGTAGCTGGCTCAAGGTCACTCAGCCAATTTTCACAGCTATGGTGGGACTAGAACTCACAGCCTCCTGGTTTCTAGGCCAGCGTTTGCTTTCACTGTGTTAATGGAACATTTCACATGATCTATATCCTTCTGCCTTCATCCCATTGCTGAACCGATCTAGGATATCTCTGCAGTTTATCTATCTCAGTGTTCCTCCACCTCAGCCACTCTCAGATGTGTGGACTTCAACTCCCAGAATTCTGGAAGGCTGCCTGGGAATTCTGGGAGTTGAAGTCCACACATCTGAAAGCTGCTAAGTGGAAGTAGGACAGCCCCAGGTTGGCCTTTTTGAGCAAACTTAAGATTTCAGAAGATGATTATCTACCAAAACTTTAAGCTACCATGGTTTCATCCCTGGCTTCTTATATTGCACTGAGTGTCAGACCCAGAAGCCATCTTTTACATTCGTGCCTGCCACATCTTCTTCTGTGGGAAAATGGGAGGGGGGATTGCATAGAGTGTAGATGATATGTAGTCAAAATAACATTCCTTTCTCAGAGAGTCAAGGACGCAGTGCCCTGGCGCAATCGGATGACTGAGAAGTGTCTCCAGTTTGGACAGTGGATGATTGGACCATGTGATGGACATATGGGTGCTGGAGCAGGGACTTGAACTTTCTTTTGGGTGGGAAAAACCTGGAAACTTTCAGATTCGGGTTTTCCCAGATGTGCCAATATGACCGGGCAGTGACTCCAGAGCTGCCAAAGAAAGGGAGAGCTGCAATGGCAGTTATACCAGCTGACCGGGGAACCAGTGAACACACCGGCGGCCAGTCAAACTTCGGAGGTGCCCTTGATAGGGACACAACTCCAGAACGCTGCCAGAGAGGAAGTTCTGGGCGGTGGAAGGCAGCCTGGAGCCCCAGGGACACCTAACACACTGCCAGCAGCTTAAAGGAGATATATATTTTACCCTTACCACTTCCAGATGCGCAGCTCCCCTTGGAAACACAAAGAATGACTATTTCTATCCAAATCTGATAATCCAACATGGAACCTGACAATCTATTTGCCAGAGAGAAACACTCAGGTCTCCTCACATAGACTGAGTGAAAAAGACTGAAGGCAACGGAGCACAGGAGGCGTGGGCAAGGAATTTTAAAAAATTACACTCAGTCTTGAACAAATAGATGAGAGATTAACGCATGAATGGATTATCAGAGCAGCGCTTCTGGAAAACCTGGAAACTTTCAGATCCGGGTTTTCTCAGATGTACCAATATGACATCTCTAATAAAATGGAACTTTGAGGAAATCCAAGCCTCGGAGTTTTCTGTTGCTGGGGATGTTACTTGTAGCAGCGAAGCAACAAGCAGGAGGAACTAAGCAGAAGAGCGGAGATGCTCCAGGTTCCTACTCAACGTCTTCCCAAGACAGGCCAGCCATAACACCAAGCTCGTTCTCAATTGTCAAGCAAGGTTCCTTCCATGCCTCCCTGGTATTCTGATGCAAATGCAGGAAATGGCGCTTCCGTTGCAAAGAAGGCCTAATTTTCCGTCTCCAGGAGAATTCATTTTCATATTGATCAACGGCCCCTCCTCCCAGGGACACAGAAATTCGGGGAAGAAAACATTCTCCCCACCTCCCTTTCCCATTGATAACACACTACCCCTCAACTCTCCCTTGCCTCTCAGCCCAGCGGACAAAGCTGTCCCCACCCACAGTTTCTCCTAGACAAGTTAATAAGATGGAAGATTCCCTTGAGGCCCAGAACTAGAGAACATTATCACTTGCAGGCAAGGCAGAAATACTGACATGTCGGAAATGACTCCAAACCTATTAATTACCTTTTCTTTCCTGGCACATCTTTGAGAGAAAGCTTGACAAATTGAAAGGCGAGATAGGACCAGTCTTTCTTCTCCCCTTCCAACGCTAACCAAAGCGAGATCTCCCCTTCTCTTCTTTAAAATTCCTCACCCCACCCCAAATTATCTTGTAGGAATTTAGCACCCACCCCCCTCCTAGAAGAATGAAATATTTTAGAAAATATTTAAAAGGCAGAATATATTTCCCTGGATGAGAAATGGAGAAACATGTTTTAAAGACAAAGCAGCTCCCTGCAACTTCCTGCCACCCCCCACCTTGGTCAATGGGTCAGAGGTAGAAACTCATTCTCCCCACCTTTGTCAATGGGCAATTAAGGCTTCAGCCAAGCTCACTCAATCCCCCCATCTTTGTCAATGACCGTCATTTGCAACACAATAGAACAGAAACTCACCACATGGCAAGGCTCAGGCAAGCTTGAGAGACAACCTACAATGTTAGCTAAGACCCCCACCCCCTGGGAGTCTGACAACCAATTAAGGTACTCTTCTTGTGCCCCAGGAAATTCAAAGCTCAGAGAAAGCATAAAGCCAGGGAGTGCACAGGATCTCAGCCCTTTTCTGTTCAGGAACTCAAGCCATGTGATCCTGACCACCATTAAACCATCTTTCCAAGCAGTCTCCATGTTTCCAGTGTCTTTGTCCCCACTTGGAACTGAACCCAGATGGATATTTCTTCCAACAATCTAAAGCTCTCCAACGCTCTCTCTCTCTCTCTCTCTTTTTTCCCAGCAAGGGGACACAGCTGGTCTCTGCCCCCACGTTTTAATTTTTATGGATAACAAACCTGTAGTTTATTGACAAAGCAGTCTGCGTTTATTCGTACAGGCTTGGAATTCTTTGAAGAAGAAGAAGAAGGGAGGGAGGAAAAAAAAAGAACAAGGCAGACACTTTGGAAATAAATCAATAAAAAAAAATTAGCCTTGGCTCCTTTTCATCAGAAGCGTAGACAGGCAAGTGTGTACACGTTTTCTATTAATTTTAAATAAAGGGCTCTCGCTCCTTATTTTGTGTTCTTCCTGACGCAGATATTCATATTTGCACTTATATGCAGAGCTTCTAAGACAAGGACAGCCTGTCACTGTCCCTTCAGATGAGCCAGAAGTGTGACTTTGAGCTTTTTATTTTTATTTTTTATTGAATGCAACTTTTCATTCAGAGGATACAAGCATCCGGAGATCATTTACTAATTGCTTTAGGTAGGAGTTTTAAATGTGAAGGATACACAATATATGTTCCGTGAAGAAAAATAACCATCTTATACTTGGTGCTCCATAGCACCATTTCTACAGCCGTAATAATATTCAGTGAGTAAACGAAGGCAAAGATTATTTAGAATTTAGTTGAAATCTCCACCTCCAAAGTTCATTAAACTCATTATAGGTCAAAGAGAGACATCTAATATCCAGGTATCCACACGTACAGTAAATTCATCTCAGTGGTTAAGCAACAGAGTCTCCAGGACTTCGCCTTCTCAATAATTCGGTATCCTTGGGACAACCTTCCTCAATTTATTTATTTTATTTTATTATTTATTATTTCAATTTCTATACCGCCCTTCTCCCGAAGGACTCAGGGCGGTTTACAGCCAACTAAGAACAACAAATATAAAAATTAAAAACAAATTTAAAAGATTAATTTAAATAGGCTGAAAATACTAAAAACTATTAAAAAACCCCATTAAAAAACGATTAGGCCAGTCCTGCACGATGAAATAAAAGAGTCTTCAACTTACTTAACTTAACTTACTTAACTTACAGTCTACATTACTTACTGCATCACTTAACAACCCCTCCATCTCTGCTCTCCCCAACTAAATGTTAAATGAACAGCTGGGTCATTAAACAGAGCGTGGGGGAGGCCCTTGGAGACCTATAGTACAGGAGGCCCAGGGCTGTCTACCCGGGTGTGAGACCCACCTCCACTTAAACCTTTAAACAGAAACAATCCTTGGCTCCATTTGAGAAAAAAGTATTAAGAGAATTCGCACTTCTTCTTTGTCACCATTTCCATGACTCAGAACTTCCGAGACAAAGCAGCTTCTGTCAACTTCCACAATTTGTCCTGGACTTTTCTTTGAAGATGTTTCGCTTCTCGACCAAGAAGCTTCTTCAGCTCTAACTGGATGGTGGGGACTGGAAGGATTTATAGGCCACTTGGAGGTTTACCTGTGTCTTCAGGGTCATCTGAGTGGTGCAAATGGGCGTGGACCCTTCTTGGAACTGCTCAAAGGACTGCGTTGTAAATAGGAGATAGATGATGTCGTATTCTTTCCCCCCACACCCTCTATGGGGAAGGCTGTTCAATTTTGACACTGATGGCCTCTTTGACCCCTCTTTCAAACCAGCTGTCCTCTAGATCCAAAATGTGGACTTTGCTGTCTTCAAAAAAGTGGCCTTTGTCTTTTAAGTGCAGATGGGCTGCTGTATCTTGTCCTGATGCGTTTGTTCTCTTACGTTGTGCCCTGCGTTTAGGAACTCCTACCTAAAGCACCTTTGGGACAATCATGACCTGGATGACTGAGAATCTCCATAGGCATCTTCCCCTCCAAGTAAGCAAAATGTAATTCTTGTCTATCCAATATTCTGACAACCCTCTGGGGCCTCTGGTGGCTCAGACTGCTAAGACAGTCTGCTATTAACAGCAGCCGCTTGAAATTATTGCAGGTTCAAGTCCCACCAGGCCCAAGGTTGACTCAGCCTTCCATCCTTTATAAGGTAAGTAAAATGAGGACCCAGATTGTTGGGGGCAATAAGCTGACTTTGTATATAATATACAAATGGATGAATACTATTGCTTAACACAGTGTAAGCCACCCTGAGTCTTCGGAGAAGGGTGGGATATAAATGCAAAAAAAAACAAACCAAAAAAACAAAACAAAACCCTGGCATGCTTTTTTTGAGCTATGTCCACATTTCTGGGGAAATAATTTACATTTGCCTGGAATTATCCTTGTGTTGTATTTCATCTGGATCAGAACAAGTACGAAAACCACTAAATAACAAATGGTAAAATCTCTCAACATGAGGATTGCCTTCAGCTGTCAGAATAAAATGCAGTGGTCCAGAGTCTTTCCCCCCCCCCTTTGGGGAGAGTGATGATTTGTCTCACTTTCCCCATATCCCGAAATCCTTTAATGTTTCTCTTGTAACATCAAAATGAGTGATACGTTCTCCAAACCTTCTGATAACTAAAATATTTTTTTCTGAATCAAAAAATTAAACCCAGTGGCATATTTTAAAACCAGGTATGGGTTGAAAGCAGAGGTGGCCTTCAGCCGGTTTGTACCTGTTTGGACGAACTGGTAGCGGCGACTGGATGTAATGCTTTCCTATTCAGCCACGTTTTTGAGGCTGGGCACATGCCCACAAGGCGCCTGCGAGCAAAGCGTATGCACGGAAGGCCAGGCGCATGCATGTGAAGCAAGTGGGTGTGTGCGGGGCGAACCGGTAGTAAGAATGTATGGAACCCACCGCTGGTTGAAAGGAATCTTATGAGTCCAACTTCCTGCTCAGTATGCAAATCCATTAGACCGGGGGTCTGCAAACTTGGCTCTTTTAAGACTTGTGGACTTCAACTCCCAGAGATCCTCAGCCAGCAAAGCTGGAAGCTGGCTGAGGAACTCTGGTAGTTGAAGTCCACAAGTCTTAAAAGAGCCAAGTTGAAGTCCACAAGTCTTAAAAGAGCCAAGTTTGAAGACCCCTGCATTACACAATGGGTGTCCAAATTTTGAGTTGAAGTCCACAAGTCTTTAAAGAGCCAAGTTGAAGTCCACAAGTCTTAAAAGAGCCAAGTTTGAAGACCCCTGCATTACACAATGGGTGTCCAAATTTTTGGCTTGTCTGGGCCACACACTAAGTGAAGAGGACTTGGGCTCCATATAAAACATATAATATACTTCATGCATATGCATAACCAACTGCCTTTATTTATTTATTTTTTATCTTGTGGAGCTGCCTTACTAGCTGTTCAGTTTGCAGGCTGCTGGTTTGGGCACATCTGCATTAAACCATCTCTAGCAACTGATCATCTAATATCCATCTGGAAACCAGCAACGCAAGGAAGTCCCATAAGGTTCTAGGCCAACTGTTTGCTCTTTAACAGCTTTCAATCGGAAAATTTCTCTTAACATTCAACCCAAATCTCTTTTATGTAACGTTTCCACCTGTTGTCTTCATTCTTCTCTTGGTTTTAAAACAGATCCACTCCCTCTCGTATGTCACAGCTTATCTGCAGACTGCTAATATATCTACCCTTAATTTTCTCATTTGTAAGCTCAACATGCCCAGGTCCTTTAACTGAACTAATTTTTTACTCTCAAAAAGATTCAACGTTAAAGTAAGAACTAACAGGAGGTCTGCTCCCATGGTTGTCTAAGAAAGGCTGTTCTTTTCTACCGGAAGTGAACAAACCAGGGGTTTCTCCTGCCAGATAAGATGCCTTGCAGAAAATAAAGAGTCAACTTTTACTATCATTGGAACCATCCCATCAAGAGATGGACCAGGACTCTTAAGCAGAGACTGATTGGAGGCCATCAAAAGTAGAGCAGGAACTCATTCAGAGGTGCAACTGTTTGGAACATTGGTGTTCTGTCCCCCCTCGCCTCCGTCTGAGCGATGGCTTAATTAGCCGGCACTATCAGTTCTGGCAGCAAACTAGAGAGCATCTGCCAAGTGACCCTGTTATCTCCCTTGATGCCGATGACTCACCCAGGAACAAACAGTACTTCAGCTCTAGTTAAGCAGTTGATTTGCCTGCTACGAAGAGGCATAGCAGCCCTCGCTGGTTTTGTGGGGTGTGGCTCCATGACTCAGCACTTCCTAGGCCTGCCCACCCATGCTTCTGTTGTTCCCACCTCTCCTGCCTATGAAAGGGTCCAGCCAGGCCTGATTGCCATCAGCTGGGTCTGGAGGCGTGGCCTGGGGGGGGAAGAGTCAGGGGATGGAGGCCTCGTTATCTCCTCCACCTGGCCTTCCTCTGGCTCCTGGAGCTGAGCCAGGGAAGCCGGTGCTCCCGAGGTAAGTCCTGATGACCCTTCCCCCTCACTTTCCAAGTCACTTTCTGGCAGGGGGCCCGGCTTGGGGGGCGCAGACACAACAATTGGTAATTTTGTCAAGAAACATGTTGGGGAGGGGTCTGCAAACTTGGCTCTTTTAAGGCTTGTGGACTTTAACTCCCAGAGTTCCTCAGCTAGCTTTGCTGGCTGAGGAATTCTGGGAGTTGAAGTCCACAAGTCCTAAAAGAGCCAAGTTTGCAGACCCTTGGGTTGAGGGAACAAGTGCGTTATTTGTAGTTACGAAGTCCTGATCAGGAGGGAGATTAAGGACAGAACAAAGAATCGTACAAAATTTGGGAACTTTCTCTGGGATGATGCTCATCCAGCCGGCGATAATAAAATTTAAAATAGTCCCATCATGCAGTGTAATAACAGAGGGGGACACTGTTGTTTGAGCAAAAAGACTTTTCATCAAGTTTAAAAGATACAAGAGAAACCCAGGATTTTTTGTTTTGTTTCCGATCTCAGGCAGATTTTCCTCTGAAGCAACTTCTATTGATTTTTAGGAAAGACTTATTTATTTGCCTGCCTGCCTGCCTGCCTCCTTGATACAGTACGCAGTTCCATTTCTGGAGAGTATAAGTAGCTTATAGCAGCTCTACTCACGCAGGATTAAAACTTAACAGAACAGAAATCATTAACAGGGCAATGAATTCTCCTTCTTCACCAATTTCCAAGAAATTGTGCCCGGGACAGAAACTGTATTCTCATTTCCAATATACGACTCCACAATAATAGCAATAGCAATAGCACTTTAGACTTATATACCGCTTCACAGTGGTCTACAGCCCTCTCTAAGCATAATATGAGCACAAAGAGCGTATTTAAGGAAATACAGGAGTCTTGCAAATGTAAGGGAGTCGGAGAAACTGTTCGTGTATTTTTCCGGGTGACGCATATCCACGTACAAAGTTTATAATTTTCCCTCTCTTCCACCGCACAGGGTGAAAATAGGAATTCCAGTTTTGGGATTACCAGAACCCAGTAAAAAAAACACTTGATTTTTTTTTTCAGTCCCTCTTCTCCCCCCCCCCCAAAAAAAAAACCCTCCTGTGTAAAAATGTCATTGATATAATTGATCCTAATTACCCAAGCTAGATTTAAATAAGAGTCCGGCCCGCCCAGCATCTTTTGCTCAAGGCTTTATGAAAAGGCCATTGTATAAATAAATGATTGGATTTCCTATTCAACTTCTCAGATCTGACAGCTTTAATTTTGATGGAAAGTAGCCCCTGCTGTCAACACAGGGGATGTCACTACCACCCACTATGGCTTTATTTTAAAGGTGAATTTGATGTTATCTGAGGTTTGGTGGTCGATGTGTGTGTGTGTGTGTTTTCCTTCTTTTCTTTTTAAACGGCTTAAACCAAAAAATTTTTTTTAAAAACCCGAAACGTTTATCCTGGTGGCCATCTTTAAGTTATTTGTACTCTTTTTTTTTAATATTGGCATCCATATAATTAAAGAAAAACACAAACACGCAGAAGGCGCGCACACACTGATACACAAAGAGACACAGCCTTTAGCAGCACTTATCAAAACCCATTCCTGCAGCCTATCAATTAGGATTACAATAACTCCACTCCCTTGCTGCCTTTCCTATTAGCATTTTGATTGAATGTCTGCCGAAAAGTGACTAGAAACAGAAGATTGTGCTTGGAAAGTAATGTCACTTCATTCACTTCCATTGAAGCTTGTCTAGTTGTCTCCGGACCGATTCAAAAGAGACAAGACAGTTCCAAAAAGTAGCAATTTTTTTTTAAAAATGGCAGATTATTTATTCACACACCCCCTCCGCAGCCCCACCCTGCCCTTCCACCGACATACAGAGAGAGAGAGAGAGGGAGAGAGAGAGAGAGAGAGATGGAGAGGGAGAGAGGGAGGGAGGGAGGGAGGGAGGGAGAGGGTGAGTTTTCTTCTATAAAGTGGGTTTAGATAGAGGAACCTTTCTCAAGAGAGATACCGTTTTCCGGGATCAAAATAAATAATCAGTTGTCAAGAGCAAAAAGCAAAGAGGGAAGAAATAAGCTTTCCTCTCCCACCTCAGCCCATCACTGGGGGTTCCTCAGGGAGGGTCATGGACAAGGGACCTTGCAAAATGATAAAACCCTCACGTAACTTAATGTTATGCCTATCCTGAGGAAAAGGGCCCACCACCTTCGGTCAACGCCCTCAACCTGAAGAGACAGAAAAAGAGATCAGCTTCTGGAATCCTCTCTCGGTCATTTGCCGAAGAGAAGATCGATTGTTGCTGCAAGTGGGATGAGGTTGTTATTGCTTTTTTTGTTATTGTTTTTATATTGGGTATCCAGAGTGAGTGGGGGGGAGGAATTGAGGGGAAGGAAGGAAGGAAGCAAGGAAGGAAGGAAGGAGAAAACATGAGAAACAAAAGGAAACAGGAAGGAAGGAAGGAAGGAAGGAGAAACAAAAGGAAATAGGAAGGAAGGAAGGAAAGAAAAAACCTGAGAAACAAAAGAAAGAAAGGAAGGAAGGAAGGAAAGAAGGAAGGAAGGAAGGAAGGAAGGAAGGAAGGAAGGAAGGAAGGAAGGAAGGAAGGAAGGGGAAACAAAAGGAAACAGGAAGGAAGGAAAGAAAAAACCTGAGAAACAAAAGGAAGGAAGGAAGGAAGGAAGGAAGGAAGGAAGGAAGGAAGGAAGGAAGGAAGGAAGGAAGGAGAAACAAAAGGAAACAGGAAGGAAGGAGGGAAGGAAGGAAAAAACTTGAGAAACAAAAAGAAGGAAGGAAGGAAGGAAGGAAGGAAGGAAGGAAGGAAGGAAGGAAGGAAGGAAGGAAGGAAGGAAGGAAGGAAGGGAAAAAACATGAAAAGTAAAAGGAAAAATGGAAGGAAAGAAAAAACCTGGGAAACAAAGGAAAATGGAAGGAAGGAAGGAAGGAAGGAAGGAAGGAAGGAAGGAAGGAAGGAAGGAAGGAAAATTCTCATTTTCTTGTCCCCATTTCTGAAATAAAAAATCATTATCGTTTTGCCCCCTCAAAGTAATTGCTTTGTTATATAATACAAAGAACAGATTATAAAACATAAATAAAAATTAAGTGCAGTGGTGTCCACACAATAAGAAGCTACTGGTGCAATGATAATTATCGTAAATTAAACCTTTCATAATCGAAATGTGTATCAAATGTGTATGATTACTAATATATGTATGAATCTGAGAGCTGTTTATCGTGTGCAACTGATGTATGATGTTGATAAGAAGTTGCAAAGTGCACTGAATTCTTTTTTAATGTGAAAAAAGTTTGCATCTCATTGTTTCATTATCATTGTCTCTTTTTTTTTAACATTTTGGGGATATGATGTTACAACTCGGCTACAAGCATAAGACATTCAAGGCTGCGATTCTTCAGTACCGACCTTCCTTTTCAAACTTTTAAATGTAATCCTTTGAGTCAAGTGGATAAATCCGATTATTAGTTAATATGTATTGTACGTGTATTGAAACAGTGTATATATATTCCACATGCTGATGACAATTACTTTGGTTAATGTATGGAGAAGACAAGGAAGGAACAACTGTGTCCTTTTTGTACTTGTATTTTTTTTTTATTTGAATTTATATCCCGCCCTTCTCCGAAGACTCAGGGCGGCTTACATTGTGTAAGGCAATAGTCTCATCCTATTTGTATATTTATATACAAAGTCAACTTATTGCCCCCAACAATCTGGGTCCTCATTTTACCTACCTTATAAAGGATGGAAGGCTGAGTCAACCTTGGGCCTGGTGGGACTGGAGCCTGCAGTAATTGTAACTGCAGGCAGCTGTGTGTTAATAACAGGCTGCATTAGCCTGGTGAGCCACTTCCCAGCCCCAACATACCCCAAACATACAAAGACTTATCTTAGCTGTTTAAAACAGGGCAGAGTAAACTCCTTCCAAAATAAAGGAATATTGTAACAGCATTGAAAATTGTTTTCTGTGGCAGAAATACAGTACAGGTGACTAGTCCTCAACATTCAGTCACAATTGGGATCAGAATCAGAATTTCCACTGCTAAGTAAGTTGTTAAGTAAATCAGATCCAATTTTATGACCTTTTTTGGTGACCGTTAAGTGAATGACATGGTTCTTAAGTGCATCTGGCTACCCCTTTGACTTTGCCTCATGGAAGCCAGCTGGGAAGTTCACAAATGGCAATCACAGGAACCCGGGTGCTGCAACCAACCTGAATATATGCCAGATGCCAAGCACTCAAATTTTGATCATGTAGCTGTCAGGATTTTGTAATGGTAGTTAAGTGCAAGGAGTGGGCAATTCAGTGGCGTTGTAAATTTGAAAGATCGCTAAACGAATGCTTGTAAATCGTTTGTAACTGCATTACAAATTAGGATTGTGCCATGCTTCAGATCCAATCCCAGCAATTGTAGGCAAAAAGTGTGAAGACAGCATCCATTTGCAAGTTGCCATCCCCGGAGAGAAGATGCAGCTGCTTTAAAGAGTTTGCAGACAGGTCATTTTAAGCCCTGCCTACCCTGAAGCCCCTTCCTGGAAATCAATTTAATGGGATGCCTAGCCATATTACAAGCATGTCTAGGCGTTCGTCTAGAAAAAATGTTAAAACTCGCTCACACCACCCTGAGCACTGTTTTTTTTTTCATAAAAAAGTTTTATTTTTACAATCATATCAAACAGCTCATCCAATGTACAGTTATATACAATTAGTCGGGCTCGCCCAGTCACCACCACCCTTTTTAACACTCTTCCCTCTTCTACCTTCTTCTACTTTCCAAACCTTCCTCTCCTTCTCTTATCTACATCCTCTCCTCCCTCCACCCTACACCTTCCTTCTCCCTCTTCTACCCCTCTTCCTTCCTCTTCTCCTCTTTCCTACCTCCTACTCTCTCCTCTTTTCTCCCTCCCCACCGTTCTAAAATGGTAACTGGGCAGACCTGACCCTACATTAATTATATTTATACATCTTCAATAATCCCTGTATATTAACCATCACTCCATCCTCTACCCTCAACCCCCCAATTCCCCTCAACCCTTACCCCCCAACCCCCATCCCGACTTCCCAGAACAAAATGCAGGGTATCAAAACTAACAATCATAATCCAAAATAAATCCTAAATTATAATCTCTAGTCACTCCACACATAATCACACTCTCAATTCCCCTCTCCTTCAGAAATATATCTAATACAAAATATTTCCTAAATTTACTCATATGCTATTCGATATTTTTTTATCTGATACTTATTTTGAATATAATCAATCCACATTTTCCATTCTAAAATATATTTTTCTTGTGTAGACCCTGAGCACTGTTAAAGGCGGTAAGAAAGGCAGTTATCTTGGGGCCCAGGATTCTTTCCTCCTTCAATGCATTGCAATGGTATGTGGGAATGGCCTTGGGAGACAGGAAAAAGAGGGCAGTCTAAACAATGGTCTGATAAAGAGAAATCTGAGGCTGAAAGAGTGGGGGGCATGGAGAAAGCATCTCAGAAGGGACCTTCCTTAATTTGGGGAAGACTAAGAGAAAGGGAACGGAGGGGTACTTTCAGATTTGCAAGAATCTGAATTTGCAGAATTTGAAACAGTTTTGTCTAGTGCAGGGGTCTGCAAACTTGGCTGTTTTAAGACTTGTGGACTTCAACTCCCAGAGTTCCTCAGCCAGCAAAGCTTAAAAGAGCCAAGTTTGCAGACCTCTGGTCTAGTGGTTAAAGTACCAGGTTAGAAACCAGAGATGGTGAGTTCTAGTCCCGCCCTAAAGGCAGCTGGTTGGGTGACTTTGGCCAATCACCAGGTGACTGAGAATTCTAGTCCCACCTTAGGCATGAAAGCTGGCTGGGTTATAAATAATAAAGACTGTATTAGAACTCATGGTTGATGCTTCTTGCCTGGTCTATCTCAAAGGGCTGGCATGGATGTTTAAAAAGGAGGGGTAGGGCTTGATCAGCTGTAATGGAAGCCACATTGATTGCTCCAGAGAGGAAAAGGACAAATCATACCATACATATTAGTACAATGCCGTGGTAAGGCCATACTTGGACTATTGCATCCAATTTTGGTTGCTACAATATAAAAAAAACACATTGAGACTCTGGAAAGAGGGCAGAGAAGAGTAATGAAGATGAGCAGGGGACTGGAGGCTAAAACATATAAAGAACAGTTGCGGGAATTGGGCATGTCTAGTTTAATGAAAAGAAGGACTAGAGGAGACATGATAGCAGCCTTCCAATATCTCAAGGGCTGCCACAAAGAAAATGGAGTCAAGCTATTCTCCAAAGCACCTGAAGGCACAAGATAATGGAGACAATAAAGAACCAATTTAGAAATAAGCAGACATTTCCTGACAGTTAGAACAATTAATCGGAAAAATACCTTGCCTTCAGAAATTGTGGGTGTTCCAACACCAGAGGTTTATCAGAAGATATTGAACAGCCATTTGTCCGGTATGTTTATAGAATCTTCTGCTTGAGCAAGGGGTTGGACTAGAAGACCTCCAAGGTCCCTTCAAACTCTGTTATTCTTTCATAATCCTGCAAATGTCACAAGCTGGCTATCAATATTTGCAAGATTACTTCACTCCAGTCATCTCAGATGTGTGAAGAGCCCAGGTTGTACCTCTCTTTTATATTCTTGCTTTCGTTGTACTTGGTTCGGATATTTGGAATTGTGTTTCCACAAGGGTCTCATGGACATAACAATCCAAATTACTCCCAGTGATGCTAAGCCCATGTCAGCTGTTCCTGCTTAAAATCATTCTGTCTCCTTTGGGGGGAAACTAGTAATTCTTTAAAGATATTCTCCAGCTCTCTGTCACTTTGCTTCTGTTATTCTAACTCCCACAACTGGCAGGCCGCCAAGAGTTTATAATTGTATCAGGTAACACTTTCTTCTTTTATAATGCATTTATCAAAGATTTAAGGCAGACGATAAGAGCATACTAAATCAGCACGGGGGGGGGGAAACACTGTATAACGGCATAGTATTTTACAAATCAAAACAGTTATCAAAAAAAAAAAGAGAGACAGTGGGAACATAAAACAGAAATGAATCTGGGAAAGGAAAAGTACCGGTGGGAGCAGTAGTCGGGATGCCGAAGAGGAAACTATAGGGATCTGTTTCTCGAGAAGACTTTGAGCTCCCAAGGATGAGTTAACAATGATAAACCAGAAAGGGAAAGTGGATGTAATAATTAGGCAGAAGGAACTGAGGTTTTAGCTGGCGCTGGTATCTTGGCCAAAACAAGGTTTAGCTTCATTCTTCCAAGGCTGTTCTGCCAGGCTGCTGTCAGGTTTTGGGCACTTGTTCTCTTCTTCAAGGATAATAGTTTAACCCTTTGGCTTGTGCTTGTATTTGTGGTTTCATTCACACAGAAGGTGCAACAAGTCCAGCAACACACACATACACCAACATGCGCGCGGGCGTGCACACACTCATATTCACAAACATCCCGAAATCAGCTGGACCTGGAACTTGGGCTGCAAAACAAACTGACTCCTTTCCCAGACTTGCAAAAGTAACGTGGTTTATCCTGAAATGCGCTTTTAACAATGTGCTTTTCCCACTGACTGCAAGGAGGGAGGAGCAGAGCTCACTTTCCCAAAATGACAGCTTACGAACACAAATGAAGTCTTCTTCTCTTCTCCAAGAGGTTCAGAGAATCCACAGAGATATCAGTCATTGTAGCCTAAAAGTTATAGTCGAGGAGGGAGAAATGCAAAGTATAAGTGGTCCCTTGACTTAACGACAGCAACTGAGGCTGGCAATTGCGGCTGTAAGTCAAGATGGTCATAAAAGGGGGTGATTATGTGACTGGATACAATTTTATGGCCTTTTTTGCAGCAGTCGTTAAGTGAACACCATTGCTGTTAAGCAAACTCACTGTTCACTATTGGCGTTTCCCCAAACCCCCACCCCCCGGCCAGAAACTAGAAGTAAACGTATTTCTGGAAAATATGTCATAAATAGCAATAAGCACTTAAGATTTATATTCCGCTTCATAGTCTAAGCGACTTACAAACTCAGCCTCTTGCCCACAACAACCTGGATCCTCATTTTACCAACCTCGGAAGGATGGAAGGCTGAATCAACCTTGAGCTAGTGAGAATCTGAAAACAACAAAATACCTTATACTAGACTTGAAATCCTGAGATTAGAAAATTTAGAACTCCGTCGACTCCGACAAGACCTGTGTTTAACACACAAAATCATCTACTGCAATGTCCTTCCTGTTAAAGACTACTTCAGCTTCAATCGCATTAATACAAGAGCAAACAATAGATTCAAACTTAATGTTAACTGCTTCAATCTTGATTGCAAAAAATATGACTTCTGTAACAGAGTTGTTAACGCTTGGAACTCACTACCTGACTCTGTGGTCTCATCTCAAAATCCCAAAATCTTTAACCAAAAACTGTCTACTATTGACCTCACTCCATTCCTAAGAGGACTATAAGGGGCGTGCATAAGAGCACAAAAGTGCCTACCGTTCCTGTCCTATTGTTCCCTTTCATTATATCAGATTAATACTTGGCTTATATATATATATATACATATTTTAGCCTATATTTTATATTTTAAATATAGTTTAGCCTATATACATGTATATATGTTTATATGATATGTTATTGTTTTTATGTCAATATTGGCATATACTGTTGTGACCAAAAAAAAAAAAAAAAAAAAGAATCGAACTCCTGGCAGTGAGCAGACTCAACCTGCAATACTGCATTCTAACCATTGCGCCACTATGGCAAAAAACAGAAGCATCAGCCCCATAACTGTTAATAATGTTGCGTTACCACACACCTTCTGATCTTTTGCTGGAAGTAAACCTTTCCCAAATTAATGTTGGCTCATGTCGGAAGCTTAGATGGCCAGCATCCTGTTTCCTATAGTAGTCCACTTACGACCAATAGAAAGCTCACAAACTTGACACACACTGGTTTTCTCTCACCGTTTTTCTGAGACCGACATTCAGAGAGGTGAAAAGTCTTTGGGACTCTCTGAGCTTGGTTGTTTTCTTGCAGACGTTTCGTCAACCAAACCAGGTAACATCATCAGTCCTAGCACTGAGGATGTTACCTAGTTTGAATAATGAAACTTCTGCGAGAAAATAGCCAAGCTCAGAGAGCACCAAGGATGCCTCATTTCAACCCTGAGCTACAAATATTCTCCTTTATTGATTCAAAGACCTGCTGCTCCTGATCCTGGAAGCAACATACGGCCCTTCACGACAGTCATAACATAACATAACATCAGAGTTGGAGGGGACCTTGGAGGCCTTCTAGTCCAACCCCCTGCCCAGGCAGGAAACCCTACACCATCTCAGTCAGATGGTTATCCAACATTTTCTTAAAAATTTCCAGTGTTGGAGCATTCACAACTTCTGAAGGCAAGTCGTTCCACTTATTAATTGTTCTAACTGTCAGGAAATTTCTCCTTAGTTCTAAGTTGCTTCTTTCCTTGATCAGTTTCCACCCATTGCTTCTTGTTCTACCCTCAGGTGCTCTGGAGAACAGCCCAACTCCCACTTCTCTGTGGCAGCCCCTGAGGTATTGGAACACTGCTATCATGTCTCCCCTAGTCCTTCTTTTTGTTAAACTAGACATACCCAGTTCCTGCAACCGTTCTTCATATGTTTTATCCTCCAGTCCCCTAATCATCTTTGTTGCTCTTCTCTGCACTCTTTCTAGAGTCTCAACATCTTTTTTACATCGTGGCGACCAAAACTTAATGCAATATTCCAAGTGTGGCCTTACCAAGGCATTATAAAGTGGTACTAGCACTTCACGTGATCTTGATTCTATCCCTCTGTTTATGCAGCCCAGAACTGTGTTGGCTTTTTTAACAGCTGCTGCACACTGCTGGCTCATATCTAGATGGTTATCCACTAGGACTCCAAGATCCCTCATCAAAGGGGAGTTTACTCCAGGCCTCTGATCATTTTGGTTGCCCTTTCCCCCACACACCCCTCGCCCCTATTCCAACCTCAAGATCATCTCTATCAATGTGTTCTCTTTTCTTTGAAAACGGTCCAAGTTTAATCCCGCCTGTCCTGGAAGATTAACATAAAAAAAAAAGGTTCTTCCTTTGGCCTGCCTTGGATCTCTAGTCATTAAACTATCTGTCAGCCTCCACTCCAAACTTCGTATCTCTTTGTACTCCTTATATTCAGTTGTTAGATAGAATGGGATTGTATTTCAGTGTTAGATAGAATGGGATTGTATTTCTAATGTAAATAGCTATTGGATTCAAGTTAAGAAGAGAGGGGCCTTTAAGAGTGTCGGTCTGACATAATTAAGGTGGGAGGGGAGATTAATGTTTTGAATTCAACAGGAATGTTTGAGCCCGAACGCTAACGGACATTGCATTCCTGATTTGATTGACAACCAGAGACCTGCGGAAGAAGATTACCACGGGACCCCGGGAGGGAGCTGGCATTGGACCAGACCTGATGACCTTTTGGGAAAGAGGAGGGAGGAATAGGGTGATACAGATTGTCAGCCATATTCTGTCTCAGATTCAACTTAAACCCTGCTGCTATCCAGATGTAATTAGTAAAAGTACTTTTCTTTATTTGCAAATGAAGTCAAGGTGTATTCTTTCCTAGTTATAATCAGAGGCAGCCTGACACTATCCTTCGTTATGATGAATGATGAAAAACTTCTCCTCTTTGAAAAAGAGGATTTTTCAAAGCTCTTTCAAGCCAGCCCTCGCCTTATTAAAATCACATCAAAACACTGGGAAGTGGTCATCAAAGGGGAGTTTACTCCAGGCCTCTGATCATTTTGGTTGCCCTTTCCCCCACACACCCCTCGCCCCTATAACCAACCTCAAGATCTTTTTATTTATACTTCATTTATAAAAGTTCGATAAAGAGTTCAGTAGCATAATTGACTAGGAAGGGAAGGTCATGCAACCTCCTTTGTTGCAGTGGTAATGATTATTGGGAGGCTGGGCTTTTAAGAAATACATTCCTGTGGTGACAGCAGGAGAAGAAATATAAAATTTCCTGCCACCGTTCATCGTATGTTTTAGCCTCCGGTCCCCTAATCCTCTTGGTTGCTTTTCTCTGTACTTTTTCTAGAGTCTCAACATTTTTTTTATAGTGTGATGACCAAAATTGGATGCAGTATTTTAGGTGTGTTCTTACTAAGGCTTTATAGAGTGATATTAGTACCTCACTTGTACCTCACATTCTCACAGATCATTGCACTAGAACAGGGGTCTCCAACCTTAGCCACTTTACTTTGAATAGAATTGAATAGAATTTTATTGGCCAAGTGTGATTGGACACACAAGGAATTTGTCTTGGTGCATATGCTCTCAGTGTACATAAAAGAAAAGATACGTTCATCAAGGTACAACATTTACAACACAATTGATGATCAATATATCAATATAAATCATAAGGATTGCCAGCAACAAGTTATAGTCATACAGTCATAAGTGGAAAGAGATTGGTGATGGGAACTATGAAACGATTAATAGTAGTGCAGATTCAGTAAATAGTCTGACAGTGTTGAGGGAATTATTTGTTTAGCAGAGTGATGGCCTTCGGGAAAAAACTGTTCTTGTGTCTAGTTGTTCTGGTGTGCAGTGCTCTATAGCGTCGTTTTGAGGGTAGGAGTTGAAACAGTTTATGTTCAGGATGCGAGGGATCTGCAAATATTTTCACGGCTCTCTTCTTGATTCGTGCAGTATACAGGTCCTCAATGGAAGGCAAGTTGGTAGCAATTATTTTTTTCTGCAGTTCTAATTATCCTCTGAAGTCTGTGTTTTTCTTTAAGACTTAACATAATAACAGAGTTGGAAGGGACCTTGGAGGTCTTCTAGTCCAACCCTCTGCCCAGGCAGGAAACTCTACACCATTTCAGACAAATGGCTATCCAACATTTTCTTAAAAATTTCCAGTGTTGGAGCATTCACAACTTCTGCAGGCAAGTTGTTCCACTTATTGATTGTTCTAACTGTCAGGAAATTTCTCCTTAGTTCTAAGTTGCTTCTCTCCTGGATTAGTTTCCACCCATTGCTTTTTGTCCTATCCTCAGCTGCATTGGAGAATAGTTTGACTCCCTCTTCTTTGTGGCAACCCCGGAGATATTGGAAGACTGCTATCATGTCTCCCCTAGTCCTTCTTTTCATCAGACTAGACATTCCCAATTCCTGCAACCGTTCTTCATATGTTTTAGCCTCCAGTCCCCTAATCATCTTTGTTGCTCTTCTCTGCACTCTTTCTAGAGTCTCAGCATCTTTTTTACATCGTGGCGACCAAAACTGAATGCAGTATTCCAAGTGTGGCCTTACCAAGGCATTATAAAGTGGTATTAACACTTCACGTGATCTTGATTCTATCCCTCTGTTTATGCAGCCCAGAACTGCAGCTGCTGCACACTGCTGGCTCATATCTAAATGGTTGTCCACTAGGACTCCAAGATCCCTCTCAAGGTTGGAGACCCCTGCACTAGAAGACCTCCAAGGACTCTCCCAACCCTGATGCTTTTGGGATTCTACAAAGCAGCAGGGACATGCAACCTGTTTCTTTCCCCATCCTGTTGAAATGCAGCTATTTTATCTCTGCCCACTGATCTCTCTGGTGATAGCCGAGTCCAAGAGTACCCTTGAATGTCCCCTCTACAAAAGAATGGTCCTGACATAGTTTCTGTTGTACTGGAAACAAGGACAGACGATGGATTAATTAAAAAAAAAAAAACACACACACACACACGCCTCCCCTGCCTTTTAAATTACTGTAAATGGAATCAATGCTGCCAGCTTGCAAGTGTTTGCTCAGAACAAAATGTGTTTCCGATTGGGAGGGGGGGAGGAAATTAAGTAACTTAACCAAGGCTGTACGAGCACATTAGTTGAATTGTTTTATATAGCTTTTAATTCTATGATCTGGCAGGATATACACATAAACCAAAAAATAATAGAGTACTAGAGAATCGTTTAAGCGGTACCAGTATAATATTATGGACATTCTAATGAGGATGTAATAATCTACTTCACATATACAATTTTCATTGGCCCTTATGATTAGGATCCATTCGGTTTTATACCGCTATAAAAGAGGATGAATTGTGAACATTATACACATATATGAAGCTTGTATAAATGCATCCTTTGTACATTAGTCGATACGTGGGTTGTTTTTTTCCCCCAAAACTATTATCTGTAAATCCTGGGTACTTCCAGACTCGTTTGATGGCAAAAGCGTGCCTTGCTCTCATCACTATTTTATTATTTATCAAATCTGTTTCTTCGTACAAGGACTATTTTCAGAATGGCAGCTGTCCTCTCATCACCTCAGCGCAGCTGCTACTTTCCCATTACAACCAAACGAGTCTCACATTTGTCTATCTGTCTTTCCCCCCCCGCCCCGATATTCGTTTTTATTTTGATTTTTTTTAAAAAAGCCACAACCACTATTTTGAAAGGCCTGACCCCATTATCCCAATGCTGCAGGCAAAACTGTTGATGGCGAGGAAAGAAAAGGAAAGGTGGAGAAGAAGAAGGAAGAGAAAGAAAAGGAAAAGGAGATGGAGGAGGAGGAGGAGGAGGAGGAGGAGGAAGATGAGAAGAAGGAAAGGAAGAGAAGGAAGAGAAGAGGAAGAGGAGGAAAAATGGAGGAGGAGGAGGAGAGGCAGGAGAGGAAAAGAAAAGAAGAAGAGGAGGAAAAGAAGAGGAGGAGGAGAAAGGAGAACGAGAAAGAAAAGGAGAGGAGAAGAGAAGAGGAGAAGAAGAAGAAGAAGGGGAGAAGGAGGAGAAAGAGGAGAGGAGGAGAAGGAGCAAGAGAAGATGGGAGTTTTATGACATTTTTGTGGCAGTCATGAAGTTAACATAGCAATCATTAAACAATTATTATTATATTATTCACTTTGAGGTACCTTTGCCAAAAATTGGAAGTAAATGTTCTTTTGTGTGTGTGTGTGAAAATGCCTTAAATAACTGTCACATAACTGTGGGGCACTGCAAAACATGTTAAATGCAGTCTGGTTGCTGAGTGCCAAAAACGCTGCTTTGTGACCGTAGCAGTGGGCATCGGAACTTCCAAACCAGGCTGCAAGTATCTTTGGGTGGGTGGGTGGGGGTCCATGGTAACTTTGAATAGTCGCTGAGCAACCGGTCATAAATCGAGGACGACCTGTATATCAAACAGCTCTCAGTGCAAGTAGACTCTTTTGCCAGTCCCTCAGTTTGGGGATTTGATCTCCATCTAAAATCTGAGGCGTCGGTTCTTGTTTTTCTGTCAGCTTCATGTCAGTTATTTTATATTGATCGTAATTGTTATCGTGTTTTCCCCAGTACAGTTCCATCCGCTAATTGAGTTGATTAATATGTAGCGATGTGAATTGCAGGCTGCGCTGGTACGATGTGAGTGGGTGGGTGCGTGAACATGAGAGAGACAGCAATATACGATGAGAGAGGAATTAGATCCTGTAATCGTGAGAACATCTGGCCTTTTTATTTGATTTTTTCCCCCTTCCCCTACAGCAGCTTGTAAACACCGAAGTTTTGAAAATGAAGGACTAACGCCCCAAAGGAAGGTTGCTATTGTCCCTGCCGTAAGACTCCTGTCAATCAATCGATCAGTCAATCACTGCTCCAGTTACCAGGTGTTCCTTTAAGCAAAGGCAAAAACCTTCGTTGTGTCGCTGGATGTGTTCACGTGGGGGTATCTAACTGCAGAAGGGGCCAACTCGTCGCATCCAACTTGCCGCGGTCAACTCACCACAGGACAACCCTATATGGCCAATTCGCCATGAGATAACTCATTGCAGCACAATTCAACGATTCAATTTAACGCTTTAAAATAATTTAAAAAAATATTTTGATTTTCGTCACTCCCATTTCATTGTGTCCCTCCTTGAGCATCCTTACTTTAATGATTCTATTCCACCATTTCTTCGACATTAGTGTAACTCTTGTCCCATGGCGAGTTGCCCTACGGTGAATTGGCCGTGGGGAGTTGGCCCCCAGAGAGTTGGGTGTGGCAAGTTGGCTGAGGCAAGCTGTCGAGTGTCATTCTTTTTATAAGAGTTTGTGATGAGTGCCTCTATCCACCTCCTTTGCCCATTCCCCCAACCCTACCCCGTAATTTCTTTGCTATTTAGTTTAGCTAAGTCCCGATCCTTTTGAGATGAATGAGAATTTAATAATTACAAATGTGCTTAATAATAAGAGATGTAAAGGTAAAGGTTCCCCTCGCACATATGTGCTAGTCCTTCCCAACTCTAGGGGGCAGTGCTCATTTCCGTTTCAAAGCCGAAGAGCCAGCACTGTCCGAAGACGTCTCCGTGGTCATGTGGCCGGCATGACTCAACATCAGTAATTGATGATGTAAATTTTGAGCTCAATTGTGGTAGTAAGTTCAGGACTACCTGCATTTTACATCCCGGGGGCGACATGATCGCCATTTGCAATCTTCCCAGGGGGCTTCTGACAAGCAAAGTCAATATATGCCAGCTTCCCCAGGCAAACCACTTAAGAAACACAATGAGATGGGTAATTTTACTTTACCGTAAGCCTACATTAGGGGAATTTTGCAAGCCTGGAAGTATAAACTTCCTGCTGCCACTTTGAAATGCTAGATCCATTAAGGCGGGTCTTCCTAAGTTTTTTTCTCTAACTCTTAGGCCACCGAGGGCTCCTCCCTCTCTTCTCTGATTGTTTTCTAAGCCAGGGATCTCCAACCTTGGCAATTGGCTCGTTACCTCTCGCTTGGATTATTGTAATGCTCTCTACATGGGGCTCCCTTGAGGTGCACTCGGAGGCTTCAGTTAGTCCAGAATGCAGCTGCGTGGGTGATAGAGGGAGCTTCACGTAGCTCCCGCGTAACACCGCTCCTGCGCAGACTGCACTGGCTACCTGTGGCCTTTCGGGTGCACTTTAAGGTTTTGGTTACGACCTTTAAAGCGCTCCATGGCTTAGGGCCTGGGTACTTACGGGACCGCCTGCTGTTACCGCATGCCTCCCACCGACCTGCACGCCTCACAGAGGGACTTCACAGGGTGCCGTCCGCCAAGCAATGTCGGCTGGCGGCCCCCAGGGGAAGGTCCTTCTCTGTGGGGGCTCCCACACTCTGGAACGAGCTTCCCCCGGGTTTACGCCAAATACCTGACCTTCAGACCTTCCGCCGCGAACTGAAGACACATCTTTTCATTCGCGCGGGGCTGGCTTAAATTTTATCGATTTTAAATTTTCTATTATTAATTTTAATGGGGTTTTAGTTTTATATATTTTAAAGTTTTTAGGCCAATTATAAAATAAGTTTTTTAATTTGTATTTTAAATTGTATATTGTATTGTCCGTTTTTTACTTTTGGCTGTACACCGCCCTGAGTCCTTCGGGAGAAGGGCGGTATAAAAATTGAATTAAATAAATAAATAAATAAATAAATAAAATTTTAAGACTTGCGGACTTCAACTCCCAGAATTCTGGGAGTTGAAGTTCACAAGTCTTAAAGTTGCTAAGATTGGAGTCCCCTGTTCTAAGCAGCATTTCTTCCCTTCTTTCCCAAGGTCATCCACACATCCCCATTACACTGGGGATAGCTGGATTCAGAGGTGATTTAGTCCACGATGGTTCACTTAATAACTGCAGCAGAAAGGGTTGTAAAACCAGGCACAACTCACTGAACAGCCGTAAGGTTTAGTTCGATCAGTGTTCTGGTTCCAATTTTGGTCGTAAGTCAAGAACTACTACTTGTAATTAATCGACTCTCTTGGAAGAAACACTGCACCCCCCGTTTCCTGCTGCCAACAGGAATTGGTATCATTTTAGCAAGATTATTTTCTGGTTTGGCACTCATGATTGCCAAGTACCTAGCAAATTGTTATCAAGTACTTAATTTGAATGTTTTCAACACAATAAGGTGCCTGTGCCATATCCCGATGTTTCCCTTTTCATTTCCTCCCTCAATTCAAAATGTTTTATGATACCAATCAGAGAATTTGCAAAAACAGTTATTTTCATTGTGCATAATCCCCCTTCCCCCCCACCAGCCTTATTAAAATCAACTCTGAGATCAACCTTTCCATCTTCTGTATGGAGACTTTAGAAAGAGTGCAGAGAAGAGTAACAAAGATGATTAGGGGACTGGAGGCTAAAACATATGAAGAACGGTTGCAGGAACTCGGTATGCCTAGTTTGATGAAAAGAAGGACTAGGAATGACATGATAGCAGTGTTCCAGTATCTCAGGGGCTGCCACAAAGAAGAGGGAGTCAAGCTATTCTCCAAAGCACCTGAAGGTAGAACAAGAAGCAATGGGTGGAAACTAATCAAGGACAGAAGCAACTTAGAACTAAGGAGAAATTTCCTGACAGTTAGAACAATCAATAAATGGAACGACTTGCCTGCAGAAGTTGTGAATGCTCCAACACTGGAAGTTTTAAGAAGACGTTGGATAACCATTTGTCTGAAGTGGTGTAGGGTTTCCTGCCTGGGCAGGGGGTTGGACTAGAAGACCTCCAAGGTCCCTTCCAAATTCTCTTCTCTTCTCTTCTCTTCTCTTCTCTTCTCTTCTCTTCTCTTCTCTTCTCTTCTCTTCTCTTCTCTTCTCTTCTCCTCTCCTCTCCTCTCCTCTCCTCTCCTCTCCTCTCCTCTCCTCTCTACTCCTCTCCTCTATTCCTATTCCTATTCCTATTCTATTTCAGGGCCCATAATCTCACCGCTGTGTTAACTTCAGAATTTGGGACATGAAGTCCATCGTCTCTGTTGGGCACGAGTTGGAAGTGGCCGCGTTAAATACAGCACTTCTATACAATTAAGACTCATCACAAAACTTGGGCATCATTTCAGATCTTAATGCACCTTTACTTACTGTGTATGCAAGTAGTCCTCAACTTACAACAGTTCATTTAGAGACCGGTGAAAGTTACAATGACACTGAAAAAAGCGACTTATGACCATTTTTCACACTTAAGGCCATTGCAGCATCCTCATTATCAAGTGATCCAAATTCAGGCACTTGGCAACTGGGTCATATTTATGATAGTTGCAGTATCCTGTGGTCACGTGATCCCCATTTGCAATCTTCTGACAAGCAAAGTCAATGGGAGAGCCAGATTCAGTTAACAACCGTGGTACTAACTTAACTGCAGAAAGCTCATAAAATGGGGAAAAACTCACTTAACAAATGTCTCACTTAGCAACAGACATTCGGGGGCTCGGTTATGGTCATTAAGTCGAGCACTACCAGTATATTGGGAAAAATGGACTCAAATATATGTACAGGTAGTCTGCGACTTACGACAGCAATTGAGTTCAAATTTTTGGGTTCTATCATATCGCAAGATCTCAAATGGACAGCTAACATCAAAAACATCATTAAAAAAGGACAACAAAGAATGTTCTTTCTGCGCCAACTCAGTAAGCTCAAACTGCCCATGGAGCTGCTGATCCAGTTCTACAGAGGAATTATTGAGTCTGTCATTTGCACCTCTATAACTGTCTGGTTCGGTTCTGCAACCCAACAAGAAAAACACAGACTTCAGAGGATAATTAGAACTGCAGAAAAAATAATTGCTACCAACTTGCCTTCCATTGAGGACCTGTATACTGCACGAATCAAGAAGAGGGCCGTGAAAATATTTGCAGACCCCTCGCATCCTGGACATAAACTGTTTCAACTCCTACCCTCAAAACGACGCTATAGAGCACTGCACACCAGAACAACTAGACACAAGAACAGTTTTTCCCCGAAGGCCATCACTCTGCTAAACAAATAATTCCCTCAACACTGTCAGACTATTTACTGAATCTGCACTACTATTAATCGTTTCATAGTTCCCATCACCAATCTCTTTCCACTTATGACTGTATGACTATAACTTGTTGCTGGCAATCCTTATGATTTATATTGATATATTGATCATCAATTGTGTTGTAAATGTTGTACCTTGATGAACGTATCTTTTCTTTTATGTACACTGAGAGCATATGCACCAAGACAAATTCCTTGTGTGTCCAATCACACTTGGCCAATAAAATTCTATTCTATTCTATTCTATTCTAATTCATGCTGCTAAGCGAGAGGTTTGTTAAGTGAGCTTTGACCCATTTTACGACGTTTCTTGCCACAGTTGTTAAGCGAATCACTGCAGTTGTTAGGTTAGTGACACGGCTGTTAAGTGAATCTGGCTTCCCCATTGACTTTGCTTGTCAGAAGGTCACAAAAGGGGATCACATCAGTGGTGGGTTTCAAAAATTTTTACTACCAGTTCTGTGGGTGTGGCTTGGTGGGCGTGGCTTGGTGGGCGTGGCAGGGAAAGGATACTGCAAAATCTCCATTCCCTCCCCACTCCAGGGGAAGGGTACTGCAAAATCCCCATTTCCTCCAGATCAGCTGGGACTTGGGAGGCAGAGAATAGATGTGGGCGGGGCCAGTCAGAATTTTTACTACCTGTTCTCTGAACTACTCAAAATTTCCGCTACCAGTTCTCCAGAACTGGTCAGAACCTGCTGAAACCCACTTCTGGATCACATGATCCAGGGACCCTAAAATGGGGGTGGAAGAGACACTACCTACCCTTCTCTGCAATGGAAAGGATCTGAATTCATTCATGATCCGATTGCAGAGCTAATCAGAGTCATTTCATCAAGCCCACCAGACTTCAAGAGCTGTTTGGTGCATTTCCAATTTATACTGTTTAGCAGGTTTGGCTTAGCAATGATCTACTGGGAAGATGACACTTTTAAATTAGTATTAAAT
Source organism: Ahaetulla prasina (assembly GCF_028640845.1). Lineage (NCBI taxonomy): Eukaryota > Metazoa > Chordata > Lepidosauria > Squamata > Colubridae > Ahaetulla > Ahaetulla prasina. The sequence continues at coordinate 12,610,069 of NC_080539.1, forward strand.
CACTTCCCAGCCATGGTTGTTTTTAAAAATATTGTAACAAGAAAATACCACTTGAATGAAACAGTGTTCGGCTCTTCTAATACAATATACCCGCTTTTAATGATGAAAAACTTCCCAGGTAGCTAATGATAGTGACTAGAAAGGTCTGCTTGGTAATGATTAAAAAAAAAAAGAGCATTACGGCATGATATACTGCTGTGTCTCTATAGTCTTCTGGAAAACACATTATGGCATTTAATAGTATTGCACTATAGTCCAGTAATGATACAGAAAAATATATTATAGCATTATAATGGTTTAGCAATATATCCCTATAATACCATTATGCCATTAACTATGCTTATTAAAAAAAACAGAAAAGTTTGAGAGAGGGAGGGAGAGAGAAAGAGGGAGGGCTAGGTGGGAATATTTCATGCTGATAAGTAATGCTACGTTGCCATTATAGGTCAGTCCTTGGATGAATGATCACAACTGAGCCCAAAATTTACGTTGTGATGCGAGACGGTTGTTAAGGTGAATTGCGCTCCATTTCACGACCTTTCTTGCCGCAATTGTTAAGCGAATCACTGCAGTCGTTAAGTTAGTATCACCGTTTTTGGTCAATCCGGCTTCCCTATTGACTGTGTTTGTCAGAAGGTCGCAAAAAAGTGATCATATGACCCTGGGATACCGCAAACATCATAAAGAGGAATCAGTTGCCAAGCATCTGAATTTTAATCATGTGACACACAGACACACCCGGGATGTTGCAACAGTCATAAGTCTGAAAATTGGTCATAAGCCACTTTTTTTCGGTGCCATTACAACCTGGGTCGCTAATTGAATGGTTATGAATGGTTATACACCGATCCTGCGCAGGCTGCACTGGCTACCTGTGGTTTTCCGAGTGCACTTCAAGGTGTTGGTTACCACCTTTAAAGCGGTCCATGGCATAGGACCGGGATATCTTCGGGACCGCCTTCTGCTACCACATGCCTCCCACCGGCCGGTACGCTCCCATAGAGAGGGTCTTCTCAAGGTGCCGTCAGCCAAACAGTGTAGGCTGGCGACCCCCAGGGGGAGAGCCTTCTCGGTGGGGGCACCTACCCTCTGGAATGAGCTTCCCCTAGGACTTCGACAACTTCCTGACCTCCGGACCTTTCGCCGCGAGCTGAAGACATATCTATTCTTCCGAGCAGGACTGGCTTAAATAGGGTTTTTAAACATGGTTTTTATTGGGGTTTATTTTATATTTTGTATTGTATTTTAAATTTAGGCTTTAGAATAAGTTTTTTAAATAGTGTTTTTATTGAAATGTATTGTATCATTTTATCTGCCTGTTCACCGCCCTGAGTCCTTCGGGAGAAGGGCGGTATAAAAATTAAATTATGATGATGATGATGATGATGATGATGATGATGATGATGATGATGATGATGATTTGAGGATTACCCATATTTGAGCCTGCGGTGGCGCAGTGGTTAAAATGCAGTACTGCAGGCTACTTCTGCCAACTGCCAGCTGCCAGCAGTTTGGCAGTTCAAATCTCACCGGGCTCAAGGTTGACACAGCTTTCCACCCTTCCGAGGTTGGTAAAATGAGGAGCCAGATTGCTGGGGGCAATAGGCTGACTCTATAAACCGCTTAGAGAGGGCTGTAAAAGCACCGTGAAGCAGTATATAAGTCTATTGCTATTTGCTGTAAGGTAAAGAAGATTAATGATTAATAATAAATAAATGAACAAGGAAAACAGCTCTTGCAGCTTATGGTTTGAGGTTGCGTGCTGTCCCAAAATTCACTAGTCTCAAGCTGGCCACCACTCCTGGTGACCAAGTGATCACTTGCATACAATTTTCTTGGCAGCCATATGGAAGTGATTGGATCACTGCCTTCTTACAGGAAATTTTTGAGCTTCTCAGTCTAGCCGACATCTCTGGTACTTCCAGAGATCTCCCATTGGGACAATTAAATACAGGTATTCCTTGATTAATGAGTGTTAACGCTTAATGACCCTTCAAAGTTACGATCTACCTGAAAAGGAGGGGACTTACAATCTAGATCTGACGTTCTGAGGGTGTTCCCCTCGCAGTCATGTTATCGCATTTGGTAACACGGCTGCACTTAAGGTCATTTGTGGCATTCCGCAGTCATGTAACTTCATCTTATTATGGTTTTGCTGAAAACCAGCATGTTCTTCCAGTTTTTGGCAAAGCTGCATCATGGTGAAGAATGAGTTCATTTAATGTCCATTGTGTTGGTTTTATGACTGCCACGATTGTTTAACAACCACCAGAAAAAGTGTCATAAAATTGGGGCTGGTTCACCAACCCATTTTATGACTATTATGACCCTAATGGACAAGCTGAAATTATGGTCGTAACTTAAGGAGTACCTGTAAGGTTAAAGGGCATGGATGAAGTGCAGAGGAACGATGGAATGTACGCACTAAAGAACTGCAATGTGAAAAGTCACCTGCAATTTTGTTTGTTACGGCAAAGAATTGTCACGAAGCGCTGTGACCTTCCCACCCAAGTGGTACCTATTTATCTACTCGCATGTGCATGCTTTCGAACTGCCGGGCTCGGAGCTCACCACACAGCATAGCACTCGGGTCTCGAACCTGGGCTGTCGACTTTCCAGCCGACAAACCCAAGCGTCCTAATGCAGTGGTGGGCTGCTATGGGTTTGCTCGGGTTTGGGAGAATCCGTAGCTAATATTATGGCTGGTTCAGAGAACCTCCAAATCCCAAGCTGGCCCCTCCCACCCCGCCCCTCCCAGGAGTCTTCATACAGCCCGTTTTGCATGAAGGTAAGTACAGGGCCCGCGCGGAGTCTCGGGGAGGGGGAAAAACAGACCTCCCGGAAGTTCCGGAGCCCGGGGGTGGCAGTTTTCACCCTCTCAGAAGCTTGAGGAAAGCCTCCAAAGCCTGGGGAAGGCGAAAACAGCCACCCCCCGCCAAGGCCGACTAGGCCACACCCACTATGGCCATACCCACTCAGCAACCGGGCAGAGAACCTGTTGCTGAAATTTTTGAAGCCCACCCCTGACTCCTTTACCTTACAGCAAAGAGCAGTGATCTATTAATGCTAGCTGTGTTCCCATAGAAGGACCCTCAGCCAAAAGACAGATTTCTCCTGGTTCAAATTCTTAGTCAACTAGCCCAGTGGTCCCCGACCTTTGTGGCTCAGCAGCCCAGTTAGGGAGGGGCACTGGGCCACACGAGCTGTAAGCCGGCGTGCGTGTGCACCAGCCCACCGCTTGTGTGAATTGAGCTGCACATGGCGCATGCACGCTGGTACGCCTCTCACACGGTCCGGTTCCAAATAGGCCACGGCGTGGTAGTGGCCCACGGCCTGGGGGTTGAGCACTAGCCAACATCTCCCAGGGACGCCTGAATAACTCGTTGTCTTTTATCATCAGTGAAGGACTGTAATAAATTAAGCAAGGTAGAGTCTCTAAAACAGATTAAGGTGTGGGTTTCTGGTGCAGATTCCAGATTGCTCTGCCCTGGAATATACTTAAAAATTGATATCTGGATTTCTCTCTCTCTCTCTCTCTCTCTCTCTCTCTCTCTCTCTCTCTCTCTCTCTCTCTCTCTCTCTCCCTCCCTCTCTCCCTTCCTCCCTCCCTCTTTCTCTTTTAGGATGAAGGTAATAAACAAGAACTGTACTGACAATAATGAGTTAGAATCTACTGTAAAAACATTAATTGGAAAAGTGTGCAATTTTTCCATCTTTTCACCACTTTTGTTGAAAACCTATTTGCACTCTATCTTTCTCTTCCTAATTACTGGAGAAAGCAGTAAATGCTCCTATTTCTGAAAATTGGGGAGGGGGGAAAGCTTTTTGTTTAAAAAAAACTCCAGATCCCCAAATGGCCAGGTGTGGCCATTTGACCCAGAGGCTGAGTATTTAGGTGTACCTGTTTCATCAAATTCCTGCATGACACATGAATAATGCCTGTCCCTGTAAAAGAAGAAGAGTGAGGAAGCCAATTATGGCTTGAAAAGGGGAAAAAAAGTGATCGTTGCAATTATGCAGCTAATACTAACCCATTTTATCTTTAAAAGATAGCTTTGGTTATCCTGATCTATATGGGGGGGAGGGGGGATCTGACCAAGACAGCCACCATTGTGGGTAGCTGCAATTTGCAGCCATGCTGAGCTGCAACCTTAAGGAAACATCTCCAGTGGCTTCAAAACGGTCTTTATTTTTGTCATGTATTAAGTGGGGGCCAAACCTAACATGTGAGGAAGGCAGGGATGGGCTGCTGGGGGTTCGCAGGGGTTCGGGAGAACTTCTAGTTTATAAGAGAGGCTTTGTTATCAAACTGGGAGAGAATTAAGAAAAGTCATTTTTAAAAATTTCCAGTTTGGGTATTTATTTATTTATTTATTTATTTATTTGATTTTTATACCGCCCTTCTCCCGAAGGACTCAGGGCGGTGTACAGGCAAAATAAAAATAGACAAGACAATATACAGTATAAAATGCCAGATTAAAAAACTTATTATAATTAGCCTAAAAATTTAAAATGTATAGAAAACTAAAACCCCATTTAAAATTAATAATAAAAATTATAAACTCAATAAAATTTAAGCCAGCCCCGCGCAAATGAAAAGATGTGTCTTCAGTTCGCGGCGAAAGGTCCGAAGGTCAGGTATTTGGCATAAACCCGGAGGAAGTTCGTTCCAGAGTGTGGGAGCCCCCACAGAGAAGGACCTTCCCCTGGGGGCCGCCAGCCGACATTGCTTGGCGGACGGCACCCTGAGTATCAACTATTGAGGCTTTTTCATATGCAATTACTTTTAGAAAAGAACAAATTGTTAGATATAAAGAATTGTTAAATGAGAAGGGAGAATTTAAAACAATGCAGGAATTAGAAAGTGAAGATATAAAGATGAATTGGTTTTCTTATTGGCAAATACGTTCTAGATACGATAAAGATTCCAAGACAGAAGGTTTTTATAATAACTTGACTAGCTTTGATAAAATTTTAACAGGGACCGATGACAAATTAATTACGAAGTTGTATGGATATCTTTTAGAGATTAAACTAGAAGGGAGAACCTCTAGCTAAGATTCTGTGCAGTTTGGAGAACCCCCAAATCTCACTCCTGGCTGTCCCCTCCCACCCCGCCCCTCCCAGGAGTCCCCACATGGCCGTTTTGGATGCAGGTAAGTGCAGGGCGCGCACAGAGACTCAGGGAGGGCGAAAAACAGGCCTACCGGAAGTTTGGGAAGGCCAGAAACAGGCCCATTTCCAGACTCCAGAGGGCCTCTGGAGCCAGGGGAGGTCGTTTTCGCCCTCCCGGTGACTCGAGGAAAGCCTCCAGAGCCCGGGGAGGGCAAAAACAGGCTCCCCCCACCCCGCCGAGGCCCACTAGGCCACACCCACCATGGCCACGCCCACCCAGCAACCGGGCAGAGAACCCCTTGCTAAAATTTTTGAAGCCCACCCCTGGAGGAAGAAGGGGGGGTACCCTGCCTTTTGAGGTCAGGCAAGTCAGGAAGCAAAGGCTTCTACGTTCCTTGAATGCTTTCGTGAAAAGAAGAAAGAAAGAACGAAAAAAAGACATCCCTGTGCTGAACTGAAATGCTAGCTCTCTCCTCCAAATCCATTAAAAACAACACTCGGAAATGACAATGTAGAACAAATTGTTCAGTATGTTAAAATATTTTATGTAACATTTCCGTCAGTGCTGGAGGGGATCTGTCTGCTTTTTTCCAAGGCTAGCTGCTGATTTATTACACTTGGCATCTTTAATACCATTCATTGCATTAAATTTGACTATGTAAATGTTGCGTTAGTACTTTCCCCCGTGCACACTTGGATTTCTACCAACTGATGTTTTGAAATCATCCCACATGACTTGAAACTGCCGACTGATAAGATCGCTGCTTTTTGCAGTTCTGAGATTGTACAAACAGCAATAATGTTCACTTAATTAATTCATAACAGGGAGGAAGAAGGGAGAAAAGGATCTGTTTAAATTCAATCAGCATCACTTGGTGCTCCTCGGTCCCCCAAGTATCACATACATTGCATCTTCTGGGTAACCCCCTCCAAGTGAAATGAACCTTTTAATTAATAGAACTGTGGCTCTATTGTGTTTTAAGCAACAGCCCTGACCCCATCCTTCCTGCCTGACAATAGGTCTTGAAAGAGGAAGGGATTTCGTGACAACACTTTTTAAAAAATTAAATATAACTAAAAACAAGATAGTGAAGATCTCAGTGTTGTTACGGACAAGGAAGGAGGGAGGAAGGGGAAGAAAGGAAAGGAAGGGAAGGGAAGGAGAGGAGAGGAGACAAGGGAGGGAGGGAGGGAAGGGAAGGGAAGAAGGAAGGAAGGAAGGAAGGAAGGAAGGAAGGAAGGAAGGAAGGAAGGAAGGAAGGAAGGAAGGAAGGGAAAGAGAGGGAAGGAAGGGAAGGAGGGAAGAAGAGAACGGAAGGAAGGAAGGGAAAGAGAGGGAAGGGAGGGAGGAAGGGAGGAAGGGAAGGAAAGAAGGAAGGAAAGGAGAAAAGGAAGGGAGGGAAGAAGGACGAAAGGAAGGAAGGGAGGGAGGGAGGGAGGGAGGGAGGGAGGGAGGGAGGAGGAAGGAAGAAGGAAGGGAGAAATCAATCTATATTTTTTACTGCTTTGCTGTAGGATTCCAAGTGCTTGGTCCTTCCTTCCCATTTTTTGGAAGTTAATTCCCATTGCTGGTATAAATTTAAGCAATGAAGTATGACAGGCAGCAAGATGAAAACAAGATGGACAATTATTCTGCACTCCAGGTGGAGATGCATAGAACAGGAGGGAGAAGTCAAGTAAGTGGAACCATTAGAGGCACTCACTAATTGTTCAGATTAGTCTTCGGTAAGTTCACACTGTATGAATCTTCTTCAGGGACCAAGCCAAATGCAAAGCAGTGAGTCAAAGTCAGGAATTAAAATATCTTAATGGTAGAAGGATCACAGGGGACCTTCATGAAAACCCCAGGCCTTCCATTCAACCTCTCACTAATGAGCAAATAAAGTTTGACAAGGAATTTTAACCCAGCGTCTCCCAGGTTGGTCATCTCCAGGTATGTTGGACTACTGTTCCCATCTGGAGGTTACTTAGATTGGAAAAGGCCAGTCTAACAGTACTTGGGAGCAATCCTTTAGGAGGGGGCTGGATTAGTGAATCTTTTTCACTCTCTGATTCCGATATGACTTGCGGGTTTTCCCCCCTTCCAGTTCAATGTAGTACAAATTCATAACATTTTGGGAGAGAATGAAATGCTCTTCTCTAGTTACCAAGTTTGGGTAACTAAACATCTGCAAGAAAACCACCAAGTTCAGAGAGTACCAAGGGCTCCTCAATTCAACCCCTGAACTACAAATATTCTCTTTTTTTGAGAGTACAGATGTGCATTCTGAAGTAGGAGTAAAGGACCAACTATGTATTACAACTTGGAGTCCTCCAGTGAAAGCAGGACATTTCTTGGCAGCATTATGTTGTTGTTGTTGTTGTGCTATTGTTTGGACTAGCCAACAACCCTGGAATTCCCACATAGTCTCCCATTTTAAGCAGTCGTCAGATTCTTAATTTTCAAGATCAATCAGTATTGACTAGGTCAGACCTGGGCAGTGTTATGGCCCCCAAGCCACATCCAGGCCCTGGGCTGTCCTTCTCTGGCCCGGATGGATTGCTTTTATTTTGAAGATGACTGTTATTTTTTTTTCAATTTAGAATAGAATAGAATAGAATAGAATAGAATAGAATAGAATAGAATAGAATAGAATAGAATAGAATAGAATAGAACAGAACAACAGAACAGAACAGAATAGAATAATAACAAGAGTTGGAAAGGACCTTGGAGGTCTTCTAGTCCAGGGTTCTCCAACCTTGGCAACTTTAAGCCTGGAGGACTTCAACTCCCAGAATTCTGGGAGTTGAAGTCATCCAGGCTTAAAATTGCCAAGGTTGGAGACCCCTGTTCTAATCCAACCCTCTGCCCAGGCAGAAAACCCTATACCACTTCAGACAAATGGTTATCCAACATCGTCTTAAAAACTTCCAGTGTTTCTCAACCTTGACAAGATTTGGGCCAATCACCAGGAGACAGTGAGTTCCAGTCCTGCCTTAAACATGAAAGCTAGCTGGGTGATTTTGGACCAATCACTCTCTTTCACCCCAATTCACCTCGCAGGGTTGTTGTTGTAGAGGGGAAAAGGAGGAGGAAGGCGTATTAGGTATGTTTGCAACCTTGAGTTATTGGTAAAAACAATAAGGGTGGGACATATATAATATGTAATAGATAATAAAAAAGGAGAATAGAGTCGGAGCAGAAGATTTAATGAGAGCCAGCACTCATGGCTCTCCTAAGTGATCCCTAAGACGAATGAAATAAGAGGGAAGTCTTCAAGGCTTTAACGAATCCTTGCTTAATTTCCTCTCTTAATTTTCAATTAAATAACATTAATGAAAAGCACTGGGTTTCTCAACCTTGGTGGAAAATGAATTAAATGGTGAATTAGAAAGGGGCGGGGGAGAGAGTGCAAATGCTCCCCCTTCTCTTGCAGTTCTTGCAACTGACAGTTGTCTTTTTGCAAGACAGATGAGAAATCTGGGCTGGGCTGGGCTCTGCTCAAAGCCATTGCAGCAGCTCCTAGGGCTGAGAGAAAGCGACAAGCCCAAGGGCACCCAACAGGCTTTCATGCCTAAGGCAGGACTAGAATTCACAGTCTCCCCAGTTTCTAGCCTGATATCTTAACAACTACTTACTAAACTTTGCAAAGAGCAAAACTAAAAAAAGCAGCAAATTATCCATATGATTCCATATTGACTCCTAGCCCATGTTCAGAAACCTAATTTGGTCAGTCTGTCAACAGCTAATACTCAATATTTATTTCATAGACTGGTGTTTCTCAACCTTGGGCATCTTGAAGATATGTGGACTTGAACACCACGAATTCTGGCTGGGGAATCCTGGGAGTTGAAGCCCACACATCTTCAAGGTGCCAAGATATTAACAGAACAGAATAACAGAGTTGGAAGGGACCATGGAGATCTTCTAATCCAACCCCCTGCTTAGTCAGGAAATGCCTACACAACTTCAGAAAAATGGTTATCCAACATCTTCTTGAAAACTTCCAGTGTTGGAGCATTCCCAACTTCTGGAGACAAGTTGTTCCACTGATTAATTGAGAAGATTCATTGAGAAGATTGAGAAACGGTATTTGTAGATAGTACATTTGGTACCATGTCATAGTTATCAAGAAGTGTTAGGGTATGTATATAGATGGGGAATAAGAGGTCACCAAATGCAATTTCTGTCTTCTGCAAGTCACGGCGTCTAGTTTGGAAGATGGTTAAAAAATAGGAGTCGTAAAATTTGCCCTGCTATGTGACTTGAAAACGAAAAAGAGCCAAAGTTCCTTTACAGGGATATTTAAAACTAGGGTTTTAGAAGCCGAAACCTGGGAAGTGGGAGCTCAGCCAGAAGGAAACGGAGCCTATTGCCAAATTAGGTAATAGAACTGCCTCTTCTAAATCCGATTTTTGGTAAACATCCTGGAGTTTATTCTTCAAAAAGAAAAAAAGGAAGAAGAAGAAAAAGAAAGAACAAAACTAAATAAAAGCACGCTTGACTTTGTTTTGCTTGAGCCAGACAGCAATAAACAAACAATGGCAACAATGCTTAATCATCTTTATATCGGGCAGATAAAAATGTCAATTAGAATTTCAGAGGTCAGCCACAGAAGCGAATTCCTGGCATCGGTACAGAACAATGAAAGGCCATTTTTCTCCTTAGAAAAACATTATCCTGAGCCGGAGCTTAGACGATATCTCACCACCAACATCATTCCTGTCTCCTCCAATAAACAGAGTGATTATACCAATTGGCCATACCTAGACAATTACTTTTATTTATCAAGATTTGCTGGAAGTCAAATTCCCCGTCTTTCTTTTAAAAAAACAGAACGCAAAGGAGGAGGAAAGGGAGGGTAAGGTACCGGGGGGCGGGGGGGGCGGGGGGGAGAGCGAGAGATTGCCCAGAGATTATGCTGTGGAAGCAAGTTCCAAATAATCCTCTTTTAAACTCCTGGGGACATTTTCCTTTCTCTCACAAAGACACCCAGGGGCACTCTAAAAGTGAAAACAAGGGAAAAAGAGCGTGCAAATCGGCTTCTCTTCTAGATCTCTCTCCCTTTTCACCTTCTTTCTCCCAGTTTCATTCTTTCAGGAAAACTGACTCTGCTCCTTATTCTTTTGCGCAGGAAGTCCTCCATTTACAACCGTTTGTTTAGTCACCATTCAAAGTTACAACGGCACTAAAAAAAAAGGGATGGATGGACGGAGGACCGATTTTCACGATTACGACCGCTGCAGCATCCCCCCAGGGTCACGTGATCAAAATTCAGGCGCTTGGCAACTGGAAGGTACTGTCGTGACCCAGGCCCAAGTAGGTAGTAGGAAACTCAGTCAGGGTAAAAGCAAACAAACTTTATTATAACAGCTGAGAATTAACTCATTCTCAGCGTAGTTCAACTAAATTAAAGCAAATTCCTCCCAGCACAATTCCTCAGTCCTATCACCAACCTTGGTCCAATTAGGCAAACTGCCAAAGGCCTTTTTTGGCAAAAGTTCAGAAGACGCAGATACGAAACAAATGCAACAAGACAAAGCTATCAACGTTGTTTTCCAGCAAAGAGTCCAAACTCCGTCGCTGGTCTTTTAAGCCTTATGGGAGGGGCCAATCAAAACTTGGCCCTACTCCCGAGTCGTCCTCTTTGCTTGAGCTGCTCTTGTCTTCTGGGAGCTCTTCTTATGCGTGCATTAGGAACAGGCTCCTCCTGTTCCTCTGCCTCACTACTGGAGGCTCTGGAATCTGCACATCACTCCCAGATGGCCCTGGCCCCACCTCTGCTTCCGACGCAGAGCCCTCATCCGGGCCTTCCCCAGCTTCCAGGACTGGCCCATGTTTTTCCTCAGCCTCATCGCTGTCTGACTCTGTTGCCAGCTCCGCAGGCTGCTGACGGACCACAACAGATACATTTTTGATGGTTGCAGTGATCCGGGGTCATGTGATCATGCTTTGTAACCTTCCCAGATGGTCTATGGAGATTCTGAGTCATTCCAGGTCATGGCTGTCCCAAAGGTGCTTCTTCAAGAGGCAACTAGACTTCCCTGGTTTTTCTTGGAAGATGTTCTCATCCAAGAAGCTTCTTCAAAATCTTCAAAGCTGAAGAAGCTTCTTGGATGAGAAGCGAAACGTCTTCCAAGAAAAGCCAGAAAGTCCAGTTGCCTCTTGAAAGAGCATCTTTGGGGCTTTTCCAGATGGCTTCCAACAAGCAAAGTTAATGGGAGAATCCAGACTTAACAACCACAAGATTCACTTAATAACTGCAAGGATTCGTTTTAACAACCCTCGAATCTTGCTGGCCAATTCTTATTATTTCCTTAGATGTGTTAACTATGACAAACACCGAGTTGGCTTGTTGGTTTTGGAGGCTGCTGGACTCCCAAATAACTTTGAGTGGCTTGCATCCCATGAGCAAGAATCAATTAAAAGAAAGAGAAAACAATCATACGTATCCAGAAAAACACAACAAAAATACCCCAAAATCGGGCAAAAAAAGAATCAACAAAAGCTTTGCCATGTTAAACAGATCCTCTCTAGCTACTAAGCCAATGTCATGGTCGTTAAGTGAATCCGGCATCTCCCCTTGACTTTGCTTGTTGGAAACTGGTTGGGAAGGTTGCCAATGGACACTGTGAATGTTTATTTATTTATTTACTTATTTATTTATTTAGTCACACAGTATATATAATATATATAATATAATATAACAACAGAGTTGGAAGGGACCTTGGAGGCCTTCTAGTCCAACCCCCTGCCCAGGCAGGAAACCCTTCACCATCTCAGTCAGATGGTTATCCAACATTTTCTTAAAAATTTCCAGTGCTGGAGCATTCACAACTTCTGCAGGCAAGTCGTTCCACTGATTAATTGTTCTAACTGTCAGGAAATATATAAGCGTAAGCATGAAATAACTATACAATACATAAGCATATATATGAGTATGAGTATGTAATAACTATATTAATTGGATATAACTTAAGGAAACAATAGGAAACGCACACTTTTGCTCTTATGCACGCCCCTTATAGAATGGGGTCAATAGTAGACAGTTTTTGGGGATTTTGGGAAGAGACCACAGAGTCAGGTAATATATTCCAAGCATTAACAACTCTGTTACTGAAGTCATATTTTCTGCAATCAAGATTGGAGCGCTTAACATTAAGCTTAAATCTATTGTGTGCTCGTGTATTGTTGCAATTCAAGCTGAAGTAGTCTTCAACAGGAAGGACATTGTAATAGTTGATTCTATGAGTTAAACTCAGGTCATGTCGAAGACGGCGTAGTTCTAAATTTTCTAAACCCAGGATTTCAAGTCTGGTGGCATAAGGTATTTTGTTGTATTCAGAGGAGTGGAGAACTCTTCTTGTAAAATATTTCTGGACACGTTCAGTTGTATTGATGTCAGAAATGTGGTATGGGTTCCAAACAGTCGAGCTGTATTCAAGAATTGGTCTGGCAAATGTTTTATATGCTCTGGTTAGTAATGTAGTGTTTTTGGAGAAGAAGCTATGCAAGATGAGTTTTACAACTCTTAAGGCCTTTTTTGCTATGTAGTTGCAGTGGGTTATAACTGCAAGCCAGTTACCAAGTGCCAAAATTGTGATCATGGAGATGCCGTTGAAACTTTGAACGGTCACTTAAAAAATGGTTGTAAATCGAGGACTTCATATATCCTTAAATCTTTCGAGATCCCTGACTCAAGACAATCAGACCATGTAGTTTGGAAACCATCTCTGCCAGGCTCATTCTTTGGGACATCCATCAGGGACCGATATGTCTTTTGAAGTCCTTTCACCTAATAAAGCTAGAAGGATATGATCTTGAGAGAACCTTTCCAGCTTGCAAAATCAATAACAACTGAATTTAAGACTTTATTTAGGAGGCTACAAGGATAACCAAATAAACTTCTTCCCTCTTCCATAGACTTAATCCTTTCAAGATTGATCCTAGTATGTGTTTTTTTTTTTTTTAAAAGGCTGAATCAACTTTTCAGACAAACTTAAGAGAAATCTCTGAACACACAATTTATTAACTCCATCTCATCCTGATTTATTGGTGGGAGAGGTAAGCAGGTAAAATCAATAACAGTAACCATGGCTATTATTAGTTTTGATGCCCGTATCTTACCTCCTGAATCAAGTCTACATCGCTTAAACCAGGGGTAGTCAACCTTTTTAAACCTACCGCCCACTTTTGTATCTCTGTTAGTAGTAAAATTTTCTAACTGCCCACCAGTTCCACAGTAATGTGCCATGTATCGTCTCCGCATGCCTCTTGCGCATCGTGGATTGGGTTTGGGGGGGAGTACTGGCTACCAGTTCTGTTTGTCTGTTACAGCTGGGTGGTGTGGGGGGAGATGCGCGAGCTATTCTGGGATGAGACTCTTTTATTTGCAGTCGCACTATAGCGCCATTTAGTTTCACTTATCTAACGTGAACTAAACCTATGCGCGGGCGATACAAATAGTATATTTTCGGAAATTTAAATTGTCACGGGGAATTTTATGAAAACCTAATGAAAATGTTTTTAAATAATGCTATGAAATTTTTTTAAAAAGTCAATTAAATTAAAAAAGAAGGAAAGTGCTTCAGTATCAGACAAAACCCCTACCCCCCACCATGAAAGCTGGAACGCCCACTAGTGGGCGGTAGGGACCAGGTTGACTACCACTGGATTAAACATAAGTTTCTTAACTTTGGCAACTTTAAGATGGATGGACTTCATTTCCCAGAATTCCCCAGCCAGCCATGTTGGCTGGGAAATTCTGGGAGTTGGAGTCCACCCACTTAAAAGTTGCCATGGTTGCAAAACACCGCCTTAAACATTAACTGCTGAGGTCGGAGCAGCAAATGAGAAGAGCCATCCTGCATGTCACTTTCCTGGATGCATTTTACCGGTAGTCCTTGACTTACGACCACAATTTAGCTTAAAATCTCTCTTGCTGAGCAAGACAGTTGCTAAATAACTTTTGCCCCATTTTGCAACCTTTCTTGCCACAGCTGTTAAGTGAATCACTGTAGCTGTCAAGTCAGTAACACAGGTGTTAAGTGAATCTGGATTCCTGATTGACTTTGCTGGTCAGAAGGTCGTTGTTAGCCCTGGAGGCCATCTTTTTCTTTGGATCTTCAGGGATGCCACATTTAGCGCTGTGGGAAACTGGGAAGGGGGGGTTGCATGGAGCAGGGGAGAGATCTAGCCATAATAACATTCTTTTCTCTGGGAGTCAAGGACGTTCAGCCTGCACCTGGAGTTGCGTGACTGGGAGGCATCTCCAATTGGGACAGTGTATTGATTGGACCATGTGATGGACATGTGGGTGCAGGGGCAGGGACTTGAACTTTCTTTTGGGTGGGGAAAACCCGGAAGCATTCAGATACGGGTTTTCCCAGATGTGCCAATAGGACATCTCTAATAAAATGGAACTTCGAGGAACTTCTAGCCTCGGAGTCTTCTTTCGTTGGGGATGTTACTTGGAACCAGGGGTGAAATCCAGCAGGTTCTGACAGGTTCTGGAGAACCAGTAATGGAAATTTTGAGCAATTCGGAGAACCGGCAAATGCCACCTCTGGCTGGCCCCAGAGTGGGGTGGGAATGGAGATTTTGCAATATCCTTCCCCCAGGAGTGTGGGGGGGGAATGGTGAGTTTGCAGTGTCCTCCCTCTGCCATGCCCACCAACCACACCACGCCTACCAAGCCACGCCCACAGAACTGGTAGTAAAAAAATTTGGATTTCACCACTGTTTGGAACCCTGACAGTTGTAAAAGGTGATCACATGACCTCGGGACACTTCAACTGTCATGTTCCTATTTTATATAAACAGAGCGCAAACTCCACTCCTAACCAGCACTGATAACTGCTTGCAGATGTTTCATTACCCAACTAGATAATATCATCAGGGCTGACTGACATCTGCAAAAAACAGCTGCAACAACAAAAAAAACCCAACCAAGAGAGCTCAAAGACCACCAAAGACCCCTCATTTCAAAGACCCCCGAGCTACAAATATTCTCCTTAATTGGTACGGTTGTTAAGTGCAAGGAGAGTTTTGAAGTTGCTTTTTTTCAACGATGTTGTCACTTTGAATGATTGCAAGTCGGGGACTGTATAAAAGAGGAACTGGCCGCGTCTCCTTGAACAAAGAACTTCTGATGTGCCAAACCGATAAAGTAATTTTTTTTTAATAAGCAGAGTAGAAAAACTCGAGTAGGAACAGTGCTGGGTTTCAAACTTTTTTTACTACCGGTTCTGTGGGTGTGGCTTGGTGGGCGGGATATGGTGGGGATGGCAGGAGAAGGATACTGTAAAATCTCCATTCCCATCCCACTCCAGGGGAAGTATTCTGTAAAATCTCCATTCCCAGCCCACTCCAGGGGAAGGATACTGTAAAATCTCCATTCCCAGCCCACTACAGGGGAAGTATTCTGTAAAATCTCCATTCCCAGTCCACTCCAGGGGAAGGATACTGTAAAATCTCCATTCCCACCCCACTCCAGGGGAAGGTTACTGCAAAATCCCCATTTCCTCCCAATCAGCTGGGACTCGGGAGGCAGAGAATAGATGGGGGCAGGACCAGTCAGAGTTTTTACTACCGGTTCTCCGAACTACTCAAAATTTCTGCTACCGGTTCTCCAGAACTGGTCAGAATCTGCTGAAACCCACCTCTGTGTGGAAAGAACGGTGGGTACAGAAGCCGCCGAGACCTTCAGCAACGAACTAGCTCCACTGAGAAGCAGAGAGCTCTGCCACAGAACAGAAACCGTGGATCCAAATTTAGCGCGTGGCTCCTCTGCTAGCCCTGGATAAACCGAATGTGCCTGTGAGAAATTCCCAGAGGCCCTTGTCCTTTTCGTGTATTTTTGACAGGGCCAGCATCGCTGCCCTGATGATAGCAGCACTGTGGGATGGATCCAAATTGGTTCCCCAGGCAACTGTTTGATAATGAGGCCAGGTCTTCCGAAGTCTCACACAGAAGCTAAAAAGAAAAGCACGTTCCTCTTTTTTTTCCCCTCCTTCTCTAGGGTTGCACAAGCAGGCCTTGCCCTGTTTCCGAAAGACGGGCGTTTAGGCCTGCTAAATCCTCAGCGTCTTCTGAAGAGTGTCCTCGATCCGTTGGAGCTTCCCCTTGCAACAGATGCAAAAACGCTAGAAACTTTCAAGATCAGTATATTAAACAAAACAAGGCTGTAAAGCGGGGGAGGGTGTGTCTCCACACTCAGCAACTTTAAGACTTGTGGACTTCAACTCCCAGAATTCCCCAGCCAGCCATGCTGGCTGGGGAATTCTGGGAGTTGAAGTCCACAAGTCTTAAAGTTGCCAAATTTGAAAGCCTCTGCTGTAAAGGAAACAAGAGACACAAACGCTCCTCAAAATTCAATTGCTATGGGGAGGGGGACTTAAAAAAGGAGGGAGATTGCAAAGGTCCTGCTGATGTGTTCTCTATATCTTCTCTAGATATAGAATCTTAATCAACAGTTGTTAACTCTCTACAGGTAACAGGAATTTATATTTTAACATGAGAATTTGTCCTCTGAATGTCTTGGCAGTCAGCTCACCATCAGATAACAAGAGAGGTCCAGAGCCCCTTCTGTGGGAGCAAGCATCTGCTTAAGCATGAACCTATGTACTTCCCCTCCACATGTGATGTTTTGAGATGGTCCAGCCCTGAAGGCATGAGTACAGAAAAAGTGTGTATTTAGTACTAAATACACTTGTTAAAGTCAAATTCTTAAAAACAGCAGCATCTTTCTTTAGATATGGAGAAGCCTGGGGAAAAAAAATTAGGCTGCTTAATGAAAGGAAAAGAGGAAGCACTTCCTCCAAATATCCATCTGTCTGTCTGTCTACCCTGTTTTCCTGAAAATAAGACATCCCCTGATAATAAGCCCAATTGGGCTTTTGAGCGCATGCGCTAAAACAGCGGTCACAAACAGGTGGTCCGTGGACCACAGGTGGTTTGCGAGAAAATTTTGGTAGTCCACAGAAAAAATATTTGCATTTTTTATATTGCACTAAATACTATTTTTTTTAAAAAAAATCATATTAGTGGATCCCGGGATTTAAAATTATGAATTTAGTGGTCCCTTAGGTCCAAAAGTTTGGTGACCCCTGCGCTAAAATAAGCCTCCCCACCCCGAAAATAAACCCTCCCTGAAAATATTTAAACGCAGAGCTAGAAACCAGGTAAGATGGCAAGAGGAGCCCCATCTTGCTGCATGCGTCCCAAAATAATAAGACCTCCCCGAAAATAAGGCCAAGCACTTATTTCGGGGTTCAAAAAAATATAAGACAGGGTCTTATTTTTGGGGAAACACAGTATCTATCCATCCAAACACCCATCCATCCATGCACAAAACCTATCCATCCATCCATCCATCCATCCAATTCAGATAGCTACTCATCTCAACAAGCAACTCTATTGGGACAATTCGAGTTGTCTCTCTATGGCCATTTGTCAGAAATGGCATAGGGTTTCCTACTTGGGCAGGGGGGGGGTTGGATTAGGTGACTGACAAGATCCCTTCAAACTCTTTTAATCTGTTAAAAAAAAACAAAAGCAGAGCTGCAGAAAAGCAGAGTCCAACCAACTGATCCAGAAAAAAGAAAAGAAAAAAAGTGCTTGAAACATATGAAGAGTGAAGAATTAACATTTGGGCTGGTTAGAAGCTTTGTGCATTTTGTGGTTCCACAACGTACTATCACACATCTCTGAAAGAAAGCACTAAGAAAGCAGTGGTGAAATCCATTTTTTTACTACCGGTTCTGTGGGCGTGGTTTGGTGGGCGTGGTGTAGCTTGGTGGGTGGGATGGCTTGGTGGGCATGGCAGGGGAAGGATACTGCAAAATCTCCACTCCCACCCCACTCCTGGGAAAAGGATACTGCAAAATATCCATTTCCACCCAACTCCAGGGGAAAGATAATGCAAAATCTCCATTCCCTCCCCACTCCTGGGGGAAGGATATTGCAAAATCTCCATTCCCTCCCCGCTCTGGGGCCAGCCAGAGGGTGGTATTTGCCGGTTCTCCAAACTACTCAAAATTTCCGCTACTGGTTCTCCAGAACCTGTCAGAACCTGCTGGATTTCACCCCTGCTAGAGAGATATTTTTAGAATAGAATAGAATAGAATTCTTGATTGGCCAAATGTGATTGGACACACAAGGAATTTGTCTTTGGTTCTGTTCTCATCTACCTCTACTGGTTAATGTTATTGTAATATACTGATATATTAACTGCCACTACTATTTTGATGCCTTTAACCTTTAGTTCTGCTGCACTCTTGCTCGGAGCACTTTTGGAGTAGAGTGAGACAGAAATGCCATCAAACAGTCAATCAATCACTATAAACCCAGCATGGTATCTGAAAGATAATATCCCATTGATTAGTAAATGGGAAAAATGGTAGACGTAGGCAAGGGCAAACCTGTTTGACCCATGCCGATGCCAAGGCCAGCCCCATATTTGGTAGAATGAAAGGGATGAAGGTAGCAGGAGGTGGGAAGAGATCGCAAGGTAGTGGAGAGCGAGGCTGCGTATGCCATGTTGTTTGCCAGATATAGGTAGTCCTCGTTTAGCGACCACAATTGGAACTGGCAACTTGGCCGTTAAACAAAGCGGTTGCTAAGTGAAACTGGGATTGTGATGACAATCTTAATTCAAAAATTAATTTGTGACCCTGTGAAGGTCACGAATGCAAGGATGTCACAGTTACGTTAACTTTGCAACCAAAGTTCACATTTAGGCTTGCAAAGCCAAGGAAAGCTGAACTAAGGTCATAAGCACAGTCACGGTTTCACTTAGTAATGGCTTCCCATAACAACCGAGTTGTCAGTCCCCATTGTGGTCGTTAAATAAGGACTATCTGTAGTGATTGCCAGCTCCGTCATTTATTTATTTATTTATTTTTGCTACAAGGATGGTGGGGGAAGTGAGGTCATGTTAGCCCTTCAAAGTAGACCAGGCAACGGAGACTTACATTATGAATGCTAACTTTTATTACAAGGTCAATAACAGAAACTTGCAAGTGTCAGGATTGACAGCAGGTCTGAATGAGCTTCTTTCCTCTTCTCCCTTTATCTTCAAGGGGACTAAGGTGAGTCAGGTATGAGACGCTTTTTCAAATTACCTTTCTGACCTGGAACTCAGATTTCCTTTCTCTGCCCCTTGCTCTGATGGTGGCTTTTCCTCCAGTTCCTTAAGATTATTTCTGCTGCCCATTATAGGTCAGCATCTGGTCCTTTGGGCAGCAATGCCCTGGGGCCAACTGTTATTACTGCCAAGGTAAGGAAGCAGCAGCATTAAAAAGCCAGCGGAAAAACCAAGAGGGGGTACTGAACACTTTCCTTGCCAAGTCCTCTCTGCTTTTGCAAAATAAAATACAATTTCTCTCGGACACGTTTAGCTGAGAAATGAGAAGCTGGGAGTTGAGAGAGAAAAGATTTGATGTTCTTCTTGCTTCTTAAGCTTCGGCTTTACAAGGGAGGTCACTTTTGCTTCCTAGTCAACTGGCATGGACCATGTTAGGATACTCTGGTCAACACGTGGTGACATCTAGAGTCACGTTACATCAGTGCAAGCTGATCCCGGGGGCCTGGTTTCTCTGTCCCATCTGATAATCACCACTGACCTTAAGATCAAAATTGAAATAGAAGTGGCGGCAACCACAGGACGCCAGCCGTTTTATCACTCGTATCGCATTTAATTTGCATTGTGCTCCAACAAACCTTATCTCTCTCTCTCTTTTTTTTTTGTCCTTGGGGAATGCACAGACCGGATTTTAAATTTTGGTCATTCTATAGCCATGGAAAAGCAGTTGTCAATGAACTCAGACAGCTTCCTTGGCCTTAGACTTGAGAAAAAATGCCACCAACCCCCTTCTATTTATATACTTCAAAATCTTAGGCCTGAAGAGCCCTAGGTAACACTTCTTAGATCTATCAACTTTTTCTACCAATAGCAAGTTAGTTCAGGATCTAGAGGGTATATTTTTTAAATCCAGTCCCTCTACGGTATCCATGGGATAAGTGTGATCGCATCACATTTATTCTTTCTGCCGCACTGTTTTGGAATTCACCTCCATGTACCCTCTAAAGCAGAGGTCTCTAAACCTGAGACATTTAAGACTTCAACTCCCAGAATTCTCCAGCCAGCAATGCTGGCTGGGGAATTCTGGGAGTTGAAGTCTACAAGCCTTAAAGTTGCCAAGTTTGGAGACCCTTGGTCTAGTTCAGTGTTTCTCAGCAATCTTAAGATGTGTGGATTTCAGGTCCCAGAATTCTGGGACTTGAAGTCCACCCATTTTAATATTGCTAAGATTGAGAAACACTGGTCTAAATCAAACCTCTCTCTCCAAACATTTGCACTTTCCTTTTTTTTTTCTCTTAATGCTTGGGTTTCTTATTAGTACAGATCCTGTTTCACTTCATCTAATGCTAGGCTATTGGATCGATTACAATTTAGAATAAAGACTTCTTTGAGTCAAGCTTGACCTTGGACGACACATCCATACGGCTTTCATACAGATATATAGATAGTCCTCTACTTATGACCACAGCTGCACCCAGAATTACATTGTAGGTCATGGCAGTCGTTAAGAGTCACCATGGCACTGCGCCCAATTTTACTTTGCGAATGTCCCAGTTGTTAAGGAAAACCATTTTGCCGAACTGATTTTTTTTTTTTGCTAGAAATCAGCAGCAAACATCTCCTCCTATACAAAAAAGCCCCCTGTAAATCGCATTCATGTGACCGCAGGATGCTGCAAACAGCCATAAATGTGGGGCACCTGCAATGCAATCAATCCTGTGGCCGTGGGGGTGTAGATGGCTGGATGTTGGAACTTTGAAACTGCTTCGTAAGTAGTTCTGGGGAGATCCGTCGTAACTCAAGGACTACTTGTTTAGCTTCACATTGCCTTCTTCCAAAGTTTTGGTTTCAACTTCCCTATTTCCCCTCTTGGAATTTCCCCTCCTGGTGGTCTCCTGTCTACGTTTCATGCCTACTTAGTTCAGCTGAGATGCTGTCAACAGTTTGTTATTAAGTGCATTTTATGGACAAATCAACCACAACTACAAGCTCCATCTGTGCAGCAGCAAACTTGAAACAAAAGCACCGGAGGGATGATGCTTAGCGGCTGCCTGCGATCCCAGTTTTTCCGATCCCAACCGCTTCCCTTCTTGAAATCCCACCCCAGAAGTTCAAGGATTCGCTTGCAAAGCGCAAATCCCTCCGTTCTGTCAGGGCCGGGAATCAGGAAGCGAGCGGAACGCTTCTCCGCCAGCCGCCTCGCGCTCAAGGAAATGGGTCTTGGCGGCTGCGCTCATGTGAACTTCCCTGGGCTTGTTAGAGGCTTTGATTTCGCTCTGAAGCTTTAAACTTTTCTTTGGCAAATTCCCTAAACTAATTCACTACACGCATTACTCCAAGAAGCTGACACATTTGTGGCTTGCAAGACAATCCATGCAGGGGCTGGCAAGGGGCCCACCCCCCTTTGCAGAGTGTAAAACCACATGTGGGCTTAAGAGTTTCAACCATGAGAGATAAATTAGGCAACTCTCTGGAGCTCTGCTTTCAATTTGGGGAAGAAACCACAAACTCAGCTGGGCCCTCCCATTTCAGTTTAATATGTTTAGGTTTAAGGGGGGAGTATGTGTGTGTGTGTTGACAATATATGCCTATATTAGAGAATTATGATGTGGGAGAAGACCTCTGGGAATCCCTTGGACTGCAAGGCAACCAAACCGGTCAGTCCTAGAGGAGATCAACCCTGACTGCTCTTTAGAAGGTCAGATCCTGAAGAGGAAACTCAAATACTTTGGCCACCTAATGAGAAGGAAGGACTCACTGGAGAAGAGCCTAATGCTGGGAACGATTGAGGGCAAAAGAAGAAAGGGACGGCAGAGAACGAGGTGGCTGGATGGAGTCCCTGAAGCAATCGGCGTGAGCTTAAATGGACTCCAGAGGATGGTAGAGGACAGGAAGGCCTAGAGGAACGCTGTCCATGGGGTCACAATGGGTTGGACACAACTTCTCAACTAACAACAACATATTAGAGAAAATAATGACTGGAACTATGGATTTTTTTCCAGCTCACTGTAAGCTGAAAATAGCAGTGCCATCTGTGTTCTGCCACTACAGACCACATGATCGAGTCTCCCTCCACATTAATTAAACAGAGATCCTCGCACCCAGAAATCTAGCCCACCAAAGCTGGGCTGATACGCTACATTGCTATACGCAAGGCATGTGGGTGCATCTACATGCTAACTGAGAAAGTTAGTCTTGCATTTTAGAACAGAATAGAATTCTTTATTGGCCAAGTGTGATCGGACACACAAGGAATTTGTCTTGGTGCATAAGCTCACAGTGAACATATAAACAGCAAGTCATAGGTCACAGCTCATAAATCATAGTTACAACCATTAATTGCAAGTTACAAACAATTGATAAATCTTAAGAAACCAATAGGAGAAGATAGTAGGAAAGGTGAGAAAATGAGAAAAGATGAGAAATGAGACAGTCCCGTGGAAATTAAGTGTTCACCACAGTGCTGGCCTGGGGAGAAAAACGCTCTTTATGTCTAATCTAGCTGGCGTGCAATGCCCTATAGCAGGGGTCTCCAACCTTGGCAACTTTAAGCCTGGCGGACTTCAGCTCCCAGAATTCCACAGCCAGCAAAGTCCGCCAGGCTTAAAGTTGCCAAGGCTGGAGACCCCTGCCCTACAGCAGTGTCCTGAGGGGAGAAATTGAAACTGTTTATGTCCAGGATGTATGGGGTCGGTATTATTATTATTATTATTATTATTATTTATTCAATTTTTATACCGCCCTTCTCCCGAAGGACTCAGGGTGGTGTACAGCCAAGATAAAAACAAACAGTACAAAATATACAATTTAAAATACTAATTAAAAAACTTATTATAAAAATGGCCATATATAACTAAAAAACCCATTAAAATTAATAATAAATTTAAAACCAATAAAAATAAAATTTAGATAAAATTTAGGCCAGCCCCGCGTGAATAAATAGATGAGTTTTCAATTCGCGGCGGAAGGTCTGAAGGTCAGGTATTTGGCGTAAACCCGGGGGAAGTTCGTTCCAGAGGGTGGGAGCCCCCACAGAGAAAGATCTTCCCCTGGGGGCCGCCAGCCGACATTGCTTGGCGGACGGCACCCTGAGAAGTCCCTCTCTGTGAGAACGTACGGGTCGGTGGGAGGCATACGGTAACAGCAGGCAGTCCCGTAAGTACCCAGGCCCTAAGCCATGGAGCGCTTTAAAGGTCGTAACCAAGACCTTAAAGATATTTAAAGATGGTAGATATTTTGTCAGCCCACTTTCTGGTTTGTGCAATATGCAGTTCCTCAATGGAAGGCAGGCTGGTTGCAATTGTGTTTTTTTTTTTCCCCTGCAATCCTAACAACCCGTTGAAATCTGTATCTCACCTGTTCATATCAGGTGAGCCATAACTGCAGTGCCCAGCAAATTTATCCCCCATCTCACCAAAAAGCTAACTTGGCCAGCAGGGCCTTTGAAGAATGGGGCACAAGCCACGTCCTTAAGCCGGATGTCTACCCAGGAAACTGGATCCAAAATAGGAAAAGATCCCTTAATTCTCTCCCACCGAGTTCATCCTAACGAAAATAACTACTTCTTTTCGAAACACAGCAGAGGCGGGAGCATGTAAACGGATGCCCTCCTGCCTGCATAATTGACTGTCTTCTGTTGTGACTGACCTGGGGTCTATACAAATCCAAAAAAACCGCAACGCTGCAATGACCCGTGATGTATATATTGTTGGTCAGCCAACACCCTGTGATTCAATTATTTAAAACGGTGGGAATTATTAGTTTTACATCAAAAACACTGGGTCCGACTTCCTGCTCAATGCTGGAGTCCAAATTCAAAGCGTCCCAGTCCAATGGCAGTCCAGCCTCTGCTTGAACGCCTTCAGCAAAATGGACCCTCCTGCTGCCCTTAAGAATAATTGTTGTAGCCTTGAGCTGGTCTTCCAATTGGGATTCGGAGTTTGCACAGAGCAGATCTTGGGAGTTCTTATGCGGGACACTCTGTCAGGTACTTGAAGATTCCTATCATGAGATATGAGAGGATCTTGGAGTCCTAGTGGTCAACCATTTAGATATGAGCCAGCAGTGTACAGCAGCTGCCAAAAAGCCAACACAGTTCTGGGCTGCATAAACAGAGGGATAGAATCAAGATCATGTGAAGTGTTAATACCACTTTATAAGGCCTTGGTAAGGCCACACTTGGAATATTGCATTCAGTTTTGGTCGCCACGATGTAAAAAAGATGCGGAGACTCTAGAAAGAGTGCAGAGAAGAGCAACAAAGATGATTAGGGGACTGGAGGCTAAAACATATGAAGAACAATTGCAGGAACTCGGTATGTCTAGTTTAATGAAAAGAAGGACTAGGGGAGACATGACTGCAGTCTTCCAATATCTCAGGGGCTGCCACAAAGAAGAGAGAATCAACCTATTCTCCAAAGCACCTGAGGGTAGAACAAGAAGCAATGGGTGGAAACTAATCAAGGAGAGAAGCAACTTAGAACTAAGGAGAAATTTCCTGACAGAACAATCAATAAGTGGAACAACTTGCCTGCAGAAGTTGTGAATGCTCCAACACTGGAAATTTTTAAGAAGATGTTGGATAATCATTTGTCTGAAGTGGTGTAGGGTTTCCTGCCTAAGCAGGGGGTTGGACTAGAAGATCTCCAAGGTCCCTTCCAACTCTGTTTTCTATTCTATTCCTATTCTTATTCCTATTCTATTCTCATACAGTAGTCCCAAAGGTAGTTTTTTCCCCCCCAAAAGGAAAACCTTTTGGACTTTTCTTTTCTCTGAAAAGGTTTCACTTCTTATCCAAGAAGCTTCTTCAGTTCTAACTTCTTGGATGAGAAATGAAACATTTTCAGAGGGTGGTAAAAAAAAAAAACCAAGAAGAAAATTCAGTTGACTTTTGGAAAAAGCACTTGGGAACAACCCTGACCTGGACGATTGTGAATTTCCATAAATATCATACAGGTAATCCTTGATTTACAAATCACAATGGGAACTGGAACTTCCGTTGCTAAGTGAGGCAGTGGTTAAGTGCCTCCAATTTGATCCTCTTTCTTGCTACGGTTGTTGAGTGAAGCACCCCAATGGTTAAGTGAATCGCACGATCATTAAGCAAATCCAGCTTCCTGCATTGACTTTGCTTATTGAAAGCCGGTTGGAAGATCATAGATGGAGATCACGTGATTCTGGGACACAGCAACCGTCATAAATATCTGCCAGTTGCCAAGCATTTTGATCATGTAACCATAGGGATGCTGCAAAGGTTGTAAGTATGAGGACCGGTAATAGGTTTTCAGTAACGGGGTAGCTTCAAATGGTCGCAAAATGAACGGTTGTAAGCAGGGGTGAAATCTAAAAATTTTCCCTACCGATTCTGTGAATGTGGCTTAATTGGTGGGCGTGGCTTGGTGGTCAGGTGACCCGTTGGGCATGGCTTGGCGGTCAGGTGATTGAATGGGCATGGCCAATAATAATAAATAATAAAAATAATAAACAAAGTATACAAAACTTGGAAGCGCACCGGTCTACCTTCTTTAAAAATAGAGGCACCGGTCTACTAATCTCCTTTTTTTTGGAGGCACCGGTCTACTAATTGCATTTTTTTCGGAGTGTACCCATCTACCTTCTTTAAAAATAGAGGCACCGGTCTACTAGCCGGTCTACAGCACTGATCAGCTATAGTGCAGCCCTTTGAAGCGCCGCAGCAGTCATTTAAGGCCGTTTGCAGCTATATCACCACCGAGAGCTTCAGGGATAGAGAAGAGGAACAGCGAGGCGTGGGGGGGGGGCAGGGATTTTTGCTACCGGTTCTCCGAACTACCCGCCCCCATCGCTACCGGATGGTGCAATCCAGTCCGAACCGGGAGCATTTCACCCCTGGTTGTAAGTGAAGGACTACTTGTATTTCACAGAGCTTACACATCTCCTGATCACTCTTGTGGTTCCTCTCAGAATCTGTCCAACTTTTCTGACAAACCTTTCCTAAAGAGAGATGTCCTGAATGGGATGCAAAACTTGTGATGGGCTTGACTAATGCAAAACAAGGTGAAACTATTTTTTTGCCATGATTCGGCCATTAAACCTCTGCTGATGCAGCCTGAAAACTGCATTTGCCTTAATAGCAGCCATATCCTGCTTCTACGCTGATTATATTTGACACGGGGTCAATGACAACCGAGAGACCGGACATTCTGTAAAGCCAAAGAACACGCTCATTCCAAAGAAAGCTTTGTCTTTATCCATCATAACTCGGAGCGCACAGGTGCATTTAAGAGGGGTTGAGCCTAAAGAGTAGAACCACAGTATCGGTACCATCTGATGCAGTGTTTTTCAGAGTTGGCAGCCTTTAAGACGGGTGGACTTCAACCCCAAGGATTCCCCAGCCAGTTTGCTGGCTGGGGAATCCTGGGAGTTGAAGTCTACCCGTCTTAAAAGTTTGCCAAGGCTGAGAAACATGTATCTGGTAGGTCATCACCAAGCATCCAGCACCAATCAACATGGAGCTGAACAAATGGGAATTGTATGAAAAGCCAGCATGCATGAGTGTCCCAGCATTGTTCCAGTTCTCCAAGTTATATTGGCCCAGAATGATGATACTGTGCAATCCAAGGGGGGAAAAAATGTAATTAATGTTATTTGTAAAATGTGCACTGTTTAAAAACAACCAAAGGCAATCAAAACAAATAGAAATCACAGTAAAAGTATGAGAAACCATATGGTGCGGCTTTGGAAGATGCAAAAAAACCCAACAACAACAACAACAACAACAAATGAAGGCAGCAAGAAAGTAGGTAAAAATAACTGCTCATAATTTCAAGGTATTTACGCACACTTGACTTACTGACAAGTTTTAATATATGCTGTCAGTGAATATTTTATTTGGTGAATTAGTAACTTTTGGCATGAATGGATATGAAACCCGCAAAAGCCCTTTCTTGTATTCAGTAATATAATCAGTAGATTAACTGCAAATAAATCAGAAATAAATCAGCTTATGGGCCAAACACTGTTTTTAATGAATAATTCTTGGTGAAGAATTTTAGATCTTGGGCTTAATTGCTCCAGATAGGCTGTTTCAATAGAAAATACACACTGGGAGGAAAGGAAATGTCAGGATTTAGTCCAAGGGTATCAGTATTGGACAAAAGAAGGGGAGATATAAGCAGTCATTAGATTGCTGAGCTACTACATCTTAAGAATGGGCAAGCTGCAAATATAGGGAGTCCTCAACTTACGACCATTTATTTTGTGACCATTCAAAGTTACGGCACTGAAAAAAGGTGACCAGAAGTTTGGAGTTTTACAGGTAGTCCTTACAATCACAACTGAGCTCAAAACTGATGTTGCTAAGCAAGATGGTTGTTAATTTTACCATCTTTCTTGCCACCATTGTTAAGTGAATCACTGCAGCGGTTAAGTTAGTACCACGGCTGTAAAATGAATCTGGTTTCCCATTGACTTTGCTTGTCAGAAGGTCGCAAAAAAACAGGGTGATCACATGACCCCCGGGGACACTGCGCCCATCACAAATATGAGACAGTTGCCTAGCATCCAATTTTTTTATCAGGTGACCATGGGGATGCTGCAATGGTCGTTAAGTGTGACAAACGGTCGTAAGTCACTTTTTTTCAGTGTCCCTGTAACTTTGAACGGTCACTAAATGAAAGTCCAGGACTGCCTAAACTTTGGTACAATAGGAGATTCTGTCACACATTTCCACAGGTAGATAAGAGCCTCGGTGGTGCAGTGGTTAGAGTGCAGTACTGCAGGCTACTTCTGCTGACTGCCTGCAATTTGGCAGTTCGAATCTCACCAGGCTCAAGGTTGGCTCGTCCTTTTGTCCTTCCGAGGTTGGTAAAATGAGAACCCAAATTGTTGGGGGCAAGAGGCAGACTCTGTAAACCGTTTAGAGAGGGCTGTAAAGCACTGTGAAGCGATATATAAGTCTAAGTGCTATAGCTGTTGCCATAGTGTTAAAACTCCCCTCCCACCCTGTTTTTCAGTCAGATTAAAGCAATGGGGAGGATCCTCTCCCCCCCCCCCGAACAAGCCTTTCTCTGCACTTCCCTTTTACAAGGGCAGGGATGCTTAATGGAGCAGCTGCTGCCTGCTGGATCCAGCTCCAAGCAGCAGCTTTGTTTCATAGAGATCATCCTTAAGTATCTTCACCACGGGGTAAAATCTGAAAGCTGGATAATACACGAGCAATACACGAGTAAATAATAGATAGAAACTCAAGGTAAACCGCTCCAAACTCGATTGCAGAAAATATGACTTCAGTGACCGAGTGGTCAATGCCTGGAATGCACTACCTGACTCTGTAGTTTCTTCCCCAACCCCCAAAACTTTAAGACTTAGACTGTCTACTGTTGACCTCACCCAGGGGTGAAATGCTCCCGGTTTGGACCGGATCGCCTGATCCGGTAGTGATGGCGGCGGGTGTTCAGAGAACTGGTAGCAAAAATCCCTGCCCTGCCCCGCCCATGCCCAGCTGAGCCGCGCGATCATCAGAGGTTTTTTTTAACTTTTAAAAGCATTTTTTCTTCAGCCAAAAATTTGCTTTTAAAAGTAAAGTTAAAAAAAAATGATCGCGCGACTCAGCTGAGATCGTCAGAACCCTTAAAAGCATTTTTTTAATGCTTTTAACCTGCCAAAGAGGTTGTGGAAAAATGCTTTTAAAAGGCTCCTCTGGCGATCCCAGCTGAGTTTCCTGATCATCAGAGGCTTTTAAAAGAATTTTTTTACAACCTCTTTGACCGAAGAGGTTGTAGAAAAAATGCTTTTAAAAGTAAAAAAAAAAGAGGTGGCCACGCCCACCCAGTCACATTACCCTCCCACCAAGCCACACCCACAGAACTGGTAGTGACCAATTTTACATTTTACCCCTGACCTCACCCCATTCCTATGAAGTCTGTAAGGGGCGTGCATAAGCGCACCTGCGTGCCTACCGTCCCTGTCCTAATATTCCTTTTTTTACTTACTCTTTTCATGTATCCAAATTATGTTTATACTTTTACCTGTTACCTTATATACGATTGACAAAATAAATACGTTGTTGTGGACCATGAGTGGAAATGGGGGAGAAGTGGGGGAGAAAAAAGGGAAGAGGTGGGAAACGGCTCTGCTGATACCCCAGCCACACTGCAGGTGAGAAAGGGGCCTCTGGTGGCTCAACGGACTAAGCAGTCTGTTATTAACACAGCTGCTTGCAATTACTGCAAGTTCAAGTCCCATCAGGCCCAAGGTTGACTCAGCCTTCCATCCTTTATAAGGTAGGTAAAATGAGGGCCCAGATTGTTGGGGGCAATAAAAGTTGACTTTGTATATACTATACAAATGGATGAAGACTATTGCTTAACACAGTGTAAGCCGCCCTGAGTCCTCGGAGAAGGGCGGGATATAAATTCAAATTAAAAAAAAAAGTTACTCTGGTATTCCTTGGGGGCATTAATTAAACCTTTTCAAAGAAGGGGGGGGGGAAATCCCACCCTTATTCCCTTAACAAGAAAAAATCAAGCCCTAGGATTTGACACCAAAGGGCCCTCTGCTATTTCCATTCTAAAACTTGTCACCTTTGCACTGCCTGCAGGGAATGACTCAAAAGACCACACACAGGAGCCGTTCGAGGCTTCCCTGTTGAACAGCTCCTCATTAGATCCTTGCCAGCGGTCAGGCTTCCAGATTCAAACAAAAAAAGGGGTAAAAAAAAAAAGAAGAAGAAGAGACATGCCAGACCTGAAACCTAAGGAATTTTGCACATGCATCTACAGGTGGGAGCAGGAATGCCCAACTGCTCTTGCTGTTCCAAAGCGGATTGCGTATAACCAAGTGGTGGGATTCAAATAATTTAACAACCGATTCTCTGCCCTAATGTTTTCTTCCAACAACCAGTTCACCAAACTGCTGAGAAAGTTAACAATCGGTTCTCCTGAAGGGGTGCGAACTGGCTGAATCCCACCACTGCGTATAATACAACCACAGCATTGGCGGGACAAGGTTTCACCAAGGTTCAACCATACCCCCAAAAGTTCTCTCTTTATCCCCGCGGAAAGTACATGCTTCTTCGTGTATTTCTTCAAATGGAGCCAGGGAGAATCGTAGACGGCAGGTGGCCCTTTTCCAACAGTTTTCATTCAAAAGATTCCAGAAAAGAAAACAAGAGAAAGCAAAGGAATAGGAGAAGTGAACCAAGGGCAAAGGTTTTTTTTGAAAGGTGGTGGTAATAAACCCCACGACTTTCTGAAATAAAAAAAAAATACAGTGGTTTCCATTCTAGAACCAATATCCTTGGTTAGCCTCCTAGGGCAGGGGTCTCCAACCTTGGCAACTTTAAGCCTGGAGGACTTTAACTCCCAGAATTCCCCAGCCAACTTTGCTGGCTGGGGGTTCTGGGAGTTGAAGTCCTCCAGGCTTGAAGTTGCCAAAGCTGGAGATCCCTGTCCTAAGGGTCTGTCTGGGTTCAATTCTCAGAATGAAACAAACAAACAAACCAAAAACACACGAAGGTTCCCTAGTTATCCTTTGAAAAACAATGATCCAATAGCAACATGCTCCAGGATCCCAGCTAAGAAGGGAATATCTGTAGCTCAGGGTTGAAATGAGGGGTCCTGAGCCTGGTTGTTTTCTTGCAATTTGTTTCTTGCAGATATTAGCACTGATGCTATTACCTAGTTGGGTAATGAAACGTCTGCAACCAAGCTCAGAGATCACCAAGGAACCCGAGGAATTTAGCTACTTGGAACCCCTTCCAGCCTGAAAACCTGGCTTTCTTCATCTTGCCCCCATTGAACGATAGTCTTTCCTTAAATCACTCTCACCCCAATTATTTCCCTTTATCGCAGATCAATCACAAAGGTCCAAAACAACAGATTTGGTCGTTGTCAGAATACTGCATTCCCACTGCACGGGCTCAGGTTCAAGGATTAAGCCCATCATGTATAGGAGAGGCACCACATGAAACAAAATTGAGAGACATTTATCATCCATCCCAAAGCAGAAAGCGTCACCAAGCCCTTTTATACTTAAGGTAAAGGTTCCTCTCGCATGTGTGTGCTAGTCGTTCTTGACTCTAGAGGGCAGTGCTCATCTCCGTTTCAAAGTCGAAGAGCCAGCGCTGTCCGAAGACTTCTCCATGGTCATGTGGCCGGCATGACTAAATGCCAAAGGCACACGGAATGCTGTTACCTTCCCACCAAAGGTGGTCCTTATTTTTCTACTTGTATTTTTTACATGCTTTCGAACTATTAGGTTGGCAGAAGCTGGGACAAGTCATGGGAGCTCAGCCCGTTACGTGGCACTAGGGATTCGAAACGCTGAACTGCTGACCTTTCGATCGACAGTGGCTTAGCCACTGAGCCACCGTATTCCTCTTGAGCCACCTTTCATACTTAGTCAGCTCTTTATCAGGTTCTCTTTTTGCCTTTGCTTTCAACCATCGATGGAATTATCATTATTTCTGCTTATGTTTTAAAAGCACAGCAGTTAAATTTATTCTAAACAATACGGCTGCATTTAAAAAAATATATCCTGAAAGCACAGGCTCGCTGAGTTGGAAAAGTCGATTTAGGTGATCAAATCCAGGCCCTTGCTTTGTGTACAATTCCAAAATTAAACCATAACAACGGAATTATCTGTAAACATGGAAACATCCTTTTCACAAAAATGGGGAAAGCTGGAGAACCCGTCATTTACATAACTGTCTTCTCCTTCCAAATAATCAAATATGTTAGAAACTAAAAGGAAATTCAACTTTACAAGTTAACTATGGTGGCAGATTTCCCCACAAAAGTGGGTTGTTTTAAAGAAGGCACTCATGAAACACGCATTAAGGGTCCTCCTTTCTGATCGCACAAAAGTAAAGACCCAAGATCTGAAATAGGAATAAAGTATGTATGGCTAAAATGGATGATTACAAAAGACACGTGGAACGATAGATACCCAAATGATATTCGCCAGTGAGAAAGAAACATTCAGAATTCACAAAATACTATTAGAGAACATTGGACGTTGCAGAGAAAAGTAGTTGCTTCATCTTTTGACACACAAAAAGCCATCCACCGTCCACAATAAACAAATTTGCTTTTTTTCAATGAGCCAAAGAAAATCCATACGAAGAATGTTGGGGGTTCATTCCCCTCCTTACCTCTGTGTCTGTTGGTGGTCTTGTCAAACATAAGCATGGCATCTTCTACCTGCAAGATACAAGGACATCCTTGATTTAGAGACTGTGAAATACAATCTCGCAAATTATGAAGCAATTGAGGGGCACTGGGAGCAATCTGACCCGGGGCGTCAAACCTTCTTTTTCTGCATCATTAGGTTGGGTTCCAAAGACAAAACAATATTCACGGCACCAAGAGATCGATGGCATTGGTAAGTAGTTCACTGTTATTACAAGAGTGTTGAAATTCTGGCTAGTTTATCTTCTTAATTAAAAAGGGGGGGGTCTGCCCGTTGTGTCTCCCTATTTTCCCTGACCTTGGATACCTGATTTTGTATTCTCACCAACGATTGTGTGAATGTCATCTTCGTTCATTCCCAATTTTATTTTGCATCACAGTATATGAAGCCATTCAGTCCAGTTTGGAAAGAATTCGAAACAACATGTGCCTAGCGGTCATGCTCCCTATTTCCACCCTTTCGGCACTCTTAATTTTAACTAAGGTTATGCTCTCCCACCTTGGCAGCTTCAAGGCTGAATAGAAACAGGGTGTCATATCTTCCTTTTACAGTTTACCATTCCCTGTATGGAATGGAGTGGGATTCAGCCGGTTCGGACGAACCGGATGCTAATTTTACATCTGGTTTGCCGAACCGGTAGTTGCAAGGACTGGCTGGCCCCTCCCACCCCTCCCCTCCCTCCCAGGAGTCTCCACGTGGCCCGTTTTGGATGCCAGGTAAGTGCAGCGCAAACATGGAGGCTCTGATAGGGCGAAAATGGGCCTCCATGTTTAGGCTATTTTCACCGACCCGGAAGCTCAAAGAAAGCTCCAGAGCTTGGGAAGGGCAAAAATGCCCTCCCACTATGGTGCAGGAAGCCGAGTAGACCACGCCCACCATACCACACCCACCCAGCAACCGGGCAGAGAACTAGTTGCTAATATTTTTGAATCCCACCCTGCCTGTATGATAGTTTTAGGGCATTTCATGGGAAAAGAAGCCTTACAATCATGTACTTCCATCCCACCCAAACATTTCTCTGAGACGGTGTCACCAAAATCATAAAACCACTTTGCCTAAATGCCTTCACTTCAGCCACATCTATAAAAAAACAGAATTTATATCAAGCCCAGCCCAAGAATGACTTAGAACAATCCAGCTGAAGTTCAGTTCATTATTTGCTTACATCCAAAAGACAGAATCTTGCCAGACTAAACCTTTACTACTCTCACCCTAATGGAGATACCTTGGGAGATTCTAGGAAGTGGCTATCCTAACTCTACCTCTTTTCCAGCTCTGGGCTGTGTTGCCTCTTATCTTGCTCCCCTCCTTGAAATACACTTCCTCCTTCCCAGGAAAATGCCACTTCACTGCAGCTGATCGCAATTTCTAAACCACCTCAGGAGTCCATCTATGCAGCACTCAACTATCTTCGCTTAGAGAAAAAATTAAAATACAGGTAGTCTTCGACTTATGACCACAATTGAGACCAAAATTTCTGTTGTTAAGTAAGATGGTTATTAAGCGAGTTTACAGTCTTTCTTGGTGCAGTTGTTAAGTGAATCGCTGCAGTTTTTAAGTTAGTAATATGATTCTTAAGTGAATCTGGCTTCCCCATGGACTTTGCTTTTCAGAAGGTGACAAAAAGTGATCACATGATCCTGGATACGAAAATAAATATGTCATAAATATGAGCCAGTTGCCAACCATCCAAATTTTGATCACGTGACCACTGGGATGCTGCAATGGTGATAGATGGGTGTGGAAAAAGGAGTTGTAAGTCACTTTTTTCACTGCTGTTATAACTTTGAATGGTTACTAAACGAATGGTTGTAAGCCAAGGACTACTTGTGTTGCAGCAAAGAACGAGAAATGCATGCATTTCTTTGACGCAATTGACTCCCATCTTCACCTAAATTTCTGCAGCCCAGGTGTGGTCAAAAGAACTGGGAAGGAGAAGGAGAAGGAGGAGGAGGAGGAGGAGGAGAAAAGGAGGAGAGGGAGAAGGAGAAGAAAAGGAGAAGGAGAAGGAGAAGGAGAAGAAAAGGAGAAGAGGGAGAGGGAGAAGGAGAAGGAGAAGGAGAAGGAAGGAGAAGGAAGGAGAAGGAGAAGAAAGGAGAAGAGGGAGAGGAGAAGGAGAAGAAAGGAGAAGAGGAGAGGAGAAGGAGAAGAAAGGAGAAGAGGAGAGGAGAAGAAGAAGAAGAAGAAGAAGAAGAAGAAGAAGAAGACCAGACAGCGCTCTCAGTATTGCCTTAATCAAAAGCTCCTTTGTCTACAATGCCTCTCCTAAAATTGAAATATCCTCCCCCACCACACTCCAATCTACTGGGGGAGGCAGGACAGGTGCTTCACCCACAGAAGGTCCAAGAGGACACCAAGGCAAGATTCTGCTTAGCCTCAAAGGGATTCGGTGGACCTTTCAAAAGCCACAGGTGTTTCCAGGCAGAAGGATGTGTGTATGTGTGTGTGGGTGTGTGTATGGGGTTATACTCAGTCGCCACATTCCAGCCGCTCCATTTCAGAGAAACAGAAGAATCCCGACGCACTCAAGTGTGACCAAAGGAAAGGAAAGCTTTCAAGATCCTGTTATTTGCATGACTTGGTCCACCTGCGTTTCATCCGCAAGGCCACACACCTCAGTGCTGCCCTTAAAGAGAAGAGGAGCAGGGCGCTGAAGCTGCCTGTCACTACAGATGCTGCCAGAGCCCGGATCCATAAGGCGCTGTTTTCCAATGGGGCAGGTCATCATAGCTACAGATAGAGGGTGTGTGTGTGTGTGTGTGTGTGTGTGTGTGTGTGTGTGTGTGTGAGAGAGAGAGAGAGAGAGAGAGAGAGAGAGAAAACAGCAGATGACATGCAAAGCTCAGTAGATTTGTAAGAACAATGCTTGACCATCAAGAATACTTTAAAGGTTCCAAAGGTGATGAACGAAGCTGCTCAGAGTCCATTCCGAACTGAGAGATGGGGGGCAAATACTGATAAATAGTGAATTATAAGTCTACAAAACATTTTATCCTGTTAAATTTTGGGGGGGGAAGATTCTGTGATGGGAGGGAAAACATGGGGGTGTGTATGTAGATGATAGATAGATAGATAGATAGATAGATAGATAGATAGATAGATAGATAGATAGATAGATAGATAGATAGATAGATAGATAGATAGATAGATAGATAGATAGATAGATAGATAGATAGATAGATAGATAGATAGATGAGATAGATAGAATGAATAGATAGATAGATAGATAGATAGATAGATAGATAGATAGATAGATAGATAGATAGATAGATAGATAGAATGAATAGATAGATAGAGAGAGAGAGGATAGATAGATAGATGAATAGATAGATAGATAGATGAATGAATAGATAGATAGATGGATAGATAGATAGATAGATAGATAGATAGATATAGATAGATAGAGTGGAGAGAGAGAGATAGATAGAATGATAGATAGATAGATAGATAGATAGATATAGATAGATAGAGAGATAGATAGATGAATGATAGATAGATAGATAGATAGATAGATAGATAGAATAGATAGATATAGATAGATAGATAGATAGATGAATGAATAGATAGATAGATAGATAGATGAATAGATGAATGATAGATAGAATAGATAGATAGGTAGATAGATAGATAGATAGATAGATAGATAGATGAATAGATAGATAGATGAATGAATAGATAGATAGATAGATGAATGAATAGATAGATATAGATAGATAGATGAATAGATAGATATAGATAGATAGATAGATAGATAGATAGATAGATAGATAGATGAATGAATAGATAGATGAATAGATAGATAGATAGATAGATGAATGAATAGATAGAGGATAGATAGATAGATAGATAGATAGATAGATAGATAGACAGACAGACAGACAGACAGACAGACAGACAGACAGATACACACACACACACACACAATTTTTTATTGAATTTCTTAATATAAAATACAATGAAAATGAAAATAGTAGGAAAGTGGGGAAGAGAAAAAGAGGAAGGAAAAGTATGGGGCAGGGAAGGAAAGAAGAAAAAAGTGAACTTCCAACTTTTTTCAATGCACTAAAATAAAAATAGAAAGGTACAGCAAGGGTCTCCAACCTTGGCAACTTTAAGCCTGACGGACTTCAACTCCCAGAATTCCCCAGCCAGCAAAGCAAAGCTGGCTGGGGAATTCTGGGAGTTGAAGTCCACCAAGCTTAAAGTTGCCAAGGTTGGAGACCCCGGCGTTACAGCCTCAACACTTTTCTGGGAGGAAAAACATGGTTCTTTCCTTGTCCTTTATCCCTTTAGAGAAAACAATTGACATTTGTAAAAAAAATAAAAAAGCTTTGAAGTTGCCAACTAATTCTGTATAAATACAGGTATTTTTTATTTATTTATTTATTTTTCAGATTTATATACCGCCCTATCT
Source organism: Ahaetulla prasina (assembly GCF_028640845.1). Classification (NCBI taxonomy): domain Eukaryota; kingdom Metazoa; phylum Chordata; class Lepidosauria; order Squamata; family Colubridae; genus Ahaetulla; species Ahaetulla prasina. The sequence goes on from NC_080539.1 coordinate 12,646,830, forward strand.
CCCTAGGGACTCAGGGCGGTTCACAGGCAATTAAAAACAAACATATAAATACAATTTAAAATCAGACATAAAAAACTTATTCAATAGCCAGATTGATAAAAAACAATATAAATACTAAGAACCCCATTAAAACCAATAAATTTAAAAACTAACCCAGGTAGCCCTTGACTTACGACCACAACGGAGGCCATAATTTCAACTGCTAAGCAAGACAGTTGCTTTTGCCCCATTTTACAACCTTTCTTGCCTCAGTTGTTAAGTGAATCACTGCAGTTGCTAAGTTATTAAGGGAATCTGGCTTCCCCATCGATTTTGCTTGTCAAAAGTCACAAAAGGTGATCACATGACCCCGGGACACTGCAACCGTCATAAAGCCGCCTTGAGTCGCTGTGGGCGAGTAGGCAGCAATCTAAACATTTTAAAATAAATAAAAAGGAGTCAACTGACAAGCATTTGGATTTTGCTCACCTGACCATGGGGATGCCACAATGGTCATAAATGTGAAAAATTGTCATCACCTTTTTCAGTGCCGACATAACTTCGAATGGTCACTGAACAAATGGTTATGAGCAGTGGTGGGATTCAAATAATTTAACAACCAGTTCTCTGTCCTAACGACCGGTTGGGTAGGCGTGGCTCGGTGGTCATGTGACCATGTGGGCGTGGCCAACTAAACATCACTCACATTGATGGGCGCTTCACCTTAGCTGTTACAATGTAATAGGGGTTAACCAAAGAGGCAGTTTCTGTAAGCAGGGCAATAAAGATTAGACTAGAAACACCAGAATGTTTCCTTCCTGCCTTCCTTACAGGATTAGCCCTGTAAACTGGAAAAAAACAAAATAAAATTTCTTCCAGCAGCTGCTTAGAAAGTTAACAACTGGTTCTCCCGAATAGGTGTGAACTGGCTGAATCCCACTACTGGTTATAAGTCGAGGACTACCTGTAACAGAACTTCATGATCACCTTCCTATTGAACCACATGGTCTTACTGCAATTCGTGTGCAGAATGAGTCCTAACGTTGCTACTGGGCTTAGTTTTAGCTTGTTTTGTTTGCTTTCATGTCTATTTTAATTTCCTTTATATTAGGCATGGTATCGAAGACACCCCAAAAAGTATGTGTGTGTGTGTGTGTGTGTATCTGGGGAGAAATGTATAAAATATAAACCCTCCCAAGCACGTATCTCTGCATCTAAACAAAGTCACTGACCCCGAGATGGACGAAGAAAATCCACAAAGATGGGTGAGCTCCACAGTCTGGCAAACCAAACAAGCCAAGCTAAAAAATCCCTTCTCGCCCAAGATAGAAAACCAATCCAGTTGCAAAAACAGACCTGAGTTTTGAAATCTCTTGTTCCCGGCGTGCTTTTTCATCCATGTGTCATGATATTATTTACACAATCTAGACAGAGATTACAATAGCGGTGTGGGCTTCAGAGAGACCGCTGAATTTTAATAGCTTCCTTCCCTGAAGAATTGACAGCTTCAGGGGGTCAGCAATCCGGCTAACACTGACCAGCGCCGAGGCATCTTGTCATGACAAAATTTTCAGCTGAGCTCCAGGCCTCTCAGGGGAGATCTAGTCTCTGAACTTTCTTTGTTTGGTTTCTTTAAGACACCGCACCACTGGAGCCAGCTAAGGCAACAAATAACAAGTCAGCTAGCCCAGTCCTTGTCTAAAGGGGCGACACACAAGATGACACAAAGCCCTGCTTCTCCCTGTTAGCTGTAACCTGGGTGACAACACTGAGATCCAGCTGGCATGCCGTCTCCTCCCATCTCTAAAATTTCAACTCTCCAAAGCTTGACTTAACAAGTGGATCCATACATTATTCACACATTTTGCACGAGCACAGGAGGTCCTAGGCTTGTGATTGTCCACTTAGTGACCATTTCAAAGTTTTACGACAGATCCCGAAAGGGTACTGGGGACCCGGATCCACGCTTTCAACGGATGTTTGGGTCACATGGCTGCATTTGGATTTCCAGGGACCTGCAGGCCTGTGACCGGGATTTTACATTTTTTGACCGAAATCAGGGTTTGCTTCCAGTTGCCAGAACAAAAAAACACCCATAGCAAACAGTGGGTTCATTTAACTACCGTGATCACTTAACAACTGGGGTGTTTGCTTAAGGACCACCACAAAAAAAAAAGTTGTAGAATTGGGCGCGGTCACACGATGACCCACCTAACAACTCTCCCAATTTACAATCATAATTCTGGGCTCAATTACTATCATAAATTGAGGACTACGTGTAAATGGAAGGAACTTAATTCACTGTTCCGATGTGTGATCATCATCGTTTAACGACCCCATAATCACTGGGCAACTGAATGGAGCTAGCAGAGTGTTTACCGGCTGGATGCCCTTCCTGACACCACTGCAGAGTTTTGTTCAGCAGATATATTCTCATTGTGCCCAGAGAGAGAAATATCTGCCCCTACCTAGGATCGAACTCACAGCCTCCTGATTGTGAGGCGAAAACTCCACCTCTAGGCCATCGCACCACTCCATTGTTCTGATGAATGATGTGGTTCTCATATTAATGGAATATGGACACAAAGTAAATCTTTGGATAACAGCTTTTTTTCTCTTTTTTCTTTTAAAAACACTTAGATGAGCAATGAAATTAGTCTCTAATCTGGGGCAACTGAGTTATATTTTTTTAAGGAAAACAATGCGACTTGAGAAAGGAAGGGGGCAATTGGCTATTGGCTAAACACACCTGGATTGCCTTTTTTGGATGTCCTTCAAAAGATGAGCTTTGGGTTTTTAATCAAAAACGGGCTGGATTCTATGAGCATGAAGTCTATTTCTAATTTGGATAATACAGATAGTCCTTGACTTACAACAGTTCATTGAGCGACTGGTCAAAGTTACAATAGCACTGAATAAAGTGACTTATGACTGTTTTTCACACTCACACTTGCAGCATCCCTGTGATCATGTGATCAAAATTCAGATGCTTGCCAACTGGCTCATATTTATGACGGTTACAGTGTCCCGGGATCATGTGACCCCCCTTTTACGACCTTCTGACAAGCAAAGTCAATGGGGAAAGCCAGATTCATTCAACAACCGTGTTTTTACCTTAACAACTGCAGTGATTCACTTAACAACTGTGGCAAGAAAGGTGATAAAATGGAGCAACACTCACTTAACAAATGTTCCACTTAGCCACAGAAATTTTGGCCTCAATTGTAAGTCGAAGATTACCTGTATTGCAGCAGTCTGAAAGGTGGCTCAGGACGTAGACCAAACTTCCAGTACAGAAGAAACAGCACTCATATAGCACAACCCACTGTCACAAAAACATGATATTTTGGATCATAAGAAATTTCACTGACAGAGGCACCGTGAGCCGGTCCTTCGCTGTTTCCAGGGCGGCCCTGCGGGCCAGATCTAAACCCTTGAGTTTGACATCTCTGTCAGTGGTGAAATCCAATTTTTTTTACTAGCAGTTCTGTGGGCGTGGCTTGGTGGGCGTGGCGTGGCTTGGTGGGTGTGGCTTGGTGGGCGTGGCAGGGGAAGGATACTGCAAACTTTCTATTCCCAAACCACTCCTGGGGGAAGGATAATGTCAGGGTTCCAAGGAACACCCCCAACGAAATAAGGCTCTGAGGCTTGAGATTCCTCAAAGTTCCAATTTATTAGAGAAGTCATGTTGGCACAGCTGGGAAAACCCGAAACTGAAAGCTTCCAGGTTTTCCACACCCAGTTGACAGTTCACAGCCCTGCCAAACACCCACAAGTTCATCCCTTTGTCCAATCAACTCTTCACACTCAATTGGATACAATCTTCAGGCAGTCTCCATCAGACGCAGGATGTCCTTGAATACGGAATGTTGCTATGACTAACTTTCTACCGCTCCAACAACAACCCCCTCCCAACTTCCCCAGCTAAAATATGTGGCAGTTAAGAAGCAAAAAGAAAATTGCCTTCCAAAACTGACAGATATTGCAAAATCTCCATTCCCATCCAACTCTGGGGCCAGCCAAAGGTGGTATTTGCTGGCTTTCCAAACTGTTCAAAATTTCCGCTACCGGTTCTCCAGAACCTGCTGGATTTCACCCCTGGATGAAAAGGAGGCAGTGGGATTTGAAAATTCAAAGTTACACTTTCTTATGAAACGTTAGAAAACACAGTTTTTTTTCTTTTTGAGAAATTCTAGTGCTCTAATTGGGATTAGATATTTATATAGAATTGATAAGTCATTTGGGGTGAATTCCCTGTCTTAGGCAATCTTTCTGCATTAACAGTTGCGCAAATCCCCACTTTAAATGTACACCCAATGGCACAAGGACTGCATATAGTTACACCACCCAAACAATATTTCAACTAAATCACCACGTCTGTCATTGCACTAGAATAAAGAGAGAGGTGGTATCAAGCTATTCTTCAGGGTCTTGACACTAGTTAAAATAAGCACAAACTATTTCCGGGATTAATCAACCACAAGCGCACAAGCCATTGGGATCAGGGGTATAAAGGAGAAGATGTATATGATGAGATCACGCAAATATCATTAACCTACATAATTCTATCAAAGATGGGAGAAAAACAGGTAACTAGTGGAATTTGTGCCTAATAGAATTTGTGCCTAATAGAAGTGTGTGTGTGTGTGCGTGTGTGTGTGTGTGTGTGTGCGTGCTGTCATTCTGGCATCTTTGTATTTGGCTGCAGATGCTGCTGACCTTGATAAATAATTTTCTTGATCCTTGCTCCAGCATGTTGGTTTGAATGTTGGTGCCTGAGAAAACTCGTGCGAATACCGCAAGCAGCCAAGAAACAGGTAATCAAACCACGCTGAGTTCTCACTCAAAGCACAAACGACCCTACTCAAATTTTAATTGATTTTTTTTTTACTTTAATTGAATTTTTAAACTGAAGATCTTCATGGTTTTAATTGTTTTATGCGGCATTTTATTCAATGACTGTAAGATACCTGGGGTTGCCTTTGGTGAGATGGATGACATAAAAGTTTAGTTAATCAATCAATCAATCAATCAATCCTACTTTGAACACAGGATGTGAAGACCCTGCTCTTTGTAGAAAGCTCCAATGGAAAGGAAAGAAGGAAGGAAGGAAGGAAGGAAGGAAGGAAGGAAGGAAGGAAGGAAGGAAGGAAGGAAGGAAGGAAGGAAGGAAGGAAGGACCGATCAGCAGTAAAGTGGAGAGACATAACCATGATGGTGATGGGTACATTAATGAAGACTTGGAAGGACCAAGCTGGGGACAGATCCTTCTGGAGAAAACCTGTGTTGCTAACAGTTGACACTAACTTGATAGCACATACTGTGATCAATCAGCATAGTGATATTCTGTTTAATAGCTACTCATTGATTATGACCTTTGGCCATTGTTAAGGAACAACAATGATTGAGAGATTTGGTTATTAAGCATGGAACTGGATGAGTTTTTTGGGGTTCCTTCCTTTCATCGTTCTCCTTTTTATTTTCGGCAGTCCGATTGGATCTTTGGCACAAATAACATACCCAAGATGGACAAACCCGAAACGAACATGATGGTGTTATGGTCCGTCAACAGCCTACTGAGCTGACAATGGAGTCGGACAGCGATGAGGCTGAGGTGAGGCCAGGGCCATCGGGAAGTGAGGTGTGGACTCCAGAGCCTCCAGAGACTGATAGTAGTGAGGCAGAGGAACAGGAGGAGCCTGTTCGTAATGCACGCATGAGAAGAGCTGTCAGAAGGGAAGAGCAGTTCAAGCAAAGAGGACAACTTGGGAGTAGGGCCAAGAGATGATTGGCCCCTCCCATAAGGCTTAAAACAGACCAGCACCGGTGTTTCAGCTTTGCCGGAAAACAACGTTGTAGCTGTGTCTTCTGCTTTGTCTTCTGCTTCGTATATGTCTTTGTTTTTGTGGCTTCTGGATGTTTGCCAGGAACAGTCTTTAGCAGTTTGCCTAATTGGACTAAGGTTTGTGAGATAACTGAGGAATTTGTGTTGGGAGGCATTTGTTTTACTTTGAGTTGAATGACACTGGGAATGAAGTAATTCCCAGCTGTTCGAATAAAGTTTGTTTTTTCACGGACTAAGTTTATTACTACCTACTTGGGTCACAACAGATGGAGCATTTACTTTCTGAGTGGCAGCATTGTAACATTTCTGCCTTTGGGTTCAAAGCTTCTCTCTGCCACCAACCTGGATGACGAGGAAGTTCTAAATTCATAAAGAGAGAGAGAGAGGGATTGTTTTCCCCAGAATAATTGATTTTCAAAACAGGAGGGTAATCTCATTTTCTAAGAATACAGAAAAGCAATATTGGGGTTTTTTTTTCCTTCTTCTTCTTCTTCTCCCTCTGAGTAATCTTTCTTTTCTGGCGGGGATCATCTTCTTTTCATGTCAGTGCACCTCTGAATTTTGGTTCAGCAACAGGTAGTAAAAGAAAAGACAACAGAAGCCTGACACAAATTCACACCGAGACGGGCAGACAAAGCTTAAAGTCCGGTAAGATGGAAAAAGCCTGGGTACTAGGGTTGTGAGTGGAGTGTACTGTTTTTTTGTGTGGACACAGCAGGTAATGGATATTCCTGGAGGCTTTAAAGCCGGGATGCTCTTCCGGCCATATCAAATTGGTTTTCTCTTTTCTTCCCTCTCCACCGAACTTTTGTTTTGTTTGTTTCTTAAGGTCAAAACATTTTATCTTTGCCTTTTCAGATTGCCCCAACCCAACCCGCTTTTGCAGGGCGCCCATTGTCGCAGGGAAACAAGCCCTTTCTTCTGGCAGCAGAGTGACACAATGGCATCGCTCAGTAATTCCTGAACTGATAAAGTATTGAACATAGAAAAAAAAAAAGAATTTCTATGAACGCTTGGACAAAATAAAGCATCTAAAATGACCGGGAGGAATGGAGAAGGTGGTTGGGGTAGTAAAAAGAGCTCATATAAATACCATGAGTTCTCAGGAAGACTTTACAAAACTATCTAATTTGCAAGGTAAAAGAATTGGGACCTGGGGTTGAAAAGAGAAATTCATTCATTCATTCATTCATTCATTCATTCATTCATTCATTCATTCATTCATTCATTCATTCATTCATTGTTGTAATCTAGCAAGAACAATCTGAAATAAAACCCAGAACCCTTTCAATATGCAGAGGTTAAATAGATCAGACTCAAAAGAGTCTTCATTCTCACGAGTCTATAATAATCGAGACACAAGCCGTTTCTGCCTTTCCAACGGAAGGGAGAAAGTCAAAAGTATCTACGCAGGAAAACCAGATACTATTAGGCACCAAAGACCAGCTCCACCCGTGAAGGTTCAACTAAGTTGATTTATTGCTAAAAGCCTATGCACAGGAATCTTCTCAACTAACGGTCCACACCTTGTTTGCTTGTGACTATGTAGAGATTCTAGGCTGATACCTCCTTTCACTCCACCTCCAGGATCTGCTATTGTTGTGGTCCACCAGCAGCCCGCAGAGCTGGCAGTGGAGGCAGACAATGAGGAGGCTGGAGAGGACAATGTGTCAGTCCTGGAGTCAGGGGAAGGCCTGGATGAGGGCTCTGCGTCAGAGGCAGAGTTGGGGCCAGGGCCATCTGGGAGCGATGCGCGGACACCGGAGCCTCCAGAGGCGGACAGCAGAGAGGCAAAGGAACAGGATGAGCCTGTTCCTAGTGCACGCATGCGAAGAGCTGCCAGAAGGCAAGAGCAGCTAAAGCAAAAAGGACGACTCGGGAGTAAGGCCAGGAGATGATTGGCCCCTTCCATAAAGCTTAAAAGAGCAGCAATGGCTCTTGGGCACTTTTTAGGAAAGCAACTTTGCTACATTTGTTTCTAGCCGTTGCCTCGTTTCTGAACTTCATGGGGCTTTGCCAAGAAAAGCCTTTGGCAGGGTGCCAAAGAGAACAAAGGTTTGTGATAAGGCCAAAGGACTTTTTCTGAAGAATTTGTTTTGGAATTAATTTGGACTAAGCTGAGAATGAAGTAATTCTCAGCTGTTCTAATAAAATATGTTTGTTTAGGACTGATTGTGTCTGGTAATAACTACTTGGGCCTAGGTCACCACAGCTATTCCCTCTCCCTACAGATGCTAAGGAAACTTGATCTCTTCATGTTGGCTCCCCAATCCACAGCCTTGGAAGCACTAGTGAGATTCTAATCAGTTTTGGAGACTGTTTCCAAATGACAGTCCCAGAGTTAATCCCATTTCCTTTAGTCAGGGTGATCCCAAGTAATATAACTGGAATATGAGGAAGCTGGGAATATGAGGCGGAAGGAAGGGAAGCATCCTTAATCAAAGGCAGTTTCTCATTCATGGATGCTCAGAACAATATTTAAAACAACAAAAGGAAAGGTAGATGAATAGTCCATAAATCTGAAATCAGATCAGCCCTAAACCTGCTTCCAATCTCTGCTGGCCGAAAGCCCTTAGACTTCTTCAAACTGGTATTCTAGAGGCCTTTTCCCTTGGTACTTAACCATGGCACATGCACGTGCTTTGTTGTCATCTTTGGGTAGGGAAGATTCATCTCATCTCCATCCCATAATTGAGAATGTCTCAAGTAATCCTTAGCTCAGGGGTGTCACTCAATTTCATTGAGGGCCGCATCAGAGTTCTGTTAGACCTTAGGGGCCGGGGGGGGGGGGGCTGGCCAGCTTGATGTCACTCATCGAGGTTCCATTTTTTAGCCGTGATGGCCCACCCGGGGTCCATTTTCGGCTGCGACGGCCTCCAAAGCCCTCTGCCAGAGAAAACGGAGCTCGGGGAGGCTGCACATGGTCCATTTTTACTGGCAGAGGCTGTGGGCTGGTCTTTTTCTGCTTCCAGGGCAGGCCCGTGGGCCAGATCTAAGCACCCTACGGGCCAGATCCAACCCACGGGTCTTGAATTTGACACCCCTGACTTAGCTGAACCCGTATTCAGCTGGTATTTTCTCTGTTTTTTCTATAGTGTCCAGGGAGCCTTGATGAATCTAAAGTCTTTGTCACTCATTAGCCTGGAGAGAAGTCCAACTTGAAACTCACCAGGAGAGGGCACTTGAGTCCAACAATGAGGAAAGACCCTAAGGTAGACTGCCTCTAAATTGGGGCAGGGGGAGGAACAGTCATACTTAAATGTCATGGGAAATCAGAGATCAGCTCTATCAGACCCACGGTCCACGGAAATCCAGTTCTACTACCTCCAAATTGGCTGAGTAAATGTCTTCAGGGAGGCCCCATAGGGACAAGGGGACAATAATCCTCTATCGGTGTTATTCACCGTGCCGAACAGCATAGTATGGTAGCATGCAGCATTTGGATCTCAAGTGGGAATCTGGTGTGGGCACCTTCTCTGTACTTGTTCATTATTTCTCTAAGGAGTAAGCCTTGGGTTTGGTTTTGTTTTTTAAAAAAAGGTCAGAAAATTAACCTTACTGTCCCAAAACATGGCTGCTTTACTTACACACAAGGAAACCACTTCACATATCCATGAAGCCATCGAAGTTGACTCAAAGAAGTTAGTATGTTTTCAAACAGCGATTGGCCTTAGCTCTTTCCCTCAATGGAATCTGGTGGCATTTGAGGGGACTGGCATAATTATTTTGGCCACTGTGCCATCTTGCATTTATTCTTTTTTGTTTGTTTGTCCATCCATCCATTATTTATTTATATGCCGCCTTTACTATTTTTACAAATAACTCAAGGTGGTGAAGATATCCAACACCCCTTCCTCCTCCTATTTTCCCTACAACAACAACCATGGGAGGTAGGCTGGGCTGAGAGTGTGGCCCAAAGTCACCCAGCTGATTTTCATGGCTAAGGTGGGACTAGAACTCACTGTCTCCCAATTCCAATTGGCACCTATTTTATGATTGGTGATTTTGTGGTTTTTATTATATGATTTAATGGGACGCCGTGGCTCAGACGCTGAGCTTGTCGATCGAAAGGTCGGCAGTTCAGCGGTTCGAATCCCTAGCGCCGCGTAAAGGGGTGACCTCCCATTACTTGTCCCAGCTTCTGCCAACCTAGCAGTTCGAAAGCATGTAAAAAATGCAAGTAGAAAAATAGGGACCACCTTTGGTGGGAAGGTAACAGCGTTCCGTGCGCCTTTGGCGTTGAGTCATGCCGACCACATGACCACGGAGACGTCTTCGGACAGCGCTGGCTCTGCGGCTTTGAAACGGAGATGAGCACCGCCCCCTAAAGTCAGGACCGGCTAGCACATATGTGCGAGGGGAACTTTTACCTTTACCTATGATTGTTACAAGTTTTTTTCCCCACTTCCCTTGTTCCCTGATAAAATAATTCTGACTATTTTGGGCCTTTTCTTTTCCCGTTTTCCAGTTGGTTATAAATAAATACCTGTTTTTCTATTCTGGGACTTTTTATTTTTCCCCCCCTCGCTTTCTTTCTTTCTCTCTCTCTCTTTCTCTCTCTCTCTTTCTCTCTCTCTCTCCTTTGCTAATGGACCAATATGGTTCCTTGCCATTTTGAGGTCACAAGGGGAAACAGCTCTATAGATCACAGATGTTCAACGGAGATGACCCAGATGGTTGGAGGGAAGGTCGCTCCAAACAATCTCCCTTAAGAATTTACACGGAAGCTTTTATGCTAAACAAAATAAAAGCATTTAGTGAGGCAAAGGATTCTTAAAAACAAAAATAGCTAAGTCCAATAATAATAAAGCAAAAAAGGTTATTCCCCACATGATATGATCTGGCAGCTCCCAAGAACTGATTAAATCAATGAGTATCATATCAGTGGGCATTACTGAAGGCTGTCAAGGCCTCAGCTGTTTGAAATTCTGAGGTGATGGGGGGGAAAACGAACATTAATCACAACCTTAAAGAATTAATAGCAGGTATCTGTTCTTGCCTCTCCCTCTGATCATATAAATATTGTATTTACATAATCATAGCTTTGGTTTATGTAATATTTATTCCTCAAGGCAGTCATGGAAAAGAAAGGTGGTGCCACAATATGTCTTTGATGAGAAGTGCAGGGCCAACTCAGAACTTTTATACATATCAACATTTCAGTTCCTTCGGCTGATAATAGTTTCCCTTCCAGCTAACACTTTCCCTGGGAATGGGAGCCAACAATTCACCGTTTTTGGTGGGGATAGGGGTGAGGAGCGGGCCTTACTCCTAAATTCTCCGGATTGTGTTCAGCAAGAGTGATATAAAACGCAATTAATAGATTTTTTAAAAAAATTGTTTCGTGAAAACCTGCTTTTCTGTTTTGAAGTTTTGTTTTTGCTTTGGTCTGCCCCTGACTGGATTTAAAAAAAAAAAAAACACACCAAAGCAAAAACAAGACATCAAAACAGAAAACCACGGTGACAAAACAGATGTTTTTTAAAAAATGCATTAATTGCATTTGAAAGTAAAACAAGGTAATGCAAAAGTCCTCGAACAATGTGTAAGATGTAGGAAGAATCTGTTTTGGGGGCAAGGATCTTATCCTTCCAAGCAATAAACAAACCCGTAAATTAGGGGCTGACAATTTTGAGCCTGAAAAGACGGACATTGGGGCTTTATTTATTTTGCTGCTGGAAACACCACCTGCCAAAGTGAGACTGAGCCCCCTCATGGAGTGGAACACAAAATCCACTCCCCAGCGCTCATAAACAAACGGGATGAGTCTCCTTGATCAAAACTATCTCCAGATGCAAGGCGAAAAAAGATCTGGCCACAACTAATAGAGAGAAGTTCACAGGCAACCCCCTTTGTCACGGGAAAAGGCAGCACAACGAGGACAGGAAGCCTGAAAAATAGCATCCATTATAATTCCAGAGATGGTTTAATATCCTGTCTAGCATTTCACAGAAGATTAAAGAATCATCTAATCTGTTTAATAAATGAAATTCTCGGGGCAGATTACATCATATCCATCAGGAATGAGCGATTCATGGTCTGCAAGCTGCATGCAACCCTCCTTCCAGCTTGATTGATGTCCAGAGCACCTGGACTTTCTTAGGAATGCCCGGCCAAGACTTAGTAGCCAGGAATGTCCTCAGAGCATGGTCGAAAAAAGTCAAGATGCACATTAAAAACAAAACAAAACCAGGTGAAGCTTCAATCACACTGTCAGGGCTGTTATTTTGCATTCAACACAGGCAGCCCTGTCAGAAGCAAACAGTTTGCTTTTAATGGTGTTCATACAGCCAGTCCTCCACTTACAACCTTTCCTTTAGTGACTGTTTGAAGTCACCACCATGCTTAAAATGTGACTTACAACTGGTACGTGTACTGAAGCAGGGGTGTCAAACTCAAGGTCCGTGGGATGCTTAGATCTGACCCGCCAGGCTGATCTGGAAACAGTGAAGAACTGGGCCGCACAGCCCTCCCGACCTCCGTTTTTGCTGGCGGAGGATTGCAGGAAGCCATCGCAGCCTAAAACGGACCTTGCGAGGGTCACATGCAGCCCTCCCAAGCACCATTTTCACCGGCAGAGGGTTGCAGGAGGCCGGTGCAGCCAAAAACGGAATTCGGGTGCCCGTTTCCTCTGACAGAGCGCTCTGGTCGCCACAGGGGATCCCGACACGAGCCATGTTGAGTTGGCCACCCGAACCCCAGCCCCCCCAAGGTCAAACACAACCCTGATGTGGCCCTCAACGAAATCGAGTTTGACAACTCTATACTAAAGCTTGACATCCCTGTACTAGTCAAGTGATCAAAATCGAAGTGCTTGGCAACCGGCATGTATATGCAAAGGGTGCCGCATCTCAGGGCCATGAGATCCCCATTTGGCGACCTTTCCAACTGGCTCACAACAAGCAAAGTCATCCGGGAAAGCCGGATTCACTTAACAACGATTTACTTAACTGCGATTTACTTAACTGCGACCGAGATTCACTTAACAACCACGGCAAAAAAGGTCATAAAATAGGACGTGACTTGCTTAACAACTGCTTAGCAGTGGAAGTTCTGATCCCTGTTGCGGTGGTCAGATGAGAACTGCCAGCATTCTACTTTGAAAAAGTAAGCAAGGAGTTAAAGAGGTGCACCGAGCTTCCAAAAATATAAAAAGCCTCCACGAAGCCGCCTGCACCTCTCTTGAAACGGCAACGGGAGGTAAACATGTCAACGTCTCTGAACCTCCCATTAAGCCCTACAATCACCCGCTATTAGACGCCACTCTTCAATCCGGCGAAATTACGTGATCTCTGGAGGAACCGAAGACACGAAGAGGAGTGCCCAAAGCATCTCGGCGTTTGCCGTGACTAAGTACCTTGATGGAATTGGAGCAACTAGGCATGACAAGGCCTTTAGGCCCACTTCCTGGCCCGGCAACGTGAGCAGATAGTAGGGCGGTGAAATTGTCACCGAGCTTGTTTGGCAGGAACGGTTATGGGGAAAGGTGGTGGTTTAGTTAATGGACAGAAAGAGCCCTGATGGGCAATTACTCCAGTAAAGAGACAAGTGCACCATCAACCACTTATTGAGAAGGGGGAGGCGGCGGGGGGGGGGGAGGGGGGAAGATAGGGAAGAGCAGATTCTTCTGACAGATGTCAAACATCTGATGCTGGCAAGCCGCTCTCTTTCTCTCTCTCTCTTTCCTCGACTTGTGGCTGCTGCTGTTTTTCGACCCCCTATTACAATTTGCCATTCCTTGCCACCGCAACAGATGAGCGATTCAAAGGAAGCCGCTCCATCTTGATTGGGTGGGCTCCCTTGCCCTGCTCCAAGCAGAGATCACATCAAACAACACAGCCGCCTAATGTGCGTCCTTCTCTCTCCCACCTTCCCCCCCCTTGCGCTGCCTGTCTTTTTGCAGGTTATTTACTGATAATCTTGTGAACAGTTTTGGAGGGAAGGTGTGGACAATTGCCCAAACTGGGTGTGTGTGGGGGGGTAATACATACAAAGGGGAATATGTAGATAAGAACGAAATAATAAAATCCAGTGTGAGTCACTTGCTGTTGTTGGGGCCTTGGTGTGTTTCTGATTTTGGTTGTGTTCATAGAGGCATTTCATTGCCAGGCTAAATAATATCTTTATTGATGATCCCTCCGTGGGTGATTTGCATCAGTGCTAGCTTGCTAAAGAAACATCTGTAAGAAAACAATCAAGATCAGAAAACACCAAGAAGCCAACAGGTCAACCCTGAACAACACACGTTCTCTATTATTGGACATGACTATACAGTTAATTAGCACTTATCAGTTATCTCATACTAACAAGTTTGTTTTCATGGGCCAAAGTACAGTACAGGAAAATCAATCAAATTAATAAGCAAATAAGTAGCAAAAAGCCAATGTAGATATTAGTCAATCTTGAGCAATTCTGGAAAAACTAAGCCAAGTAACATCAGGTTAATACATGGATCAGAGGTATCAGGGCTAGAGGGTTGGATGCTTTTAAAAAGACAATACAAGAATTCCATCGACTTACAACAATTCGCTTAGCGACCATTCAAAATTACAACAGCATTGAAAAAAGTGACTTATGACCAGTGCAGCATCCCCGTGGATCACATGATTTATGTTCGCATGCTTGACAATTGACTCACATTTATGATGGGTGCAGTGTCCTGGGATCACGTGAACCTCTTTTGTGACCTTCTGACAAGCAAAGTCAATGGGGAAGCCAGATTCACTTAACAACCGGGTGACTAATTTAACAACTGCAGTGATTCACTTAACAACTGCGGCAAGAAATGTAAAATGGGGCAAAGCTCACTTAACAAATTTATCACTTCAAGCAACATAACTTTGGGCTCAGTTGTAATCGTAAGTCAATAACCCTATACAGATAGTCCTTGATTTATGACTAATTGCTTAGCGACTGAAGTTATGACGGATCCCCCCAATCTACTTATAACCCAATTTTGGAAGTTCTGATATTGCCTCCCCCACAATCGCATGATGGCATTTCAGTCATTCAGCAAATGGCCCACATTTATGGCCATTAATGGCAAAAAGCCCCCAAACCGATAAAAGAACAAATGGTTCGCTTTATGACGGCAGGGGTTGCTTTATATATGGAGCTGTTACTTAATGACTGTTGCAAAAAAAAAAAAAAGGGTCATAAAATTGTCTCCGGTCACATGATGAGCCACTTTGCAATCATCGCGACTTATTATGATGATAATTGGCAGGCTACATTATGGTCATAAATCAAGGACTACCTGTAACAAGCTACTCTCCGTATTGTTCCCAAGAATACGAGAAGTAATGTCTCAATGGTATCCCGTCAATGTACAGTTTTCATCTAATTAACTTTGTTAAGAAGAACCAGCCTTCCTTGTGGTTCCTGTGCAGAAGTATGTGCATGTCAACAACAGTGGTGGGTTTCAAATTTTTTTTACTACCGATTCTGTGGGTGTGGCTTGATGGGCGTGGTATGGCTTGGTGGGTGTGGCTTGGTGGGCGTGGCTTGGTGGGCATGGCAGGGGAAGGATAATGTAAAATCGCCATTCCCTCCCCAATCCAGGGGAAGGATACTGCAAAATCCCCATTTCTTCCCAATCAGCTGGGACTTGGGAGGCAGAGAATAGATGGGGGCAGGGCCAGTCAGAATTTTTAGTACTGGTTCTCTGAACTATTCAAAATTTCCGCTACAGGTTCTCCAGAACTGGTCAGAACCTGCTGAAACCCAACTCTGGTCTACAAGATAAACATAGCTCCTTTATTGCCGCATTTCCACTAAAACTAAGCCAAGGTTTGTTTTTACCATGGTTTATTGGGGGTGGGGAATCAGTGTTGGTCTCGCAGACGAATAAAAGAACGATGGTTTTTTTCAATCCTTTCTTGATCTGTCTTTTCTTCACTGTTACTGCCAATACTCAGTTAAATGTTTCCAACATCCTAGCAACAGCAACGAAATGTCATGCTTATTTGGGGAGGTAAGGAAAAAGTTCATCTTTTGTAAAATGTTTTTGCAAGAAGTTTTTGCATTGTAGGTTTTGATCCAGTGGTGAAATCCAATTTTTTTTATTACCGGTTCTATTGGCATGGCTTGGTGGGCATGTCAGGGGAAGGATACTACAAAATCCCCATTCCCTCCCCACTCCTGGGGGAAGGATATAGCAAAATCTCCATTCCCACCCCACTCTGGGGCCAGCCAGAGGTGGTATTTGCCGGTTCTCCGAACTACTCAAAATTTCCACTACCAGTTCTCCTGTCAGAACCTGCTGGATTTCACTCCTATTTTGATCCAAAACTTTGGGTGTCTATATTTGGAGCTGGTTGGTTGATTATTTATTTATTATTTGATTTCGATAGTTGCACATCTCAAAAAGTGACATGATATCGGTTTTGGGCTATGTGATTGCACGTGGCTTAGGTGGAAAAGAACATCTGACAAGGAAGAGTACAGGAAAAGTTGAAAAAGGTAGAAGGGAAATCCTCGTCTTATGACGGGTCACATAGAAACTGTTAAAACTTACAACAGACCTCCCCAGAACTACTTATGACCCAGTTTTGAAGTCCATCTCCTGTAGTCATTTGATTGTAGTTTGGGTGCTGGGCAATTGGCCCACATTTACAGTTTGCAATATTCCACACACCCCCTCAAGTGACTACAATTTACAGCATTTTTTTTGGGCTGAAAAGTAACATTTACTTTTGAGTTTCCACCCAAAAAAACACCTGCTGGTTACAACGAATTCACTTAACAACCGTGGCATTTGCTCAATCACCAGTGTAATAAAGGTTGTAAAATCAGACATGTCACACGGTGACCCACTTAATGACCACCATGATTTAGAGCGGTAATTTTGGACGTAGGTTGAGGGTTTACCTGTACAATCTGAAGAGAAACCAGAGCAAAGGAGAATAAGAGGAATACGGAAACTAGGAAAGCTGGCAAGAGCAAACCGGTGGCCTGGTGCTTTTCAAACTTGGCAACTTTTAAGACGTGTGGATTTCAACCCCCAGAATTCCCCAGCCAGCAGCACATCTTAAAGTTGCCAAGGATGAAAAAACAAACAAACAGTGGTTCAGCCTGAGGAGGAATTCCCTTTGCTTTCACAACTCTTTGGATTGATGAAAAGTTTGCACGGCACAGAAACCAGCTGGAATAAAGCCAGGTACCAGAATCTGATGTGCCACAATCTCAAATGTGGGCATTTTGTCAACAAATAAACCATGGCCTTTTTCCCATAGGGAGGTTCAGGCTCTGAAGGAAATCACACTTGAATAATCCATCTTCTTATACCACAGAGTCGGAGTTGGAAAACCTGCTGAGTTTCCAAACCTGAAGCAAAGTGTCAGTAGCAGCAAAGAAGGTGGCCAGCATTTATGGACTGCTCTATAATGTCTGGGGAAGTTTTTATATAATTCAAAAATTGAATTGTAATTTTACATTTAACATATTAAAATTATAACTCAATTTTTGAAATATAATTTTAAAATACAGGTAGTCCTCAAATTTTGACAATTGAGCTGGAAGTCCATAAGTCTTAAAGGGACTAAGGTTGGAGACCCCTGACTTAGAACATGAACTATTATAAATCGAGGACCACCGTTATAATCTCTATTTTTTTTTTCTAAACAGACAGTTTCCAAACCTCACCACAAAATGTACGTGTAGCGTCATTCCCACTGAGCCTTCCTCCCTGGCTGTGCGAAAGAAAAGTCCTGATAGTAAAAATTGATTTTTCTCAGTGCGGCTACAATGGTTGGTTCCACAAGACCTTTGACCAGAAAGCATCCCCATTTAGTGTCACATTCACCATTCATTTGAACTCCCCATTAATTAATGTTGACCGAGGTGATAATTGTGCAGCTCTGTCTTGGGCTCAGGAATCAACAAGTTTATTAGTCCTCAATTGAGAAGCCTGTCAAGTAGGCTAATCTTTTCCAGGACGTGGAGAACAGATACTGACAGCCGTGAAATAAGGCACCAGGAAGGGAGGAGGGAAAATAAGGAGAGAAACCCTTGATTAAACCTCAGTGGGGCACCCGGCTCCCTTGTTCTCTGGGTGGGAACCAGCTAAACTGGTAGACAACTACGGATGAGGATCTGCAGGGTGAAGTTTGGCCAACTCCAGCACGAAGAAGGGAAGGGCTGGTATTAGACATTTTTGGGCTATTCAGCTTAGCAAAAGTGAAGCCAGCTAATGCAGATCATGCGTCGCTGGGTCCATAAAAACCAGCCACTTGCATCAAGAAACTCTTTGAAACAATAGTCTACTACTATTGTGCTGGTGTTAAAGTTGCGGTGTTCTGTTTTTCTGTTTAACATCTAGACGACACCACCGGAGGAGGTCGTCGGCAGAATCTGGACCCATTAACATGGTTCTGCTGAGCTGTACCCTGCCAGACCACGTCCAGATTGAGACACAGTCCATGTCCTTGGGGTCAGGATGACATGACACAAGATGCCGTTGGACCCCTAGTAGGACATTTGTTCATCAGGCCTCTCTACCAGTTCCAGTTTTGCCTCTTGAAAACATGCAATATCCTGAGGTAGGAGATCCACCCCTAGGGATGTTCCTTGTACTCATGGCTATGACTGGAGAAGCAGGTAGAGCCCATAACCAGTTGGGCCTATTCCTAAGTCCAGGAGGTACACCAGTTGAGGTCTCCCCGACACAGGAAGACATGGCTACAATGATTCCTATCTAACCTAACTACGGGTCGGTTAGACTTTTGCAATATTTTCTACTAGAGGCTGCTTTTGAAGATCATTCTGAAACGAAAGTTGGCCCCAAATTTAGCAGCACGTGTATTGACTGGCACTATTCGTTTTAGGACATATTTTCTGAGGGGGGGTGGATACATTGATTACCAATAAATTTTTGGTTTTAATTTACAAAGCTCTCTATGACTTGGCAGTGAAGAACCCTCAGAAGGTGAAAGGGAGCAGAATAACAGAGTTGGAAGGGACCTTGGAGATCTTCTAGTCCAATCCCCTGCTCAGTCAGGAGACCCTATACCATTTCAGACAAATTGCTCTCCAATCTCTTCTTAAAAACCTCCAGTGTTGGAGCACCTACAACTTCTGAAGGCAAGCTGCTCCACTGATTAATCGTTCTCAATGTCAGGAAATGTCTCCTTAGTTCTAGGTTGGTTCTCTCCTAGATTAGTTTTCATCCATTGCTTCTTGTCCTGCCTTCAGGTGCTTTGGAGAATAGCTTGTCTCCCTCTTCTTTGGGGCAACCCTTGACCCTCTCCGTGGAAGCCCCTCAGATACCGGAACATTGCTATCATGTCACCCCTACTTCTTCTTTCCATTAAACTAGACATACCCAATTCCTGCAATCGTTCTTCAGATGTTTTAGCCTCCATGTGTGGGTGTGGGTGGACTAAGCTAGCAGGTGCTGTTTTTCAGTCACAGCTCCAAAACTCCAAAATAGCCCACCTTAGGAAGCTAGGGTGACCCCTTTGGTGAGAGCCTTCAAATAGAAGGAAAGCACTGAGGGGAATTACTGAATGCCATCTGAAAGCAGACACACTGGTATTATATATTCTTCATTGGCAAAGGAAAGCTCAAGACTGTACTGGTTGGAAACATGTGGAAGACTGGATAGACAATGGCGATGATGATGATGATGATGATGAGTGTGTGTATGTGTGTATTTTAGAGGTGGGTTTCTGACCAGTTCTGGAGAACTGGTAGCGGAAATTTTGAGTACTTCGGAGAACCGGTAGTAAAAATTCTGACTGGCCCCGCCCCCATCTATTCTCTGCCTCCCAATTCCCAGCTGATCGGGAGGAAATGGGGATTTTTGCAGTAACCTTCCCCTGGAATGGGGTGGGAATGGAGATTTTACAGTATCCTTCCCCTGCCACGCCCACCAAGCCACGCCCACCAAGCTATGCCACACCCACCAAGCCACGCCCACAGAACAGGTAGTGAAAATGTTTGAAACCCACCACTGGTATATGTTGTGTATTTGTGAGTGTGCAACACAGAGGTGTGCCATATTTTAGAACTACCCTTTTTAACTTGGAAATCTGCAGGCTCCATTCTGCTCCCTCACCTGGAACCGTATAGGACACTGGCGGCTTAATTCTTCTGATTATTTATACACACTGCACAACTCACACAATATTTTGCTTTCTGAAGCAGAAAAAAATTCCCTTTTAGCTGCTCATAAACTGTCAGGTGCTATTATTTTAAATACCCAAGTGAAAATCTAAGAGCCAGCAACTTGCTCCCGCTGATTTACTGCCTTCTCCTGTATAAATTAACAAAGACAAATGCCTGCCGCAAAGCCAGGCTGGTTTGGGGGTGTGGGGGGGGGGGAAGGGGGGGGGGAAGAGAGAAATCACACTCCTTCTCCCTTAGCCTTGCAGTTTGATTATGGTAGAATTGGACATAAACAAATAGTTTAACCTCAAAGCCACCTCTTTGAATGTCCACGATGACCCCTTTGGGCATCCTTTCCTTTCTCTTGGATAATGAAGATAAACCACTGACTTGCTCGCTCAAAATTTTGCAGCGCTGTGCTTTTAGCAACGCGAGTCTTGTTCCCGGTGGCCTTTATAAGCAGCGGGTGTGGTGTTTTTTTTCTTCCAACGGGGGTAAGGATGGGTTATCCTACGCCAAATACTTTTTATGAATGTGGTTTGGCTGTGAAAAGACAAGAAGCAGTTTATCCCCAGCGCCCTGGTCTCTCTTAGGTGCATACTGGAGATGAGTTCTTCCATTGGTCTGAAATTTATTTATTTATTTATTTAATTAATTAAATTTTTATACCGCCCTTCTCCCGAAGGACTCAGGGCGGTTCACAGCCAGATAAAACAACAATGAGGACCCAGATTGTTGTGGGGGCAATAAGTTGACTTTGTAAAAAATATACAAATAGAATGAGACTATTGCCTTATACACTGTAAGCCGCCCTGAGCCTTCGGAGAAGGGCGGGATATAAATGTAAATAAAAAACAACAACAATGAATAAATACAAAATAAAACAGTAATTAAAAAAACTTATCAGATATGGCCCCAAGTTAAAATGTATTTAAAACAATAAAACCCACTAAATAAAATTAAAACCGAATAAAAAACATCTAAAATTCTATGCCGGTCCTGCGCGAATAAATAAATATGTCTTTAGCTCGCGGTGAAAGGTCCGAAGGTCAGGAAGTTGACGAAGTCCTGGGGGAAGAAATGGTATATGCTTGAGCAGGAGGTTGGACTAGAAGACCTCCAAGATCCCTTCCAACTCTTGTTACTCTCTTATCTCCACCTTCCTTCCCACAGAGACAGTTTGGTTTAGTGCAGGGGTCAGCAACCTATGGCTCTGGAGCCGCATGTGGCTCCGGAGCCGCATGTGGCTCTGGAGCCACATGTGGGTCTTTCACCCCTTTGCTGCCGCTCCCTGCGTCACAACCGTCAATGTGCGACACCCACCAGCACGCAATTTATTGAGCTTTTCAATCCCCAGTAAGCCAACCATGTATAAATACAAGGAAAAATTTTTTTCAGAAGAAAACAGAACGTTTAATTCAACTACATATGTTAGTTTTGCGGCCGCTCAAGAAAGAGTCAGGCAGGGGAAGGTTTTTGTGGCTCCCGGTGTTTTCTTTTCTATGGGAAATGGGTCCAAATGGCTCTTTGAGTGTTTAAGGTTGCAGACCCCTGGTCTAGTGGCTAAGGCACCAGACTAGAAAACTGGGAGACTGTGAGTTCAAGTCCCACCTTAGAGGCATGAAAGCCAGCTGGGTGACTTTGAACAAGTCACCAGGAGATTGTGAGTTCTAGTCTCATTTTAGGCATGAAAGCCAGCCCGGTGACCTTGAACCAGTCACCAGGAGACTATGAATTCTAGCCCTGTCTTAGACATGCTGGGTGACTTGAGTCAGTCAATCTCTCTCAGCCCAACTCACCTCACAGAACTCTTGTGAGGAAAATAGGAGGAGGAAGGAGAACTAAGGGGTATGTTCATTGCTCTGAGTTATTTATAAAAATAATAAAGGCGAGGCATGAATAACTTTCATCCTCAGAGTTGCTACAAGAGTAAGATGAACGTTGTCTAAATTTGAGCAATAAAATTTTTAAAAGGACATGTTCCTCAACTTATAACCATAATTGAGCCCAGAATTAGGGCTGTAAATTGTGGCAGTCATTAAGTGGGCCACCACATGACCCGCATCTGATTTAATGACCTTTTTTAAAAAAACAAATGCCTATGTCAAATACCAACAGTCCGCGACTTACAACCGCCAATCGAGCCTAACATTTATGTTCTTAAGTGAGACATTTGTTACCAAGCATCTGCATTTGGATTATACTGACCATGGGGATGCTGCAAGTCATTAAGTGTGAAAAACAGTCGTAAGTCACTTTTTTGCAGCACTGTTGTCAGTTTGAACGGTAACTAAATGAACTGCTCTAAGTCAAGGACTGCTTTAAGTTGAGGCAGTATTGGACATTAATAAAAGGAAAGACCTTATGTCTTGATTTCCCCCCCCAAAAAAACCCCCACCTTATTTAGCGCAATTTTTTTTTTTCAAACTTGGCAGCTTCAACTCCCAGAATTCCCCAGCCACACATCTTAAAAGTTGCCAAGTGTGAAAAACACCGGTCTAGCTCATCTGATCTAGGAGGCTTCATGTTTTCATGTGGTCCAAGATTTAAGGAAATGACTTCGGCATGAGCTGACCGAAACTTGAACTCATTTAAGGTAGGCGGCTTTATTATTTTCTAGAAATCATAGATTTTGCTTTCCCACAAAACAATGAGCGGTATTGATTTAATTGATGTACCATTCAGTTAGACTCTTTTAGCCATGGCAGACAGAACGGATATACTGGAGGATTTATGGGGTCAGCATTTCTTACAGGGGGCCACACTGGCCCATAGCATGTTCAGTTAAACATGCATGCCCTTGCTTGCATGCACACACACACACCATTTTTCATTCTTTGCCGGGATTTTCTTCTGAGAAATCTTCCCAAGAGAATTAAGAACTAGGTTAATAGTAAGATCGGCTCTGCTAGGTCAGACCAAAGCATCTCTAATCCACCACCACCTTGTGGCCCATTGAAGCCAACCAAACACAGGTAGCTTTACGACCACAATTGAGCCCAGAATCTGTCATGCTAAGCAAGACAGTTGTTAAGTGAGTTTTGCCCCATTTTACAACCTTTCTTGACACGCTAAATGGATCACTGCAGTTGTTAAGTCACTAACAGGGTTGCTAAGTGAATCTGGATTCCCGATTGACTTTGCCTGTCAGAAACTCGTAAAAAGTGATCCCATGATCCTGGGACACTTCAACCGTGGCAGGATTGAATATACATCACGGTCCTGCAAAAATTCAGCAAAAGCACTGCCACCGACAACACAAAATGCTCCTTCGCAGTCAGATTCTAGGCTCTGGTTTGCAACTGATGGACACAAATGTGGAAGAGGGCACACGGGTCCCACTAAAAGAAAGGAATGCCAGCCTGTTTTGATAAAGATCATGTTTCTGACTGACTCGGGAGGATGGAATGTATTATATAAACTTGCTGGAGTCACCGACAAATTCCTTAAAACAGGAAGCACTGGCAATACCATGGGGATGTGTGTGTGTGGGGGGGGGAAGAGAAAGATGCATCTGCAAGATTGTGTGATAACGCAGGAAGACCAGTGTCTCTTAGCCATATATTTGGAGTCAATGAGAAATGCCTATGGCTTATATCAGTGATGGCTAACCTTTCTGCCGTTGCGTTTCAAAAGTGGGGGCGAGTGCGGAGGGGTCCCGCGCACGGGTGCCCATACTCATAATTCAATGCGCATTTGGCACGTGATGGCCCGGTAGGTCCGTTTTTCACCCTCCACAGGCTCCAGAGCCTATCTAAGAGTCTGGGGAGGGCAAAAACGACCTTAAACACACACACACACACACACACACACACTGAGGCCCTCCGGAGGCCAAAAACAGCCTGTTTTCCAACTTCCGGTGGGCTCAGGATGCCCGAAAACCAGCTGGTCGGCGCACACATGCGCACCGGAGCTGAGCTAGGGCAACACTCGCATGCCCACCAATATGGCTCCATGTGCCACCCGTGCCATAGGTTCACCATCACGGGCTTATATGTTCCCAGGAAGAAGTTCTTCAAACTACTTCCACCTTCTTCTGCCTTTTCGAAGAGATGCTGGCCAGATCTGTTCCTGCTTTTCAGGGAAGGGCTGTCTTCTTCACTAAGATTGGATGTGTAGCTGGAAGCTAAAGTGTTCCTCTTCTTTTCATTCTTTACTACCATTGTCTCAACAGATATCTGGCCAACCTTCCTGAGCTCAGAAGCTGATCAGATCTTAGGAGAGAGGACATCAGAGGACTCTAGCGTTGTTGACTACGGAGACCAGAAGAAGGTGATGTCCAACGGCAAAAAATCCCTGCATGAAGACGTCCACACAACCTTCAAGATCTAAGTCTGACTTGAGAGAGTCTTGGGGTTTTTTTTTTATTTATAATTTTTACACCCTTTTAAAAAGTCGAGGTCTGGTACCCAAAGATGCATCTCTGGGCGGAATTCTGAATGAAGTTCCTCTAGTCCAGCAATCTGTTTTGCATAGTGACTAACTAACCTGATGCTTCCAGAGAGCACACCTGCATAATAAGCAGCGGTGAGTTTCACATTTTGTTACTACCGGTTCGCCCCACATGCACTGGTTCACGCACGGGCCTGCCTTCCGTGAATGCTCCCGACCTCAAAAACATGTCTAAATAGGACGGCATAGAGCTGGGGCAGGCCCACCCGTGATTTCCACTACCGGTTCGACTGAACCGATCTGAACCAGCTGAATACCACCTCGGATAATACGGAGAATTCTAGTGCTGCTGCTGTTAAGACTCTGGAACTCTAGCCATGCTGCCCCAGAGCCATGTGGCCTAACATGAATTTGCTTACCAATCCTTCTGAGCCAGTGGTTTTGATCCTTCAGAACTAACCCTAGTGAAGGCATATCTAAAATCAGTCAGAATAGAGCTGGAACTTGGAAGGGACCTCGGAAGTCTTCTGGTCCAGCCCCCTGCTCAAGCAGGAGAACTTATACCCTTTTAGACAAGTGACTGTTCAATGTCTTCTTAAAAACGTCCAGTGATGGAGCACCTACAGCTTCTGAAGGCAAGCTATGTCACTGGTTAATTGTTCTCACAGTTAGGAAGACTCTCCTTAATTCCAGGTTGCTTCTCTCCTTGATTAATTTTTATCCGCTGTTTCTTGTCCTGCCTTCAGGTGCTTTGGAGAATAGCTTGACTCCCTCCTCTTTGTGGCAGCCCCTCAAATACTGGAATCCTGCTATCATGTCACCCCTAGTCCTTCTTTTTCCTAGATTGGCCATACCCAATGGTTTCCTGCAACTGATCTTCATACAGTAGCTGTCAACCTACAACCATTTGTTTAGTGACCATTTAAACTTACAACAGCACTGAAAAAAATTGACTTATGACCGATCCTCACATTTACAACCATCACAGCATCCCTGATCAAACTTCAGTCATTTAGCAACTGGTAAGTACTTACGATGGTTACTACGTGCTGGGGTCATTTGCAACCTTCCCAGCCAGCTTCCCACAAGCAAAATGAACGGGGGAAGTGGATTCACTTAACAACTGCATGATTCATTTAATAACTTCAATGATTTGCTTTAACTGTGGCAAAAAAAGAAGTTGTAAAATCAGGCAAAGCTCACTTAATAGCTGTCTTGCTTAGCAACAGAAATTCTGGTCCTAATTGTGGTTGTAAGTCGAGGACTATCTATGTATTCATATTTACACTCTATAACAGGGGTCTCCAACCTTGGCAACTTTAAGACTTGAGGAAAGTTGAAAGGATGGATGGATGGATGGATGCCGTGTGCTAAATAGACTTTCTCTCTGAAGGCATCCAACTTTGTCTGTCCTGGACCTCCTTACAATTGGTTTCAGTAAACAATGAATTCCAACATTGAAAGAAAAATTATCTTAACATTAGCTTAACTCAGTAGTGGGATTCAAATAATTTAACAACTGGTTCTCTGCCCTAATGATTTCTTCCAACAACCAGTTCACCAAATTGCTCAGAAAGTTAACAACCGGTTCTCCCGAAGTGGTGCGAACTGGCTGAATCCCACCACTGGCTTAACTCAAACAAATCTGCCCTCTGTGACGATTCCCCACAAGCCCCAGATCACGGGGCGAAATACTTCTGAAATATAAAAAAATGTCCAAACAGCAATGTGATATGACTTTTGGAGGGAAGAAAAGGAAGGGATGACTGTTTGTCGAAAGAAATAGAGGGGGGGAAAGGAACACCATTGAGCACATCGGAGACTTTGCGACATGCCCATAGCTGTTCTTGATGTTGTAGGCCTCCTATTTTTGTATGTTTTTATGACTCGGCGCACATTTTATGGTTATGAGCTCTGAGCCGCATTTGTAGGTTAGTAGGGGATAAAATGCAACAAACAATAATGTAAGATCGTTACCGATTTTTATGAGTCAATTTTTATGCCCTTCTCTCGCAAGAGTTAAGAATGAATTAGTCACACATACACTAAAAAGACCCTAAATCTTCTATGTCCTCATAGCCTGTAGGAATATTGTGATGGCTGTTTTTATAATTTCTTGCCAGATTTACCGCACAAGATTAAAAATAGAAAAGAATGGCTGGCCGGAATCTATTCTGCATGGGCTCCTCTAGAGGAAATATATTCCGACGACAGGCATAAAAGCATCAATGTTCCCTTATTGATCTGGTATTCACTGGGATGGACCTTTTCATTCCCTTATCAGAGCATAAAACTTTTAACAAGGAATTTATTCATTTTTGCATGCATGCATCCATCCATCCAACTTCTTGGCTACCTGACTCCAAAATGACTTGGTGGTCTTCACAATAAGAATAAATAGAGACAATATCACATAAGAAAAGTTAGAATAGAATAGAATAGAATAGAATAGAATAGAATAGAATAGAATAGAATAGAATAGAATAGAATAGAATAGAATAGAATTCTTTATTGGCCAAGTGTGATTGAACACACAAGGAATTTGTCTTGTTGGTTTAAGAAAAGCATAGCAGAAGGAAGGAAGGAAGGAAGGAAGGAAGGAAGGAAGGAAGGAAGGAAGGGAGGGAGGGAGGGAGGGAGGGAGGGAGGGAAGGGGGAAGGGAGGGAGGCAGGCAGGGAGGGAGGGACACTAGCCACCTATCTCTCAATTTAAATGGCCTACCTATTTTATTTTTTTTATTTTTTTTGCATTTATATCCCGCCCTTCTCCGAAGACTCAGGGCGGCTTACACTGTGTTAAGCAATAGTCTTCATCCATTTGTATATTATATACAAAGTCAACTTATTGCCCCCAACAATCTGGGTCCTCATTTTACCTACCTTATAAAGGATGGAAGGCTGAGTCAACCTTGGGCCTGGTGGGACTTGAACCTGCAGTAATTGCAAGCAGCTGTGTTAATAACAGACTGTCTTAGCAGTCTGAGCCACCAGAGGCCCTTATTCAGCAACCTAAGACCTGGGGAAGAGCTGGTTTCTTAAGGCTTCATTAAAGGTGGGTACCAGAGGTGGGTTTCAGCAGGTTGTGACCAGTTCTGGAGAACGGGTAGCAGAAATTTTGAGTAATTCAGAGAACCAGTAGTAAAAATTCTGACCGGCTCCACCTCCATCTATTCTCTGCCTCCCAAGTCCCAGCTGATCGGGAAGAAATGATTTTTGCAGTAACCTTCCCCTGCCACTCCCACCAAGCCACACCCACAGAACCAATAGTAAAAAAATTTGAAACCCACCACTGGTGGGTAGGGAGCAGGCTGCACAATCTCCCTGTTGCAGATACATAGAAAGATAACAGAAGAGCCCTCCTTGGTTCCTGTTAGGTGACACTGTTTAATTTAAGGTACATGAGCCAAGCTGCCTGGGGGGGGGGGCTCCTATGGGACAAGCAAATACTATGAGACACAGATGTTCCTTAGATAACTGGAGCATTAAGAGTGATAACCAGAACCTTTAATTGTACCCCAAAGCGTAACGGGTAAATAGTACAGCTGATATAACAGGGGTGAGGCTTGCCTGTGAGGCTTTTCCATGCTGATACATTCTGGAAAAATCACAGCTTCCAAGTGGTCTTCAAAGCCAGCCCCATGTATGGCACATTAGGTAGTCTATCCATAAGCAGAGCAAAGCACGAGAGGCCTCAAGGGGATCTCCCCGTTCCCAAGTGCCCCTTCCTCCTTCAACAGGGGCTATAAATTCAGTTAGGACAGTGCAACCTCATTCCGAACCAAATATGAGGGGGAAAAAAAAAACACCAACTGGTTGGTGCAAGAACCCAAAGTAGCTCAGTCTTCCTAGGGCTAAGCTTGAGCCAGTTCTTCCCCATCCATCCAGATCCCATAGCGTTTTGATCACCATGATATAAAAAAAAGATGCTGAGACTCTAGAAAGAGTGCAGAGAAGAGCAGCAAAGCTGATTAGGGGACTGGAGACTAAAACATATGAAGAAGGGTTGCAGGAACTGGGTATGTCTAGTTTAATGAAAAGAAGGATTAGGGGTGATATGATAGCAGTCTTCCAATATATTTGAGGGGCTACCACAAAGAAGAGGCAGTCAACCTATTCTCCAAAGCACCTGAAGGCAGGACAAGAAGCATTGGATGGAAACTAATCAAAAAGAAAAGCAATGTAGAAACAAGGAGAAATTTCCTGACAATTAGAACAATTAAGCAGTGGAACGGTTTGCCTTCAGTTGTGGGTGCTCTAACGCCGGAGGTTTTCAAGAAGAGATTGGACAACCATTTGCCTGAAATGGTGAGTTTCCTGCTTGAGCAGGGGGTTGGACTAGAAGACCTCCAAAGGTACCTTCTTTTACTCTGTTATCCATTTTTCTGCCCTCGTTGCTGCTGCTGTGGGCTCTCCAGATCATCCCCTTCATCTTATCCTTAGCATTGGGGCGGTGGTGGAGAGATAGATTTGTTTCTTTTAATTAAAACTATTGAGATTGAAGCTGGGATGTTTTGCATCCGAAGACTGGGCTCCACCATATAGTTATGCCCTCCCTTACTCAAAATGGGGTTGCCACCCACAGCAGCCTCCTTCTCTGTCTGCTCTACCCCTTCGGCCCCACAGACTGGATCCCCTCCTGTGCCAAGCCCAGCTCTATATTTCTCCTGTGTCGCCACCACTGAGTGTTTCAATTTCAGCATTTCGGACTATTGAAGCAACTGTCATGTACGCTGTGTAGTGCTGTCAGATTAGCAGTGATTAAGCATTTTCCCATGTGCTGTTTCAAATTAATGGAATTGCAAACATATTTGCTCAAAAGCTATGCCCCCAACCACCAGGAGGAAAGGGTTTTGAAGGAACCTACCATTTTTTTAAAGGGGTATTTATTGCAACAGAAGTTAAGGCAGGCTTTTTCAAAACAAAACTAAGTTTGCTCCCCTCTAGAAGCTGAAATACTATTCTATTCTATTTATTTTATTTATTTAGAAAATTTATTGGCGGGCCATCTTACCTCAGGGTAGCTACTATGCTTTCCAGGATAACAGACTCTGGTAGCTCAACAAGGGTGGGTTGTACCAAACTGAGATGCAACAGAGGTGAGGGACTCAAAGCCTATTCCAGGTATGGTGCGGGTCTCTCAAAAGCAAACCTTAGGGCAGAGATGTGATTCTAAGATTTGTGAACTTCAACTCCCAGAATTCCTCATTCAGCCATGCTGGGCTGGGGAATTCTGGGAGTTTAAGTCCACAAGATTTAAGGTCCGATTTTAGATTGTGCAGAAATGAATAGATTAACTTTGATGATCAAAGAAAGAGAGGATTCAGAATATTTTAAGATACGGGATCAATTTTACCGTCGGTTAGAAAAAAAGATACGAATAAGTAAATTGATAAATATGTAAGAAAATGGTATAACTAGAATATTGAATTAGTGGGAAAAAACTGTAACAGATTAAATTGAAAAGCCAGGAAAAAACACCAACTGGTTGGTGCAAGAACCCAAAGTAGCTCAGTCTTCCTAGGGCTAAGCTTGAGCCAGTTCTTCCCCATCCATCCAGATCCCATAGCGTTTTGATCACCATGATATAAAAAAAAGATGCTGAGACTCTAGAAAGAGTGCAGAGAAGAGCAGCAAAGCTGATTAGGGGACTGGAGACTAAAACATATGAAGAACGGTTGCAGGAACTGGGTATGTCTAGTTTAATGAAAAGAAGGATTAGGGGTGATATGATAGCAATCTTCCAATATATTTGAGGGGCTACCACAAAGAAAAGGCAGTCAACCTATTCTCCAAAGCACCTGAAGGCAGGACAAGAAGCATTGGATGGAAACTAATCAAAGAGAAAAGCAATGTAGAAACAAGGAGAAATTTCCTGACAATTAGAACAATTAAGCAGTGGAACGGTTTGCCTTCAGTTGTGGGTGCTCTAACACTGGAGGTTTTCAAGAAGAGATTGGACAACCATTTGTCTGAAATGGTGAGTTTCCTGCTTGAGCAGGGGGTTGGACTAGAAGACCTCCAAAGGTACCTTCTTTTACTCTGTTATCCATTTTTCTGCCCTCGTTGCTGCTGCTATGGGCTCTCCAGATCATCCCCTTCATCTTATCCTTAGCATTGGGGCGGTGGTGGAGAGATAGATTTGTTTCTTTTAATTAAAACTATTGAGATTGAAGCTGGGATGTTTTGAATCCGAAGACTGGGCTCCACCATATAGTTATGCCCTCCCTTACTCAAAATGGGGTTGCCACCCACAGCAGCCTCCTTCTCTGTCTGCTCTACCCCTTCGGCCCCACAGACTGGAACCCCTCCTGTGCCAAGCCCAGCTCTATATTTCTTCTGTGTCGCCACCACTGAGTGTTTCAATTTCAGCATTTCGGACTATTGAAGCAACTGTCATGTACGCTGTGTAGTGCTGTCAGATTAGCAGTGATTAAGCATTTTCCCATGTGCTGTTTCAAATTAATGGAATTGCAAACATATTTGCTCAAAAGCTATGCCCCCAACCACCAGGAGGAAAGGGTTTTGAAGGAACCTACCATTTTTTTAAAGGGGTATTTATTGCAACAGAAGTTAAGGCAGGCTTTTTCAAAACAAAACTAAGTTTGCTCCCCTCTAGAAGCTGAAATACTATTCTATTTATTTATTTTATTTATTTAAAATTTATTTATTTTATTTATTTATTTAAAATAAAATTTATTTATTTTATTTATTTATTTATTTATTTTATTTATTTATTTATATTTTATTTATTCTATTTATTTATTTTATTTATTTATTGGCGGGCCATCTTACCTCAGGGTAGCTTTCCAGGATAACAGACTCTGGTAGCTCAACAAGGGTGGGTTGTACCAAACTGAGATGCTACAGAGGTGAGGGACTCAAAGCCTATTCCAGGTATGGTGCGGGTCTCTCAAAAGCAAACCTTAGGGCAGAGATGTGATTCTAAGATTTGTGAACTTCAACTCCCAGAATTCCTCATTCAGCCATGCTGGGCTGGGGAATTCTGGGAGTTGAAGTCCACAAGATTTAAGGTCCGATTTTAGATTGTGCAGAAATGAATAGATTAACTTTGATGATCAAAGAAAGAGAGGATTCAGAATATTTTAAGATACGGGATCAATTTTACCGTCGGTTAGAAAAAAAGATACGAATAAGTAAATTGATAAATATGTAAGAAAATGGTATAACTAGAATATTGAATTAGTGGGAAAAAACTGTAACAGATTAAATTGAAAAGCCAGGAAGAAAACACCAAGATGTCACACGGAAGAAATGACTGATGTAGTAAATGTTTGTTTGTTTATAAATAAAAAACTTTATTCAAAAAAAAAAAGATTTAAGGTCTAGGGCAGAGCTGTCAAACTCACGGCCCACAGGCTGGATGCGTCATGCGCTGGCCATGCCCACTCTCGGTTTAGCAAATGGGGGGGAAGTCCTGATATGTCACGTGATGCTGCTGTGACAACGTGAGTTTGACAGCCCTGGTCTAGGGCAGGGATCTCCAACCTTGGCAACTTTAAGCCTGGAGAACTTCAACTCCCAGAATTCCCCAGCCAGCAGAGCTGGCTGGGGAATTCTGGGAGTTGAAATCCTCCAGGCTTAAAGTTGCCAAGGTTGGAGACCTCTGGTCTAGGGGATGTTTAACAACCCTATGAGTTGGCTGCTTTCTTTCACAATGTACAACTGGCAATAACATGGAAGGTGCCATTTCCCTTTCATTCCTCTCAAAATGGGACAGTGTTATGTAAATAAAATTCTTCTATTAAGGAAGTTGGCAGTCGAAGAAGAGGGAGAACAGGCTCCGCAGACCTTTTTTTAAAAATAATAATAATAATTAATAATAATAATTAATAATAATAATAATAATAATAATAATAATAATAATAATAATAATAATAATAATAATAATAATAATAATAATAATAAAAAATTATTCCTCTTTTAGGTACCGTAAAGGGCAGCTGTAGCTCATCCTGGTTTCCGTGAGACACACGTTACTGTCAGCTTTTGAGCATATCCTCCTCACATACCAGCCCAAAAGCAGCAATGGTAGCCCATTAAGAGGAGCCAGCCAACTCAAGAAACTAAACTAAGCCAGCATAAAAACAAGTCAGCTAGAGGTAGTCCTCAACTTACAGCCATTTGTTTAATGACTGTCTGAAGTTAGAATGGTGCTGGAAAAAGGGGACTTGTGGCAGGTCCTCACATTTCTGTTTCCGTGGTCATGTGATAAAATGAGGGTGCAAGGCAATCGGCATGTCTTTAGGATGGTTGCAGTATCCAAGGCTCATGGGATCACTATTTGGGACCTTCCCAGGGGGTGTCTGACAATGGGGAAGGCTGGTTCATTTAATGCAGGGGTGTCAAACTCGACCCCATCAGGGTTGTGTTTGACCTTGGGTGGGCATGGCCAGCTCAACATTAGACATGTCGGGGGCGCCTGTGGTGGTCCAAGCGCTCTGCCAGCGAAAACAGGCTCCTGAGCTCTGTTTTCGGCCGCGGCAGCCTTCTGCAGCCCTCTGCCAGTGAAAACAGAGCTCGGGAGGGCCGCATGCTCCGTTTTTGCTGGCAGAAGCACCATAGGCCATTCCTTTGCTGTCTCCAGAGTGGCCCCGTGGCCCAGATCTAAGCACCCTGCGGGCCGCATCCGGCCCACGGGCCTTGAGTTTGACACCCCTGATTTAATGACTGCATTGATTTTCTTAATGAATATGGTGATTTGCTTCATGAGCACAAAGAAAAGGTTATAAAATCGGGCAAAACTCACTTAACAACCACACTGCTTAGCAGCCGAAGTTCCTGTACCCAATTGTGATTGTAAATCAAGGATTACCTTATTTGTTTTCTTGATTGGTTGCTAGAATAGTTTTTTAATCAGATAACCCCATACAGAAGTTTTAAAGGCCAGAGAGCTGAGATTTTATTTTTAAAAAACTTTTGGCCTGCTGTCACATTTACTTCTATACAATACTATAATCATGAGTGTTAGAAAGCTGAAAAATGGAAAATGCTTATTTTTCCTCTTAATCCATATTCAGGATCATGGTACTTGCAGTTCAATATATGTGGAAGTGACTGGGTTAAGTGAGAATGTAGATTGCTTGGTGTTAATTTTAAAATATGTTCTATTTTAAGAAATAAATCTGCCGCCCCTCAATGGATTTTTTTTTTTTTACATTTATACCCCGCCCTTCTCCGAAGACTCAGGGCGGCTTACAATGTATAAGGCAATAGTCTCATTCTATTTGTATATTTTTTACAAAGTCAACTTATTGCCCCCCCAACAATCTGGGTCCTCATTTTACCTACCTTATAAAGCAGGGCTGGGCAACTATGGCCCCTTTATGACCTATGGACTTCAACTCCCAGAATTCCTGAGCCAGCATGCTGGCTCAGGAATTCTGGGAGTTGAAGTCCATAGGTCATAAAGGGGCCATAGTTGCCCAGCCCTATTATAAAGGGTGGAAGGCTGAGTCAACCTTGGGCCGGGCTCGAACCTGCAGTAATTGCAGGCTCTGTGTTCTAATAACAGGCTTCTCTACTGCCTGAGCTATCCTGGCCCCTATATATAAGGACAAAGTTCACCCCAATTTTTCAGTCCAAACTTTCACCTCTAATTCTGAGTGGATTTTTCAGTCCAAACACCAACCATTTTCCTCCTGCATTAAGTCTTTCCCCCTCCCTAAAACTTTTGACCAGGGGTGAAATCTACTTACCTTCCATACTGGTTCGGAAGTGCGTGCTCTGCGCATGCGCAGAGGGTTAAAAACAGGTTACTTCCTTGTTAAAACCAGGAAGTAACGACATCTGGGTGGATGGGTGGAGCTTCATGCTGCCGCCGCTACCAATTCACCAAACCACACCATGACAACGCTACCAGGTCAACCGAACCAGTAGCATTTCACCCCTGCTTTTGATTGAATATTTTAGATAGATATCTAATCTTACCCATTAGCCACACAATTCAGAAAATGTTCCTCTTAAGTTTTTTTTAAAAATAAAATTGATCCTCAAAAGATTTGAGTTGATTTATTGAAATGAAGGTGGCAAAAAAGCCAACTGAGGCTTTTATGTTTATTTTCAAAGCCTACCTTTGCAAGTGAAATCTAAGGAGCATGTGTTTTTTTTATATATAATTAGCACAGAAATCATCAAGATTCATAACCATTACATAAATTGACTGAAGCCTAAATCTACGATTAAAAGAGGGGAATGGCTCTGAACTATGTCATGGGACGCTCATGCAAATTAAAAAGTCACTGTTGTATGGTTAAACCCACAAGACAAGTTAGCTGTTCTTAATTGGTTTCTGCAGAGCTTTATAATTTGAACTCTCTGGTGCTCCTCTGGAACTTTCCATTTTAAAACACAAGGAAATGTTGTTTCTGATCCTCCACCAATATTATCCAGAATTATTACTGCCCGTATTCCACGACTGAAGGAATTGTATCAGAGAAGTAGTGTAATGTTACCCAATTTTGGCAACTTCCAGGTGTGTGGACTTCAGCTCCTAGAATTCTCATCAATATCTCTGAGGGCTGTGGAATTCTGAGAGTTGAGACCTGGAAATTGCCAAGGCTGGGAAACACTGCTCTGAAATATGAGACATACATTGGTAGCCTTTTCTGAAACTGGGCGAATGTTACATAAGAGGTAATTTTTCTAAACTTTTCAAGCGTGTTGAAACCACATCTTTTAGAACAGTGGTCACCAACTGGTGGTCCATGGACCACTGGTGGTCTGTGAGAAAATTTTGGTGGTCCGCAGAAAAATTATTTGCATTTTTATATTGCACTAAATACTATTTATCTTTTTAAAAAATTCATATTAGTGGTCCGTGGGATTTAAAATTATGAATTTAGTGGTCCCTAAGGTCCGAAAGGTTGGTGACCCCTGTTCTAGAATTCCCAAACAGGATGGCCAAAGACACTTGGAAACCCTACCTTGAGTGATCTTCTTCCTTTAACTGTTAAATAAATAGTTCCTTCTTCCCAGGTATACCTTCTGCATACTAGAAGATATGAGGCATCAGCTAGATCCATACACATTGCAGGGATATTTATATCCTATAGAAGAGAACATCTGTAGCTGAGGGTTGAACTGAGGTTGGTGCTCACTGACCATGGTTGTCCGCCTGTAGACTTTTCATTACCCAACTAGGTAACATCATCAGTGCCACTGATTATGAGGTGCACTGATGATCGCAATGGTCATGATGATTGTGTGCACGTTGATGATGTTACCTAGCTGAATCATAAAACATCTGCAAGCAAACATCCAAATTCAGAGAGCATCACATTTCTCTCCTCCAGCATCTGAGAAACTCAAGCATAGCTTGAGAAGGTAAGAAGAATTAAAGCAAATTCCGGATGAAATGGAAAGACTCACATAGGGTTCTATGAACCACCAGAAGAACATCATCAAGTGGTCCTATGAGAATTCACCGCGACCATCTCATCACAGCCAAATCGCCACAGGCAACTTGCCATGGCCAACTCGCCACAGAACAACTCACTGCGGGAGAAGAGTTACAGTAATATCAAAGAAATGGTGGAAGAGAATCATTAAAGGAAGGATGCAAAAGGAGGGACAGAATGAAATATGAATGGCAAAAATTAAAACATTTTATTTATTTTAAATAATTAAATAGAACTGTCCCACAGCGAGTTCTCCAGTGGCGAGTTGGCTGTGACGAGTTGTCCAGAGGCAAGTTGTCCCATTCTGTTGTCAGTTTGTACAGTATATATATATTGTACTTGGAATGTACACACTTGGAATATTGCATTCAGTTTTGGTCACCACGATATAAAAAAGATGTTGAGACTCTAGAAAGAGTGCGGAGAAGAGCAACAAAGATGATTAGGGGACTGGAGGCTAAAACATATGAAGAACGGTTGCAGGAACTCGGTACGTCTAGTTTAATGAAAAGAAGGACTAGGGGAGACATGATAGCAGTCTTCCGATATCTCAGGAGCTGCCACAAAGAAGAGGGAGTCAAGCTATTCTCCAAAGCACCTGAGGGTAGAACAAGAGTGGAAACTAATCAAGGAGAGAGGCAACTTAGAACTAAAGAGAAATTTCCCAACAGTTAGAACAATTAATAAGTGGAACAACTTGCCTGCAGAAGTTGTGAATGCTCCAACCCTGGAAATTTTTAAGAAAATGTTGGATAACCATTTGTCTGAAATGGTGTAGGGTCTCCTGCCTGGACAGGGGGTTGACTAGAAGGCCTCCAAGGTCCCTTCCAACACACACACATTTACATACGTAGGTCTTCGGTTGTTCGGGTTTTCTCCCGTGTAAAATTGGAAGTGTCTTCGCGACGTTTTGACGAAGTCTCATTCGTCATCTTTAGGCTTCAGCTTTGTGCTCCCAGAAGCACGAAGCTGAAGCCTGAAGATGACGAATGAGACTTCGTCGAAACATCGCCAAGACACTTCCAATTTTACACGGGAGAAAACCCGAACAACCAAAGACCTACATACAAACACCCATGAAAACCTCAGAAAACACATATACATACATATGTGTGTGTGTGTTTGTGTTTGTGTTTGTGTGTGTGTGTATACACCTCCGCTTTCGACTTTAGGAAACTCCACCGTAAGTAAGAGGTAGAAGTGGGCAAAGGGTGAAAGTAAAGTTATTCTTGGGGCTCGGAGTTTTGATGACACGACGACAGGGATGCAGGAAGGAACATTGCTCCTTCAGCACTTTAACAAACCAGGTGCAAAGCAGCTTGCGTTTTTATTTTCACGGAACATTAGCCATCGTCAGCAGGAATAATTCTTTTTCCCTTCATGGAGCTTCTGTGCAGATTAACGGCACAAGTTGCAACCTATTTTCTTCTCCAAACAATACCGAAAATATAGATTAAGCACATACACACAAACACACAAACTTACGGGAGGCAGGAAAAAAAAACACCATTCGTTAAAATTAATGGTCCCTGGGAAAGGAGGCACGTTCACAAGTAAGCTTTGCTCTAGCTGCAAAAAAGGCCAGCCTCGTTTATAGTTTAGTCTTTATCGAAATGCCCTATCCTGAGATCAGGAGGTTATTTCCTGAGTCAAGAAGAAGGACATCATATTTGGCAGAAGAAGAAGAGAAAAAACCCCATTTAAACTTGCAGGAAATAGAAGACATATCCCTACAAATACAACACTACCAAAGTTTAATTACACAAAAGTTATATTCGTCAGTCTCTGCCTGTAAGCTAAATGTAAGAAACAGAAGAGGATAATGTTAAGCTAGGCAGATGGTCAGAGGTCCTAGATCTTAATTTGGCTTTCAATTTCCAAAAGCACACATCTGTTCCTCCTCACTGAATCGCTAAATGGATCGGCACGTACCCTGCGCCAGAACAAAACAGAAACCCGCGTTCGATGTCAAAAGAAACTCCGCAAGGCAAGGCGACTTGCAACGTTAACTTCGCAGAATTCTTTCTGGTCTGATCTGGCAGGAGGAAAAGAAGCCATGAAGATGGAGAAGACGAAGTGATGGGGGGAGGGAGGAGGAGGAGGAGGAGGAGGGCGTCAGGAGCAGGAAGCACCGGGAAAACTTCCTGAAGAAATGCTCTCCCCACATTTACCTGCTTCCCAATGGGTACTGTATAGAGAGATTTGCTAGGTTTTAAAGCACTGTTTCCAAATCTTGGCCACTTTAAGACACGTGGACTTCAACTCCCAAAATTCCCCAGCCAACACCGTTCTAAAGAAAATAAAATGCCCAGCACCCAAGGCGATTCTCTCTGTGTACCAGATATACCAAGCTTTGGTTTCTCTCAATTTAAGTGAATCGCCGCACTTGTTAAGTTAGTAACAGGGCTGTTAAGTGAATCTGTCTTTCCCATTGCAAAAGATGATCACATGACCCCGGGTCACTGCAACCGTCATAAATATGAACCAGTGGCCAAGGGTCTGAATTTTCATCACATGACCAAGGGGATGCTGCAACAGCCGTAAGTGTGAAAAACAGTCATAAATCACTTTTTTTCAATGGTAACTGTACCATTAACTTTGAACAGTCACTAAATGAACTGTTGTAAGTTGAGGACTACGTGTAGTTACTTAATAACAATAGCACTTGGACTTATATGCCACTTCACAGTGCTTTACAGCCCTCTCTAAGCGGTTTACAGGGTCAACATATTGCCCTCAACAATCTGGGCCCTCATTTTACCGACCTCGGAAGGGTGGAAGGATGAATCAACCTTGAGCCGGTGAGAATCGAATTGCCAAACAGTCAGCAGAATTAGCCTGCAGTACTGCATTCTAACAATTGCGCAACCATGGCTCTTAATACTTTGCTGCCTTTATGATTTAAGCATGCGCCTATAGATTCTACATATGTGCTGGGAAACACCATTTCCCTTTGAATCCAGACTACGGCACACTTCTCTCTTTGGTTGGGTGTCTCCATCTCTCGGCCACACACCCTTTATCTAAAATCCCTGTGGATCGTCTCAGCTCAGCTGGAGCAAGATAACAAGCAATGCATCCAAGTAAGCGATTCCGTGCCACAACCCTGGAAAAAACACTCATTATCTAACAAAGTGGCTGGAGAGTTATTCTCCTAGGAACGGATTGTAAAATAAAATGAAAACTATTGGGGATGGGAAAAATCTCAGGCCTCCTTCATAGAAGCCATCATAGATTCCTTGAGAGTAGGGTGTGAGAAGAAAAAGGGGGAAAAAATGTTCTATTTGTCTAGTGTGGTCAAGATACAAACAGACAGAAATAAGCAAATTTGCCAGTTAAATGATACATGATCCTTTTTTTTTCTGCTTCAGATAAAATACTTGGTGCAATACTGGGAAGTTTTTAAGAGACTGGACAACCATTTGTCTGAAATGTTATAGGGTTTCCTGCCTGAGTAGAGGGTTGGACTAGAAGACCTCCAAGGTCCCTTCCAACTCTGTCTATTCTATTCTAACTAATAAAAATGGGGGAGGGTTTTTAAAAATAGGATATATGGAGATATATATATACATATATATACATTTGAATGGACAGGGGAAGAAATAGGAGTGCTGTTTACTTCAGGAGATTGTTACAAAAGCAGGAAAATTGGAAAAATAGGGTGATTAAAAAGGGGGGAAATTCTTGCTGCCTTTAAGCCAGGGTCTCCAACCTTGGTCCCTTTAAGATTTGTGGACTTCAACTCCCAGAGTTCCTCAGCCAGCTTTGCTAGCTGAGGGATTCTGGGAGTTGAAGTCCACAAGTCTTAAAGGGACAAAGGTTGGAGACCCCTGCTTTAAGCTATGTACAGATAGTAGTTCCCCACTTACAATCAGTCGCTTAGTGATTGTTTGAAGTTACAGTGACCTCCCTAGGGCTACTTACGACCCAGATTCAAAATTCTAATGGCCACCTTGTTATATGATCACATTTTGGGTGTTTGACAATTGGTTCCCATTTAAGGCCACATGCAGCCTGCCACTGTCATGTGACAGCAATTTACATAATTTTTTTGGGGTCAAAAAACCATGTTTACTTTGGGTTTTTGACAAAAATGACCCATTCGGGACAAAGGATTCGCTTAAAAATTGTGGCGTTCATTTGATGACCAGGGTACGACTGCCGTATTCGCTTAATGACTATGCCCAAAAAGTGAAAATTGGGCACAGTCAGGTGGTGACCCACTTAATAACCATCATGATTTACAACTGTACCTCCGGGTTCAATTACGATTGTAAATTGAGGATGACCTATATCAGTGATGGCTAACCTTTTTGCCATCAAATGCCAGAAGGGAGGGATGGGAGGGTCGTGTGCATGCCCACACCCATAATTCTATGCATCCCGCCCCCGCACATGCAACCGCCTCCCTGTTCCCCCGCTCCTGGCACGCAATGGCCCTGTAGGCCCATTTTTCTCTCTCACCTGGCTCCAGAGCCTTTCTAGGAGTTGGGGGGGCGGCCGAAAACGGCCATCCCCCACCCCTTGAGGTCCTTTGGAGGCCGAAAACAGCCTGTTTGCCAATTCCCAGTGGGATTGGAATGTCCGTTTTTTTGCTGTCCCCAGCCTCCAGGGCCTCTCTAAGAGTCTGGGGACAGCGAAAACAGCCTTCCCCACCCCCTTCCGGTGGAAGTTGGCAAATGGGCCATTTTTGGCCTCCGGAGGACCTGCGGGGGTGTGGAGAAGACCATTTTCACCCTCCCCAGACTCCTAGAGAGGCCCTGGAGGCTGGGGACAGCAAAAAACGGTCCTTCTGGTCCACCGGAAGTTGACAAATGGGCCATTTTCAGCCTCTGAAGGACCTCCAGGGGGGTGGGGAAGGCCGTTTTCACCCTCCAGACTCCTAGAGAGGCTCTAGAGCCAGGTGAGAGAGAAAAACGGGCCTTCTCCACCACCCGCCGAGGCCCTCCGGAGGCAGGAAACAAACAACCTGTTTCCCTACTTCTCATGGGCCCAGAAGGCCTGAAAATCAGTTGGCCGGCTTGTGCATGCATGCTGGAGCTGAGCTCGCATGCCCAGTGATATGGCTATGCACGCTACCTGTGGCACGCGTGCCATAGTTTCGCCATCACGGACCTATATGCACAAGAATAATATTATAATATGAAAACAAGACCTTCCAGAGAAGAATTCTGGAAGGATTACAATGTCAAGTATTCGAACAGTGGCGCTACCCTGAAAGTTTCCTTACAGTTTTTATTCAAACCTGCCATCCTGAGCTCAGCATTGATTCCAGATAAGCCGACTAAAGCCCTTTGCGCACAGAACGGATTGCCTGTTGCTCATAGCATCATGAACTTGCATCGGTTCAAAGCACGTGCAATTTACTGAAACTCACTGAAGCTGCAATGGAGACTAAACAAAAATAACCAAAAGTGAAATTCATACAATACAGGTACAAAGCAAAGAGGGGGAAAAAAAAACCTCAAGAAATAAAGATGGTCTGAACTTTTAGAAGTGAAGGAATAATTCCACAGTTTCGTCACTGGAAGGAAAGAGACGAGCAGATATAAGGAGACAGACCAGCAGTCAAGAGGGCAGCGTCAAGTGAGGCATAAGTTTGGAGTCTCTACATAGTCACAAAAGGACAAAGCCATTTGAAGGCTGCTGATCTTTATCTAGTTTTACCCAGCTGCAAACTCTTATTCTGAGAAGATTCTGGTACACAGGCTTGAGCAATAAATCAGTAATTTTGAACCTTCACGTGTGGATCAGGTTGTTTGCCCCTGATAGTAGTTGCCTGGCAACAAGGTGGGCAGGATATAAATTAAATCAAATTAATTAATTAGTTGATTGATTGATTCCCTGCTCAACAGGCAAGGAATGAGTACAGATAATCCTCAATTTACCACAGTTCATTTAGTAACCGTCCAAAGTTACAACGGTACCGAAAAAAGTGACTTAAAACCATTTTCCACACTTACGACCGCTGCAGCCTCTCCATGGACAAGTGACCGAAATTCAGATGCTTGGCAACTGACTCATATTTATGACGGTTGCATGTGATCTGCTTTTGTGACCTTCTGACAAGCAATGTCAATGGGGAGACCAGATTCACTTTAACAATCAAGTTACTAACATCACAACTGCAATGATTCATTTAACAATCGCAGCCAAAATGTAAAATGGGGCAAAACTCACTTTAACAAATGTCTTAGTTTAGCACAGGGATCTCCAACCTTGGCAACTTTAAGCCTGCAGGACTTCAACTCCCAGAATGGGGAATTCTGGGAGTTGAAGTCCACCAGGCTTAAAATTGCCAAGGTTGGGGACCCCTGGTTTAGCAAACAGAAACGATGAGCTCCATTGTGGTGGAGGACTGAATTGTTTTCATCCTCTTGGAGAGGACAACCCTTACCAGAGGGAGTAACTGATCCCATCCCTAAGCCCTTTGTAGCCCTGAAACAGCTCCCCTAGAAAGAGGAAATATGCTGGCAAACCGTTTCCCGATTTGGCCCTGAGGTAGGAGAGAAGCAGGTAAGCGTATCTGATCCGGACACATCCTGTGCAGAGTTAACAGGATTGAGTTGAAAGTCTTTCCTATTGCCCTTTTATAAATACCTGCTGAGTAAGTGTGAAGATAAGACAAGTGTTACATTATACTGGTTCCTGGTGCATGAAGGACTCCTCTTTTCTCCCTCTCTCTCTCTCTCTCTCATTCTCCCTCTCCCTCTCTCTCTCTCTGTCTCTCTCTTTAATCTACAGACTTCTGGAGGAAAAAATAATATATATTAAAAAATGAACAATTGCCACTGCTAGCTTCCCAGACAGGCTCAGGTGCAAAATGAGAGTGTCGTTTATTAGCGGAGAGAAATTTATCTCGCTTTCCCCCAGCTGGAAAGGAAAGGAGGTTAGCTATATAGGTGTCGTTTGATATTTCTTTTTCTCATTCTCCTGCAGAACAACTTGCATAATAAAGTGGCTTCCTCCATCTCCCCCACCCCTACCCCCCCAAAAAAACCCTGAGCCAGTTTCAGAAGCCAAGATGGGCTCAAGAGGTTATCGAAATAAGCCAGGGACAACCGTCCACGTTCAAATCATAAAATGTCTTCTTTTAAAGGCAGCGCATTGATAGGGGATTATAGGGATCTAATGAAGGCTAGTGATGTCCAGCGGCCAGCAATAGAGCTGAACAGCTTGCTGAAGCTGAGGAAAATTGAATACGGTCATTGTTTGAGGGGGAAAGACGGTCCTGTGTGTCCTAGCTTTAGTTCCACAAAGAAAAAATATAAATGAGAGAAGGCCATTTTAAAAGGAAGGAGGGAGGGAGGGAGGAAGGGAGGAAGGAAGGAAGAAAAGGAAGGAAGGAAGGAAGAAAGAAAGAAAGAAAGAAAGAAAGAAAGAAAGAAAGAAAGAAAGAAAGAAAGAAAGAAAGAAAGAAAGAAAGAAAACAAGCACCCAAGGGGGAAAAAATTGGAATGTCTCAAGAGTACTACTCATCGTAAATTCATTAGAAAGGAAGATTTGATGAGGTGGAAAACAAAACAAGAGTCTAAAGTTCAGGTTACCATCAAGTGGAACAGAGGTTACCAATTCTGCATATATATTTTTTTCAATCTTAAAAACACTAGCATTGCAACAGGTATCAAGAGGGGTTCCTTTGAATTAGACAAAAGACACCCGGTTGATCTGGAGGAAAGGTGAGGTGGCGTTAAGCTGAATGGCACATCTTACATCCTGAAACTATGGAGAGAGAAAGAAGGTGGGGTGCAAACAAGGGAGGGCCATGGATATCTCCCTCTCCTCTTCTCTCTTTCCCTTTCTCTCTTTTTCTACTCTCTCTCTCTCCCTCTTCTTCTCTCCTCTTTCCCTTTCTCTCTCTCTCTCTCTCTTTCTCTCCTCTCTCTCTCTCTCCTCCTCTCTCTCCCTCTTTCTCTTCTCTTGTTCTCTCTCTCTCATCTCTCACCCTCCCTCCCTCCTTCCCTCTCTCTCTCTCTCTTCCCCCCCCACCTCTCCCTGGAGAATTTCACCTCCATATTATTCAGCTGTGGTAGTGACCTGAGGGAAAAGCATTTTTCTCATTATTATCCCTTCCCTCCCTGTCTCTCCCTCTCTCTCTCCATCGTTTAATCTGGAAATCGAAATAAAATTGCAGCCTTAATCATGCTTTCTTAAAAGGTAACTCCATTAAAAGAAAGAGAACTCAATTGGTTTCTTTCAGAAAGCTAATCCACATAGGGAAATTGTTCACCCCATTGGCCCCACATGGACTTTCTTTGCCTCCAAATATTTATTTCAATTTTAACGGGGGGGGGGGGCGACAAATCTCCCTCCTAATTCCTTAGAATGCTTTAAATGTTTTTTTTTAGTCTAAACGTTCTAGAAAATTAAGAATTTCTCTAGCATCTGAGAAAGAATTTCTCTAGCACTCTATCACTGATGTTGTTACTTTGTCGGATAATGAAAGGACTACAAGCAAACAATCAAGCTCAGAGAACACTAATGCTTTCATGTTCCTTTAACAGTTAGCCAAATTGTGACCTAACATCTTTTAAAATCAGTACCAAAGGGGGATGATGGCCCATCCCTTTGATTCAAACCCTAAAAAGTCACTTGAAACCACTGATCAGGGAATCTAATAATGTCCAAAGCAAATGTTGGTTTTGGGAGTTGAGGTCCACATATCTTAAAATTGCCAAGGTTGGAAAACATGGCATTAGATGGTTCTATGTCCTGCAACATTCATTTACACTGTAATCGGGCAAGAGCTGAGTACTCCTTTTTCAAGCTTTGCTTGCTTTGGGAGAAAAAAAAAAAGATTTATCATCTCTCCTTATTGGCAGGCAAACTGGGTTTTTT
Source organism: Ahaetulla prasina (assembly GCF_028640845.1). Taxonomy (NCBI): domain Eukaryota; kingdom Metazoa; phylum Chordata; class Lepidosauria; order Squamata; family Colubridae; genus Ahaetulla; species Ahaetulla prasina. Next base: position 12,691,407 of record NC_080539.1, read on the forward strand.
AACACATTAGCCATGGAAGAGCTCATTTTGATAGGCTGTTCGTTCTCCATTTGAAAAAAAAATGTAAGAAACAACATGCTTTAGCAATTTTTTAATTACTGTCCACTAGGGCCGGAGTAAGTCGTGGTATTTAGATTCCCACCCCCCTCCCTGCAATCCTTGTTTAATGGAAGCCCTGTCGCCAGAAGAAGTTATTTTTACTTGAAATTTGATGCTCCCAGTTTCCTACGTCAGTGATGACTTTTGAAAGCCGGGGTCAGCTATTGTTATTACTGTTGGCATATCTTCACTAAGAGGCATTAAAGGCACAATGCATGTCAAGCAAAGTCTCTCAAACGGAGAGAACCTGTCAGAACTTCGGAGGCGCTGAAGGGAGGCCGTGACGTGGACAACTCCGGCTGCTTTGCTCGTAGGACATGCGTGTCCGAGACTCCTGAATGTACCCTGACAACTACCAACCCTACTCCATGGAAAAAGAACAGTGGTGACGCAGAGATATTTAAGAAGCACAAAAACAAGGCAGATTAAGAATAACAGGAGGCAGGGCGCAAGTCACTATTTTGGAAGTACGCTAGGAAACCGGTTCTCAAAATAGCAGCGCAACCAGCCGGCAAGAAAGCATGAATGGATGTTCTGTTTATTCTTACGGGATGTGGTGTAGTCAGTTCGGGAGGGAAGCAGTTCTAATAACTGCTGTTTCTTCTTGGTTGCAAATGTCAGAGCCACTTTGGTATAGTGGCTAAAGCACCAGACTAGACACCAGGAGACTGTGAGTTCTAGTCTTGCCTTAGGCACGAAAGCCAGCTTGGTATCTTTGAGCCAATCTCTCTCTCTCTCTCTCCCTCTCTCTCCCTCTCCCTCTCAGTCAAACTCACCTACCCTGGTGGTTGTGGGGAAAATAGAAGGTGGGTTGTGTATGGTTGCCATCTTGAGTTATTTGAAAAAAATAAAGGCAGTATACAAATTAAACAAATATGACAGAAGCCACTGAGGACAGGATCCATTGGCTTGTATATCTACATCATTAGCAGCACAACTCTTTTGCATACAAATCCATTCCCATTTTTTAATTGAAATCTATCATAGCAAAAATACAGTGAAAATAAAGATTAAAGGAGGGAAGAGGGGGTACAGGAAAAAAAAAAGGGGGGGAGAAACAAGTAGCATGGATTTCCAACTCTTTCCAGCACAGTGAAGCACTAGCTACATTTGCAGCCTCAACATTTTGCATTACAGTCAGCTATTACAAGCTATTTCTATAACACATTTTTTCAATCTTCAAGCTAACAACTAAGTTCCCTTTTTCCCCCTATTTCGAACATTAAAACCGGAAGCAATTTCCCACATAGGCATCTGTTCCTAACCACAATGACAGCACAGTGATGAAACCTTTGTCATGATGTAAGCCAAGTCCCCTCCGAGTTGCATGACAAGGTCACTTGGCCACCCCTTGTCCTCTCTGGGTCCTTGGAATTCTTCAAGCAATATAGCAATTTATAACGAAGGAAAGGAAGGTATAGAACCGTGATGGCGAATCTTTGACATGCCTGCGTGCTGAAGTGGCGCACAAAACCATCCCGCGAGGTATGCACGGCCCCGCTGGCCTTTGCACACGCAGGAGCATTGATACCTGGAAGAGCAGCAGTCCATCGCGCATGCACAAGCTGGCACCCAAACACCCGGATACTGGCATGGAAGCACGCCCGACGAACAGATGGCCATCACTCATGCATGCAACGTCGACCCGGAAGGTCGGATGCTGGCTTGCAAATGTGTGCCAGAACACCAATCTTCCGGGTTCTGCCACTCCCGCACGCACGACAGACAGCTGACCGGCGCACATGTGATCACAAGAATGTGGAATAGGAGTCAGCGAGGCCGCGCATTCTTCGCGGGATGGTTTCGCGTGCCAATTCTGGCATGCATGTCATAGATTTGCCGACACTGGTATAGAACAACTATTTAAATACGCAGGGCTCTAAGAAATAATGGTAAAAGTTACACCATGTTTGTCTTCTGCCTTAGGCTAGTCTACAAATCATTTGTTCACTCAACATCCCCCAAAGTGAAGCTCGGGAAGCTCATTCAGCTCAGAATCAAGACTTCACAAATTTTATAGTCTTTGTTTTTTGTTGCCATGGTGTGCCACTTTACAAACTATCATCAGACCAGCTGTTTTCCAAACCATCTATCATTCATCCGCACACCACGACAGGAGCACTTCTTTAACTGCACCCCAAGCAAAGGTCACAGATCAAGTTCTTTTCACTTCATAGCTTGTCAGAGCAATTAAACCTTTTAAGGCGGTTACACCTACAGGTGTGAACTGAAAGCAGATGAGAAGAAGGTGATCCAAGCTAACACCTGTTTACAATATCCAGCTATGGCACGACAGATACCAAGAGGTGCAGAAGCCCAAAAGAGATTGCAAGGCTGCTGTTTCTCTGCCCCAGCTATCCAGCTTTATGTGTTTGGAAGACAAGCTACAACACACAACTCTAGAGGTAATTTAAAAGTTTTGCCACTATTGTAAATTGGTGACCACTTATTCTGATTTCAGGTTCTGGAGCAATGCTGGTTTATTTTAGCAAAGTCTGAAAGAAGCTAACTCTGAAATGTAGCAAAGCCAGATTTTTAAACTACAGGGGTACCTTGGTACTCAACTGCTTTGAAATTCTTCGAATTTAGTACTCAATGCATTTTGACCTGAACATTTTGTCCCAGTACTCATTGTTTGTTTGGTACTCAATGCACAAGCTGTTGTCGACTGCCTTGCGACCAGGGATGAAATGCTCCCGGTTCGGACCGGATCGCACCATCCGGTAGCGATGGGGGGCAGGTAGTTCAGAGAACCGGTAGCAAAAATCCCTGCCCCACCCACCCACTGCCCACGCCTCGCTGTTCTTCTTCTCTGTCCCTGAAGCGCTCGGTGGTGATATAGCTGCAAACGGCCTTAAATGACCGCCGCGGCACTTCAAAGGGCCGCACTACAGCTGATCAGCGCTGTAGTATTTTTAAAGAAGGTAGACCGAGGCCTGTCAGTAAAAGGCAATTGGTAGACCGGGGCCTCTATTTTTAAAGAAAGTAGACCGGTGCCTCCCAAGTTTTGTATCCTTTATTATTTTTATTATTTATTATTATTGACCATGCCCATTCAGTCACCTGACCACCAAGCCACACCCACCAATTAAGCCACGCCCACAGAACCGGTAGGGAAAAATTTTACATTTCACCCCTGCTTGCGACTCACTACATTATTCCTTAGGGGAAAAATTGTGTTTGGTACTCATTCTTTCTTACACTCATGGTGCCTCCTAGAATCAATTAACAATGAGTACTGAGGTACCACTCTCCTGGATGAGTCACAGTGGGTCTGGTTGCCCATAGACTGCTAAGCTACGGAAGGAAGGCAGTCCTTGAAACGCGCAAATGCCTTATTTAAAAACTCAGTCTGTCTGTATCAGCAGGCTTTCTAATACCTAGTACAGGGGTCTCCAACCTTGGTCCCTTTAAGACTTGTGGACTTCAACTCCCAGAGTCCCTCAGCCAGCAAAGCTGGCTGAGGAACTCTGGGAGTTGAAGTCCACAAGTCTTAAAGGGACCAAGGTTGGAGACCCCTGAGCTAATAGATTCTTATGATACATCACAGGTAGTTCTTGACTTACAAGTAGTTCTTGACTTGGTTTAGCGACTCTTCAAAGTTACAAACAGTGACCGTTTTTTTCACACAACCCTGGCAGCACCCCAATATCACACGATCAACATTCAGACGCTTGGCAACTGGCATGTATTTATGACGGCTGCGTTCTAGCTCTCCTTGGTTGCCGACGTATCTGCAATATTCTGCTTGCAGGGAGCTTTTGCCGTTGATAAACCTTCAATGTTCACCATCCTCCCTGGCCCGAAGGCATCAGGAGGTCAGTAGATATATCTTACAATATTTCCCTATCTGGTTAACTTCCATAGGGGGTGGACTTCATTTCCCAAACTTCCTCAGCCCGTGCACCCACCGCTGAGGATTCTGGGAGATGAAGTCTTACACCCAAGGAAGCCGTCCAAGGGAGATAACACTCTCTTAAGACCATTGCTGTTTCATTACCACCACAGCCTGCTGACCCAGAAGAAAGGCTGTCGTGTCCCACTCCTCCGCTGACGGCCGGGTCAGGGAAATCCGAATCAGGTGTGCCTCTGCAGCTCTGCCAAAGTCCTAGCAAAGTCCTCAGGGCAGGCAGGAGACCAGAAAGTGACTTCAGCAAGATGTGTTTAGACTTTGCCTGACTCAGAGAATGCCAGAAAGCAGATACTTTATATAGCCCATGGGGTGTGGCTCCATGACTCAGCACTTATCCAGGCCTGCCCCTCCCTTCCTTCTGTTGCCTCCGCCTATCAAGTCTTCTGACGCGAGGGTCACTCCAGTCGGCAGCTGTTGGTAATTGACCTTCCTCAGGCTCACATGCTGTGGAGGAGGGGGAGGGGTCTAGTTGCTCCGTTTGCCTGGGCATGGAGCCAGAGCTGGGGGCTGGAGGTATTTCTTCCTCTTCAGCCTATCTGGGCATGGAGCCAGGGCTGGGGCCGGGAGGCATACTAGAACATTCCTCCGTGTTCGGAAGCAGATAAGAAGACCCCGGCTGAGGTGAGATTGGACGAAACACAACAAAGCTTGATATAATCTTAAAAGAAGAAAGTTGGTCAACTGCTGGGAAAGAACCTTCTGGCAGATCCCTAATGGAAGCAGGCTCTCATAGTTGCAGGCCCAATCGATAGGGATAAGTGACTGAGAGCTTTCACTTCATTTGCATTTATCAAAAGGCCCAGAAAAATATCTCAAGAACAGGTATGGGCAGCTATCTTCAAGTAGACGGCCAATGAATGAGAGATATCAAGGGCTCTCTTACAAAGGAGGTGGGACTATATCAAAAAGGTTAAAAAAAGTGAAGCTGGCCAATAATTAAACTTAATTAATTAAATCTTAATTTTATCCCAGAAGAATGGGAGGAGAAGATGGGCCAGCAGGAGATGCAAGATGGTACAGGGTGTTTTTATTTCTTTTTCTTTTGTTTTGCAAGGATGATTCAAGACATCCAAGAAACCACATCAACAAGATCAGGCAGAACAAGTGAAGGAAAATGGCAGGTGGCATGGGGGGGAGGGGCTCCAGAGTACCCAAAATTTGTAGACTCTGGGACGGGGTGAAATGCTCCCGGTTCTGACTGGATCTCATGATCTGGTAGCGATCGTGGCCAGTGGTTTGGCAATCCAATAGCGATTGCGGTTGGTGGTTCGGCGATCCGGTAATAGTGATCGTGGCTGGTGGTTGGGCGATCCGGTAGCGATCGTGGCCGGTGGTTTGGCGATCCGGTAGCAATCGCCGAACCATCGGTGACACCCGCCGCCCGGGTGTTATTACTTCCTGGTTTTAACCAGGAAGTAATGTGGTTTTTATATTCTGCGCATGTGCAGGTTTTGCACATGCATGTGGTGCGCACACACACGCGAGCAAAGCAAACAAACACGCATGGTGTATGAACTTCCGAGATGGTAAGGAAGGTGAGTAGATTTCACCCCTGCTCTGGGAGCTTGTCAGAGGTGATGTGTATCCAAGTAACACCCTACAGTCCTCTGTAAGCTGTTTAAAAACGTCAGCATATGGCCTCTAACAATCTAGGTCCTCATTTTACTGATCTCAGAAGGCTGGAAAGTTGAGTCAACCTTGAGCAAGGGTCAGGATCGAACTGCTGGCAGCTGGTGAAGTTAGCCTGCAATACCACATTCTAACCACTGTGCCATTGCTCATTTAAGGATCAGATGGCCATTTTAAATTCTCTCGGTATCCCAGAACACTATTTCCCTATTGGAGGCAATGTACGAAATTTATATTTAAAAAAAAAAAAAACAACTCGCAAAAGGTTCAGCTGCTTTTAAAATGGGGAGAGAGCAGGAACTAAAGCCTTGCAATTATCGCAACATATCACAAACTAACTTCCTACATCATTCACAGAATTTATACAACGCCCTCGGGATACAGACGGTTGCATCAGATCCAACTTCAGGCAGATGTCTCAGAAGTTCAGTCCCTGAGATGCACACATACCCAGCAATTTTGAAGTCCGAAGGGAAGCACCTTAACTCTTTGGCAGGGTGTCCCCAAGCTGTGGTCGTATTGGCACTTCCATTACACCTTGTGTAATGGAAGCCCCACCTGGCTTTGAGGGGCATTAAAAATAAAATAGTATAGTGGTGATAGTAATAGGGATGCGGTGTCTCAATGGATGCGGTGACTCAGTGGCTAAGACGCTGAGCTTGTCGATCAAAAGGTCGGCAGTTCAACGGTTCAAATCCCTAGGGCCGCATAATGGGGTGAGCTCCCATTATTTGTCCCAGCTTCTGACAACCTAGAAGTTCAAAAGCACGTAAAAAATGCAAATAGAAAAAATAGGGACCACCTTTGGTGGGAAGGTAGCAGCGTTCCGTGCACCTTCAGCGTTTAGTCATGCCGGCCACATGACCCATGTCTTTGGGTAGCGCTGGCTCTCCGGCTTTGAAACGGAGAGGAGCACCGTCCCCTAGAGTCAGGAACGACTAGCACATATGTGAGAGGGGAACTTTGCCTTAAAAAAAAACAACAGGCCTTGATCACACCACTGAAGCTGCCATCTTGACTTTTTTAACCACATCCTGGAGACACCCCTGGTGTTTGGGGAAATGGGGGCTCCTTCAGTATTTTTGCTCATCAATTAGAGATTAAGCTGCCTTGCTTGCTGAGAGGAGAGTGAGTCGGAGAGAATGGTTCCCCTGAACTCACTTTATTATATTGAAGCCACGTAAGATACAATAATTAAGCCCCGATCTCAGTGGATTGTTCACAGCGATAATGCCACCTTTGTGATGCAAGCTTCAAATAAACCTCTTTTGTTCTGCCTTTAGAACGCCGATTCTAGTATCATTCAAGTATATTAACTGGAGCCTATTACTGTCACACAGAAACGCTCCCTGAGCCATAGCAAAGGAGTCCCTAGACAAAACTTTATGTCATGTTAATGCAAGCTTTAATAACTAGGAGAATATATAACTGTATTTTAATTGTGCTTTGTGCTTCGGCATACACGCCCCCGCTGCAAAGACATATTTTTTTAAATAAGTGAGAGAGGCAGCGGGTTTCAAGCAAAACCCTTCCAGCTCTCAAATTCGGAGATTTGGGGAGCTTCATCCAATGCAGTTTGTTTGGAATAGACTTAATATTGTCGGAGAGGGTTGTAGGTTAATGGCAAATAAAAGCACAGGTGTACACTGGAGGGGGGGGGAAGAGCAGGGGTGCAAATAGGAGGAGGGATTGCCATGGTTTTGGCAACAGACGTCAACTCAGGAGCATGCGTTCCTAAGAGAGCACTTTAAATATAAATCTTTCACATTCAGTATTAGAACCTGGCGATTAACATTACGGAAGGAAAAAGGCTGAAACGGGACTCAGTTGGAGGGCAGGGACTGCAGAGTGGTGAAAATAAATGGGTTTGATGAAGAAAGCAGAGGCAGCTCACCTGCTTTGTACATGAATGGCTCAATTTTTTTTAAAAAATGCAGCAACCAGATCTTTTTTGGGATCTTAGCCTCAACACCTGTTTTGCTAAGGATCTTGATGTGGCTCAATTCAAAGGTGGAGAAGTTCTTACAACAGAGACCTTTGATGATGCGACCTACCCTGTTTCCCCCAAAATAAGACATCCCCTGATAATAAACCCAATGGCCTTTTGAGCACATGGCAATAAGGCCAAGCGCTTATTTCAGGGTTCAGAAAAATATAAGGCAGGGTCTTATTTTCGGGAAAACACGGTGACAAAATGTCTGCAAGAAAACAACCAAGCTCAGAGAGCATCAAAGACACCACAGTGACCTCAATTTGGTACTCTCCACTGGATTACAATTTACTATCCCCTCAGATCAAAGCAGATTGACCTGGATTCTGGAGATTGTTTAGCAGCGGATGATGACTCCGAATTGGATGAGAAGAACTACCCGAAGTCCCCTCGGATTCTATAATTCCATGATGACATTGATAATATCTTCTTCTTCATCATCATCATCATTCCTTGTATGCTGCCCGGCTGTCAACAACTCTGGGCAGCTTCCATCAATCAAACCATTGCAATACAACCAATAAACATAAAAAGATGGCAACTGACTGGATGGAATCCACTGAGCGGGTCTTCTAAAGAAAAGCAGAGTGGGGGCCATTCAGATGTCAGGGGCAACATCGTTCTTGAGGGGAGGTGCTGCTACAGAGAAGGTGCGCTTCCAGAGTCCCAACTGAAGGAACCCAGAGTGTGCCAACTCTTCCTTTTGAGATGAGCTCCTCAGGACCACTGATTTGAAAGAGGGGTCAAAGAGGCCATCTACATAGGAAGGGATACGATGCCACCTTTCTCCTATTTACAACACAATCCTTTCAGCAGTTCCAAGAAGGTTCCACACCCATTTGAACTATTCAGGAGACCCTGAGGGCACATATAAACCTCCAAGTGGCCTCAACGACTCTCAGAAAGAGGGGAAACGACTAGATGACTGCAAGGAATATAAATCCTTCCACCGCCACCATTCAATCAGAACTGAAGGAGCTTCTCGAATGAGAAGCGAAATGTCTCCAAGGAAAAACAAAAGTCCAGTTGCCTTTTGAAAAAGCACCTTTGGGACAACCATGACCTGGATAATTGAGAATTTCCACGGACATTCAGCTGGGCACATGTCACAGGAGACAGGTGGTAAAATCAAGCCTGTGCCTTGAACAGCTTTACAGGTAATAACCAGTGGTTTGAGTCACACCCAGAAGCAAACTGGAAATCAGTGCAACTCATAAAATAGAGGCATCCTGAGGCATGTCCATCACTGCCTATGCCTCTGCATTCTGGATCAGTTGAAGCTTCAGCTGGTCTTCAAGGGCAGCTCCATATACAGCACATGGCAGTACTCAAGCCATGAGGTGACTGGGGTACGAATGACTGTCTGAAGGTCAAAGCTGGGTTAGCCTGACTAATGGCTGGATTCAATGAAAGGAAGCTTAGCGTGTCCCTAAAAGTTATTACTACATGCATTGGTTTAACATTCAATGAAAGCCAATAAAACTGGATTTATCAACTCCCCGTAATACATTATCGGCTTAAAAATGAATCTGCATCTAACCTTGCAAAATCCTACTTCCAGGTTCTCTGTTTAATGCTAAACTATTGTACAAAGATAGGAAACTAATCATGATTCATCACCATAACTAGCTTTTAGGAGCACCAGGGTCTCGGGATGGTGATTTCTATAACCCTATTATGCCAAGAGAGAGATTTTCGACTGAAACACAAAACCTGCATTGCAAGTGGTGATAGATTAAAAAAAAAAAAAAAAGAGTCCCTTCCCTATAGATCGGTGTTTCTTAACCTCAACAACTTTAAGATGAATAAATTTCAACTTCTAGAATTCCCCAGCCAGCACTGAAGTCCACACATCTTAAACTTGTTGAGGTTGACAAACATTGCTATAGACCAGTGGTAGTCAACCTGGTCCCTACTGCCCACTAGTGGGTGTTCCAGCTTTCACGGTGGGCGGTAGGGGTTTTGTCCGATACTAAAGCACTTTCCTTTTTTTTAAATTTAATTGACTTTTTTAAAAAAATTCATAGCATTATTTAAAAACATTTTCATTAGGTTTTCATAAAATTCCCCGTGACAATTTAAATTTCTGAAAATATACTATTTGTATCACCCGCGCATAAGTTTAGTTCACGTTACGTAAGTGACACTAAATGGCACTATAGTGCAACTGCAAACAAAAGAGCCTCGTCCCAAAATAGCTTGCGCATCTCCCCCCACAGCACCCAGCTGTAACAGACAAGCAGAGATGGTAGCCGGCGGCGCCCCTCCCCAAACCCAATCCACGATGCGCGAGGGGCATGTGCAGACAACAATACACAGCACATGCTCTTTACTGTGGAACCAGTGGGCGGTTAGAAAATTTTACTACTAACAGAGATACAAAAGTGGGCAGTAGATATAAAAAGGTTGACTACCCCTGCTATAGACAATTAGTATCTCAAAGAAAAAACTAAGAAGGAAATCATTTCTGACAACTTAGTATTTTTTAATATGTAAGTTCTTGGTGGTCTCTGTGCTTCGTTGTTTATTTACAGACCTTTCATGACCTGACTAAGTAACAACATCAGTGTGAGGTTTCCCTGCCCACCCTGCCAGTGTTGGTGGGGATATGTCTTCTCTTTGAAAGTTCCTCGATCAAGGTATCGTTTTTTTGCTTTACTCTTTGGCTGCTTGATTGTCTTGTTGGTAGTTCCTTGATTAGAGTACAGTTTTCTACTGATTATTTGTCTGGTGTTTATCCATGTTTATCTGGCTGCTGGCTGCTGGAGTGGACCAGGAAACATCACACACTTCCTCTCCAAGGCAAGCTACTGTATGTAAACAGGGAACAAACCCCACACTGACTAGTACTGATTGTGTTACTGAACTAAAACCCTGAGCTACATATATTCTCTTCTATTGATACTGCAAATTCCCTACTAGGAGAAAACCCGGTTCTCCTGCTTAAAACTGGGTCCTTTTAAACCAATAAATTACTTTCCCACCCTACTTTCTGGCTGAACAATCCCCACACACAAGCATGCATTTTTCTTTTTCCTTTTTCACTCTGAAGCTTGGACACCATTCTTAATGGCACAGTTAAAACTAAGCAAAACAGCTCATGGAAATGAAGGCTTTACTCTATTTATGCATTACTGTTCTATGTCCATTAATCACAATAAAGATTTGTTTCGAGATATCTTACAAAACAGCCTCCGCGTTTTTTAGCAAAAGGAGATTAGTGATGCAAGTGGGCTCCTGTGATTTCTCTTTACGGAGCCATCTTGTTACAGCAACCCAAATTACTGTGAGCCAGAAAATACTTGTTTCTGCCTTGATGGGCTCAATACCATTTGAACCAAAGAAAATACTTTTTTAAAAAAACAAAACATGGTTATCAGATTGAGTCAGTCAAGTCAACAAATTGCCCCATAAACAGTTTTCTTGAGGGACAACTCCAGAGCACACATTATTTATGGGTCTATCCCTGGGAGATGTTGTTTGCTCACAAAACCTCCAAACCTGTTATTATTAAACGGGGTTGTGAAAAGCTGAGGTTGATCTTGAGTGTATGTTTTCTGAATGGCGATTACAATTTTTATGTTCCAGAGACCAAACTTTATGCTTGTTATTTCTGACCAGCTCACTCATATTCTAAAGCAAGCGTTCTCAAAACCTTTTGGTCTCGGGAGCTCTTTTACGTTCTTAAAGATCACTGCGGCTTCCGAGAGCTTTGGGTTTAGGTGGATTATAGCTGTCTGTATTTACCGTATTAGGAATGAACACCGAAACATTTTTAAATGTTTATTTATTTGGCTTCACTGGACCCTCTGAAAGGCTCTTGGAGACCCCAAGGGGTGCCCAGATCATATGTTGAGAACTGGTTCTCTGAAGCACACGCTGAGCACTTAAAAAGATTATGCGGTAATTCCAGAGAGGTTTTTGCAATTGAGAAATGATACAAGAAGCCTATTTAACAAATTATTCATATCTATACAAAATCTACCAGATGCAATTCTGCATGAAGCCTCTGGACTGTTTGTTTATTAAATTTATATGCCACCAGAAGTGGGTTTCAGCAGGTTCTGACCAGTTCTGGAGAACCGGTAGCGGAAATTTTGAGTAGTTCGGAGAACCGGTAGTAAAAATTCTGACTGACCCCGCCCCCATCTATACTCTTCCTCCCGAGTCCCAGCTGATCGGGAGGAAATGGGGATTTTGCAGTAACCTTCTCCTGGATTGGGGAGGGAATGGAGATTTTACATTATCCTTCCCCTGCCATGCCCACCAAGCCACGCCCACCAAGCCATACCATGCCTACCAAGCCACACCCATAGAACCGGTAGTAAAAAAAAATTAAAACCCACCACTGTATGCCACCCATCTAACCATTGCAGCACCTCTGGGCAGCTTCCAAAATGATAAATAGGTTAAAAAAAGAAGATAATGCAGAAGAATTAAAATTAAGAAAATTAAATGAAGGTAAAAAAATAAGGTTTCCCCATGTGGCCACCATGATTATATGCCCAGGCACAGAGAACATTGTTATCTTCCTACCGAAATATAAGTAACTATAAATCTAGATGGCAGCCAACATGGGTGGAAATCTAACCCATCAGCCATCTTCACACAGAGTGCCCCTTATCCGGCAGAGTGCAACCTAGCTGGCTGAGCTAGGTTTTAAGGGTCTTCTGGAAGATCAGGAGTGTGAGGGTGGACCTCACCTCTAGAGGGAGAATAGTTCAGAGAACTTAGAATAACTTTATTGTCACTTTAAGGTAAAGGTAAAGGTTCCTCTCGCACATATGTGCTAGTCTTTCCCGACTCTAGGGGGCGGTGCTCATCTCCGTTTCAAAGAAGAGCCACCGCTGTCCTAAGACGTCTCCATGGTCATGTGGCCGGCATGACTCAATTCCAAAAGCGCACAGAACGCTGTTACCTTCCCGCCAAAGGTGGTCCCTATTTTTTCTACTTGCATTTTTTATGTGCTTTCGAACTGCTAGGTTGGCAGAAGCTGGGACAAGAAACAGGAGCTCATCCCGTTACGCAGCCCTAGGGATTCGAACCGCTGACCTTTCGATTGACAAGCTTAGCATCTTAGCCACTGAGCCACCGCATCCCTTTAAATCTACACTAATCAGCATACATTAAAAAGAAATGTCATTGCATACAGCTTTCAAAGGGTCACCATCTCCAATATATACTATATAAACATGACTCAAAAATTATGCATATACCCACATATACTATATGACACAGAGAAACAACACAATCTAGTTCAGATGTATAGATAGATGTGTACATGGTGAGAAAAACAAATCTTGCGATTTTACCAAAAAGATGGCACAGGGAACAAAGTTGTTATATTATCGGGTTGTCCTGCTATAGATATTTCAAAACCTCCTCCCAGAGGGAAGCAACAGGAACAGACTGTAAAGTGGGTGCTGCATGGTTGGACATCTCATGGGCTCTGGCTTCGTCCAGGCGTTTGCCAATGTCAGGTTGCTCTTGGCTAGCAACCGTCTCCTCAAACGGATGTCTCTGACCCCCGTATAAGTTGTTCCAGCAGCTCTTCGTCCAGATCGCGGTACTGCAATGCTTGGAGGCTTGTCTCAGGGCTGCCATGTAGTCGCTGATAGACTCGCCTTCTTGTTGCCTCGCTCCCCAAACTCGTGCCGTCGAGCGTATTTGGGCGGGGCTGGTGCGTAGTGATTCTTCAGGAGGGTCTGAAGGGTCTGCCACGATACGGAGTGTAGCGGTGTTGGCTCCGCTAGGGCTTCTGCGACGGCGATGACTGCGGACCCACAGTGGCTTATGAAGTAAGCCCGTTTGCGGTTGTCGGAGACTCCCTGTAGCTCGTTTGCCTCCAGGAAACTTTCGAAACGGGTCATATATATTCCCCATGTCTCCTGGGCAGGGTCAAACGGAGTGGGTGGCGTGTAGCCGGTCATCGCTGCATTCGCCGTCACCTTGCTGGGTTTGATTCTCGTAGTGAGTTCAGCTCTGTTCTGGTGCTCTGCCTCAATATCCCATCCTCGTCGCCAATGTTAAGTTTGGGTATTGACGAGGCAGGAGACCAGGTTAGTGACAACAGCTCTTTAATATAGTGTGACCCAGCAAAACTCTGGAGAAAAACCTCTCCTTATATACACTTCAGCCAGAGGCTGCATCCAATCAGAAACGAGATACTTCCCGCCTAAAACTCCCGCCAAAACTTACAGTAATACATTACATGAGGCACTGCTGCCACCAAACCAAACAGTGATGCAGTTTGTTAAAGTGCTTTCAATCGTGTCTCTGTAAAAAGTGGCCAGGACAGAAGGAAAAAGATGTGCTCTCCTCCTCCGATACAGGAATTGTAGACGGGAGCCACAACAGAAAAGACTCTTCTCCTGGACCCCACCAGTTGAAATTCTTTGGCAGCCTAGATCTGCAGTAGGCCTTTTTCACTGAAGTAGTCGACATAGTTCCTCAGATATCTTCAGATGTTGCTACTACCTAACAGCATCTCTTCTTTCACTATGAGCCATGGTGGCACAGTGGTTAGAATGCAGTACTGCAGGCTACTTCTGCTGACTGCCGGCTGCCTGCAATTTGGCAGTTTGAATCTCACCAGGCTCAAGGTTGACTCAGCCTTCCATCCTTCCGAGATGGGTAAAATGAGGACCCAGATTGTTGGGGGGACAATATGCTGATTCTGTAAACCGCTTGGAGAGAGCTGTACACCACTATGAAGCGGTATATAAATCTAAGTGCTATTGCTATTGGCCCTTCTAGCAATCCGTGATATGGGGATTTTTCAGAAAGACCACCACTAAGAAAAAAAGTCCCAGAAAAGTTTACAGCAGACTAACATTTCCCTCAAAAGTGTCTACAATCTCCTTCTAAGATAGCGTGAAAAAAAACAAACAACGGTAGATAGCAAAACAAAAAGCATCTTTTAACTTTACTGGACCTGCCAAAAGTTGTATCCACCAAAATTCATGGCAAGGAAATTTGCAAAGGAGAACCTTTATCCGTTTCTGGGCTCCTTGTGTTTTATGGAAGATCTGCAGACTTCCTCAAACTCACATGAAAGATTCTAAAAGGAAGGGCTGGAACCATAAAGATCAAAGAGATCTTTTGGTCAGGAAATTTCAGAAAAGCTTCTTAAACTCTCCAGATTTTAATAACAGAGAACTCTCGGAGCCCTTCCTGCATAAAATCCAATCATCATAAAATCCAAATACATCTTACAAGGAACAGGTTTTGTTTCTTGGCATGAGCTAACCTTATATAATTGCAACTTTCCCTGGATTTGTATAAACAAAAGGTTTTGAAAAGATTTAAACGTAATAAGCTGGAGAAGAAAAGAGTTTCCTGTGCTGAAAACACAGGGAGCCATGGTGCACAAGAGCAACATCCGTTTAAAAGAGGAAAAACCAAACTCATCTAGTATGCTTATGCTGGTTATTAAATTAACCCATTTTCAGGGTTCACACAGTACGCTGAATTATTAACTAACCATGATGGATTGCTTGCACAACAGCCCCAGTGGTAAGAAACAAACCAAAGCAAGATGAAAATAAACCAGGCTTAGCATGTCATGGAAATGCAGCTGCTAGGCTTTTAGTCACCATTATAAGCCAAAAGACAAAATACTTTATTTATTTATTTTAATGTCTGGGGGGAAAAAAGAATAAAACTGAACCAGGATCCTAAAAGGCTACCTTGCATCTCCTTCTGTTTAAAAGCCTTTTAAAAAGTGAATCTACAAGTTGTTATCATTTTTTCCGACCTCGCCAATCTATGGCCCCACGTTTACCCCAGACGCTTACAACTCAGCTTCTAACAGAGCCCACCTGCCCTGCCCCCCAATACCTATCAGTGATAAAGAATGAGTAGCAAGAAACAGGCCACAAACTTCTGAACCCATGATGCACTGCCAGGGAAGTGAGGAGCCTGAGAAAAGGTCTTCCAGGCTCTGCTTATCAGAAATGGGAGTTTGGGGGGTGGGAATTGTGGATAGAGGGAAGAAGAAACCACACCTTCATTGGATCACTCCCTGAAAATAAGGTACAGGTAGTCCTTGACTTACGACCTCAATTGAGCCCAAAGCTTCTGTTGAAAAAGCGAGGCATCTTGTTCGGTGAATTTTGCCCCATTTTATGACCTTTTCCTGATACAGCTGCAAAGTGAATCACCGCAGCTGTTACGTTAGTAACACAACTGCTAAGCGAATCTGTCTTCCCCATTGACTTTGCTCGTCAGAAGGTCGCAAAAGGGGATCACATGGCCCCGAGACGCTGAAACCGTCATAAGTATGAACCAGTTGCCCAGTGTCTGAATTTTGAGCATGTGAACATGGGGAATGCTGCAACGGTCATGTGAAAAACGGTCATAAGTCACTTTTTTCAGTGCCGTGGTTAACTTTGAACATGGTCACCAAATGAAGTGTCGTTAAGTCGAGGACGACCTGTAGTGTTTAGCCAAGAACCTGGGCAAGGGGTCACCGCGTTCATCCAAAGAGATTCCCCAAAATGACAGCAGCAAAGTGACCCATCAGTTAGGTCAACAGGGACGTGACAAGGAAGCAAGCTGGGCCTCTAGCACTTTATCCCAGAATTTGGCCCCTGACTGAGATTACTTACATTCTGATTTGGGGGCAGGGTGTGTCTGTGTTGTATTTCAGGGAATGAGCCAGGGGTGAAATCCAGCGGGTTCTGACAGGTTCTGGAGAACTGGTAGCGGAAATTTTGAGTAGTTTGGAGAACCAGCAAACACCACCTCTGGTTGGCCCCAGATTGGGGTGGCAATGTAGATTTTGCAGTAACATTTTCCCAGGAGTGGGGTGGGAATGGGGATTTTGCAGTAACCTTTTCCTGGTAGTGGGGTGGGAATGGGGATTTTGCAGTATCCTTTCCCCAGGAGTGGGGTGGGAATGGGGATTTTGCAGTATCCTTTTCCCAGGAGTGGGGATGGAATGGGGAATTTGCAATATCCTTCCCCTGAAGTGGGGTGGGAACGGAGATTTTGCAGTATCCTTCCCCTGCCACGCCCACCCAGCCACGCCCACAGAACCGGTAGTAAAAAATATTGAATTCCACCACTGGAATCAGCCATTAGCAACCTTCACGAGAGTAGCCACCATGTGTTTGCATCTGCCTCAAGGGCAGGTTGTCCTCAACATATCAACTACAACAAGGACCAGAATTTCCATTGGTTAGCAAGGCGATTGTTAAGCAACTCATGCCCAATTTTGCAAGCTTTTTTTGCTAATCGAATCATTGCAGCTCCTAAGTGAATCACTCAGTTGTTAAGTGAATCCGGCTTCCCCCATTGATTGTGCTTGTTGGGAATATCACGAAACACAATGTCCCGGTATTCAGGTGTGGGCTTCAAAAAATTTAGCAAGGGGTTCTCTTTGTTGGCATGGCTATGGTGGGCATGGCCTAGTCAGCCTCCTGCACTGCAGGGGGGGCACGTTTTTGCCCTCCCCGGGTTCCGCAGGCATTCCTTGAGCCTCTGGGAGGGCAAATATGGCCTCCCCAGGCTCCGGAGGCCCTTTTTTCGCCCTCCCTGAGCCTCCATGTGCACCCTGCACTTACCCGCATCTAAAACGGGCCGCATGGGGACTCCTGGGAGGGCAGGGCAGGATGGGAGGGGCCAGCCAGGAGTGGGATTTGGGGGTTCTCCGAACTGCACAGAATTTTAGCCAGAGGTTCTCCCGAATCCCTGCAAACCCGCAGCAGCCCACCCCTGCCGTTATCACATGATTCCAGGACACCGCAACTGTTGTGAATTCAAGCTAGTTGCCAAACATCCAAACTTCAATCACATGACCGTCAGAAATCTGCAATGGTTGCAAGTCACTTTTTTCAACCTACAAGGTCACTAAACGAAGGATTGCAAGTCGTGGGACCACCTGGAGTCAAATGTTTACCAACCGTAGGTTTGACATTCCTTCCTTTTAGACCAGGGGTCTCCAACCTTAGTAACTTTAAGGTTTGTGGACTTAAACTCCCAGAGTTCCTCAGCCAGCAAAGTCCACAAGCCTTAAAGTTACTAAGGTTGGAGACCCCTGTTTTAGACCTCAACTCACTGATGCAAGTAACTGTGACAACAACGTGGCTGAGCTACTAGGACTTTAGCACGGAAGGAACAAAATCTTTAAGTTCACGAATGGGAATCTTGGGATTCAGGAAGGGGGGAAAAAACGAGCTAATTTTCATGATTCCTTTCGACATTTTTACAAGATTAATGGCAAATCTGAGCAACGCCTGTGTTTGCTTCCTTGCCATGTCATGAGGAAAGCCTCCGTAGCCTTAAGCCCACAGGCAAAAAAAAAAGCAAAAAACAAAAACAAAACAAACAACCCGCAATATTATGTAGGAAAAAGTCACCTTCTGGAAAGCTGACAACATCAAAAGCTAATAGGAATACCACTTCCAGCCAGCTGTACTGTTAACACTTACGGAGTAAAGTTGCTGAGATGCATAAATATAAAATAACCTTTGAATTAAATATCACACGCAAACAACAGATTTGGAACGGCTGAAGAACAAGCAAACACAAAAAAGGCCAAACGTTTTCACAAAAACTGAGCAATTCCCATCTTCCAAGACAAGGAGTGTTATTAATTAGTTTTCTACTCAATAGCCCTCCTCCAAGCCACACAGGGCAATCTATAGATTAATGTACTGCACAGGAACCAAGGTTAGGAAACTGCTTTTCCGCACCTGGTTAGACCCTTGAATCAGTGCTTCTCAACCTTGGCCGCTTTAAGATCTGTGGACTTCAACTCCCAGAATTCCCCAGCCAGGTCTGACAGTTAGTCAAGAGGTCTTAAAGTGGCCAAGGTCGAGAAACACTGCCTCAAACCATTCCACTGCTTTTTAATACAATCATAGAACAATTTGGTTGGAAGGGAATTTGGAGTCCTCTAGTCCAGGAGTCTCCAACCTTAGCAACTTTAAGACTTGTGGACTTCAACTCCCAGAGTTCCTCAGCCAGATTTGCAAGCTTTGGAACATGGCTGTCACCCCTAAGCCTTCCCCTTGTAAGGCTAAATATACCTAGTTCCCTGGGCCATTCATTGTAGGATTTAGCCTTTTCAGAACAATCTTACGAACAAAAGTCTTCCTCTTTTTTCTTTTTTCTTTTTTTTTTCTATCATGGAGAGAGAAAGATGTATATTGTGGTGGGTCTCCATACAATATAAAACAGTCAAGGGTGATGATTACCATCTTCGCCAGAACATCAGCATCATACAAAAACCATTCAAGTATCCTTATCGTCTAGGGCAGTGGTGAAATGTAAAATTTGTTACTATCAGTTCTGTGGGCGTGGCTTGGTGGTGGTGGTGCTGGTAATGTGGCTGGGTGGGTGTGGCTAACTTTTTTTTTAACTTTTAAAAGCATTTTTTCTACAACCACTTCAGCTGAAGAGGTTGTAAAAAATGCTTTCCAAAGGTCCTGACGATCCCAGCTGAGTTGTCTGATTGTCAGAGGCTTTTGTTTTGTTTTAAAAGCATTTTTTTTTTGCCTTTAAAAGAAAAAAAAGCCTCTGACGATCAGGCAAATCAGCTGGGATCGCCAGAGCCTTTTGAAAGCATTTTTTCTACTGAAGGCTCTGATGATCAGGCAACTCAGCTGGGATCGTCAGAGCCTTTTAAAAGCATTTTTTACAACCTCTTCAGCCAAAGAGGTTGTAAAAAAATGCTTTTAAAAGGCTCTGACGATCCCAGCTGAGCTATGTAGGGGCAGGGATTTTGGCTACCGGTTCTCCGAACCACCCGCCACCATCACTACCAGATCGGGCGACCTGGTCTAGAGCCAATTCTGTCCGAGCTTATTTGAGGGCAGTTTTACCCTAAACACAAGCATTTCGGGACTGTTTTGCAATTTTAGATCGGCTTTTTGTGAACCCTGCCAGATGCAAGATTATGGAAAGCAGATGTTCTATAAACATATTTTCCCCATGTTCTGCAATTGTTTTTAAACCCGATGTGAAAAATATGAATTAAATAATGACGCTTTCATTCTACTGCAAAGTACACATACTCTAGAAATTCCATTAAAGCAAATTAGGGAGTGAAGCCAACATGTTTCCACAGAGTGCAAACAGAAGTATATTGTAAAAAGGAGGTGGGTAGCTGGGGTATGGGGTGAAAATCTTTTCCGGGGGAAATTTCTAGCACTTTATTTTCCCATTAAAAGTATTCCCAACCCACATCACTGATTATGGAAACCTGCAAACAAATGTGCATTGGGGATTTCTCTCAGAAACTCACCCATGCAAAATGCTCAAATTCAAATATTCTGAAGGCCCACGTCACTCAAAAGGGGTCCTGTCAGGAAAATACTTGCTGATGATTAAATACTTGATTCCCATATTTGAGGCTGTCAAACTGGTGCCTGCCTTCATGCACATTAGAAAATTTGGTTAATATCAGAATTGTCAGAATTCAAGAGGAGAAAAACTATTAGAGGGGCATTTGCCAAAATTTCTGTGCTACTTTAGGGGGGCAGCAGATGAGGGATTGATAAAATGCCCCTCAAGACCGCCACAGAAATTTCCTATTTCATTAAACATACCCATCCACCGATCTCTGTTGTATATTTCTAGAGAGTGCTGAACAATATGACTTTTTCACACTTATGACCAACGGCAGCATCCCCATGGTCACATGATGAAAATGTCCGTTAAGGACTATATTACTAACCGAACAACTGCAGTGATTCACTTAACAACGGTGGCAAGAAAAGTAATAAAATGAGGCAAAGCTCACTTAACGAACGCCTCACTTACTTAGCAACAGAAATGTTGGGCTCAATCATGGTCGTAAATCAAGGACTAGCTTTGTTTTCTTTTTTTTTTAATGGTTGCTTTTGACTAATACATTGTTGGGGGCAGTTCTATATGATTAATGTAATTGTTATATGAATACTTGTGGACTGTTAATAATGAATATTAATGAATAATAATTAATGTTATTGTGTCTAAAATTGATGTACATCACCTGAATATTTTTAATGGAACAGCAACCGATAACATATCTTAAACAAATAAAGCCACCACATAATTTGCTTCCCTCAAAATTGAGCCCTCTGTCTCTCTCTTTCTCTCTCTCTCTCCCTCCCTCTCCCCTTCCCTCCCTCCCTCCCTGTGTGAACAGAGATAGTTAAGTTTTGAGATGACTAATCTCTCACTTCCCTCTTTAAGCTTCCAGGGAGAGATACCATTATGCAGGGTGTACTGTTAAATACATTTCAAGCCCAAACTGTGGGTTTTGGTTCACTTCCAAAAAAAATGTTAGCTGGTGGTGTGAAACATCTCTTTCAATTCTCTGCAGTGGATCTCCCTAGACAACGGCCAGATAAAGAAGCAATTTATCATCCCGCTAAAGGTTGTGCGTAATGTATTATCTGCCTTCCGTGGGGAGAGGCGCATTTTGTGCCATGCCAACTGCTGCAAGCTGACCTCCAGTCCTCCATTTTGAGATGCTGGTAGCAACACAGAATGAATACCAGGAAAGAACTATGGCCAATAAGTCCTACCTAAAACACTTTAAAAGATTTATTGGGGATAGCCTACTAATTAATTTGATCTTTTTAAAAATAGGTATTGTGCGCTACAGAGGAATGGTCTGCTTACACTTTATAAGTAAAAAAACATGTATTTGAAACTATCTAGTACAGGGGTCTCCAACCTTGGCAACTTTCAGACTTGTGGACTTCAACTCCCAGAGTTCCTCAGCCAGCTGGCTGAGGAACTCTGGGAGTTGAAGTCCACAAGTCTGAAAGTTGCCAAGGTTGGAGACCCCTGATCTAGTACATGGTACAGGCAGACCTCGTTCAGTGACCATCTTGTTCAGTGACTGTTTTCACTTAAGACAATGATGAAAAAGTAACTACCACCATAAAGTGGCTAGTACTTTAGGAGCATTTACAAACTTTGCAAGTCTGTAGAGGCAAAGAAAGCTGAAGTCAGACCATCAGCGCAATCACAATTTCACTTCATCACCAGTTCACTTAGCAACCGAGTTTCTGCTCCCAGCTGTGGTCACCAAACGAGGATTCCCTGTAGTTGGGACTGTTCACGAATGAGAACTTTTGTTATTGTCTTATTCTTCTTCTTTTTCCCAAACAAGTCAGCGAAACATAACATGGAACAAGCCTCACCCGCCTTGATCTACCAACCATTCGTTTTAAATCTTCAAAGAAATGTGAAAGAGGGGGGGGGGAAGAAACCCAGCTGTAGCACCCCATACATCCAGTGATAACTGGAAGTATGAAATGCATTTCAACAGCTCCGCCAGGGCCATCGCATCGCTCAATTTAAAGGATATTTATAAAGACAGACTTATTTATTTCTGTAGGATGGTTTAGATTACTTTTGTCATATGCTCTTCAGCCCAAAAACGGATATTTTCCGTTCGATAGATATTGGAGGCTGCAGATTAGTTTCACTAAAGCTGATGGGTAACAGTTGCTCAAGGGAGGAAAGTAATTGTCATTCAGTGCTTACCATCAATGCGCTAAAAATAATTTGTTTCAGAGTTCTCAAAAGAAACCGAATCTGCTGCGCTGTCCTGTCTTCCTCCCAAAACGCTGCTTCTCTTCCTGTAACCTCACCCAACATTTGCATGAAAGGCTTACATGGAGTGGCGTTACCCGTACACTTCTCAAAATCACATCCCGTGTACACAACTACTACAGGTAGCCCTCGACTTAAGACCACAACTGAGCCCACAACATTTCTGTTGCTAAGCGAGATGGTTCTTAAATTTGCCCTCTTTTTACCCCCTTTCCTGCCACAGTTGTTAAATGCAGTTGTTACGTTAGTAGCAGGGTTGTTAAGTGAATCTGGCTTCCCTACTGACTTGCTTGTCGGAAGGTCACGAAAGGGGATCACATGATCCCAGGACACTGCAACCGTCATAAATATGAGTCAGTTGCCAAGGGGCTGATTTTTGATCATGTACCCATTGGGATGCTGCAACGACCGTAAGCATAAAAAATGATCGTAAGTCACTTTTTTCCAGTGCTGTTGTAACTTTGAACGATCACTAAATGGACTGTTGAAAGTCGAGGACTACCTAGAATGAAATAGTGGCTGCACTGATGATGTTACCTAATTTGGTAATGAAACATCTGCAAGAAAACCACCAAGCTCAGAGACTACCAAGGCCCCCTCGGTTCAGCCCTGAACTACAAATATTCTCCTCTATTAATGGCTGCCCTATGAAACTACATTTTTTTGTGAATGATGATGTAAATATCACTGTAACTTTGGTGTTTCCTTTCTTTTGACTTGGCTATTTATAATTCCATTTCTCCCCACTACCGCCGAAGACCCAGGAAGCAAATCCACTCTGCCAACTAAGGATAAGATGTTGTGAAGCTGGGGAAATTCTTAGGGTTAAAATGTGTTTGTCTTCCGGGTATCACAAAAAACAAAACAAAAAAACCCCCAAAAAATCCTTTGTCATTTTACCACTGCCACAAAGTTGATGAACTTTTAATGTCACATTTTAAACTACTCTTGCCTGATTTTATTTGTTTCTATTCAGTTTTTACACACATTGAACATTTTATATGTTTTTAACATTTTATTTGTTCCGCTGCCCAGAGTCCCTCTGTCAGGGAGTTGGGCAGTTGCGAAATGTGATAAATAAAACAAACAAACAAGCGAACAGTGTGTCCTGCTCATTCATCAAACTCACCCTGTCTGTCAATTCTCCACTCCATTTCTTCAATGCTTGTGTGGGTCTTAAGCAAGAATTGTGCCACTGCTCAACCAAGAAAAGCTTTTTTTTGAATGGTCTCAATTCTATACATTGACCAACTGTCAAAGCTGATTTGAAACTGTCTTCAGAATTTGGAGAGATTTGAATTGTCCAACCGCATGGCCAGAAGAAGGCAAGCTATTAGTCGGAAAGCTAACTCAGGACCCCATCAATGTAATACTGAACAAATTACAAGATCCCAAATCTCTATTAGAAACCTTCCCCCCTCCAAAAAAAAATATGTCAAAAGAATAGAAAGACTGGAGAAATTGGCTGAGAGATGCATGGAGGTGATTTTCAAGATAGTTACGTTCTCCAGATCTATCAGGTTTTTACCTTTCCCTACACAGGCCATGCCATCTCTATTGTAGAAACCTCACTGGGAAAATGCAACCAGCAACTTGTATCTCAGGGACTCGGTGGCTAAGACGCTGAGCTTGTCGATCGAAAGGTCGGCAGCTCAACAGTTCGAATCCCTAGTGCTGCCATGTAACGGGGTGAGCTCCTGTTACATCTCCCAGCTTCTGCCATCCTAGCAGTTTGAAAGCACATCAAATATGCAAGTAGAAAAATAGGGACCCCCTTTGGTGGGAAGGTAACAGCATTCCGTGCGACTTTGACGTTTAGTCATGTTGTCCACATGATGTCTTTGGACAGTGCTGGCTCTTCGGCTCTGAAACGGAGATGAGCTCCGCCCCCTAGAGTCTGGAATGACTAGCACATATGTGTGAGGGGAAACTTTACCTTTACTTGTATCTCCTCTACTGCACTCAGGGTATAACTTCCCTTTGGCTTTCAACTTACGTGCATATTAGTGCACCCATAAATTTCCTGAGTTGGCCAGAATAGGATTCACAACTAGTGTGGTCCATAGCAGGGGTCTCCAACCTTGGCTACTTTAAGACTTGTGGACTTTTAACTCCCAGAATTCCTCAGCCAGCAGGTCTTAAAGTGGCCGAGGTTGGAGACCCCTGATCCATAGCAATAGACTGCATGATGTTGGGGGGTTATCAGACTGATAGCTCAAATATGTCTGGAGCAAGGGTCTCCAACCTTGGCAACTTTAAGCCTGGCAGACTTAAAACTCCCAGAATACCCCAGCCAGCAAAGCTTAAAGCTTAAAGTTGCCAAGGTTTGGGACCCCTGGTCTGGAGGACACCAAAGAAAACTACATGGAATTAAATTTCTTTCATGGATGACAAACAAGTTACAACCTTCGTTTTTGGATTTGCTTTTTGGGTATGATCAGGGGTGAGAATTACTGGGGGTTTTTATGAGGCATTTTTTAAAATTTATTTCACTTTGAAGCTACCCAAATTTGGTTTGGAGTTTGATGCCTAGAAATAAGGGAGGGAGGGAGGGAGGGAGGGAGGGAGGGAGGAAGGAAGGAAGGAAGGAAGGAAGGAAACAGAGTAGGGAGGGAGGGAGGGAGGAAGGAAGGCTAACATGTTTATGAACAGCAATTCACAATGAACACAAGTTGTCAGATCTCATCAGCGACAATCAGGATTAGAAAAGAAAAGCTAAGGAAAGGTTGTCTCTGAGCTTAGATTAAGAAGATTCATTAGGAAGACAAGGTAAATTCTGGAAAGTACATTTGCTTTCAAGTGTGGAATCAATATAGAGATAGTCCTCGACTTACAACCATTCATTTAGTGCCCAAAGTTACAATGGCACTAAAAAAAAGTGACACAACCATTTTTCACACTTACAACCATTGCAGCATCCCCATGGTCCCATGATCAAAATCCAGATGCCTGTGAACTGACTCATATTTATAACAGTTGCAGCAGTCTGGTGGAGGCGGTGGCCTATTCTATTCTATTCTATTCTATTCTATTCTATTCTATTCTATTCTATTCTATTCTATTCTATTCCACTCCACTCTCCTCTTCACTCCATTCTTATTCTATATTATTCCATTCCATTCCATTCTATCCACTGCACCCCACTTCTATTTTTCTCTCCTCTCCTCTCCTCTCCTCTCCTCTCCTCTCCTCTCCTCTCCTCTCCTCTCCTCTCCTATCATATTCTATCCCTACTTTATTTTATTTCATTCCATTCCATTCCATTCCATTCCACTCCACTCCACTCCACTCCTATTCTATATTATTCCATTCCATTCTATCCTAAGCAATCCACTCTACTCCACTCCACTCCACTCCACTTCTATTCTATTCTATTCTATTCCATTCCATTCCATTCCATTCCACTCCACTCCTTATTCCATTCCATTCCATTCTATCCACTCCACTCCACTCCACTCCACTCCACTCCACTCCACTCCACTCCTATTCTATATTATTCCATTCCATTCCATTCTATCCTAAGCAATCCACTCCACTCCACTCCACTCCACTCCACTCCACTCCACTCTATTCTATTCTATTCCATTCCATTCCATTCCATTCTATCCACTCCACTCCTATTCTATTCTACTCTACTCTATTCTATTCTATTCTATTCTATTCTATTCTATTCTATTCTATTCTATTCTATTCTATTCTATTCCATTCCATTCCATTCCATTCCATTCCATTCCACTCCACTCTTTATTCCATTCCATTCCATTCCATTCATTCCATTCTATTCTACTCTACTCTACTCTACTCTACTCTACTCTACTCTACTCTACTCTATTCTTTACACTGGCTACAAAATGCTTCCTTTGTGTCTTTTGGTTTCTATGAGATTCCGTATCAAGAAACACTTTTCAAACCTCTTCACCTTCTTGGTGATCCATTCCAAATGGGGAGATAATGATGAGGTTCTAGAGAGAGCTCATTTAAGGATCCTCCCTGTTTATACAGTGGCCAACTATGCCTAGAATTATTCAGCAGTTAAGGACAACTTGTTAAGACTCCGGCTTTCTATTACATAAATAGGGGTCTTCAGGAGGGGGGGGAGATACATTTTATAAGGGAGAACAGTTAGATTGACCAAAAGAGCTCTCAAGGTCAACAAGTTATATGGGGATAGTCAACTCTCATTTATTGTAGTTGAGTTAGTTACTACTATGGTCAACTCAAAGATCCTTGAAACTGACCTATGATTTTCTGCCTAGCTGGCAACAAACCTATGTTGAACTAACTGCTCTCTCCTCTTTTGGAAGACATTAATCATGTACACAGCCCATCAGTTTCAATGCATAAAAAGATAAGACTTCCGAAGGCTTATTTCCAATGCAAAGATCTTCAGTTCTTATTACCTAAAAAAAAAAAAAACCTCCTGCGATTTCTGTCTTAAAACTCTGGCCAAATGTAGGTTCTTAAACAAAATGTTCTCCCTATCTTGAGATAATCACACAACTTTCATTCGAGCCTACAAGTGCATTTGAAAAAGTACTGTTATCACTGGAAAAGCACTCTTTTGGCACTACTCCAAACAAATGACAAGGCGAAATACAACTGACAATTGACAACTACAGCTTTTCCGGCTTTTGTGCTTGGCGCGATCCAAACTCTTTCATGTTCCCTCCTGTAAAGGCAAGTATATCACTCTGATATAATATCAAGAACGCCAAGGTCAGGTAGGGAACGGTATTTTGAAGCTTTCACAGTAAATTCATGACAGTGCTCAGCAGTCATTTGTTTTGTGCTACCTCTAGGATTACAAACAACCACACACACACACACACAAAAGTAAGAAGTTTCTAACTCTACCAGCTTCACTTCATCAAGTCAGAAAGTTGAAGAGGTTTCAAAAAGCTTAAGCATCTGCAGAAATATCTAACACATACTAATCTATATATAAACAGGCTGTATGTATGTATGTTCCAGCATAACTCTGGAGCGCCTCGAGCAATTTCAACCAGACTTGGTACACAGATGACTTACTATCTAGAAACAAATACTATGGGGATAAGACACCCCTGGTGTGGGTGTGAGTGTGAGTGTGTGTGTCTGTGTGTGTGTGTGTGTGTTCCAGCATAACTGTAGAATGCCTGGGCCGTTAAGAAGAGCAAGTGTGGCATCCTAGAGCGACAATTGTTTGTGATATCATGGGAGGGGGAAGGAAGAGCCTGGGCTGTTAAGGAGAGTGAGTGTGGGGTCTTAGAGTGGAAATTGTTTGTGATGTCAGTTCCTTTGCGGAGGAAAGGCAGCCGTGATGTTCGCCCTCCAGTAAAGCAATGGGGAAGTGCCTGATGGATTTGGTGGGAAAGAGGAGCACATGGGAGGGGGAAGGGAGAGGGCAGGGATGATGGGCATGGGAGTAGGGAGAAGAAAGGCACCTCTGAATGGCTCCCTGTTAGACAAAGGCTTCGACATCTATAAATACCTGGGCAATGCTGGGTTACCAGCTAGTTTAAATATATATTGTGGATGATGATGATGATGATATGAACTATTATGTTTTTACCAGGTCCAGACTGTGAATTGAAGATTAACCATAATAATAATATACCTAAGAGATTAACCCGAATCTTCTATTAATGTTTCAAAGAAGATTTAAAAGGCATTACATTATAATTTTACCCTCATTTGTAGGTCTGCAGTGATCAAAACATGTGCAAGTGTACAACACTACAGAGAGTCCTCAACTTACAACCATTTGAAGTTATGATGGCACTGAAAAAAGTGACTTACAACTAATCCTCGCACTTACAACTGTTGCACTGTCCCTCTGGTCATGTACTCAAAATTCAGGTGCTTGGCAACTAGCATGTATTTATGACAGCTGCAGTGCCCTGTAAGTGTGAAAAATGGTCCCAAGTCATTTTTTTCAGTGCCGTTCTAACTTCAAATCAGGGGTGAAATCCAGCAGGTTCTGGAGAACCGGTAACGGAAATTTTGAGCAGCTCGGAGAACCAGTAGCGGAAGTTTTGAGTATTTTGGAGAACTGGCAAACACCACCTCCGATTGGCCCCAGAGTGGGGTGGGAATGGAAATTTTGCAATATCATTCCCCTGGAGTGGGGTGGGAATGGAGATTTTGCAGTATCCTTCCCTTGCCACACCCACCAAGCCACACCCACAGAACTGGTAGTAAAAGACTCTGGATTTCACCACTGCTTCAAATGGTCACTAACTGAATGGTTGTAAATTGAGGAATACCCGTACTTGTAAATTGCGACTCCTTCTGAAGATCTCTTGGAAATGGGGTTGGCAAGAGTGCAGAAAGTTCTCCTAGAGCAGGGGTGTCAAACTCAGTTTCATTGAGGCCCGCATCAGGGTTGTGTTTGACCTGGGGGAGGGGACAGGGGAGGCATGGCCAGGGTGGGCGTTACTTATGTCAGGGGTGCCTGTGGTGGCCCAAATGCTCTGTAAGCAAAAGTGTAGCTTGGGGGGGGGGCACACGCCCTGTTTTCAGTCGCGATGGCCTCCTGAAACCCTCTGCCAGAGAGAATAGAGTTCGGGGGGGGCTGCTTGCAGCCCCCACAGATCCATTTTTACTTGCAGAGGGCTTCAAGAGGCCATCATAGCTGAAAACGGAGCCTTGGAGGACTGCATGTGGAGCTCCATTTTTATTTTTATTTTTTTGGTTTACATTTATATCCCGCCCTTCTCCGAAGACTCAGGGCGGCTTACAGTGTATAAGGCAATAGTCTCATTCTATTTGTATATCTACAAAGTCAACTTATTGCCCCCCCAACAATCTGGGTCCTCATTTTACCTACCTTATAAAGGATGGAAGGCTGAGTCAACCTTGGACCTGGTGGGACTAGAACCTGCAGTAATTGCAGGCAGCTGTGTTTTAATAACAGGCTTCTTACAGCCTGAGCCACACTGCTGGCAGAGACCCCGTGGGCCGGTCCTTCGCTGTTTCCAGAATGGTCCTGCAGGCCAGATCGAAGCACCCCTCGGGCCACATCCGCCCTGCGGCCCTTGAGTTTAACACCCCTGTCCTAAGCAGCTATGCTCAAATGGGCAGATGGGTTTCCCCTCTTGGACCTAACCAGAGCCCTGATAATGTCCTAGCAAAATCTTATCCCCATGGTGTTCCTTCAGCCCTCGAAGGAGCTAGCCGTAAGAAATCCTGAGCTTACAGGTGTTTTCCCCTTAATTTCCACCCCATCCAAGGGCAGTCTCAAGGTGCGTAAAATCTATTGGCCTCGTCAGCTTACTATGGATCAAAGGAGCTGATTGGGAACAAGGAGAACCCAAGGCAAGATAGGGATCAGCAATAGGGATGGCAGGTTTCATACTGCTTTATAGTTTTCTGCTGACTCGAGGATGGATGGAGAGAACTTTAATTCTCCAGTGAGAAAAGGCCATTAGAGCTTTCTATTCATTCAAGGTTTTGCAAATAATTAAGCTCTGTTTTCTAGATCGACCTCTAGATGTCCAGCAAAGAAGCTGATGGAATTAATAACCTTCTCGAGGATAACAGAGGAAACCTTCAGTACTTTCTAGCTGCGTTTACTAAAGTAGAAAAACAAGGTGCAAAGGGAGAGAAACGGTGGCCTCTTTCATTTCTATTGAAATAAAAGAAGGGCATCCTGGGGAAGAGGGAGGGGGAGAGAGGAAAGGGGAGAGAGGAGGAGGGGGTGGGGGTGGGTGTCAAAACCACACATGCAAAGTTCAAACTAACTACTTCATTAAATTCTGCCTATAATACAAGAATCTTCCCCAGTCTGGCAGCCTAATCTTGAGAATAAATAGATAAGGTTCCACGGAACTTTGGCAGTGTCAGCCTTATTTTATTTTATTTTATTTTTTATTTTATTTTATTATTTTAATTTATTTAATTTTTTAAAATTAATTTTCCTCCCATTATACCACAAAGTGACTCTGGGCAGCATACACATTAAACCTTTGTGCAGTAATTCCAGACTAAACTGATTCCTTTCCCTACGAGGCTGGGTGCTTCCAAGGGAGGGGAGGGGAGGGGAGGGGAGGGAGGAGGAGAGGAGGAGGAGGAGAGAAGAGAAGAAGAGAAGAGAATAAAATAGAATAAAGAGGGAGGAGAGAAGAGAAGAGAAGAGAAGAGAAGAGAAGAGAAAATATGGAATAAAATAGAATAAAATAAAGGGGAGGGGAGAAGAGAGGAGGGAGGGAGAGGAGAGGAGGGAAGGGAGGGAGGAAAATATGGAATAAAATAGAATAAAATAAAGAGGCGAGGGAGGGAGGGAGAGGAGGGAGGGAGGAAAATACGGAATAAAATAGAATAAAATAAAGAGGGGAGGAGGAGGAGAGGAGAGGAGAGGAGGGAGGGAGGAGGAGAGGAGGGAGGAAGGAAGGAAGAAAATATGGAATAAAATAGAATAAAATAAAGAGGGAGGGAGGGAGGAGGAGAGGAGAGGAGGGAGGGAGGGAGGGAGGAAAATACGGAATAAAATAGAATAAAATAAAGAGGGAGGGAGAGGAGAGGAAAGGAGGGAGGGAGAGGAGAGAGGAGGAGGAAGGAAGGAAGAGAAAATATGGAATAAAATAGAAAAGAGGGAGGGAGGGAGGGAGAGGACAGGAGGGAGGGAGGAAGAGAGAAAATATGGAATAAAATAGAATAAAATAAAGAGGAGGGAGGGAGGAGGAGAGGAGAAGAGAGGAGGAGGGAGGAAAATATGGAATAAAATAGAATAAAATAAAGAGGAGGGAGAGGAGAGGAAAGGAGGGGAGGGAGAGGAGAGGAGAGGAGAGGAAGGAGAAAATATGGAATAAAATAGAATAAAGGGAGGGAGGGAGGGAGAGGAGAGGACAGGAGGGAGGGAGGAAGAGAAGAGAAAATATGGAATAAAATATAATAAAATAAAGAGGGAGGGGAGAAGAGAAGAGAAAATATGGAATAAAATAGAATAAAATAAAGAGGAGAGGAGAGGAGAGGAGAGAAGAGAGGAGAGGAGAGGAGAGGAGAGGAGAGGAGAGAAGAGAGGAGAGGAGAGGAGAGGAGAGAAGAGAAGAGAAGAGAAGAGAAGAGAAGAGAAGAGAAGAGAAGAGAAGAGAAGAGAAGAGAAGAGAAGAGGATTGTAGTAGGTTTTGATCAAGGCCATTTTCAAATTCATTCCTGATCAGCCGTTGTCAAACTCAAGAGCAAGACTGTCTTGTTTGCAGTCAGTTTTTCCACCCGCCTGCCAGCCTTTGAATCTATTAAGCATCAGTTGTGTCTGGGGAAGACACACATCAGTGGTAAAAGGGGAGAGGGGGGAGAGAGAGAGAGATTACATGTTATCTTAAGACACTTAAATTCCTTATTTATTTGTCAGGAATCAAAACAAACATTTGCTGATGTATCTCCTTTTGAGGGAGACAGAAGCTCTATGGAAATACTTCTGTGAATCGGGCATTTTTATGTCTTAATCTTCTCACACCTGCCTACGCCGCTGCAAAAAAAAAAAGGCAATTCTGGTTTACGACAGCCCTGCAGGGTAGATTAGGCTGTGAGAGACAAAGACAGAAAATATTATGCAGGATTTTTTGTTTACAGCTAAGCTGGGTTCTACATGACCCTCAGAGGAATTTTATGCAGGTTTCAGTGGACAGCCAATTGTTGTTGTTTTTTTAATTTATAAAGCATGAAGGATTTTGGGCGGGTGGGAAAGAGATATCAGAAAGAGGTTTATAGGCAACAGGACTTTCAAAAATGTTCATTCTGGCTGTAAGTCTGTGGATGAAACAGTGGATGTTGGGGGGAGTTGGTTTTTTTTTTTAAAAAAAGGCTGATCTCTGAACCAGGGGTCTCCAACTGTGGGAACTTGAAGACTGGTGGACTTCAACTCCCAGAATTCCTCAGCCAGCAAAGCTGGCTGAGGAATTCTGGGAGTTGTAGTCCACCAATCTTCAAGTTGCCAAGGTTGGAGACCCCTGCTCTGAACAATGAGAAAGCTGTCAGCCCATCCAGGTAGCCCAGACCAAGAAACAAGATTCCAGCATCTGACTAGAATGATACTTTATTGATAAGAACTTGAAAACTTGACCAAACTGTCCCCTTCTCTTCCTCTTTATGCTCGAGTGAATCAGACGGAAGTCAAACTGAGCTCCTTTCTCACGGTTTTGTCGTCTCCTGGGCTTCAAGCATATTTTTCCAAGAGTCATTCCTGCCCGATTTCTCCAAGATCGCCTTCTTGGTTCTCTACCAAAGCATAGCAGTGAGGCCTACAGAGGCCTTCCCTCTTCAGAGATGAGGCCTACGTTGGCCGGGATTGGGGGGGGGGATCCTTGTTATTTTTATGGTTTTTGGAGATATTGAAGAGGGGCTCAAATAAAATGGATGCATTTTGTGGGTGGGAGGGAGGAGGAGGAGGAGGGAGGAGGAGGAGGAAGGAAGGAAGGAAGAGAAAATATGGAATAAAATAGAATAAAATAAAGAGGGAGGGAGAGGGAGGGAGAGGAGAGGAGGAGGGAGGAGGAGGGAGGAGAGAGAGAAAATATGGAATAAAATATAATAAAATAAAGAGGGGAGGGGAGGAGAGAGAAGAGAAAATATGGAATAAAATAGAATAAAATAAAGAGGAGAGGGAAGGGAGGGGAAAGAAGAGGAGAGGAGAGGAGAGGAGAGGAGAGGAGAGGAGAAGAGAAGAGAAGAGAAGAGAAGAGAAGAGAAGAGAAGAGAAGAGAAGAGAAGAGAAGAGAAGAGAAGAGAAGAGAAGAGGATTGTAGTAGGTTTTGATCAAGGCCATTTTCAAATTCATTCCTGATCAGCCGTTGTCAAACTCAAGAGCAAGACTGTCTTGTTTGCAGTCAGTTTTTCCACCCGCCTGCCAGCCTTTGAATCTATTAAGCATCAGTTGTGTCTGGGGAAGACACACATCAGTGGTAAAAGGGGGGAGGGGGGAGAGAGAGAGAGATTACATGTTATCTTAAGACACTTAAATTCCTTATTTATTTGTCAGGAATCAAAACAAACATTTGCTGATGTATCTCCTTTTGAGGGAGACAGAAGCTCTATGGAAATACTTCTGTGAATCGGGCATTTTTATGTCTTAATCTTCTCACACCTGCCTACGCCGCTGCAAAAAAAAAAAGGCAATTCTGGTTTACGACAGCCCTGCAGGGTAGATTAGGCTGTGAGAGACAAAGACAGAAAATATTATGCAGGATTTTTTGTTTACAGCTAAGCTGGGTTCTACATGACCCTCAGAGGAATTTATGCAGGTTTCAGTGGACAGCCAATTGTTGTTGTTTTTTTAATTTATAAAGCATGAAGGATTTTGGGCGGGTGGGAAAGAGATATCAGAAAGAGGTTTATAGGCAACAGGACTTTCAAAAATGTTCATTCTGGCTGTAAGTCTGTGGATGAAACAGTGGATGTTGGGGGGAGTTGGTTTTTTTTTTTTAAAAAAAAGGCTGATCTCTGAACCAGGGGTCTCCAACTGTGGCAACTTGAAGACTGGTGGACTTCAACTCCCAGAATTCCTCAGCCAGCAAAGCTGGCTGAGGAATTCTGGGAGTTGAAGTCCACCAATCTTCAAGTTGCCAAGGTTGGAGACCCCTGCTCTGAACAATGAGAAAGCTGTCAGCCCATCCAGGTAGCCCAGACCAAGAAACAAGATTCCAGCATCTGACTAGAATGATACTTTATTGATAAGAACTTGAAAACTTGACCAAACTGTCCCCCTCTCTTCCTCTTTATGCTCGAGTGAATCAGACGGAAGTCAAACTGAGCTCCTTTCTCACGGTTTTGTCGTCTCCTGGGCTTCAAGCATATTTTTCCAAGAGTCATTCCTGCCCTATTTCTCCAAGATCCCCTTCTTGGTTCTCTACCAAAGCATAGCAGTGAGGCCTACAGAGGCCTTCCCTCTTCAGAGATGAGGCCTACGTTGGCCGGGATTGGGGGGGGGGGATCCTTGTTATTTTTATGGTTTTTGGAGATATTGAAGAGGGGCTCAAATAAAATGGATGCATTTTGTGGGTGGGAGGGAGGGAGGGAGGGAGGAAGGAAGGAAGGAAGGGGAAGAAGAAGGAAGAAAAAGATTAATGGAGGGAGGAGGAGGAGGAGGGAGGAAGGAAGGAAGGAAGGAAGAAAACGAAGGAAAAGATGAGTGATGGGGAGGAAGGAGGGAGGAAGGAAGGAAAAGATGAATGATGGGGAGGAAGGAGGGAGGAGGGAGGAGGGAGGAAGGAAGGAAGGAAGGGGAAGAAAAACGAAGGAAAAGATGAGTGATGGGGAGGAAGGGAGGGAGGAAGGAAGGAAAAGATGAAAGATGGAGAGGAAGGGAGGGAGGGAGGGAGGGAAGGAAGGAAGGAAGGAAGGAAGGAAGGAAGGAAGGAAGGAAGGGGAAGAAGAAGGAAGGAAAAGATGAATGATGGGGGGAGGAAGGAAGGAAGGAAGGAAAAGATGAAAGGTGGGAGGGAAGAAAGGAGGGAGGGAGGGAGGGAGGGAGGAAGGAGCCCACTGCTTAAAATCAGCAGGGCAACTGCTGAAATGAAAGGAGAGCTGATTTAAGGCACAAGGCTAGAATGCAGAAGATCCTGAGTTCAAGTCCCTTCTTAGCCATTAACACCAGTTAGATGACTTTGGGTCAGTCACTCTGTCTCTCAACACAACTTACCTCACAGGATTGTTCTTGTGGGGAAAACAGGAGGAGGAAGGTGTGTTGGATAAGTTTGCCAACTTGAGTTTTAATGTGTAAAAATAATAAAGGTGGGATACAAATACATAGATAAAATCCATCCATTATATGTGCAAGCTCACAGTAAGTTACTATGCTCCAGGAAATTTCTGTCCAGGTCAGTGGTCCTAAGAATGAAACCACAAATTGCCCAAAACTACAGTCTTTCTTGAAAAATGATGCACCAGCTTTTGAATAAGTATTTGGATTTATTTTTAGGCTACTCTTACGTTAAAGACTTCAGTGATTGCATAAATAGATTCAAAATACTAATTATATGGATATTTTAGTCATGTTGGGAATTATATACCCATATTCTCCAGCGGGGGTCCTATATATAAATCTTGAGTCAGAGAAGTGACATTTCAAAGCTCATCTACGCCTTTACTATTCACATAAGTTGTTTGGGATAAAGTCCGTAGTCTATTTCTTGAGCAAATATAATATTTAAGATTATTCCGCACCTACCATTGGTTCTTGCTTTTATAAAAGTAAAGGTTTCTTTATCCAGTTGCGTCTGACTTGGGGGCGGGGGGGAGGAGACCTGATCTCTGTTTCTTACCCAAGGGAGCCAGCATTGTCTGAAGATATTTCCATGGTCATGTCATGTGGCCAGCATGGCTATACACTAAAAGTGCATGGAACACTGTTCCCTTTCCACCGAAGTGATACCTATTTATCGACTCACATTTGCATGCTTTCAAACTGCTAGGTGGGCAGGAGCTGGAGTAAGGAACAGAAGCTCACCACATCATGCAGTACTCGGGTCTTGAACCTTGGTTGTCAGCTGGAAAGCTGACAAGTTTATCGCCTTTAACAGGTGAGCAATCGTAACCCCTCCTGCTCTTATAGCTTGCCATAATCTGGAGCAGTGGTGGCATTCAGCTGGTTCTATCCAGTTCAGGAGAACCGGTAGCGGCAGCTGTGAGAGGCTCCGTCCACCCGCCCAGACGTCATGATTTCCTGTTTTTGACACTCTGTGCATGTGCGGAAGGCCTTTCATACGTTTTGGTGGACTTCTCACCATCCCCAGATGACAATATATTCAGGGGTGTTATCACTCCCTCTTGGGTTTAGAGTTCTCTATATCTCCTACCCCATGCAAGGATCAGGACCTATTCAGTAGGGTCCATCCCAGGTGTCTGAAGGACCTAATGCGATTTTTAGATGGAGTTTAGGGCAAGGGTGAAATCCTACCGGTTCGGACCGGTTCGGGTGAACCACTAGGGATTATGGGCATTAGTTCGCTGAACCGGTAGTAATTACGCTCTTTGGCCCCACCCACGCCCGGTCGCTGCTCACCTCTTCCGGCCGCTCGATATTCCACAGAATTCAATGTTAAATGCAGCAGAGAGAATGCTAACTTTTCTCCCTCCATTCACAACGGAGCTGCTGCAGCCTGTCCCTTTTAAGGTAGTCCCAGAAGGGAGGGGAACAGGTGGGGGGGGGAGCAGCTAGAATGGAGCCATTTTTGTGAAAGGCAGGAAAATGGGGAAGGGGATTTTCCTGCCTGTCATCCATTCCTCAATCTCAGCACAGACGGAGGGAAGGATGGTAGGCAGCAATATTCCCCTCCCCATTTTCCTGCCATTCGCGACAAGGAGTGGCTGGGAGGGGAGGGGCCGGTGAGGAGCCCCTCGATGTGAGTAATGTCGAGTTGGCCATGCCCATCCAGTCACATGACCTCCCCCCCCAACAAGCCACGCCCATAGACCCGGTAGGGGAAATTTTTTAATTTCACCCCTGGTTCAGGTGTTTTCTAGTCCAGGGTTCAGCAGAGGCCCTTGTTCCAGCACAAGGCAAGGAACCCTGGATACAACGATGGTCCATGTGGTTTCACTGCGGCCACAGATCTCCTACAGCCCTGTGGAGGGCTCTTGAGAGATGAAGCAACTCAAGAGATGCCTAGAACAGGGTGGGCAAAAGAGTGTAACCAACCAAACACAGGTAAGAACTGTGAACTGTGAATTACCTTGTGGAAAATCGAACCTGTTTCTCCACTCTTGTTGGGTTTGCAGATAGCTATCTACTGACTCTCTTTTGGGTAACCAACTCCCTCTGCTAGACGGAAGACTGAGGGTTAGACATCTTGTTTTATTGTCTTTGTTGTTGTTGTTGTTGTTATTATTATTATTATAATACTTTATTCATTAAACATGAAACTCAGTCAACTGAACATTCAAAAATGCATCACAAATACCATTGACTGGTGCTAACGGTTGATACGGGTTGCTGCCAGCATCCTAGGTATCAACCATCTTCTTAAGATGTACGATGTTCCAAGTAGCACAGTTTTTTGCAGTTCCGCTAGTGTTATTGCAGGAAGCTGCAATTTGTTGATGTATTGTTGTTGTTGTTGATGATGATGATGATGATGATGATGATTAATTGTTGATGTGCCTTGTATTATTATTATAAATTACCTAGAGTTGTGTTTTGCAAGATTTGCAGCCATATAAATCGAATGGATGGATGGATGGATGGGCATTCCTACTACAGCCTATTATTGTTTTTTTTCCCAGATGCTTGTCTGATGTCAATTTGCAAATGCAGAACAGCCTACTTTCTGATGGGGAAGGAAGGGAATATAGCACATTCCCAGCACTAAATTAAATTACATTTCTGGTATAAATGTCCCCAGCAATTTTGAAGAAGAACCTGCTCTATTGGTGATTCCTAGTTTTGGAGACTTTATGTTGATGTTCCAGCATACCCTTCTCTCCAAGGTAGGTAAATCCAATAAATTAGCTCCATTCCAACAGGTTTCTGTAATGCTTGCATGTTCTTCTCCAGTATGAAGCATTCAAATTCTCCCATCTTACCTGGCATTTGCATAAAAATACATATATCCGGGTTCTTCCCCTCTCTCTGGTTTTATGCTTGCAGGTGTGTACCTTACTGGATCAACTCTATATATACTGCCTAAATCCACCCTTTCAAATCTGTCAAGCTGGAATCAGTTTAAAAACTGCTCTTCCACATTTTCCAAGGTCGTAAGACAAGGACCACCTCTATTTTACGTAAAGACTTTCATTGATAAATAGTTATTATGTCTCAAGGTTTTTATTATGCAATAAAATCAGATAAAGAAACATTTCTGGGGGAGGGATAGAGAGCATATCAGCCTCACAAACAAAGTAAGACCATAATAATGGATTTCTACG
Source organism: Ahaetulla prasina (assembly GCF_028640845.1). Lineage (NCBI taxonomy): Eukaryota > Metazoa > Chordata > Lepidosauria > Squamata > Colubridae > Ahaetulla > Ahaetulla prasina. The sequence continues at coordinate 12,729,434 of NC_080539.1, forward strand.
ATTTCACAGAAACCTCTCAAGTGGGAAATAAACTTTCTTAGGCCTTCTGAATCAAATGACCTTTTTTTTATGGTAAAGTACTCTTTTGCAACTTTGAGTCAAACAGCTGCAAATGTAATGCTGACATGATATTATAAATGAATTGCAAATATAGCCCTGCTTTTTATTCCACTAAAATAAATGATTAAGAATCACTCTATTAATTGATTATTCTATAAAAGTTATTAGCTTGATTAATTTGTTGTTTCTGTAATGAATGTGATTGTTATGAAGTGTTGTTAGAGTTATACTATTTTTAGCACATTTATATTGAGAATGACTCAAAAGACGAGGATTGCGGAAAAGAGGCACAACACACAAATGCTTCTCCCGTATCTTCAAACCTTGTTTCCAGGGTTGCCCAGTTTTTGAGCTACAACAGGGGTTCCCAACCCCTGAACCGCGGCCCACTACTGGGCTGTGGCCCATTCGGAACTGGGCTGCAAAAGTGGTGGGCAAGCATCTGTACGTCTGCGGTTCCATTTGAGCGAGTGGTGGACGCTCGCACTCACGCACACAGCCCCATTTGCATGGGGGGTGCTCATACTTGTGAAACTCCCCTTGCACAAGCAGGGAGAGCTCAAATTCACAGCCGCATTTGCATGAGCGAAAGGCGCACCCACCCACCACTCGGATAACTGGAGTTGCACACGCTCACGAGCGAGCCTGCCACTCACGCAGAACCATCCCTCCCCCGGGTGGTATTGACTTGTATTAACTACCGGTTCGTAAATGTGAGCAACCACCTCCATGTGTGCCACATCTGCGCATGTGCAGAGCATTTAAAAAAAGGACGTAATGGCGGAGCCTCCCACACCCCCAGCTACCGGTTCGCCCAAACCCGGTAGAACCGGCACAATCCTCCCCACTGCTCCCCCCTCCCTAACCAGTCCACCAAGACAGAAAGCTTGGGGACAGACTGCGCTACAATACTCCCTTCTGGAAGATGTACCTGTTCTTCTGTTATTAACATGCCAGATAGAACATTTTCTACATTCTACATTTTCGACATGTAGAACATCTACATTCTACATAATAACATTTTGTTATTAATATGCCAGACAGAACTAGCCTAAGCTTTTGATCTTTTTAAAAAATCTGGTGGTTTTTTTTTTCTTCTGACTGGTGAGGCTTTGCTGTCAATTCGTACTGACTTTATTATTTTTAAAGCAAAGAATAAGATGTCTTAAGACATCTTTAAAATACATTTTATAGGGGGTGGGGGGGGGAAATAGGGGGTGGGGGGGAAAAACCCTGTCCTCCAGCAGTAAGACAACCTTTCCGAAGATACTAAGCGGTTAATGTTCAGGGAATTGTGACACGCATGTACCAGCACAGTGTATGACCCAGCAGCATAATCATTTGTTAAGGAACTGGAGCTTAGATCAAGAGGAAGTCTTCGTGGATATACCAGCACCCTCAGCCTGTTGAAAGCAGCCCGAGCATAAAAGTGCAAATCGTTGCCTGCTTCTTCTGATATTCTCCATGTAACTGGAAGCATTAGAGCACAACCTTGCACGTTTAAAAACTGACACTAAGAATCCTTTTAAAGAAGAACAGAAACGGTTGTGCAGCCGGATTCATTCCATGAGCAGGTTCCCGACACGACCAATATACGGGCAGTCCTCGACTTATGACCGCAACTGAGCTCAACATTTCTGTTGCAAAGTGAGACATTTGTGAAGTGAGTTTTGTCCCATTTTATGTTCTTCTCTTGCCACAATTGTTAAGTGAATCACCGCAGCTGTTTAAGTTAGTAAGATGGTTGTTCTGTGAATCGGGTTTCCCCCACTGAACTTGGCTTGTCAGAAGGTCACAAAAGGGGGATCCCATGACGCCGGGAAAATGTAACCGTCATAAATAGGAGTTGGTTTGCCAAGTGTCGGAATTTTGCTCATATGACCATGGGTAAGGGTGAAAACTTTTTTTTAGTGCCGGTGTAACTTTGGTCACTAAATGGAACTATTGTAAATTGAGGATTATCAATACCGGTAATCTGTTCAAAGTTACAACACTGAAAAAGTGACTTATGATTGATCATCACAACTATAGAAGCATCCTCAGGGCCGCATGGTCAACGTTCGGGTGCTTGGCAACCAACACGTATTTTACAATGTTTGCAGCATCATGTGATTGTCCTTTTGTGACCCTCCTGCCAAATTCTGATCAGCAAAATCAACGGGGAGAGCTGGATTTGCTTAACAACCTCACAATTCACTTAAAATGGGGAGTGATTTGCTTAACAACCATGACAAAAAAATTCTGAACAATGACAAATTAACAGAGTTGGAAGGGACCTTATAGGTCATCTAGTTTTAATCCAACCTCCTGCTCAAGCAGGAGACCCTACACCATTTCTGACAGATGGCAGCCCAATCTTCTCTTGAAAGCCTCCAGTGATGAAGCTCCCACAACTTCTGAAGGCAACTTCTGTTCCATTGGTTGATTGTTCTCACTGTCAAAAAGTTCCTCCCCATTTCTAGGTTTAATCTGTCCTTGGTCAGTTTCCATCCATTATTCCTTGTCTGTCCTTCAGGTACCTTGGAAAATAGCTTGACCCCTTCCTCTCTGTGGCAGCCCCTCAAATATTGGAAGACGGCTAACATGTCTCCACTGGTTCTTCTCTTCACTAGACTAGCCATGCCCAGTTCATGTAACTGTTCTTCATATGTTTTAGCCTACAGTCCCCTAATCATCCTGGTTGCTTTCCTCTGCACTTTTTCTAGAATCACAACATATTTTTAATAATGTGGTGACCAAAACTGGATGCAGTACTCTAGGTGTGGTCTTACTAAGCTTTATAGAGTGGTATTAGTACCTCACTTGATCTTGATTGTATCCCTCTGTTAATGCAATTTAGGATTGTGTTGGCTTTTTTAGCTGCCACCTCACACGGCTGGTTCATATTTAGCTAATTGTCCACTAAGACTCCAAGATCACAATCACTGCTATTAAGCCTGGTTTCCCCCAGTTTATATGTGTGCTTTTGGTATTTCTTATCTAAGTGTAAGACTTTACTTTTCTCTACACTGAATTTCATTTTGTTAGATATGGCCCAGTGTTCAAGTCTGTCAAGATCCATCTGGATCTTGAGCCTATCTTCTAGGGTGTTAGCTATTCCTGCCAACTTAATATCATCTGCAAATTTGGTGAGTTCCACTTCTATTCCCTCATCTATGTCATTTAATGATTCTGGGTTGATCCTGATCAAATGCATATATTTCTATAAAACCCAGTTAATCAAAGTGAGAGCAAGCAAAAAGAGTGAAGTCAGCAGGCCCATGTTAAGATGGAAGGAAGTGTGGCTAGATACTGTATATACCTTGGGCTGTTCCGACTGTACAACCTACTTACAAATGACATGGGCGACAGGTTAGAAAATAGGGTTATCAAATCTGTAGGACACTCAAAGATTGGGAGAGAGCAAAGGGACAATATCAAAAACTAAGATCAGGAGGATTTGGAAAAGCTGGAATGAAAAGCAAAATCCAGGAAGGTGAACTTCAACAACTACAAATGCAAATCCTTGTATTTGAGTAGGGGAAAAAAATCAAACACACAAGAATAGGATTTCGGGAGCACAGGAGGCAGCAGTCCATGCAACAGGGTGTCTTGATGGACCACATGTGGAACATGAACCAACAGTGTGATAGGGCTACAAAAGAATTAAAGCAAAACAATGCTAGGCTACATCACCAGAACATCAGTGTCAACAACAACCAAAGTCATTGTCCTTTGTCTGATTTGTACTAGCAAAACCACAACTAAAATCGTGCATCCAATTCAGGGCACCACATTTTAAGGAAGACACTGACAAGCTGGAGACACTGACAATGTCCAACAGAGAGTAACTGAGATGATAAAGGACCTGGAGAGAAAAAAACTTGTATGAAAAACAGTTGCAGGAAAGAGGATGTTTATTCTGGAGGGGAGAGAAGACTACAGGAAAACTTGATGTCTGTCTTCAAGCATCTAAAGGATTGTCATGGAAAACACCTGTTCAGTATTACCATCATTAGAATAGAATAGAATAGAATAGAATAGAATAGAATTTTATTGGCCAAGTGTGATTGGACACACAAGGAATTTGTCTTGGTGCATATGCTCTCAGTGTACATAAAAGAAAAGATACGTTCATCAAGGTACAACATTTACAACACAATTGATGGTCAATTGTCTCATCTTCCCTATTGCCTTATACACTGTAAGCCGCCCTGAGTCTTCGGAGAAGGGCGGGATATAAATGTAAACAAAAAAAAAAATTACCTATCCCCTTATCTTCTTATGACTTTAACTTTGTTGCTTGTATCTTACAATTTTATTATTTACTTAGTATCCTAGTATGATTTGTGTTGATTGCAAGTGATCATGCCAGACTAATCTTAGTAGTGCAAGTGACAAAATGACAAAATTAGTGGACCAGAGGAATGCTGTCGATATAATTTACTTGGACTTCAGTAAAGCATTTGATAAAGTAGACCATAACCTACTACTAGATAAAACAGAAAAATGTGGGTTAGACAGCACCACCACCAGATGGATTCGTAACTGGCTGATCAACCGCACTCAACGTATAGTCCTCAATGGAACTACATCCACATGGAGGGAAGTATGCAGTGGGGTATCCCAAGGCTCTGTTTTAGGCCCAGTACTCTTCAACATCTTCATCAATGACTTGGATGACGGGATAGAGAGGGAACTCATCAAATTTGCAGATGATACCAAGCTGGCAGGAATAGCCAACACTCCAGAAGATAGGCTCAAGATACAGAAAGATCTTGACAGACTTGAACATTGGGCGCTATCTAACAAAATGAAATTCAACAGTGAAAAAAGTAAGGTTCTACATTTAGGCAAAAAAACCCAAAATGCACAGGTACTATATATATGTGTGGTACCTTGCTGAATAGTAGTACCTGTGAAAGGGATTTTTGGAGTCCTAGTGGACAACCATTTAGATATGAGCCAGCAGTGTGCTGCAGCTGCCAAAAAAGCCAAACACAGTTAACTTAACATAATTTTATCTCATTTTATGATCTTTCTTGCCACGGTTGTTAAGTGAATCTGGCTTCTCGCTGTCTTTTCTCGTCAAAACGTTGCAAACCGTGATCCCATGACACTGCAATCGTCATAAGTATGAGTCAGTTGCCAAGCGTCTGGATCCTGATCACGTGGCTATGGGGATACTGTAACGCTCTTCCATTACAAGAAGTCATAAGTCACTTTTTCCAGTTCCGCTGTCATTTTCAATGGTCACTAAATGAACTGTTGTAAATCGAGGACTACCTGTAACCGGTTGGCTTAAAATGCAGCCGTGATTATGAGTTGGACCTCCATGAGCCTCAAAGAAACAGGAATTCCACAGCTGACAATAGCTAAACAAGAGTGTTTCCTTGCCTGCGTGCATATAAACACAAATGCTGTTAGACAGGCACGCATATACTAGCTCTTCAGAGTCCAAGCTGACTCATTTTTTTCCCCCTTCCTTTTTAAACAGGATCACAAGAGAAGTTATGAAGCTCATTTCCTGACCTTCGAATGACATAAGGGCAGAGAGACGACTTTTATATATATATATATAACCTTTCCGTAATAAATATATTTTATGTACAGCGGATCCATACCGAGGAATTCCACTATATCATCCAACAATTAAATTGTTTCAATATTTACCCTGCCTTCGGCTGCCAAGTCTGAACTCGGAGTAATGCAAGAGTAATTTAAAAAGATTTTTTTTTTTAAGAAAAGAAAAAGAAACAAGAAGGAAAATAGCTCCCAAAGGCCCTTGGGCAGAAGTGCCCGATGTCAAGAAACATTTGTTTTTACTTCCTTCGCCGCCAAATGAATTTTACTCATGGCAGTGGTTTTGAGCTGGACTGAATCCATACAGAAGCTAACCAGAAGCATTTCGTTTCTCAAATAAATGCCTCTGCTGGGAATACACTATACATAAAAAGGAAAAGTTATTTTCTAACGGCCGTATGCTATGCAGGCAGTGTGTTCTTTGTTGCTTCAAAAACAGAAACCGGTTAGTCATTTTCCGTTTCCATGAAAAAACATTTGAAGAATGGAGAAGCCGGCTTCTACATCACGGTAGATCAACGTGGGAATGGCTACAGCAGGGAGTCGAATAGTACGGGGAAAAGAGAAAAAGTTTTTTTTATTTTAATTATGGTTCAGGGTTTCCATGACAGTTTAACGTTTCCTATTTCAAGGTGGCAGGAAAACGGCTGTTCCGAGGATCCAGAAACTTGCACCTGACCCTGAAGTCACAGGATGCTGACCCCTTGCTTAAAATTAACTTTCATCAAGAGGCATGGGAGAAAGGGCAGGAGGGAGGCAAAGTAGTTTTTTAAGGGGAAGGATTCCTACTTTTTCCAAATGCAGGTACTCCTTGACTTTATACCATCCGTTGACAATAAAGGTAAAGGTTCCCCTCGCACATATGTGTGCTCGTCGTTCCCGACTCTAGGGGCGGTGCTCATCTCCGTTTCAAAGCCGAAGAGCCAGCGCTGTCCGAAGATGTCTCCATGGTCATGTGGCCGGCATGACTAAATGCCAAAGGCGCACGGAACGCTGTTACCTTCACACCAAAGGTGGTCCCTATTTTTCTACTTGCATTTTTTTACGTGCTTTCGAACTGCTAGGTTGGCGAAAGGTGGGACAAGTAACGGGAGCTCACCCCGTTACGCAGCACCAGGGATTCGAACCGCTGAACTGCCGACCTTTCGATCGACAAGCTCAGTGTCTTAGCCACTGAGCCACCACATCCCTTCTGTTTACAATAACACTGTAAAAAAGTGGTTTATGACCAGTCCGTGCATTTATAAGCATCTCAGCATCCCCGCAGTCACATGAACAAAAATTTGGGTGCTTGGCAACCAGAATGTAGAGGTAGTCCTTGACTTACAACAGGAGTTCGAGTCACTGAAAAAAGTGACTTTGGACCATTTTTTACACTTGCAATCATTGCAGCATCCCCGTGGCCCTGTGATCAAAATGCAGAGGCTTGGTAACTGATTGGTTTACGACGGTTGCAGTGTCCTGGGGTCATGTGAATCGCCTTTTGCAACCTGACAAGGTCAATAGGAATGCCAGATTCACTTAGCAACCATGTTGCTGACTTAACAACTGCAGAGATTCATTTAACAACCCTGGAAAGAAAGATCATACAACGGGGTAAAATTAAGTTAACAACTGTCTTACGTAGCAACAGTAATCTGGGGCTCAGTTGCGGTCATAAGTCAAGGACTACCTCGACTAACTATTTATGACAGTTGCAGTGTCCCAGAATCATGTGGTTGCCATTTGCAACCTTCCCAGCTGGCTTCCAATAAGCAAAGTCGGTGGGGGAAACCCGATTCCTTTAAAAACGGTGTGATTCACAGAACCACTGCAGCAAAACAAGGTCATAAAATCGGTTAGGACTCACTTAACCACCATCTTGCTTAGCAACAGAAATTCTGGTCCCAACTGTGACCATATGTTGAAGACTACTTGTTAGCATCTAATACAGGGGTGTCACTCAAGTCCTGCGGGCCGCATCAGGCCTGCGGGGTGCTTAGACCTGGCCCACAGGGTCACCGCAGCCTAAAACCGATGTCGAGCTGGCCATGCCCCCCTAACCACACACACACACACACGTAGTCAAACACAACCCTGTTGTGCCTCGTCCTCCCTCCTCTCCTCAGCTGGGCCCCTCCCATCTCCTCCCGGGCCTGCTATCAGATTCAGAGTCTGATAATGAAGATGAATGGCCTGTCATGCCTCCAGCCCCCAGCCCTGACCCCATGCCCAGACAGGATGTCAGGAATGAACAAACAAACCTCACTCCTACAGCGTGTGAGCAGGGAGCCAGCCACGTGCTGGAATTACCGACAGCAGATCCAGCTGAAGAGAATTCACAGTGGGAGGATCCCCGCTTCTGGAGATCTGAGAGGCGACGTCAGCAGAAGGAAGGGAGGGGCAGGCCTGGATAAGTGCTGAGTCATGGAGCCATACCCCACAGCCTATATAAAGGACCAGCTTGAGTCAAGCAACTTTGAATCAAGCAAAGTCTCATTTAGTTTGGTGAAGTCACAACTTGGATTCCTGCCTGCCCTGAGAAATCTGAAAGGAATTTGGCAAAGCTGCAGAGGCTTCGTGGCCACGCTTGATACGGACTTCCTAGACCCGGTTGTCGGAGGGGGAGTGGGACACAACAAACCCTGATGCGGCCCTCAATGAAATTGAGTTTGACACCCCTCGTCTAATAACACCATCTCATCCCCATTGCACCCACATCTACCAAGTACAGGCGTCTTTCATTCTAATCTGAAGTAGTACAGAAAGTTCGCAATAAGTATGAGTTTGAATAATGGGGACATTTTGCTTTAGCATGAATCATAAATTGATACCCGGTCATGTTTAATGCAACCAAAATTCAGTTAATGGAAGGCTAGCAGGTGTGCAATTGATGCAGGCGCCTACATGGTTGAGGCTGGGCTTTTAGATGTTGCTAATCATTGTGCGTGCAGAATGGAGAAAAGGAAGATTCCATCAGAGAGAGAAACACAAACGTGAGAAGTTCACTCTCAAGGAATCTGAAAATAGCTTTCAAGCGGTAGAATTCGTGCAACAAAAAATTACGGATGCTGACACTAACCTTGATCGAAGCATGCAAATTTGCCGAGATGCGGATAAAGCACCACATGCTGCGTCTACCAGCATTATGTATGAAGATTTAAAGAAAGAGAAAACATTTGAGTCTATGTTGCTAAAGTGCTTTGAGAGACAATAAATAGGTTTTTCCCCCATCTAACCTTACCTTTAGGAATGATATTTAGATTTTTGTTGTTTTTTAGTTTGCTTTCTGCAACTCCTCTGTGCCTCTGTTAACCATCGTTTTAATTTATAAGTATATTTTTATCCTTTATATTTTATCCTGGAGGCTAAAACATATGAAGAACGCTTGCAGGAACTGGGTATGTCTAGTTTAATGAAAAGAAGGACTAGGGGTGACATGATAGCAGTGTTCCAATATCTCAGGAGCTGCCACAAAGAGGAGAGAGTCAAGCTATTTTCCAAAGCACCTGAGGGCAGGACAAGAAGCAATGGGTGGAAACTAATCAAGGAGAGAAGCAACTTAGAACTAAGGAGAAATTTCCTGACAGTTAGAACAATTAATCAGTGGAACAACTTGCCTCCGGAAGTTGTGAGTGCTCCAACACTGGAAGTTTTTAAGAAAATGTTGGATAACCATTTGTCTGAAATGGTGTAGGGTTTCCTGCCTGGGCAGGGGGTTGGACTAAAAGGCCTCCAAGGTCCCTTCCAACTCTGTTATTATTATATACCTACAAAAATCTGTTTAAAATTTGACATTGCCTATTCCCGTCGAACTACAGTCAGTTACGATAGTGGAGGCTCCGAAAAAAACAAGAAAAGCATGTAGTGATTCTTCTAAAGTAGACTTTTTTTATCGTTCCACAGAGTTTGGTACACCGAATCTTGCCAAACTGAAGCACTCCACATGTAGTCTACGACTTATGACCACAATTGAGCCCAAAATTTCCATTGCTAAGTGAGACCATTGTTAAGTGAACAGTCTTTCTTGACCCGGTGTGTTAAGTGAATCCCTGCAGTCGTTAAGTTCGTGACACGGTTGTTAAGTGAATCTGGCTTCCCTGTTGACTTTGCTTTGTCGGAAGGTCGCAAAAGGGGATCACATGAGCCTTGGAGACTGCAACCGTCGTAAATATGAGTCCATTGCTAAAGGTCCGAATTTTGATCACATGACTATGGGATGGCCGCAACAGTCGTAATTGTGAAAAAGGATCATAAGTCATTTTTTTCATTGTAATTCTGAACAGTTACTACGAACTGTTGTAAGTCAAGGACTATCTGTACTATCTACAGTAAACAATGGTGGGATTCAGCTGATTCGGGTCAGTTTGGGCAAACCAGTTGTTAAATTGCTGTCTGGCCACGCCCCTTCCGGCCCCACCCCTTCCAGGAGTCCCGACGCACCCTGTTTTGGCTCCCAGGTAAGTACTGGTGTCAGCGTTCCAGAAAACCCCCTCCCCAGGCGTCTTTCAAAGTTCTTTTACTAGGATAGGTAAACTGGCACATCTGGGAAAACCCGAATCTGAGAGATCTGGGTTTTCCCTCAGTAAATCAAAATTCCAAAACCAATCCCTAACTTCTCTGCCGATCACATGTGCCAACCCCATCTTGAGACATCACTCCGACCAGTCCTTCTCCAGCTGCAGGATCGGCCTGACCTTGACCGGCAGGAAGAAGGTTATTGTGTCTAATGGCCCCCTCTACTAACTCCCCCTTCCCCCTCCTACTTTCCCACACATGAGAAAGTGGCAGCAGGGAAAGCTTCCGGCCTAGTATGGCTTCCAAAGCTGACAACAGGGAAGCCTGCTAGGTCCAAAACGGGACACGTGGGGTGCGGCGCTGCCCCCCCACCAGGCCCATTTTTGCTCCCAGGGGGATGCAGAAAGCGGAGTGCTGCCTGTCATACCCCCTGGCCATGCCCACCCTGGCCACACCCACCCAGCCAGTCATTATGGCAGCGAACCGGTTGTTAAATTATTGGAATCCCACCACTGACAGTAAGCATATGCCAATAGCAATAGCACTTAAGACTTATATACCGCTTCATTTTACCAACCTCAGAAGGATGGAAAGCCGAGTCAATCTTGAGCTGGTCAGGATCGAACTCCTGAAAATAGGAAGAGTTTGCCTGCAATACCGCGTCCTAACTACTGCGCCACTACAGCTCCTGAGAACTCTTGAGAGCTATGGGGAAGGAACCATCTTCGCCATCTTTCTTTCACACAAATTATCTGAATTAAGCTACCTCTTACTCTCCCTCTCCTGGGAATCCAAACTACGTTCCATCAGACAGAGAAATAGCATGTCAAATAGTGAGAATTCAGATAATGCATCCATTTTGTGGGAATCATTAACTGCACTAATCAAGGTTTGCTTGTATTTCTCTCAGAATTCCAGGTATTTCCCATCCTGATAAAGTCCCATCCTGATAAGTCTTTAAAACTCCCAAGCCTTGGGGAAGGGTAGTTAGAGGCCCCATGTCCTTTATTTTTGTGGTGTTATTTTGTGGGTTTTTCCCCAATTATTTTTACTTTTAAAGTGTCAGATGCCCAGAGTCACTTTGAAGTCCAAGTGAAATAAATCCAAACAAACATCTTCCTTCTCTTCTATTCCTCAGGTAGTTTGTGTGTCTTGGGAATGTGTATCTCACATCCATAACCACACACAGCAATGATAGTTATTATTTTACTTAAAGCATTGCGGTGATAAATAGATGTTTTATTTAAAGCCCGTTTGCTTTTTAGTTTAAAAGTCCCCTCTAGCAACTTAACGTTCAATAACAAAGGCTCTCCCTGCACTCAAACTTATAATTTAAATACTGCCAGACACGAGGAACAAAGATGGGAAGGAAATCAGGAAAAAGAAGCTCAAAAGCAAATTTTTAAAAAGTTATACAGCTTTTCACAATCAGCTCAGATGAAGCAGACAGCATCCGTGACAGCAGCAGCTGGTGACAAGGTCAGCCTTTTCAGAGAGCACATAGTGACTGTGCTGGGGGAAAAAACAAGAGACTGTGGACGTTTTTTGAAAAAGGACACTAAATGGCCAACATCTTGTGTCTGGCCCAGTATGGTTTTTAAAGCTGAAATGCAAGCAACAGTCCCCAAACCTTTTCTTAAAGGTAAAGGTTCCCCTCGCACATATGTGCTAGTCTTTCCCGACTCTACGGGGCGGTGCTCATCTCCGTTTCAAAGCCGAAGAGCCAGCGCTGTCCGAAGACGTCTCTGTGGTCATGTGGCAGCATGACTAAATGCCAAAGGCGCACGGAACGCTGTTACCTTCCCACCAAAGGTGGTCCCTTTATTTTTCTACTTGCATTTTTTACGTGCTTTCGAACTGCTAGGTTGGCAGAAGCTGGGACAAGTTCTGGGAGCTCACCCCGTGACGCGGCACTATTCGAACCGCTGAACTGCCGACCTTTCGATCGACAAGCTCAGTGTCTTAGCCACTGAGCCACCATGTCCTTATATAACCTTTTCTTACTACCAGCGTAAAAGTCCACATTCTGGACTGAGAGAACCACTGATATGAAAGAGGAGTCTCAAAGAGGCCATCTACATTAAGTCTGAACAGCTGTCTTTCAAGAGAGGGGGAAGGATATGAGACCACCTCTCTCCTATTTACAATACAGTCCCTTTCAGCGGTTCCAAGAAGGTTCCACACCCATTTGGCTATTCAGTTAAGAGCAAATCTGTAAGGACACAGATATACCTCAAAGTGGCCTCAATGCAGTGGTGAAATCCAGATTTTTTTACTACCAGCTCTCTGGGCGTGGCTTGGTGGGCGTGGCATGGCTTGGTGGGCATGGCTTGGTGGGCATGGTAGGGGAAGGATATTGCAAAATCTCTTTCCCACCCCACTCTGAGGCCACCCAGAGGTGGTATTTGCTGGTTCTCCAAACTGCTCAAAATTTCCATTACCGGTGCCCCAGAACCTGTCAGAACCTGCTGGATTTCACCCCTGCCTCAATGACTCTCAGAAAGAGTACTAATGACCAGATGACTGCAAGGAATATAAATCTTTCCGTTCCCCAAACTCTTCAAGTCAGACTTGAAGAAAATTCTTGGATGAGAAGCGAAACGTCTTCAAGGAAAAACAAAGGAAGTCCACTTGCCTTTTTAAAAAGCGCCTTTGGAAAAGCAAGCATGACCTGGATGGCTGAGGATCACCATAGATACTAGCCTACAAGTAAAGGCCCAGTTCTGTATCCTGTCATTGGGAAGCGGAGACAAAGATTTTAACTTTAATCCGATCTCTAAAAAGAGGAATGTTTTCGGTTGAAAAAGAAAATCCTCCACAATTTCAGCCTTGCCTGTGGCAGCGTGATGGGGTCTCACCCGCTTTGAAGGTTTCAGACCAGACAAGTCATCGCGCCCTGATTTTAAATCTATTAATATCTTCTGGAAGATACTTCACTATTTTAGAAAAAAAAGAAACACAGCATAAATCCAGGCACTGCTTATAGTTTATGACCTGCAGGCCTCTTCATTGAAATGTTTGGCTTACCTACACACCTCACTCCAAGTTTTGCTGGCCAGGTTAGCTTTGAGTTCCAAGAAATAAAGCAAAATAGAAAGCCTCCCATGTTTTCTATACGATGCAATTTACTACCGCTTCAATACCATTTCAGAATTCCTGACGAGGCGTCCATTTTTCTCATTTCTTCCTTTAGTGCCAACATCTTATCCACTGCTTGTTGAGTCTTCTTAGAGGTCTTCATTCTGGTATTTTTTCCACATGAATTTGTTGACATTTTCCAGAGTGGACTTTTCTTCTCCACCTAAGTCTCATGAACTTTTTAGCTTTCATATATAGCCATCTATACTTTGGCATAAAGACACAGCTCAAGCAGTGATGGGTTTCAAATTTTTTTACTACCGGTTCTCTAGGTGTGGCTTGGTGGGCATGGAATGGTTTGGTGGGCATGGCTTGGTGGGCATGGCAGGGGAAGGATACTGTAAAATCTCCATTCCCACCCCACTCCAGGGGAAGGTTACTGCAAAATCCCCATTTCCTCCTGACCAGCTGGGACCTGGGAGGCAGAGAATAGATGGGGGCGGGGGCAGTCAGAATTTTTACTACCGGTTCTCCGAATTACTCAAAATTTCCACTTCTCCAGAACTGGTCAGAATCTGCTGAAACCCACTTCTGAGCTCAAAGCACCATATACCACAGATTGATACAGACAAATGATACCCAGTTAGCTACAGTAGATAATCTCTCCACACATCCTGTCCACACTGAAGAGGATCCAAAACAGTTGACAAGGTTGTTTCTCTGTGACTTGCCCCAAAGCTGGAATCCATCAAGAATAAAATCACAAAACTGTGTCTCACTTATTTTGGCCACGTCATATGGGGGGAATTCACTGGAAAAAGCCATTAGGCTTTGGAAAAGTTAGCGGTAAAAGGAAACCAGGCCTTCTTAAAACACAGTGGCTGGACACCATCAAAGTTGACACCAGCCAGAGAGTAGAAAGTAGTAGAGCCAAGACTGGAAAATGTAGAGAGACCTGGCCCAGAGAATCATCAAGAGTTGGACATGACTGAATGGACAATATCATCATAATCATCCTCCATCAAGAATTATGCTCATTCTTCAGATGCTGATTATTCCGGTTCTTTCTCTCCAATACCCCTATTTTTGCCTGATGAAGTCTCCAAGTCTGAAGCTTTCACCTTCTTCTTTATTGTTTTAGTTAATCCAACCAAAATTATTAGCCAGATAAAATGTATATTTTAAGGAAGATGACTCAGAATTAAGAGTCTGTCCAAAAGCCAGTTTTGTTACACAATGTTCCTCAACCTTGGCAATTTTAAGATGCCTGGACTTCAGCTCCCAGAATTCCCCAGCCAGCAAGACTGGCTGGGGAATTCTGAGAGATGAAATCCACACATCTTAAAAGCTGCCCAGATGGATAAATATTTCACTATGGTAAACAGTTCAGCAGAAATATGAGATATGCAGTATTGCAGGCCAATTCTGCCGACTAATTAGTATTGGAGGTAATTCTGTCGACTGCTAACAGTTTGATCCTGACTGGTTCAAGGTTGACTCCGCCTTCCATCCTTCCAAGGTCAGTAAATCGGGGACCCAGATGGTTGGGGCAATATGCTGATCATCAGGGAGTGCAGTATATAAGTCTAAGTGCTATCTTCTGGAAAAGAGAGTCTATCCATAGTGAGCTAAGAAAGATCCTAAAAGGTTAAATTGCTGGCATAGCTGTACAAATGGAAGGTTTAACTTCAGGTACCATGTCAACGGCTGACATTAATTTAAGACAATACTTACCTGGGAGTCAAAATCATCCTGACCCCAGTTTCAGAGGGGCCCCTCTGAATGCAGCTGAGCATTCAAGGATATTTAACCCTTTCTAACCACAATTATTATTATTATTGGAAAGAACACAAACAAATGAAGAACCATGACCCTGCTGTACTCATTACCTTATACCTTTCGTTATCTGCAGCCAAAGGTAATGGAAAATAATTGACTGTTTGCTTGGCGCAATAGGGCATGACTCTGTTTACACAGAAATAATAGCCGAATGGTGATGGAATCTAAATCTCCATTACGACAAAAGATTTGAAAGAGTAAAGCAGTTAGGGAGAATAATTAGTTTTCTTGGGTAGATTTTCAAGGAGCATCTGAGATGTTGATGGAACAATTCTCCAATAGCCTTCCAAACGGGAATCTCTTCTAAATTTATTTTTATCTTTATTTATTTATTTTTGTCAAACACAACAATATATATATAAGTATAAGCATGAAATAACCATACAAATTGAATACAACCAAAGGGAACATTAGGACAGGAACGGTAGGCACGCTGGTGCTCTTATGCACGTCCCTTACAGACCTCTTAGGAATGGGGTGAGGTCAACAGTAGATAGTCTTTGGTTAAAGCTTTGGGGATTTTGGGATGAGACCATGGAGTCAGGTAGTGCATTCCAGGCATTAACAACTCTATTACTGAAGGAAGGAAGGAAGGAAGGAAGGAAGGAAGGAAGGAAGGAAGGAAGGAAGGAAGGAAGGAAGGAATCGCCCCCCCCCCCAGCAAGTACAAACACACACACATTCTGCTTTTGGAAACAAAACAGGAAAGCACAACCCAATCAATATTATCTGAGCTCTTACAATTTGAGACTTGATTCATCATTAACAGGAGACTGGAAACTCAAGCTGTCCAGTCACTGAAAAAAAAAAAAGCAATAAAAGGAAGGGGGGGAGAAGAGGAAGAAGGAAGAAAGGCAAAATGAACCCCCACCTTCCCTATAATGGGAAAATGCAGACCATTATGAGTTCAGAACTCAGTGGGATGCTTGAAAATATTTTGAAAAGAAAAAAGAGGTGGCGGTGGAGAAAGGAAGGAGGGAAGAGCTGTGGGGGCCTTCAGTGGCGGAGGATGGGGGGGAGAGGCGGCCAGGGGTGCTTTGAAAAGGCAAAAGAGCCCTTTCTTTGTCTGGCTGTCCCTCAAAACCCCTCGGAGGCAAACTTTTACATTATTTAGCAGCGAGTCTGATTATGTTTTTATGGCGGAGGAAGATGGCAGGAGGATCCGGGGGCCTGCCAAGGGAAGAACCCTGCTGATGACATTTGCGGTATCTCTCGGCGCGCTCTGAAAGGCCCGAGTGCGCCTTTTTGAAATCGCGGCTGGCGGCTGCCACAATGGGCCACCAGCTCCCTGCATCGCTTTAGGTCATATTTACATACAAAAGCACAGCCACTGTGCAGCTATTGTGCTACCAAGTTTTCATTGGTGACCCACGGTGGGCTTGGGAGAGGAGAGGTCAGCGGCAAGTGTGCAAAACTTACCGAGACCCCATTAATTTTTCAGGATTTCTCAGGCTCTGGCCTTTTCAAACTTGGCAGGGGTGGAAAAGGTGGAGGGAGACTTCTGGTTATGAGGTTTTTTTTCCCTCTTCTCTCTCTCTTTCTCTCTCTCTCTCTCTCTCTCTCTGCCTCGCTCGCTTTTCCCAGCAGTTCACTCTCGGTTTCAGCCTGTTTTTGTCACAACACAGAAATGAAGAGAGCTAGCTTTGAACTTATCATGTTCCCTAATTAGAGGGGAAAATGGAATGCAGATTGAAATATAAGCAGCACCTTTTTCAACGGGGAAGCAACCAGGCTCTGGACACACTTGTCTTGTTCCAATTTTGCAAATCGATCTTAACATTCAAAAGCTGCCAAAGCATTTTCTGCCTGCTCTAATAGACTTGGGGGGGGGAATAAAAATTTCTGGCTGAAGTGCTGCTGAATGAATGCTATCGCCGTAACTATTGTTTCACCTCAATGATTGGGCCCAAAGGCCAACCAAGGAGAAACTGAACGAAGGAACCAAGGCGGTGCTGGAAGGAGTGATCTCTGATGAAGTTAGTTTGAACAAAGGAGCTACAAGACTTCTTTGGATGTTTCCTATCATAAATTAGCATGGTTCTCCTCCTCTTTCAGGGGGTCTTCAAACTTGGTAACGTTAAGATTTGTGGATCTCAACTCCCAGAATTGCCCAGCCAGCTGTTGTGACTCCAGCCCCCGAACCTGGCCCCATGCCCGAAAGTGACTCAGAAAGTTAGGGGGAAGGGCCAGTAAGGCTTACCTCGGGAGCACCGATTCCTTTGGCCCGGCTCCAGGAGCCAGAACCAGACCAGTCGGAGGACATAATGAAGCCGTCATCCCAATTCCTCCCTTCCCCAGGCTACGCCTTCAGACCCACCTGATAATAATAATAATCAAGCTTGGATCGACCCGCGCTTCAGAAGATTAGAGAGGCGGTGTCATCAAAGGGAAGGGTGGGGCAGGAGCCCCACCCCACAGGATATATAAGGAGCTTTGGGACTGCTCTCATTCCACGGGAAGCAAAAATTAGCTGAACCGTTTCAAAGAGAGCTGATCGGGAGGCAAAGGGGATTTTGCAACTTTCCCCTGGAGTGGGGTGGGAATGAGATTTTACAGTATCCTTCCTCTGGAGTGGGGTGGGAATGGAGATTTTACAATATCCTTCCTCTGGAGTGGGATGGGAATGGAGATTTTACAGTATCCTTCCCCTGCCATGCCCACAGAACCGGTAGTAAAACTTTTTGAAACCCACCACTGTCCTTAATGCTCTCTGAGCTTGAAGATGTTCTCTGAAGACCTCACGACATCACTGAAGATGTTACCTAGCTGGGTAAAGAAATGTCTGCGAGCAAAGAAACCAAGTCAGAGAGCATCCAAGGACTCCACAGTTTAACCCTGAGCTGCAAATATTTCCTTCTGTTGGCATATAATATAAGGCACTTCCTGTCCCCATAATTGCCCTGTGGCTCCATCCAGTTGGAAACCAGAGTTGTTCAGGAAACGGTGCCTACTAGCAACTCTGACAGTGGACAACAACGGAGCGAGAACACCTCCTTTGTCCTGTGACATTTTATGAAGCATCTGGGAGATGCAGATTATGAAAAAGATGCTTTTTTTTCTTTTATTGGGCCAAGTCTAGCTGTTTATAAGACGTTCTTGCAAGCGTGTGAGTCACAGATGGCTCTTCTTCCGGCTGAAGAGTTATGCGCCCGAGAACAATAAAATCAGAATTCATTTGTTAGACGCCAACGATAATTGAGAAGCAGCTAAAAGTTTTGAAAGCAATCAAAGAAGGTACCAATGAGTTTCAATAGTATGCGCAATTTTCTTTCAACACTTTGCCTAGAAAAATTACGTGTGGCAGAATGTGCTTAGAAAGCCGCAGTCGTCCAACAGCTTAATTCTCCCAAAATGTGGGGCAACAGAAAAGGCTGGTTCTTTCCCTTAAACGCTGCAAAATCCTTTGTGTACACCATCTATACCCGTGGTGATGAACCTAGGGCACGCGGGCCACAGGTGGCACACAGCGCCCTCTCTCTGGGCATGCGAGCTGTTCCCCCAATACATCCAGCTGGTTGCCGGGTCTCTGCTGTCCATGCATGGGGGTGCCAGGGCGCATGTGGGGGGGGGGGGGGCAGGACACTTGCAGGGGGCCACACACACATTGCATTTTGGGGGTTCAGGCACCGGCCAGCTGGTCGTCAGGTCTCTGCCATGCGTGCATGGGGGCGAAGAGTATACAGAAGGGCTGCGCATGCATGCAGGGGAGGTGCACTTTGGGCACTCGTTCCGGAAAAGGTTAACCATAACTGATATATACAAAGCATTTTTTTTTAAATTTGCATTTATATCCCGCCCTTCTCCGAAGAATCAGGGCGGCTTACACTATGTCAAGCAATAGTCTTCATCCATTTGTATATTATATACAAAGTCAACTTTTATTGCCCCCAACAATCTGGGTCCTCATTTTACCTACCTTATAAAGGATGGAAGGCTGAGTCAACCTTGGGCCTGGTGGGACTAGAACCTGAAATAATTGCAAGCAGCTGCTGTTAATAACAGACTGCATTAGTCTGTTGAGCCACCAGAGGCCCTTTCTCATGGTGGCTGCTTAGCTCCAACAACTGCTTCCAGTTGGGGCCCTAAGGCACAATTTTCAGTAATTTTCAGTAACTGTAATTTTCAGTTACAGCACCAGGCCTTAGTGTGCTCTAGTGCAGGGGTCTCCAACCTTGGCAACTTTAAGACTTGTGGACTTCAACTCCCAGAATTCCTCAGCCAGCTTTGCTGGCTGAGGGATTCTGGGAGTTGAAGTCCACAAGTCTTAAAGTTGCCAAGGTTGGAGACCCCTGCTCTAGCGTGCGCTAGGCCCACATCGGAGTCCTTATGAACCCATTGGAGATGATGTCGGAGTAAATTATCTTTATTCACGATTCAGACAGCCCAGCACCACCACTCTCGGTGCTAAAAAACAGAACAGGGCTAAAGCAAAAGTTTGAACCCAGCACAGATGTTTTTCTGTGAACAAAGCATACTTAGACAAAGTTTCCCTTTCACAGCACTCATTCAAGAGAGTTCATTTTTCTCATAACAACCTGGCTTGTCACTATGAAAAAAACAATACAAGTAATCCCTTGCTTACAACCGTTTAGTGGCCATTTGAAGTTACGGCACCGAAAAAGCGACTTATGATCGTTTTTCACACACACACTTGCAGCATCCCCATGGTCGCATGATCAGTATTCAGATTCCTGGCAACTGACTCATATTTATGACAACTGCAGTGTCCAGGGGTCATGCGATCACCTTTTGCAACCTTCTGACAATCGAAGTCATAACATAACATAACATCAGAGTTGGAAGGGACCTTGGAGGCCTTCTAGTCCAACCCCCTGCCCAGGCAGGAAACCCTACACCATCTCAGTCAGATGGTTATCCAACATTTTCTTAAAAATTTCCAGTGTTGGAGCATTCACAACTTCTGCAGGCAAGTCGTTCCACTGATTAATTGTTCTGTCAGGAAATTTCTCCTTAGTTCTAAGTTGCTTCTTTCATTGATCAGTTTCCACCCATTGCTTCTTGTTCTACCCTCAGGTGCTCTGGAGAACAGCCCAACTCCCACTTCTCTGTGGCAGCCCCTGAGATATTAGAACACTGCTATCATGTCTCCCCTAGTCCTTCTTTTTGTTAAACTAGACATACCCAGTTCCTGCAACCGTTCTTCATATGTTTTATCCTCCAGTCCCCTAATCATCTTTGTTGCTCTTCTCTGCACTCTTTCTAGAGTCTCAACATCTTTTTTACATCGTGGCGACCAAAACTGGATGCAATATTCCAAGTGTGGCCTTACCAAGGCATTATAAAGTGGTACTAGCACTTCACTTCAAGTCAATGGAGAAGTCAGATTCACTCAACAACCATGTTACTAAAGAACTGCAGTGATTCACTTAACAACTGCGTCAAGAAAGTTCGTAAAAATGGAGCAAAATTCACTTAACAACGGTCTTGCTTAGCAACAAAAATTTCGGCCTCAATTGGGGCCATAAGTTGAGCATCAAAGATTCGATTCCATAATAACCTCCTTTCTCCTGATGGCTAATCAGAGCAACACCTTTCTTTAATTTTTATTTTTTAAGATAATAATTCCACCTTCAATTAAGCAGCGTGTTGTGCAGGTACAGTTATCTTTATAAAATGATAATCAAAATTTACAACAATGTTCATTACATGAACATTGATAATATTAAAATAATAACATTAAATGTAATAATCATAATATTTGCTTCTCTCTTAATGTATCTTCTTTATTTCACTAATCTTTTTCTTTTCTTTCCCTCTTTCTAACTTCCGTTTCTAGAATGTTCTTTCTGTGCCAACTCAAAAAGCTCAAACGGAGCTTTTTCCCAAGGAGCTGCTGATCCAGTTCTACAGAGGAATTATTGAGTCTGTCATCTGCACCTCTATAATTGTCTCGTTTGGTTCTGCAACCCAACAAGACAGACACAGACTTCAGAGGGTCATTAGAACTGCAGAAAAAACAATGGCTACCAACCTGCCTTCCATTGAGGACCTGTATACTACACGAGTCAAAAAGAGGGCTGTGAAAATATTTACAGATCCCTCACATCCTGGACATCAACTCCTACCCTCAAAACGACGCTATAGAGCACTGCACAGCAGAACAACTAGACACAAGAACAGTTTCTTCCCAAACACCATCATTTTGCTAAACAAATAATTCCCTCAACACTGTCAAACTATTTACTAAATCTGCACTACTATTAATCTTCTCATCGTTCCCATCACCCATCTCCTTCCACTTATGACTGTATGACTGTAACTTTGTTGCTTGTATCGTTAAGATTTATATTGATATTATTTCCTGATTGCTTATTTGTTCCCTATGACTATCATTAAGTGTTGTACCTTAGAATTCTTGATGAAGGTATCTTTTCTTTTATGTACACTGAGAGCATATGCAGCAAGACAAATTTCATATGTGTCCAATCACACTTGGCCAATAAAAAAATTCTATTCTATTCTATTCTATTCTATTCTATTCTATTCTATTCTATTCTATTCTATTCTATTCTAACCATTGATAAAATAAGTCCCATAATATTCAGTTTGCTCTTTTTCCTTAATTGAGAGCAACCCTTTTCAAATATTTAGCAACTTCTATATGGCAGTTCAAAAAAAAATTGCATTTCTCCCAGGCTGCATCCCTAGGGATTGTGACATTTATACCTTGCAGAATGCCGTATTCCAGGAATAAAAAAGGTTGCAACCTGTTCCTTTCCAGAGTGCAACCTTGCATATGTTTAGCATATTATCCGTAGCTGGTACTGATCGGTTTGGTTTGTAACCTGAGCTAAAAGCAACTATTTCGTTTTGATACTGCAGGGTACAAATTAAGGCAAGAATGACCCTCAGATGTCTGGGTGACCTTGAGTGAACCACTATATTCTGTTTTGCTCCTACAAAACCAAAACAGACTCACTAAAGCCTTAGTAAGAGCCACACTTAGGAATACCGCATCCAGTTTTGGTCATCATTTTATTAAAAAAAAATGTTGAGATTCTGGAAAGAGTGCAGAAAAGAGTAACCAGGATGATCGGGGGCTGGAGGTCAAAACATATGACGGATGGTTGCAGGAACTGGGTATAGTCTAGTGAAAAGACGGAATAAGGGTGATAGGATAGCAGTATTTCCGTATTTGAGTGACTACCACAAAGAAGAGGAGATCAACTTATTTTCCAAAGTCCCAGAAGGCAGGACAAGAAAAAATGGATAGGAACTAATCAAGAAAAGAAGCAAACTAGAACATAAGGTGAAATTTCCTAACGGTGAGAACAATTAACCCCATTGGAAATGCTTGCCTTTAGAAGCTGTGAATACTCCATCACTGGAGGCTTTTAAGAAGAGACTGGACAGCCACTTGTCGGAAATGGTATCGGGCAGTGATGGCTAACCTTTTTGCCCTCGCGTGCCAAAAGCGGGGGTCGCGCAGGGGGGTCGCGCATGTGCCCACACCCATAATTCAATCCCTCCCGTGCCCCTCCCTGCACATGCGAGGTCCCTGCACTCCCCCCGCTTTTGGCATGTGACAGCAAAGAGTTACGGATGGGTGCGGGAAGCCCGTTTTTCGCCATCCCCAGGCTCCAGAGCCTTTCTTGGAGCCTAGGGAGGTAAAAATGGCCTTCCCCACTCCCCGGAGGCCAGAAACGGCTAGTTTTCCGACTTCCGGTGGACCCTGAAGGCCCGAAAATCAGCTGGCTGGCACACGCATGCGTGCTGGAGCTGAGCTAGACCGACACTCACGTGCCCATGGATATGGCTCCACAGGCCACCTGCGGCTCATGTGCCATAGGTTCGCTATCACAGGTATAAGGGTCTCCCACGAGCACAGGGTTGGACTAGCAGACCTCCAAGGTCCCTTCCAACTCTGTTATTCTGTTGTGTTAACTTTCCCAAAGTAGTGAGGACGAAGTAAACGCTGCCAGGAAAGTGCTAAGACGGTTGTGGGAATGGGGGTCCAGAGGAGAGGCGAAAGGGAGCGAGAGATAACAGTCTTTACTCTTCATACCTTTTTCCTTGGCCTCCTTGTTTTAAATTTGCACTTCCCGGCAACGCTGCCTTGTGTTGGGGAGAGCAATTTGGGCTGCTTTTGTCAAGTTAAACTACTGTGTGTGTGTGGTTTTTTTGTTTTTTTTTATCGGAGGAACTGAAAGAATACACAGAAGTTCTTACATCTGCTCTTGTGCAAATGAAAAAAGATGAATGCCTTTTCTGTCAGGAACGGCTCCAAGGAAAAGGAGCTGGAAATAATAATAAAAAAAATATCTAAGCCAAGTTTCTCATAATTGAGGGCTAAAGCCGCAGGATGGCAGGAGGAAAAGAACAATTTGGGCTTCCTATTAATGTGAACAGATTTATAATATGTTTTAACACAATGTGTCTGTTATTCCAAAATCTCTGCACCCTCTTTTGAAGCTCGCCACAATAAAAACCTGCTTGGTTTATCTCATCTTCCATTTCTACCGAGAGCTGAATAGACATTACCAGGCTTGCAAGCAGAGAAATAAAGTGAGTGAAGTTTGTGTCCTTCTTGCCAAAGAAAGTGCAATCTCTATTAATAAACTGGTATTTGAGGCTACTGTATCAGCAAACTAGGCAAGAAAAACCAAAGGCACAGGTACCGTATATGTGGTACTTTGCTCAATAGTAGTAACTGTGAGAGGGATCTTGGAGTCCTGGTGGACAACCATTTAGATATGAGCCAGCAGTGTGCAGCAGCTGCCAAAAAAGCCAACACAATTCTGGGCTGCATAAACAGAGGGACAGAATCAAGATCACATGAAGTGTTAATACCACTTTATAAGGCCTTGGTAAGGCCACACTTGGAATATTTCATCCACCTTTGGTTGCCACGATGTAAAAAAGATGTTCAGACTCTAGAAAGAGTGCAGAGAAGAGCAACAAAAATGATTAGGGGACTGGAGGCTAAAGCATATGAAGAAGAGTTGCTGGAACTGGGTAGGTCTAGTCTGATGAAAAGAAGGACTAGGGGAGACATGATAGCAGTGTTCCAATATCTCAGGGGTTGCCACAAAGAAGAGGGAGTCGGGCTGTTCTCCAAAGCATCTGAGGGTAGAACAAGAAGCAATGGGTGGAAACGAATCGAAGAGAGAAGCAATCTAGAACTAAGGAGAAATTTCCTGACAGTTAGAACAATTAATCAACTTGCATGTAGAAGTAGTAAATGCTCCAACAGTGCCAGTTTTTAAGAAGAGATTGTGCAAACATTTGTCTGAAATGCTATACGGCAGGGGTCTCCAACCTTGGTCCCTTTAAGACTTGTGGACTTCAACTCCCAGAGTCCCTCAGCCAGCTTTGCTGGCTGAGAGACTCTGGGAGTTGAAGTCCACAAGTCTTAAAGGGACCAAGGTTGGAGACCCATGCAATAGGGTTTCCTGCCTAAGCGGGAGGTTGCACTAGAAGGTCCCCCTTCCAACTCTGTTATTCTATCCTAAGCTCTTTGATGGGTAGCCCATAATAATTAGCCACTTTCGGGACTTTTTCCTCACCTGTGGCAGAGGCGGTCCTCAACGTACGACCACAATCAAGCCCAGCATTTTTTGTTACTAAAAGAGACAGTGGTTCGGTGAATTTCGCCTCATTTTACGACCTTTCTCGCCACAGTCGTTAAGTGAATCGCTGCAGTTGTTGTTAAGTTTGTTAAGTGAATCTGGCTTCCCCATGGACTTTGCTTGTCAGAAGGTCACAAAAGAGGATCACTTGACCCTGGGACACTGCAACCTTCGGTATGTTGCAATGATTGTAAGTGTGAAAAACAGTCATAGGTCATTTTCTTCAGTGCCATTGTAACTTCAAACGGTCACTAAACAAGCTGTGGTAAGTGAAGTGAACCTTTGTCAGGGTTCCAAGTAACACCCCACAACATAAGAGAACTCTGAGGCTTGGATTTCCTCAAAGTTACTCTTTTATGAGAGATGTCATATTGGCACATCTGGGAAAACCCGAATCTGAAAGCTTCCAGGTTTTCTCCACCCAAGAGAAAGTTCAAGTCCCTGCCCCAGCACCCATATGTCCATCACATGGCCCAATCATCCACCATCCAAACTGAAGACACCTCCCAGTCATCCGACTCCAGGTGCTAGGGCACTGCGTCCTTGGCTCTCTGAGAAAGGAATGTTATTTTGACTACATATCATCTACACTCTATGCAATCCCTCTTCCCATTTTCCCACAGAAGAAGATGTGGCAGGCCTGAAGGCCCACACATAAAAGATGGCTTCCAGGTCTGACAACCTGTGCTGCAGGGATGGTTCATGGGACTTCTCAAACCCCTCTAAATACTAGTCTCTTTAGCAGGTGAAGTATTTCATCAGCCAGTCTTCTGCATCTTCACGTATTTATTAAAATTTAAGACCCTGAGCCGGTGACCCCAGTAATTTTTCAGTTGTTGAAGCGACCAAGACTGGCTTAGCTAATTACAATTGAGCAGCTGCTGGAAATGACCTTGTGAACAGGCAAGAAAAACACTGATGAAACTGTTTATCTCTCAAGATCAGGGGAGATTATTCCATCCACCCCCTTTTTTTAAAATAAGTTCAGAAGTTAATTACACAGATGGCTATATAGGAACGCACCATCTTGAGGACCAACGGAGTGGCAGACCAGGCATCACCTACAGAGAGAATCCTGGCCATGATCACTTTTGATACAGCTGCTGCGTCAACTTGGAACTGATTTCCCCCCCCCCCCCCCAAGAAGTCGGTAAAGAAAAAAATGAAACTGGAGAGAGAGGTAATGCTCGATTTACGACTCATTGTTCAGGCAGTCCTCAACTTACCGTGGTGCAGGAGTGAAATGCTCCAGGTTCAGACCAGATCGCCTGATCCAGTAGCAATGGCGGCGGGTGGTTCAGAGAACCGGTAGCAAAAATCCCTGCCCACCCCGCGTGCCCAGCTGAACTGTGTGATCATCAGAGGGTTTTTTTTTTTACTTTTAAAAGCATTTTTTCTTTGGCCAAAAAAATGCGTTTAAAAGTAAAAAAAAAAAAAAAGCCTCTGATGATCGTGCAGCTCAGCTGGGATCATCACAGCCTTTTAAAAGCATTTTTTCTACAACCTTTTCAGCCGAAAAGGTTGCAAAAAAATGCTTTTAAAAGGCTTTGACGATCCCAGCTGAGTTGCCTAATCGTCAGAGGCTTTTTTTTTCTTTTAAAAGCATTTTTTTCGGCCAAAGAGGATGTAGAAAAAATGCATTTAAAAGTTAAAAAAAAGTTGGCCATGCCCACCCAGTCACATTACATCCCGCCACCAAGCCATGCCCACAGAACTGGTAGTAACAAATTTGCTGTGGTGACACACTGATTAGAGCGCAGTACTGCAGGGCTACTTTTGCTGACCACCAGCTGCCAGAGGTTTGGCAGATCGAATCTCACCAGCTCAAGGTTGACTCAGCCTTCCATCCTTCCGAGGTGGGTCAAATGAGGACCCAGATTTTTTTTTTTTATTTGCATTTATATCCCGCCCTTCTCCGAAGACTCAGGGCGGCTTACACTATGTCAAGCAATAGTCTTCATCCTATTTGTATATTATATACAAAGTCAACTTATTGCCCCCAACAATCTGGGTCCTCATTTTACCTACCTTATAAAGGATGGAAGGCTGAGTCAAACTTGGGCCTGGTGGGACTTGAACCTGCAGTAATTGCAAGCAGCTGCTGTGAATAACAGACTGCATTAGTCTGCTGAGCCACCAGAGGCCATAGAGATTGTTGAGGGCCATATGCTGACTCTGTAAACCGCTTAGAGAGGGGCTGTAAAGCTCTATGAAGCAGTATATAAGTCGAAGTGCTATTGCTATTTCTACAACTTTATTATGACTTCCCAGAAAAGGGGGGCTTACAACCTGGATCCAAAGTTCTGACAGCCTCCTGTGGTCACATGACCACACTTTTAAGCACTTGGCAAAACACACAATTATGTGGCTGCATTTTTTGACAGTTTTGTCGAAAATTGGAACTTCTGGTTCCGGTTCACTTCACAACAGGTTCATTTAACAGCCATAGTTAAACACTTAACAATGACCGCATTCACTTAATTGCCACCAAAAAAAGTACAGGTGGTCCTCGGCATACAACAGTTCATTTAGTGACCGTTGAGAGTTAAAACAGCACTGAAAAAAGTGACTTGTGACCATTTTTCACAGTTACGACTTTTGTAGCATCCCCACGATCCTGTGATCAAAATTCAGATGCTTGGCCACTGGTTCATATTTATGACGATTGCAGTGTCCCCAGGATCATATGAACTCCTTTTATGTCCTTCTGTCATTAAAGTGCAAAGACTGGTCGTAAATCACTTTTTTTCAGTCACTAAATTAACAGTTAGCAAGGACTATCTGTAAATTATTATTGGGCATATATAATGATTTCTAAATGTCTAATCAAGTTTTATTGAAAACTCTTCAGGTACGGTGAGGAACTCTTATTCTGTTGATAGAACTTTTGATTTCTTAGTAAAAAGGTAAAGGTTCCCTTCGCACATGCGTGCTAGTCGTTCGCAACTCTAGGGAGCGGTGCACATCTCCGTTTCAAAGCCGAAGAGCCAGCGCTGTCTGAAGTCGTCTCCGTGGTCATGTGGCCGACATGACTCAACGCCAAAGGCTCACGGAACGC
The DNA here is from genome assembly GCF_028640845.1 of Ahaetulla prasina. Taxonomy (NCBI): domain Eukaryota; kingdom Metazoa; phylum Chordata; class Lepidosauria; order Squamata; family Colubridae; genus Ahaetulla; species Ahaetulla prasina. Next base: position 12,757,118 of record NC_080539.1, read on the forward strand.
TGTTACCTTCCCACCAAAGGTGGTCCCTATTTTTCAACTTGCATTTTTTTTTACATGCTTTCGAACTGCTAGGTTGGCAGAAGCTGGGACAAGTAACGGGAGCTCACCCCATTACGTGGCCCTAGGGATTCGAACCGCTGAACTGCCAGCCTTTCGATCGACAAGCTCAGCGTCTTAGCCACTAAGCCACTGTGTCCCTGATTTCTTAGTAATGATAGGCTAATATGGGTATTCATAATTTAAACCACCATATTATTGTTTGTTTTTATTAGTAGTACTTGACTTGCTACAAGTATTTTTATTTCGTAAAACTGTGGAATGGTATTATTTCCTATTAGTTCAGTAAATGTTCATGTACTTTTTCTCTTTTACGTATTTCCTTTTTCCTACATAGTAAAACAATCACTTAAAAAAAAAACCTACCATAATTTACTCAAAAGGAAGATATATCTGAATTTAGATGACCCTTTAAATTTATTCCATTCAAAGAAAGAGGGGAAAAAGTTAAATATGCCAGCAGAAAGCCTTTGAGATACCAATCTTCCACAGTATATAGAATAGAATAGAATAGAATTTATTGGCCAAGTGTGATTGGACACACAAGGAATTTGTCTTGGTGCATATGCTCTTAGTGTACATAAAAGAAAAGAAAAGATACGTTCATCAAGGTACGACATTTACAACACAATTGATGGTCAATATATCAATATAAATCATAAGGATTGCCAGCAACAAGTTATAGTCATACAGTCATAAGTGGAAAGAGATTGGTGATGGGAACTATGAAACGATTAATAGTAGTGCAGATTCAGTAAATAGTCTTGACAGTGTTGAGGGAATTATTTGTTTAGCAGAGTGATGGCCTTCGGGAAAAAACTGTTCTTGTGTCTAGTTGTTCTCTTGTGCAGTGCTCTATAGCGTCGTTTTGAGTGTAGGGGTTGAAACAGTTTATGTCCAGGATGTGAGGGATCTGTAAATATTTTCACGGCCCTCTTCTTGATTCGTGCAGTATACAGGTCCTCAATGGAAGGCAGGTTGGTAGCAATTGTTTTTTCTGCAGTTCTAATTATCCTCTGAAGTCTGTGTTTTTCTTGTTGGGTTGCAGAACCGAACCAGACAGTTATAGAGGTGCAAATGACAGACTCAATAATTCCTCTGTAGAATTGGATCAGCAGCTCCTTGGGCAGTTTGAGCTTACTGAGTTGGCGCAGAAAGAACATTCTTTGTTGTCCTTTTTTAATGACGTTTTGAATGCAATTGTAATTAATCCTGGAGATATTTTTCCTCCAATAAACGTACGCATGTGATATATGTGTATATGACTGTGCATTTACATATATATGTCTATATACAATAGCTAGAAGCCACACTCCATGAGAAACAGAGGCAAGACAAAACAATTAACTAATATTAATTTAGTTAATAAAATGTATTTAAAAACTAATTGACTGTTAAATAAGGCACAATATATCCCCTCCTTCTTTGGTTTCTCTCACACACAAGCATGTAAGAACGTAATCCATCCTTCCAAGAGCCATAGCAAAAAAGGAGGAAAAAGCAAGATACAAACAGAGTGAACGGAAGGCATAGCCGCCGCACTGGGAAGAGAGGGGGGGAAAAGAACGGGAGGGCGAAATTATGGCAATGTTTTTGCTATGATTTGCCTTCCTTGTTGTTGCCTTAGCCCTATTCTGTGGGCCTCCTAGATTTCAGTCAGCTGAGAAAGCCACAATGCAAAGGACCTGCAAGTCCTAGTAGGAAAAATCCAACAGGAAGAGGAAAGAAATGGGACTAAAATTAACTGCAAAGAATGACAACAGGTAGACCAAAGCAGAACTGACAATAAAAATATCAAAATGGTATTTGCCTTTTAGTGTTGTGGTCTGCCAGCAGCCCGCAGGTCTGGCAACAGAGTCAGACAGTGAGGAGACTGGGGAGGTCAATGGGCCAGTCCTGGAGTCAGGGGAAGGCCCGGACGAGGGCTCTGTGTCAGAGGCAGAGATGGGGCCAGGGGCATCTGGGAGCAATGCGCGGACTCCGGAGCCTCCAGAGGTGGACAGCAGAGAAGCAGAGAAACAGGAGGAGCCTGTTCCTACTGCACGTATGCAAAGAGCTGCCAGAAGCCTAGAGCAGCTAAAGAAAAAAGGACAACTCAGGAGTAAGGCCAGGAGATGATTGGCTACTCCCATAAGGCTTAAAAGAGCAGCAACGAGCCGTTGAGTTCTTTGTAGGAAAGCAACCTTGATTTCCGTGCTTCTTGTCAGCGTCTCTTGAACTTTGTGGGGGTTTTGCCAAGAAAAGCCTTTGGCAAGTTGCCAAAGACATCAAAGGTTGGTGATAAAGCCAAGGGACTGGTTATTAAGAATTTTGTTTTGGACTAAGCTGAGAATGAATTAAGTTTCAGCTGTTTTAATAAAGTAAGTTTGTTGAGGACTGAATTGTGTTTAGTAATCACTACTTGGGCCTTGGTCACAACATTTAGGACCAATCAAGTAGGAAAAGTTAGCACTTGGAGATTAGCACCAGTGATGGGTATCAAATATTTTTTACTACCGGTTCTGTGGGTGTGGCTTGGTGGGCATGGCATGGCTTGGTGGGCATGGTTTGGTAGACATGGCAGGGGAAGGATACTGCAAAATCCCCATTTCCTCCCGATCAGCTGGGAATTGGGAGGCAGAGAATAGATGGGGGCGGGGCCAGTCAGAATTTTTACTACCAGTTCTCCGAACTACTCAAAATTTCCCCTACCGATTCTCCAGAACTGCTGAAACCCACCTCTGATTAGCACTTGGTGGAGCAGCCATGAAAACCTTGGGAAAGATATTCAAATATTAGGATGCCTCTGCACCTACATAGGTCAGAATCAGGGAAGCAAATAGCATTTCCTGTGTCAGTCTATATAAGCAAAAGTGGAACTTTTAGCTTTCCCTACAAGCAAAAGTAGAATTTTAAAGAAAAGGATAGGAAGAGTATTGGTCTTTTTGAACACAGGTTTTGGACAAGACCGTGACAATAAAAGTAGTCCTCGACCTATGACTAATTGCTTAGCAACTGTTTGAATTTATGAAGGCCCTACCTGGCGCTCCTTATGAAGCAGATTCTGACAATTTGGGAGGGATGGGTGGGTGTTTCAGTACATGATCGCTCTTCAGGCATTCAACAACTGGCCCACATGTGGCCATGTTTTACAACAGTTTCGTCAAAAGACAGGAGCTCCTTCCAGTTTTCAGCAAAAATCTGCCCCATAGCAAAAACCGTAGATTCACTTAACCTACAACTGTGGGGTTTGCTTAACGACTTTCATAAGGTCATAAAATCAGGCAGGCCATGTGACTGACCTGGTTTGTGGCCATCATGACTTACGACCATAATGGGCAGTCTCCATTACAGTCATAACACAAGGACTACCTGCACTGTGGACAGCTAAGAAAACGAATCAACAAATCATTCAACAAATCAAACCAGAGTTCTCAGTTGAGGCACAAAAAACCCAGGATCAAATTATAGCAATAGCACTTATACGTTGCTCCCAGGTAACACCACTCCTGCGCAGTCTGCACTGGCTACCTGTGGTCTTTCGGGTGCGCTTCAAGGTTCTGGTTACCACCTTTAAAGCGCTCCATGGCTTAGGGCCCGGGTACTTATGGGACCGCCTGCTGTTACCTTATGCCTCCCATCGACCCGTACGCTCTCACAGAGAGGGTCTTCTCAGGGTGCCATCCGCCAAGCAATGCCGGCTGGCGGCCCCCAGGGGAAGGGCCTTCTCTGTTGGAGCTCCTACTCTCTGGAACGACCTTCCCCCCGGTTTGCGTCAAATATCTGACCTTCGGACCTTTCGTCGGGAATTAAAAACTTATTTATTCATCCAAGCGGGACTGGACTGATTTTTTAGATTTTTTAAATTTCTAAATTTTAAAATTTTAAATTTTTTATATTTCCTGTAATTTTATATGGGGTATTTTAGGTTGGTCAATTCGACGGTTTTAATTCGGCCACTATTGAATAGGTATTTTAAATTGATTTTTAACTGTGTATATTTATTGTTTTTATCTTGGCTGTACACCGCCCTGAGTCCTTCGGGAGAAGGGCGGTATAAAAGTTTAATAAATAAATAAATAAATAAATAAATAAATAAATAAATAAATAAATAAATAAATAAATAAATAAATAAATAAATAAATAAATAAAATAAATATATATTGTTTCATAGTGCTTTTATAGCTCTCTCTCAGCGGTTTATAAAATCAATGTATTGCCCCCAACAATCTGGGTTCTCATTTTACCGACCTCGGAAGAATAGAAGGCCGAGTCAAACCTTGAGCCGATCAGGATCGAACTCCTGGCAGTGGGCAGAGTCAGCCTGAAATACTGCGCTCTAACCACAACGCCACCATGGCTCTACTATCCTACTCTGAACGCTTTATGTGAAGACCCAGATCTCTGGAAGAAGTGCCCATGCTGGGAAAGGCGGAAGGAAAGAGAAGGAGAAGAATGACCAGCAGAAGGTCGATGGAGGTCAGAGAGCAGATGCGTGGATTGAGTCTCCCACCAATGGTTGAGATTTGAAAGAACGGGTTAGGGATAGATCTTCATGGAGAAGATCTATGTGGTTGCTAGGAGTCCAAAAGGACTTGACGGCACATATATAATCGATCAAACACTCTTGGTAGGGTAAAAACTGGGCAGAGTCACTGAGAGTGAGTTGATATCAATGTTCTTAACTAAACAAAAGCAACGTCTCCTTTCAACAGTCTGTTCCTCCTAAGCTTCATTTAGATAATGCTTGCCTGGAGGCAAGTGACTCCAACCACACGTGCAAGATAGACTCTTTATCGGAATATAAGCAATAAGGTTTTAATCCAACCGTTTTTTCTCTCGTAGGAAGGGAGGAAATGTTTCAAGACACAGACTGATTAGTGCCAATCACAATGTGACCTCTGCATCCGTTGCTAAATATCATGATTTCCCTCACCAACATCCCCCCCCACAAGTTGTTTCTAAGACAAATAATTGAAGTGGGAGGATTAAAATCCCTCCGGAACACAGAAAGAAGTCAGTGTGTGGATACCTGAAACCCAAACAATTATAAGTAGTTCCCAGGGAAACTGAGCCTCAACAACAACAGCTCTCTGTGGCATACAATTATTTATCCCCATGGCAAAATGACTTTGCCTAACTGGAATGGAAGGTTCCAGGCAAACAGTTTGCTAGATAATTTCCGTCTGCTTTCCCTGGGTGGATTTTGGATGAAATGTCGTCTCTTTCTAGGGATTTTTGGCTTAAGAGAATCCATAGGCCTTCTTAACAATGCAAACCGAGGAGAGCAGAAAACGGCTCCTCATTGCTGAATTAGCGATGATCGTAGAAACTACATAATATCGATCCTATGCAGATTATAAGAGTGGAATAAGGCACAGGGAGTCCCCGACTTGCGACGATAATTGAGCCCAGAATTTCTAAGGGAAACAGTTGTTAAATGAGTTATGCCCCATTTTACGACCTTTCTGGCCACAGTTAAGCAATTCACCACAGTTGTTAAGTTTGTAACTCCGTTGTTAAGTGAATCTGGCTTCCCCATTGATTCTGCTTGTCAGAAGGTCGCAAAAGGGGATCACTTTTATTTATTTATTTTATTTATTTACATTTATATCCCGCCCTTCTCCGAAGACTCAGGGCAGCTTATACTATGTTAGCAATAGTCTTCATTCTATTTGTATATTTATATACAAAGTCAACTTTATTGCCCCCCCCAACAATCTGGGTCCTCATTTTACCTACCTTATAAAGGATGGAAGGCTGAGTCAACCTTGGGCCTGGTGGGACTTGAACCTGCAGTAATTGCAGGCAGCTGCTGTTAATAACAGACTGCATTAGCAGCCTGAGCCACAGAGGCCCACAAGTGTCATACGTGTCATATGTGTCATGCAAGCGTCTGACTTTTGATTACCCGTCCATGGGGATGCTGCAACAATCGTAAGTGTGAAATATGGTCATAAGTTACATTTTTCAGTGCCATTGTATCTTTGAACGGTCACTAAGTGAACTGTTGTAAATCAACGACTAGCTGTATTATGAAGTTCTGAAGTACAGCTAGTCACCAATTTACAAACTGTTCCGTTTAGTGATCTTCAAAGTTACAATGGCACTGAAAAAAGGGACTTACAACTGGTCATTGCATTTGCAACATCTGCCCCATCCCTATGGTCACGTGATCAAAATTTGGGGACTTGACAACTGGCATGTATTTATGAGGATGCAGAATGCTGGGATGTTGTGATGGGCATTTGTAACTTTCCCAGCCAGCATCTGACAAGCAAAGACAGTGAAGGAAGCTAGATGTTGTGTCTTGCCCGCCCTCAGAGCAGCCGGGGCCTTCTTACCTGCTCCCGAACACTGAGGAATGTATGCCTCCCGGTCCCAGTCCTGGCTCCATGCCCACACAAACTGCAGAAGAAGGAGAATCTCCCTGCCCCAGCCCTGACTCCATGCCCAGGCAAACGGAGCAGCTAGACCCCTCCCCCTCCTCCACAGCATGTGAGCCTGAGGAGGGTTTATTACCAACAGCTGATTGGTGTGACCCTTGCATCAGAAGATTGGAGAGGTGGAGGCAACAGAGGGAAGGGAGGGGCAGGCCTTAATGAGTGCTGAGTCATGGAGCCACACCCCGTGGCCTATATAAAGGATCTACTTTCTGGCAGTCTCTGAGTCAGGCAAAAGTCGAACTTATCTTGCTGAAGTCACTTACTGGTCTCCTGCCTGCTCTGAGGACTTTGCTAGGACTTTGGGCAGAGCTGCAGAGGCAAGCCTGATTCGGATTTCCCTGACCCGGCCGTCAGCGGAGGAGTGGGACACGACACTAGATACATATAATGTCCGCACAATTTAACCAACTGCAGTGATCTGCTTAACAACCATAGCGGAAAAGATGGTAAAATTGGGTGCTCGCTTAACAACCACATAGCTCAGCAATGGAAATTCTGGTCCCAACTGTTTGTTGTAAGTCTGAGGACTAGCTGTACTTTATACCAGGGGTCTCCAACCTTGGCAACTTTTAAGACTTGTGGATCTCAACTCCCAGAATTGCCCAGCCAGCATTACTGGCTGAGGAATTCTGGGAATTGAAGTCTCCACAAGTCTTAAAGTTGCCAAGGTTGGAGACCCCTGCTTTATACTATTCTGTCTGCCATTCCTGAAAAATGGTATTTCTGGGATAGGAAAAGGTACAAAAAATAGCAGATCCAAAATGATGAAGGGTCCAAAACGGAGGCAGCGTCTGGAACTCTTTCAGCACACAGGAAAACCGAGTAGTAGAAATATAAGAAAGGGACATTAAATCATGTGCAGCATGAAAAATGTGGAGCAAAATATTTCCCCTTCTCTCTCAACGTTCGAAATTGGGTCATCCATTAAAACTAAAAAAGAGGCCGGAAGTTCAGGAGCAATTAAAGGAAACGCTTCTTGACGCCACCGTACTTAAAGGGTGGGAATTTGTTGCAATTAGATGTTTTTGCTCGGTGGGATGGTTTTAAAGAGATCCGAGCCAATTCACCCCAAAGTGGTCTATCAGAAGCTTCGTGTTCTGATGGCTGCAAAATTACAGACAGCATCCCTTGCTCGGGAGCAATAATGGAAGATTTTATTCTTCTCCTGTCCATCCGCCGTAATTCTGTAATTTGAAAGAGGCTGTTTGGGGATGTTGCTTCAGTCCAGTACCAATCCCTGCTAGAGAAGGGAGATAGTAAGTATAATCCACTATGATTACATGCCTCTAACCTTCTTTGAAAGCTCTCAAATGACCTGCAATTCTCCCAGAACTAGCAAACCCATCGCTCCATTAAAAAGTAATGAGATTAGCCTCACGGCATGGGCACCGCGGCAGCTATGCCAACCTTGCTGTTTTGAGGTCTACGTCATCACGTGCCATCAAGTCCGTGTTGACTCTTCACAACCAGGTAGAAAGGGATAGCGCACTGTGGAGAAAATCTAACTCTCCCTTCAATTCTCCCAAAGGTGCGCTCGTCGCCATTGTAACGGAGTCCACTGGCCCTGCTCTTGGTTTTCCTCTTCTTCTGCTTCTCTTTCCTTCTACCTTTCCCATCACTAAAGCCTATTCCCAAGAGTTAAAACTTCACGTAAGGGGTGTAAAGTAAGGAAATTCAGCTGGGCCATTTGTGCCAGTGGTGAGTTGATTCCACTGTTGGTTTACTTGGCTGCCCAACGGTCTACTCAGGAGTCTTCTCCAAGTCCCAAAGTGTCAACTCTCCAATGATGGAGCATCCACAACTTCAGGAGGGAAGCTATATTTTTGATTTATTATTCTCACTGTCAGAAAATTCCTCCTTATTTCCAGGTTGAATCTCCCTCTGAGAGCTTCCACCCCTTGCTTCTTGTCCTGTCCTCGGGTGCTTTTGGAGAACAAATTGACACCCTCTGCCCTCTGACACTCGTTCAAGTTTTGGAAGCTGCTATCATGTCTCCCCTTCATTAGGCTAAATATATCTAGTCCTCTTAGCCATTCATCATATGATTTAGCCTCGGGATCCCTTATTATCTTTGATGCTCTTCTCTGCAGTCTTTCTAGGGCAGCGGTGGCGAAACCTTTTACTCACTGACTGCCAAACAGGTACGCTCTTTGTGTGCACACGTGCCATTTGCACTAACACGCAGCTCCTCCCCATGCGCTGCATGCGCAACACCATCTGCGCATCCGCACAGCTTTCAAGCATGTGCCCCACCCTGCCCTGCGCACGCAATCGCACCCTCTGTGCATGCACACAGGTTTCAGGCGGCTCCCCCCGTGCACTGATGTGCAATTGCACCATCTGCGCATGCATGTGATTTTCACATGTGCAATCCACACGTACAAATGCCATCTACGCATTCCTGTGCTGTGCACCATTACTCTTGCGCACATGTGCAAATGTGTGCATGCACAGGAGAGCTCTGAAGACCAGCTGGGTCCCCTGAATTGCGCGCATGCGCACCAGAGGCCCAAACACCAGCTGGGGCGCACACGCATGCGCAACTGCAGGTAAGTTGGTCGACAGCTTGCATGCCCGGAAAAATGGCACTGCGTGACACTTCCGACATGCGTGCCATAGATTCACCGTCACGGTTCTAGGGCCTCAGCATCTTTTTTGTACTGTGGTGACCAGAACTGGATGTAGTTTTCCAAGCGTGATCTTACCAAAGCAGTATAAAGCGATATTACTTCCCATGATCTTGATGCTATCCTTCGGTTTATGGCAGCTGAATCACACTGTTGGCTCATATTTAAGCAGTGATCCATCAAGACACCTAAATCCTTCTCGCAATTTGTCAGAGTTTGTTGCAAAAATCAAATCCAGAAAGCACACACAGGCAGACTGATGCAGCAGGATTCTTTAAATACATAATAACACATTTAAAATACCAACAGCAGATTTCTTCCAAGGAGAGACTGCTTTCAATTCCAGCAGTTCAGAGCACACTAGTTTGCAGCTTCAGAGCTCAGAGCTTAATATAGAGCCACGCCCAGGCTCCTTCCAGTTTCAGTTTCAGTTTCAGTTCAGCAGAACAGACCTCATTGGCTGACCTGTTACCATGTCTATCCAAACAGTCCCCATTGACTGACTTAGTTGCTATGCCTATTCATTGGCTGACCTTATTACCATGTCGTCCCAGTCATGATCTCTCATACACACTGACACAGTTGCTGCTGTTGAGCCAGGTACCTCCTATTCTGTACCATTTCCTGTCCTGCTCTAAGACAGGATAAGAACTATGGGTGGCGCAGTGGTTAGAATGCGGTATTGCAGGCTGCTGACTGCCAGCAGTTCGATTCTCATCAGCTTAAGGTTGACTCAGCCTTCCATCTTCCCGAGGTCAGTAAATGAGGACCCAGATATTTGGGGGCAACAGGCTGACTCTGTAAACCGCTTAGAGAGGGCTGTAAAGCAGTATATAAGTCTAGGTGCTCTTGCTATTGCTAGAAAATTCTGGGAGTTCAGGCCCACAGATCTTCAAGTAGCCACGGTTGAGAAACACTGGTTTACAGTGTCACAGTTCTGCCAACTGTCGAGCTAAGATAGTTTGGAGTGATAACAGGCTTTTATTATGGTTAAAAAAAAGATGGCAGTTGCTTTTAGTTGTATGTATGTGCACATTAGTGGAGAGGTTCTGCAAGCTCGCCTTATCATATACAACATAGATGGGCCAGACTTTGTCTTATCCACAAAACCACTTCCCCTGTTCTAAAAAAAGAAGGAGGAAGACACAAACCAGAACTTGGCTGAGGTCAATCACAGATCCTTCCTCCTTGTTCAGATAAATATTGAAATACAAAAGGAAGGAAAGGGCAAACAATGAGTCGGGTTTTTTTTCTTTTTTATTATATGGTTATAAATCTTGATCCGTCGTATTGTTTCAATACAATGAGGTTTGAAGGATATAGTTAAAGATGATTGACATCCTTTTAAATAGGTAACTTAAAGTATAGAAAATACCGCTAAAGAAGAGTAAGAAAAAAAAATCTATCAAGTATCATTTATGGTGTCAAATATTACAAGCATATAATTATTTGGCTTTTTCATCCAAAGTTAAATATACCATTCAAAAGAGATCATTGGATGTGTTCTCCTCCTTGAGTTATTTGTGAAAATAATAAAGGTAAAGGAGTTCTTGTGGATTTTACTCCCTTAGTCGTTGCCAACTGTAGGGGGCGGTGTTCATCTCCATTCCAAGGCCATTGAGCCAGCACTGTCGTAAGACATTTCCATGATCATGTGGCCAGCATGACATCATTGAGCGCTGTGACCTTCCCACTGAAGTGGTACCTATTTACCTACTCTCATTTGCGTGCTTTCCAACTGCTAGGTTGGCAGGAGCTCGGGTGAGGACAGGAGCTCACCCTGTCACACGGCGCTTGGGTTTCAAACCCAGGCCACTGGTTTTCTAGCCACTAAGCCAGGGCTGTTAAACTCGCGTCCCGTGGGCTGGATGCGTCACATGCTGACCACGCCCACGCCCTGTTTAGCAAAGGGGAAAAAAGTCGTGATCCATCACATGATGCCGTGCGCTAAGCTCAATGTCTTAACCGTTGAGCCACTCAGCTACTCCTATAAAATAATCAAGGCAGAATACAAATCGATAAATTATGCCTAGTAGGAAAAGTTGTGGTTTCATTTCAATTTTAAATTCCAAGATTTCCTTCATTGTACTATCTATACCAGGGCTGTCAAACTCACAGCCTGCGGGCCAGATGTGTCACATGATGGCCATGCCCACGCCCGGTTTAGCGAAGGGGAAAAAATCACAATACGTCATGTGACGACATGAGTTTGACACCCCTGATCTATACCTTTCCAATATTTTTGAGTTCTTTTGACATGTCCACCACACGTGGTAAAACATTCCTTTCCAATATTCATTACTGTACGATTTTGTCTAGCACAGGTGTTATTGATGGAGTTGTGTACCGTCTATAGAACATTTTGTACCAATTTTAGGCTATAACTTGATGTACATTTTATAGGTTTAATCCACAAACCCTACTGTTGTACGATGACTGTTTCTTTAAAACTGGGCATCCATTTTGACGTACAGTTTTTAGCGGCCTCTGTGTCATTGCTAAGAAGAATATGTACTGAACCAATTTTTAAGTAGATAATTATTAAAATGTGTGAACAAAGCGAAACATCCAACCAAAACATCGAAATCTGCCTTCAATTTGAATCTTGCCTCGCCTGGTTTCAGAAAGCTAAACAGAGTCGGACGTCATTGGACACCGGCTGAAAATCCCAAGAGTGTGAAAGGAAAACAAAAAGAGCGAACCCAGGGAAAAAGCAAACAGAACACGATTTCCATAATAATGTCCAATAATATGGACATGCCCAAAAAGTCACTAGCAGTCAAGCCTTTCACAAAGACTCATTGAAGAGCAAAGTGGACATCTCATTGGCTGCTGCTGGCAATCTGGGCTTTATTTACATTTGTTCATCCGCTGGCTTTAATTTGCTTTGTTTCAACAGACAGGCCTGGAGACTTTCATTCCTGCTCCCAGCGCAGTTCCTTCTATTAAAAAATGTTCTACGCATGAATTTAGCTCTTTAAAGCAGGGGTCTCCAACTTTGGCAACTTTAAGACTTGTGGACTTCAACTCCCAGAATTCCTCAGCCAGCTTTGTGGACTTCAACTCCCATGCTGGCTGAGGAATTCTGGGAGTTGAAGGCCACAAGTCTTAAAGTTGCCAAGGTTGGAGACCCCTGCTTTAAACTACACTTTAAACCAGTGTTTCCCACCTTGGGAATTTTAAGATGTTTGGACATCAACTCCCAGAATTCCCCAGCCAGCATGGGAGTTGAAGTTCACACATCTTAAAAGTTCCCAAGGTTGGGAAACACTGCGGTCAAGGGTCTCCAACCTTGGCAACTTTACAACTTGTGGACGCCAACTCCCAAAGCAAAGCTGGCTGAGGAATTCTGGGAGTTGAAGTCCACAAGTCATAAAGTTGCCAAGGTTGGAGACCCTGGTCTTGAATTTAAATGAATTTCTTAGAAATTCCTTTTCTATGGGGCTTTTTTTTTACTAAACCCAGGTGAGAAGGCATCCATTTTTCCTTTCTGTAGCAGAAGCAGCCTCTGCGCAAAGTTTTGACTGACTGACACGGGGATCACGCAATGGGAAGTTTCAGGCAATGAGTCACTAAAATACAAACACAATCTTTCTTATATTTGTCTGCAAAGTATGGCTTGGTCTCTGAAAGTAAATAGTATCCTATGCAATAAAAAGAGGCACCTCAGGAAATTGTGCATTGCTGTACTTAAATTGCACATGGCCAATTTTACCCTGATCTCGGTAGTCCCTGGTTTGCGATCAGTCACTTAATGACCTTTCAAAGTTACGTCGGACCTACCCGAGAGCTGCTTACAGCCCGGATTTGAAGTTATGACAGTTCTCTTCCCCCTGCATCAGGGGTGAATGTACTTACCTTCCCTACCGGTTCACCGACGTGCGTGTGCCATTGTCTACGCATGCGCAGAGGCTTAAAATGTCGCAAAAAAGCGACGTCATGACATCCGCGTAGGTGGGCGGAGCCTCCCGCAGCCACAGCTACCAGTTCGCCCAAGCAGGATAGAACCGAATGGATTTCACCCCTGCCCCACATCATCATGCGACTGAACTTTGGGCACTTGCAACTGGGCTGCATTTATGGCTGCTTGAGTCCTGCGGCCACATGATGGTCACATTTACCATGGTTTTGCTAAACAACAGCACGTACTTCTGTCTCAGCATAACCGCACCCATAGCAAACCACTGTTTCACTTAACAACCGCGGTGTTTGCTTAATACCTGCAGCAACCACATTACAATTGCAGCACTCGCTAATCAATCATCACAAAAAGTCATGGAATTGGGTCTGTTGTGGGACCAGCCCATGTTACAACCATTTTAACGTGTGGCTGTGATGGACAGGCTTCATTATAGCCACAAGTCAAGGACTATCTGTCCTTGAGAGCAGATGGAGGAGAAAGACCTTCCTTCCTTCCTTCCTTCCTTCCTTCCTCAAACGTCGTATGCCACCATAATCAAAAAAGGTTATTGACAGCTTACGAAACATAGATACAATTAAAACATCCAAGATTTTTAAAAAACAACAACAATTCAACCCTAGCACAACAGAAAAATATAAGCCATACAAATATGTGCTACAAAAAAGGTAAATAGAGAATTATTTATGTTATTTATCTGGAAAAATGTTTGAACCAGCATACCAGAGCGGGGTCACCCCAGGGGTGGAATCCAGCAGGTTCTGACAGGTTCTGGAGAACTGGTAGGGGAAATTTTGAGCCGTTCGGAGAACCAGCAGCGGAAATTTTGAGTTGTTCAGAAAACCAGCAAATACCACCTTTGGCTGGCCCCAGGGTGGAGTGGGAATGGAGATTTTGCAGCATCCTTTCCCTGCCATGCCCACCAAGCCACACCCACAGAGCCGGTACTAAAAAAATTTGGATTTCACCACTGGTACATTACCACCTGACTTTGAAATACAGAATTGGCCAGGCCGATGGAGTTTGCTTGTTTGTTTGTTTTTAATAAAGAAACAGAATGAGAAGTATTGTTCTTTTAACCTCCCGACAGGCATAGCACCCCGCAGGGGTCTGAATGTATTTCACACCAATGAAAATTGATTGCTGGCTAATGCCTAGGTGTGATGTCTGGCGAGCCAGAGTTGAATGTCTCATACCCAACCAGAGACGTAAATTGGAAGGTAAAGACCTCAATTTGTGTCATGGCTGAGCCCCCAGAAGGTTTTCGGTTATCCGAGCCCAGCTACGGAGGATGCACTAAGAATGAACAGGTCAAACACCTGCCATGCAAACAGAAATGGGTTTTTTGTTTGTTTGTTTTTCCCTCGTCGCAAAGAGAAAAATTATGCGCTTCAGTACCTGAGGGCTTACCTCAACCTGAAGCCCAATTCTCATTCCTTAGAATTGAACACTGCAAGCTGTGCTAGGATTCACTGGCAAGTGTGCGAAACCTGCTCTCCGATTCCAATCAGGTTCATGTGAAAATGATACTTTTAGGGCCCAAGTCCCAAGAATAATTTCGCAGCTTTGAAACCCGTATCCAAATTAATCAGACATCTACTCAAGATCATTTAATGTGGGTGAGTTATCCCCTTAACACCTTGAAGCATTATCCACAATCAGATTGATTAGCCAGTGTGTTTCCTCCCCCCCCCCCACTATCACCCTTACAACACAGGGAGAAACCGGCAATTCTAATTTCTTTCAAAATTATGGGCATGCAACCCAGTTCTCCACATTAATTAACACGGCCTGCCAAGGACGTGATCTCCCACTCAGAGAGGGCATTTCATAAATAGGATTCGGAATTCTAAACCGCCTTTTTAAACTTTCTGCATTCCTTTTTCCGGATCTGGAGGCTTTGACATCTGTTTAGCAAATCACCAAACCTAACTTTCTTATTATCCAGCTTTAAGGAGGCCTGGGTGTTTTCTTTCCTCTCATGGTGGCTTGAAGTCCCTTACAGAAGATCAATCAATCAGCCAGATTTGACAAAGGAAAAAAAAAGTGGGGGGAGAGGAAAAGTGGGGGAAGAGAGCAGGAGGGAGGGTGCACTGTAAGGCTAAAGCAAACTCTTCATTTTGCGAACAATGGGGAGGGGAAAAAAAGGGCAAAGCTTTTGTCCCTAGGAAGTTCACACAAAGTCATACATCACACATCTGACATGTTTACTCCTGAAGCCTCTGAGGTCTCAAAGGGTTTCAGAAACTAGGAGCCAACAAGGAATTTTTCATTAACAACTCAGAGCAGAAATCAATGTTCCCCCAGTGTCATGTTATTTCAAGGAGGGGGGGGGTGGCGAAGGGGGAGGACCAAAAGAAAAGTGGAAAAATGCCCCATGCAAAAAGCATCTGATTCCCTGCCAAGAGATCTCCCACCCCCACCCACAACTTGCTCCCAGCCGCTTTTCTTCTCACATCAAGAGTGATGGTTTCCACCCTAAAAGCTCTTAATTGTCCCTAATAAATTATCTACAGGTGCAGACAGCAAAAATGAACACACACACACACACACACACACACACACACAGAAAGAGAGAGAGAGGGAGGGAGGGAGGGAGGGAGGGGGAGAGAGAGAGAGAGAGAGAGAGTATTCAATTGTTACACAGCAATTATGACACAGAGAAAGGCTGCCTCTTGTCCTGGAAGAAATAATCAGGGGAGCCAAAATCAAGACAATACCCCACAAACTTGTGATTCCTCCCCCCAATGTTTTTTATATATTAATCCTTTCTCCCAGGGAGAACAAACCTGTTGTGCCTTGTCCTCCCTCCTCTCCTCAGCCAGGCCCCTCCCATCTCCTGCTATCCGATTCAAAGTCTGATAATGAAGAGGAACGGCCTGGCTTGCCTCCTGCCCCCAGCCCTGGCACCATGCCCGGACAGAATGTCAGGAATGAGCAAACAAACCTCACTCCTACAGCGTGTGAGCACGAAGCCAGCCACATGCTAGAATTGCCGGCAGCGGATCAGGAGGAAGGGAGTTCACAGTGGACGGATCCCCGCTTCCAGAGAATTGAGAGGCGACGTCAGCAAAAGGAAGGGACGGGCAGGCCTGGATAAGTGCTGAGTCATGGAGCCACACCCCATGGCCTATATAAAGGATCTGCTTTTTGGCATTCCTTGAGTCAAGCAAAGTCTCATCTGGTTTGCTGAAGTCACACCTTGGATTCCTGCCTGCCATGAGAAATCTGAAAGGAATTTGGCAAAGCTGCAGAGGCTTCGTGGCCACGCTTGATACAGACTTCCCAGACCCGGCCGTCGGAGGGGGAGTGAGACACGACAAAACCACAGCAACTTAGGTCTATGTTACACTGCAGATTTCCCAAGCCTCAAAATGTACTAGACTTTAAATCCTCTAGATCAGGAGTCTCCAACCTTGGTCCCTTTAAGACTTGTGGACTTCAACTCCCAGAGCTGGCTGAGGAACTTTGGGAGTTGAAGTCCACAAGTCTTAAAGGGACCAAGGTTGGAGACCCCTGCTCTAGATCAGGGGTGTTAAATGCAAGGCCCGGGGGCCACAATTGGCCCGTGGGGTGCTTAGCTTCAGGGCTGACCTGGAAATAGTGAAGGACCGGCCCGCGATGCCTCTGCCAGCAAAAACGGAGCTCGGGAGGGCCGCCTGCAGCCCTCCCAAGCTCTGTTTTCACAGGCAGAGGATTGCAGGAGGCCATTGCAGCGTAAAACGGAGCTCGGGAACCCGTTTTCGCTGGCAGAGCACTCAGGCCACCACAGGCGCCCCAACAAGAGTGACATCAAGCTGGCCACTCCCACCCCCGCCTGCCGAGGTCAAACATAACCCTGACGCGGCCCTCAATGAAATCGAGTTTGAGACCGCTGCTCTAGATATATATTAGGCCAACCAAGGAAGTCCTGCAGAGCAGCTGAGAATTCTGGGAACTGAAGTCCAATCTAATAGCTGTCCCAGGCTGGAGGACTCCGCCATATTTTGTACCTTGATGAAGGTATCTTTTCTTTTTATGTACACTGAGAGCATATGCACCAAGACAAATTCCTTGTGTGTCCAATCACACTTGGCCAATAAAAATAAAAAATAAAAAAATTCTATTCTATTGTTTGGGAAGCCACACATTTATCTTAGTGAAATAAACATGGCACACACACCCAAAAATTGGAGCTAGATGAGATATAGATTTACAGTCTTTTACTATAGAGGTAGTCCTCAATTTACAACTACAATTGAGACCAGAATTTCCATTGCTAAGCAAGGTAGTTATTAAGTTGGTTTCACCCAATTTTATGACCACACACACACACAGAGAAATCTCGGCTGTTGTTAAGTGGATCCAGCTTCCCCCATTGATTTTGCTCGTCGGAAGCAGTTGGGAAAGTTGCAAATGGCGATCCCATGGCCCCAGGATGCTGCAACCGTCATAAATATGTGCCACCTGCCAAGTGCTCAAATTCTGATCGTGGATGCTGCAATGGTTGTTAAGTGCAAGGACCAGTTGCAAGTCACTTTTTTTCAGGGCCACTGCCATTTTTAACAGTCGCTAAACAAATGGTTGCAAGTCAAAGGCTACCTGTAGAAGACTACCTAAGCTGATCTTCAAGGCCTTTCCCAATGGATTGGTGCTAGGAAGGGATCCAGCAGAAGAATCAAGATATGGATCAGAAGATGAGCCACGTCATTCTAGCTATTAGGTTGAAATCAACACCATAATGTTCTCAGGTTCAAAAGAGAGGAAAACCTATATGTATGTGGTTGCTAGGTGTCTGTTACAGGTTCTTTTATATATATATCTAAGTTAGTGGGCTCCAGAACACCAAGAGCCCCAATACCATCCCACCTGGCCTGTATGCAACACACCCACAAGTACTCAAAGGCTACACCACTCTTCCACTGTATTCTATTACAACTTCTGTTCCTTTACTACTTCTCTTTGTGAGCCATATTTCTGAAGAACAGTAACTCTTCTGCTCGACTTAGGCTGCTGCTTCTGGCTGTTTTAGTTCCCCAAACAAGCACAAACCACCTTTCCTCTCACTTCCACACCAAGACCGCAACTCTAACACCAACACCACCATCTGCCTCTTTGCTCAGCTTTTAAAGCCACACATTGCTGGGATGGTTAGAGAAAGGTCTTAAAACTTCAGGGCACCAACAGGCCAGCTGCTGTCCATTTAGCAGGCAGCCTGTCCTCGCATAGAGTCCAAAGAAACTTGATGGCGCTCAATCCATCTATCCATCCATCCATCCATCCATCCATCCATCCATCCATCCATCCATTCCAGTGGTGAGTTTCAAATTTTTTTACTACTGGTTCTGTGGGTCTGGCTTGGTGGGTGTGGCATGGTTTGGTGGGCGTGGCTTGGTGGGTGTGGCAGGGGAAGGATACTGTAAAATCTCCATTCACACCCCACTCCAGGGGAAGATTACTGCAAAATCCCCATTTCCTCCCGATCAGCTGGGACTCGGGAGGCAGAGAATAGATGGGGGTGGGGCCAGTCAGAGGTGGTATTTACTGGTTCTCCGAACTACTCAAAGTTTCTGCTACCGGTTCTCCGAACTACTCAAAATTTCCACTACTGGTTCTCCAAACTACTCAAAATTTCAGCTACTGGTTCTCCAGAACTGATCAGAACCTGCTGAAACCCACCTCTGATCCATCCATCCATCAAAAGAGAGAACTCAGCCAATTCAGCAAAATCCAGATTTTACAGTAGAAACCATCTTTAGAAACATGGGTGGGGATACCAAAAGAAAAAGAAAAACAGAGATCACCAAGTATGCTCAGTGGGCATGGAATGCTAACAGGAAAAAGATATTCTTGGCCAGAAAAATGCAATATTCTTCTCCAGACACCGTATAATTCTCCAGACGAAAGGAAGAAAAGAAAAAAAAACCCAGTAACATCCCCAGAATTGGGGAGGCATTCTCCAATATCAGTGATCTCCTGTGTCGTTTCTAAAACAGCTCCTGGAGATGTGCGGTTGAGCCGCTGAAGCTTTTCAAGCTTGTGAAGAAGGATTCTGTTTTGTTCCAAAACTAAAAGCAGCGGGTCATCGGTTATTGAAATAGCAGGGAACAGTCCAACCAACAGAACTGGGGAAGTGAAAGTACACCTGAATTCCCTAAATTGGGGGGGGGGGAGAGGGAGAATGATGGTGCACCTATACATGAATGCAGAGGGTCTTTTCAAGCCTAGAAAGAAGAAGAGGAAGAAAAATCTTTGTTCTGTGAAGCCCGCTAGTTCTTTGACTAAAAGCTTGTTGGCCAACTGCAAGCTCTTCCCTGCATATTTTAAGTACGGCTCCAGCCCAACATCAAAGCAACGAAGGATAAGAAGGAAAGTGGAGTGAACACAGTCAATCCTACACTTGCATAACATGACACTTGTTGCCTTGTTAATATATGCAGCTTCCACTCTCTGCTCCGCTTATGAAGACTATAATTTTCTCCACTAAAAACACTGTCTAATGGCACCACCCCCATTCTAATTACAGGCGGCTCTCTTATGCATTATAATCTTTACACAATTAAGCTCACTTAAAAAGAGTAACGGATTGAATGCCCCTCCAAAAATTAAAGTGTGCAGAGAGCATGAAGGTGGCGAGGCAAAATGACAAAGGGCTCAGAAAACTGAAAATTAGGGCACTTCACCCCGTACATTTATATATCAACGGGTTGGAAAGGCAGCCTCGGCTCCCAACTCAAGCAACCAACAATTCACCCGCCCGTTATTGTTTCCGTAATGTAAAATTACATCTCTTCTGGGGAGGCAGGCAATGTGCTCCCCCTGCGCGTGCTAAACATTATGTGAAATAAAGCTGTCTGGCTTCACGTCCCTTGCAAAACTTGTCCGTGGAGTGCCTTTTTATAGTTTAATTAAGTTGAGTCCTTTCAATTAAACATAATGCTGGCAGGCATCGCAACCAGAAACAAAGGTTTGCCAGGAAGAGGAACAAACCGATCGACTGTTATAAACATTTTTCGCTCTTGAGTTAATACCTAAAAAAAAAAAACCATTAAAAATATTTGTAAGGGTCAGGTCCAGTGGTGAAATGTAAACTTTGTTACTACCGGTTCTGTGGGCGTGGCTTGATGGTGGTGGTGGGGTAATGTGACTGGGTGGGCGTGGCCAACTTTTTTTTTTTAACTTTTAAAAGCATTTTTTTCTACAACCTCTTCGGCTGAAGAGGTTGTAAAAAAGGCTTTTAAAAGGCTCTGACAATCCCAGCTGAGTTGCCTGATTGTCGGAGGCTTTTGTTTTCTTTTAAAAGCATTTTTTTTTTTGCCTTTAAAAGAAAAAGAAGACTCTGATGATCTGGCAACTCAGCTGGGATCAGTAGAGCCTTTTAAAACCATTTTTTCTATAACCTCTTCGGCCGAAGAGATTGTAGAAAAAAATGCTTTTAAAAGGCTCTGATGATCCCAGCTGAACCATGCGATCATCAGAGGCTTTTTTTTAACCTTTAAAAGTATTTTTTCGGCCAAAGGAAAAATGCTTTTAAAAGTAAAAAAAAAAAAAGCCTCTGATGATCATGCAGCTCAGCTGGGCATGGGGGGGTGGCCAGGGATTTTTGCTACCGGTTCTCCGAACCACCCGCTGTCATCGCTACCGGATCGGGTAATCCGGTCTGAACTGGGAGCATTTCACTCCTGGTCAGGTCTTGCCTCCCTTAAAGTCTCTGTGAGTAAGGACGGATGGCTTTTTAAAAAAAAAATTCTGAATCTTCCAATTATTTCCCCCCCTATCTTCGAATATGCCCAAGAGAAAATTCAAGCATGAGTCCTTTTTCCCCTGTAGTTTGACAGCACGGATCAAATGATATCCCTCATGTAACATTTCTCTTGTAAAGAGAGCGGGGAAAATTATGTCTTTGACTTATGTCATAATCTTATTGGCACGGCACTCTTCTAAGAAGAACAAACATGCAAAATTAAGATAAAGGACAGCTGTAATCCCATCAGTAACCTCCGCTATTTATCATATTCCTCTACCCAGAACCTTCAGCGTGGCCCATGGGGGTTAGACAGTAAAACCTCATTTGTACCTTCCAACGATGCCAACAATAAGAATTGCATCAACAGTTCCACAGGGGTACCACCTCGCTAAATTGGTCTGATGTTTTGTTTTTGTTTTTGTTTTTTTAAAAAAACAAGATTGGACCTGTTTAGCAACTGGAAACGTGAACCGGTTTCATTTTTATGATCTGCTTTTGGGGAATGTGTCCATAATCCCTTGTCTTTCTTATGACAACAGGCCCGACTGGTGCTCCAACATTTGCAAGGAAGAGTCCTCTACGAAGATGATACGCTCCACATAACAGGATTACAGAATAACAGAGTTGGAAGGGACCGACGGATGCAGGGTTGCAATATCTGATGGATCCAGAAATTTTCCTTCTCTCAGGCGCCTTCCATATTGTTGCCAAAGAAACCCACCGCGTGAGCTTATTTTTAATCGCGCCTGTATAACTTGCAATTGTTCATTCCGTGTTGTCTGCTACAGGCAACGACTTTGGTCTTTTGACACTTCCAATTTTCACATCCATATGCTTTGCGTCATCATATAGTCGCTGTAAGATTCCCCTGTTTTCTCACCCAGCAACACTATTCATAAAAGTAAATGAACATTTTGGTTTCCAGTCAAAACAGCAATATCAATAGCGCTTAAGACTTATATACCGCTTCATAATGCTTTACAGCAGTGGTTCTCAACCTTTATAGTGCTGCGACCCCTTTAATACAATTCCCCACGATGTGGCGACCCCCAACCATAAAATTATTTTCGTTTTGAATTTATCGCGCCTGAAGCCATATTGGCTAGCGATCTGAACTGCTTGCGATTGCCTTGAGGACAGAGGCATTAAAGCGGAGACTCCTCCCCTATTAAGTTTATCGCACCTGAAGCCAGATTAGGCTAGCGATTGGGAGTGATTGCAGCTGGCTTGAGAGGGAGACATCAGAGCAAAGATTTCTCTCTTTTTTAATTGATCACGCCTGAAGCCAAATTCGGCTAGAGATTTGAAGAGCCTGCAGCTGGCTTGTGAAGTCAACCATTGGAGCGCGATTCTTCAACTTGCAAGTATACTTCCCATATTTCCGATGGTCTTAGGCGACCCCTGGCAAATCGTCATTCGACCTCCAACGGGGTCCCGACCCACAGGTTGAGAACCGCTGCTTTACAACCTTCTCTAAGAGGTTTACAGAGTTGGCATACTGGCTCCTCATTTTACTGACATCTGATGTCACCACAAGCCATCCATAAATTCCATCCAGCAATCACGGGGACTACTTTACAATTAGGAGGACTTTTTATTCTATTATCCAACGGATCATTCATTGTAAGAACCTTGTGACAGTCGCTTAGTGATTTTTTTTTCTCCTTCTACCCTTCCAATCCCTTTTTCTTTTGTGTCGCGCCATTTAGACTATAAACCAATGGGCGAAGACTTATTTTGTCCCTGGGCTGCCTGTGTGGCTCCAAGTCTTAGACAGAAGATCCAGATAAAAAATGCTAGAGGAAGGGTAAGAGGGCTGGGCTTTGTAAATCTTCATCTGATCCAACTGATCACAATGAACATTTTAAAGTGAGAGTTCAGGGACCAGTTGACCTCACCCATAACTCTTCAAAAGATTCCTGAGCAAGTACTGTATTTCTTGCTTGGCAAATTGAAATGCATGTCCATGGGTGATTTCATTCTAGGCTGCATAAGACAGTACACTCCTCCACTCATCTCTTCACCAGTGACTTATTGTGCCTTCACTGTATGACCCGCGCTGAGGTGATTTAATTATTGTTGGTGTTACTGAGGTGTTCTAATTATTGTTAAAATGATGGCCAGGTGATTCCATAAGATTCCATTTGGATGTCCTCCAGAACTGTAGTACATTCTCCTCTAACTCTTGAGTCCGTTTTCTACGGCTATTTATTTTCATCAATAACATCGAAATTAAATCCCAAAAAAACCAATAATGACCAGGTTACCTACTACCACGTCAAAGCCCTGATTATGGACTTTGTAAGAGAACCTTGTTGACTATGTTGTGGTCAGAGACATAGAATCATGAGAGGTACTTCTCACCTGGTCAGAGGAAAACAAATGAATTATCAAATCTAACCATAACCCAGACAAGAGACAGATACAGGTAGTCCTCAAATTACAACTGAAATGGAGCCTGACCATTACAATTTTAAGTTGTAACTTCATACAACGTTTTGCTGAAAACTGAAAGGAAACACCAGTTGTTGACAAAACCATTGTAAATAAGGGTCTTGTGACTACAGAATACTGCAAATGCTGTGTTGCTGAGCTCCAAAGTGTGGACACATAACCCCAGATGGGAGAGACTTCAGATCTGGGTCGTGAGTGCCCTTTTTAAGGCAGGCTGTAACTTTTAATGGTTGCTAAGCAACCCGTCATAAGCCGAGGACCTGTAGTAAAGCAGGAACTCTGATTTCTATCTACCTATCTGCTTCTCCCTGGTGGGGAAAGAATAGGTAACGGAACTTTGATCTCATCTGAGAGCCGAAAGCTGTTGGGATTCTTTCATGACGATTTCTTAGCTTTTTTTCTACAATGAAGTTATTTGCCAGAAGCTCCTGGATTTTTTGGTTGCATGTTTTAATTGGTTCCAGTCTAACTTGGCAGGGTGAAACCTAATAAGACGATTCTTTGATTTGATCAAGAAGTGCAAGACATTTCTTAAATCAAGCACAGGAAAACATGAGAGTGCCAGAGGAGGGGGGAAAAAAACAACAAGCAGACCAAAATGACAAAGCTACTCATTAAAAAACAAACTTCTGCATACATTAATTTGCTGGTGTGCCTGTTTTGCATAAGATTTGCTTTCCCCTTGCCTTTTCACCTCCTTTCTGCTGTTGTTTAATTGCGAGCAAAACAACCAGGTCTCTGATGTTACCTTCTGTCTTTAAATTGGAAGACTCATGTGGCAATTAGACAAGTGTTTATATTACACCTTTTTCTAGCTGACAGCAACAGAGCAGGAAGGCCACCCACGCACTGGCTGGGCACTTCAGCATCGCACTCAGTTAAGATGACAGGATGCAAGGATGGAGGGACGGGTGGGAAACAGGACACAATGTGGAGAAGAACCAAGAGGTTTCTTCCACGCCGGTCTAAAGCAAGTCCGCGTGGGAGAGAATATCTTGACTCGAAAGCAAGGGTGATGAGGTCTCCCTCCATCCAAAACGAATCCCTATTACAAAACAACGTGGTGCCTATTTTCACCACGTTCTCCGTAGCACCTTTGGAATAAGCAGCGCGGAGAAGCATCCAATGCAAGTGTCTACAGGCCAGGCCATTCATTAAATAGAACTCCGGGGCACCCAGCCAATGTTATAAATAGCTGGGTTTGTTCTGAAATTGACCTGCATCAAAAGCAGCCACTTCAACCTTCCGTCCTACAGTGCCAACTCACGTTGGTGAGGGGAAGAGAACTCTCTCAAGGCTTATTAGAGAAAAACAGGGCAGGAGAAACCGTTGCGCTAAGTACTAGAAAAGAAGCAAAGCCTCGGTCGGATTTAGGCCTCTCTGTAGGGCCATCATCTAAACAAATTACCTCCAACTTGAGGCTCATCGTCCATTCATGTTTTAGAGGTGCTTTCTTTTTTTGTCCTTTGTGTCTTGGAAGTCGTTGTGCTGTCCTACTCATACATATACCCACACACCAAGGGTGTAAGATAGGGGTCTCCAACCTTGGCTCCTTTAAGACTTATGGACTTCAAATCCCAGAGTTCCTCAGCCAGCTTTGCTGGCTGAGGAACTCTGGGAGTTGAAGTCCACAAGCCTTAAAGAGGCCAAGGTTGGAGACCCCTGGTGTAAGGAGTCTTTATTAAGGCTTCCGAGCCTGAATTGGTATTCCCCCAGCAATTCCATGTGCTGGCACCAGCTCAACCCCAATGAGTTCCACAGGCTACTCAAGCTAGTCCTCAAGGCAAAAGCAAGTCCGGTCCACTAGGGAAAAGCAAGTTCCCAAGACAAAGGCAGGTCCACAAGACGAAAGAAATCCAAAGACAAAGGCAACAGCACAAGAGACACAATCCGAAGTTCAAGGCAAGAACACACAGGAAGGAAACAAATATGTTGTTCCCAGCACTGTCTCCATCTGTTTGTTGTGCTAAATAGCCAGCTTCTGGTGCAGCCCATCAAGAGGGGCGGAGCCGCCTCCTTACAAGTAATCGGGCTGATCTTCGTTGCTCCTGCCTTTTCTCTGCCCTACGTATTTTTGGATCAGGTGCAGAAGGCAGTTCCTCTTCCTCATCGCTGAACGGCTGCCGCTGTATGCTTTCTCCACCTGAAGCCTCAGGGCTGTCCTGCTGCAACTGTGCTTCAGCCAAATCCCTCTTGGATGGCTGCTTGGAGACACTGACCAATTCCACTCCTGACATGCCAGGAACTGGTCCATCCTTCTCTGAGATGAGATCTGGAGAGGTATCTGGAGAAGTGTCCTGGGGGGGGGGCGGTCATCATAGTAGTCTTGTAGGCTAGACAAATTCATAGTTTTCTTGACAATGTTGTTTGGGAAGTTGTTTGCCACTGCTTTCTTCAAAGGGCTGAGAGAGAACACTGGTCCAAAGCCTCCCAGCTGCCTTCCATAATAAGAGAGGAGTAAAACTCACTGTCTCTTCCTTCCAGCCCAGTGTTTTTGACTACTACAATAAACTGGCTCTCTTAGAGGTTCCACCCTTCTCTAATGTATCTATAAGGAAACCAGGCCATCAAAGAACATGGTAGCTAAACACCATCAAAGCGGATACCAGCCATAGCATAGAAACCCTCAAAGAAGTAGTGCAAGATCAGAAGATGTGGAGACACCTGGCCCACAGCATCACCAAGAGTTGGATTCAACTGAATGGATAACATCATCATCAATGTATCTATGGATTGACTAATTAAATCTCATCAAGTTGGTGTCAACTCTTAGCAATCCACAGATTTTATCCATTATTACAAAATTGGAGAATAACAGAGTTGGAAGGGACCTTTGAGGTCTTCTGGTCCAATCCCCTGCTCAAGCAGAAGACCCAATATCATTCCAAACAAATGGTTGTCCAATCTCTTCTTGGTGATCTATCCTTTGAGTGTTACAACTATAGTAAGCGTGCTATTTATAGAGAGGCTATAACTGAGTCCATCCATCTTGTTGCTGGTTGTCCTCTTTTTTTCTAATCTTTCACCTTTTCCAGAATTATGGACTTCTCATGGGAGCTAGGTCTTCACAAAATGTGTCCAAAGTAGGATAATTTGTGCCTGGCTATTTGTGCCCTGAGTGGGAACTCCCAAGTCAATTAGTTTTATTTGAAAACATGCACATATGTAATTCCTATAAATATGAAAAGCCCTCCTAAAATATTAGAGGAAAGATATCACAATACATTCTCCTCGAGGCAAAGCAATAAATGCCAATCAAGCCAAGCCTCAAGACCAACTTGGGTCCCCATTGCACCAGATCTATTTAAAAATTTGACCTTCTTAATCAGGACATTTTGTCCTTTCACGTAAATTTTAGAAAAGGGTTTCCTCTCCTCTAATGGATTTCTTGCACAATTACTCGATTAGTGCATCCTAAGCAACAAAAGCTTTGGAAAAGACAGCAAGATGCCATTTGTATTCCTACAAAATTTAGAATCTTGCAGACAAGTAGCATTCCCTGTGATGCTCTTTGGGAGCAAAAATTGGACTTTGGAGAAGCAGGGTAGGAAAAACATTGATCCTTTTTGAACTTTTGGTTTTGAGAAGACCCCTGAGAATACCACGGACAGCCAAGAAAATAAACCAATGGATCATCAGACAAATCAACCCAGAATTTTCCCTCAAGGCACAAAGGACCGGGCTCAAATAATCCTACTTCACATTATGTGAAAATCCAGTCCTCTAGGTAAAGGTAAAGGTTCCCCTTACAAATACGTGCTAGTCGTTCCCAACTCCAGGGGGCAGTGCTCATCTCCGTTTCAAAGCCGAAGGGCCAGCGCTGTCCGAAGACATCTCCATGGTCATGTGGCCAACATGACTAAATGCCAAAGGTGCACGGAACGCTGTTACCTTCCCACCAAAGGTGGTCCCTATTTTTCTACTTGCTAGGTAGCTACTTGCTACTTTTCGAACTGCTAGGTTGGCAGAAGCTGGGACAAGTAACGGGAGCTCACCCTGTTACGCGGCACTAGGGATTCGAACCGCTGAACTGCCGACCTTTTGATCGACAAGCTCAGCGTCTTAGCCACTGAGCCACCGTGTCCCTTAGTTCTCTAGAGCAGGGGTCTCCAACCTTGGCAACTTTAAGACTTGTGGACTTCAACTCCCAGAATACCTCAGACAGCAAAGCTGGCTGAGGAATTCTGGGAGTTGAAGTCCACAAGTCTTAAAGTTGTCAAGGTTGGAGACCCCTGCTCTAGAGAAGGTTCTAATGTTGGGAAAGATGGAAGGCAAAAGAAGAGCAAAGACCTATCAGGAAGACGTGGAGAAAACCTATCCATATAGTAACTAAGAATCAGTACTAACTTAATGCTACATACCGTAATCAGTTAAAATGGACACACAGGTAGTCCTCGACTTACAACAATTCATTTAGTGACTATTCAAAGTTACAACAACACTGAAAAAAGTACTTAGGATCATTTTCATACTTGTCTGCAGCATCCCCATGGTCACATGATCAAAATTCAGATGCTTGGCAACTGGTTCATATGTATAGCAGTCGCCGTGTCCCGGGGTCATGTGACCACCTTTTGTGACCTTCTGAGAAGCAAAGTCAATGGAGAAACCAGAGTCACTTAGCAATAGCAATAGCACTTATATACCGCTTCATAGTGCTTTTACAGCCCTCTCTAAGTGGTTTTACAGAGTCAGCCTATGATCCCCAACAATCTGGGTCCTCATTTTACCGAGCTCGGAAAGATGGAAGCCTGAGTCAACCTTGAGCCAGTCAGGATCGAACTGCCAAACTGCAGGCCTGGCCTGGCAGTCCGCAGAATTAGCCCGCAATACTACATTCTAACCACTGCGCCACCGTGGCTCACTTAACAATTGTGTTACTAATCTGCCATTGTGTTACTAATTTAACTGCGGGAAGAAAAGTTGCAAAACGGGGCAAAACTCACTTCATTGCTATCTCATTCGTCAACAGAAATTTTGGGCTCAATTGTGGTCGTAAGTCGAGGACTACCTGTACAGTCTATGGTTTGCAACAGCATTAAAGCAAAGCAAGGTTAGAAAACCTTGATCTTTTTTCCCATTTTCATCTTTGAACTGACTAATAGGGGTATCTCATTTTTTTTTTGTTTCGTTCATTTGATTGTTCGTTTTTGTTTCCTTGATTCAGTGAGCAGGACGCTATTTCTTCTAATCATTTCAAAAATTATGTGCCTCCTGAGGCAGCCCAAAGCAGATTTTCTTTTTGTAGCCACATCACACTGCTGATTCATACATATAGCCATGTATTCCAACTACTATTAGCAAGCCAACTATCCATATCTTTGGTCTGTTTCCATTTTGTACATCTCCCTTAAAATTGCATCCTTGGTTTCAGTATGTTGGGTTTTTTTTTAAGTCCATCAAGAAGGTTTAGAATTTTATTTCTGTCTTCCTGGATCAATTTTGTGTCCTCTGCACAAGCATTCCTTCCATCTCTTTATCCCGGTCATTAATACAGAATCCTATGTAGTGTCCTGCAAGATGTTTTGCTGTAATCAAGATATATTATGCCTACCGAATTCCCGTAGTCTATTAAATACATTTTCTGATAAAACATTGGTTAACCTGATGAGAGTTATTCTTAGTAAATCTTTCATGATCTCCAATAATTACGGTTTATGATTTATGACTTGCTTTAGAACTCTTCTGGGTCTCCATGTCAGGCAGAGTAATTTATAGTTTTTGGAACTTACTATTTCCTCTTTCCTAAGATAGGAACATTTGCCTTCCTCTAATCATCTGGTACGTCTCCAGGATCTTCCAGAAATAATACATATAGCTTCAGCCAGATCACAAGGAACTTATTTCACTATCCTTGTGTGAGGTTGATCTGGACTTGGGTAGTTAAGCATTTTAAAATTAATAACCTTATCTTGGTCATATTTCTATTAGTGTCAGTCTTGCCCCTTCAATATATTCTTCATAATTTCCTGGTAGAAAAGATACCCTTTCAATCCTAAAATAATAGATGGGAACATTGCCTGAGCCGGATATAATTTTAGCTATCCTTATCATTAGCACTGGATTTAGTGAAGAGGTTAAGGCACCAGGCTAGAATCCAGGAAACAGTGAATTCAAATCACATTTTAAGCATGAAAGCCAGTTGGGTGACTTTGGACTGATTACCAGCAGACGAGTTCGAGTTCCACTTAGCCATGAAAACCAGCTGGGTGATTTCGAACCAGTCCCCTTATCTCTGCCCAACCCACCTCACAGTGTTGTTGTTGTGAGCAAAATAGGAGGAAGGAGGAGCATTAGGTATGTTCACCATCTTGAGTCATTTATAAAAATAATAAAAGCGAGCAGTGGTGAAATCCATTTTTTTTACTACCGGTTCTGTGGGCGTGGCGTGGCTTGGTGGGTGTGGCTTGGTAGGCGTGGCAGGGGAAGGATACTGCAAAATCTCCCTTCCCACCCCACTTCAGGGGAAGGATACTAAAAAATCCCCATTCCCTCCCCACTCCTGGGGGAAGAATATTGCAAAATCTCCATTCCCATCCCACACCTGGGGGAAGGATATTGCAAAATCCCCATTCCCACCCCACTCCAGGGAAAGGATACTGCAAAATATCCATTCCCATCCCACTCTGCGGCCAGCCAGAGGTGGTATTTGCTGGTTCTCTGAACTACACAAAATTTCCGCTACCGGTTCTCCAGAACCTGCCAGAACCTGCTGGATTTCGCCCCTGAAAGCAAGGCTGAAAAAATTAAAAAGGAATAGCTATCCGTGGGTTTGATAAAGTCTTCAAATCTGCTTTTTTTTCCCATTCCTCATCCCTCTTCTAGAAAAGGGGTCTCCAACCTTGGCAACTTTAAGCCTGGAGGACTTCAACTCCCAGAATTCTGGAAGTTGAAGTCCTCCAGGCTTAAAGTTGCCAAGGTTGGAGACCCCTGTTCTCAAAGATAGCACAGGTTTTTTATTCCTTGTATTACTGAGTTACAATATGCAGACTACCCATAATGTGGAGACAGGAGGCTTCCAGACAAAGCCCTTACAATCAGCAGCTATTCAGCATATGGCCTTTCACTCCCACAGCTGTGCAAATAATCCTTTTTGGCCATACAGCCTCTCTGGTCACTTTCCTGTCCTCCTCTTTTTGAAGTCCACAAGCAAACTCTGTTTTCCTCTGTCTTTTCACTCACTCTTTTCTTACCGGGGCGATGGAAAATTCTGGAACTCAGGCAACGTCGTCATTGAGGCCTTCCCAATAAGAAAAGGGAAGCAAAGATATCCTGTGCAGGACACAGCATTATAAAAGTGATTCACAAACAACCGCAAAGGACCCAGCCATCTTTTAACTCGGCGATGCATATATATAGTCGTATATATAGGTTTAGTGGTGAAGACTCTGAGCTTGTCGATCGAAAGGTTGGCAGTTCAGAGGTTCGATTCCCTAGTGCTGCATAACGGGGTGAGCTCCCGTTACTTGTCCCAGCTTCTGCCAACCTAGCAGTTCGAAAGCACTTAAAAAATCCAAGTAAAAAAATAGGGACCACCTTTGGTGGGAAGGTAACAGTGTTCCATGCATCTTTGGCGTTTAGTCATGCCGGCCACGTGACCACGGAGACGTCTTCGGACAGTGCTGGCTCTTCGGCTTTGAAACGGAGATGAGCACCGCCCCCTAGAGTCAGGAACGATTAGCACATATGTGCGAGGGGAACCTTTACCTATATATATATATATAAAGTTTATCTGCCACCCATCTCATTGTCCTAGCAGATATGGATGGCTTGCAGCACAGTAGAAAAGACAAGAAACTCAAATTAATTAAAAAAAATTAAAATATGAAATAAAGGCTACTGTAGGCATATCAAAGATCTACAGCAAGATTCAAATAAAGATTAAATATGTATCAATCCAACCTTCTACCAACATAAAACATTTTAGTCTCAGTACCGTCCAGCATCGGCAGAAGCAATAGCAACGATAAAAACTGCATTTTAATAAAGGTGAAATCCGAAGCACAATTCTGTGCTCCCTCTTAAAACAATGCTACGCCATCCTTTCGATGTGCAAAACAGGGTGGTGGGGGTGGAGGGGGTGGAATCCATATTTCCCATATTTTTTTCCAGCTACGCTAACACGGAAGGCTAATATTCTTTTCATTAATCGTAATTATCATCATCATGGGCAACTTGAAAGAAATTCAGCCACGGTCGTTACGTACAACTGCACATATGGGGTTGATGGTTATGGCAGGCTACCAAATTCGCCGCACAAGCTAGCCAAGTTTGTGTTATTAATTCACACTGCTCTTCTATTTTACATGCCTTTCAGAATTAGGCAAGCTTCAAAAAGCTCATTAGATCAGGGCGATTACGGCATCTGGAAGCGGAAACCTTTGCACAAGCTTGTCTGGCCTTGCCAGATGCCAGGGAGGGTGGGGGGGGACAAAAGGGAAAGGGGGTTATGGACCCCCAGGAAAGGGGACTTGTAGTAGGATGTGTGGATGACCTTGAGGAACAAGAAGAAGAGATGCTGCCTAGGAAACGATTGGGCAAGAGAGGGCCGGAGGAAAGAAACTGAGGAAGGCGCTGCCTTGATTGATCCGGTTAACAGCGGCTGTGAAAAAAACTTGCACCTTCAAACCTGTAAGATTCTGATAATGTAGCCCAACAATAAAGTAGAATTAGCTCATCTACTCATGTTTCCTATCTGGTTTACTCAGGTGGGCTGACAGGACTGGAGAGGAAGGATCCAAGAAAATAGGATGGAGTCAGTCAGATGCTCCCAACACTTAAGGGAATCATCAGCTACAGTGGCTGCTATACATAAAAGTTAGGTGTTTTTCACAAGTGAGACGCACAACTTATCAAGGCTTTCGCTTTCCCGCTTCCAGCACAAAAACCTCCATACGAGGCTGCTGTAAAGATTTCTTTTATCCAGGGATGGCTTTGTTGTGGTCCGTCAGCAGCTTACGGAGGTGGCAACGGAGTTGGACAGCGATGAGGCTGAGGTGGGGCCAGGGACATTGGGGAATGAGGTGCGGACTCCAGAGCCTCCAGAGACTGACAGTAGTGAGGCAGAGGAACAGGAGGATCCTGTTCCTAATGCACGCATGAGACGAGCTGCCAGAAGGCAAGAGCAGCTCAAGCAGAGAAGACAATTCAGGAGTAGGGCCAAGAGATGATTGGCCCCTCCCATAAGGCTTAAAACAGACCGGCACCGGTGTTTCAGCTTTGCCGGAAAACAACATTGTAGCTGTGTCTTCTGCTTCGTGTACGTCTTTGTTTTTGTGACTTCTGGATGTTTGCCAGGAAGGGCCTTTGGCAGTTTGCCTAATTGGACTAAAGTTTGAGAGATAACTGAGGAATCTGTGTTGGGAGGCATTTGTTTTACTTTGAGTTGAACAACGCTGGGAATGAAGTAATTCCCAACTGTTTGAATAAAGTTTGTTTTTCCACGGACTAAGTTTATTATTACCTACTTGGGTCTTGGTCACAACAGGCTTGTCCTGTGCATCTGTAATGTGAACTTTGAATAAAAGCAGCAATATGGTCTAGGGGTTAAGGCACCAGCCTAGAAACTAGGAGATTATGAGGAATGAAAGAAGACTGGGAGACTTTGAGTTATTTATAAAAAAAGAAAAAACAATAGCATGGGATATAAATATGAGTTGTCCTCTACTTACAACAGTTCATTTAGTGACCTTCAAAGTTACAACGGCACTGACAAAAGTGACTTAGGACTGTTTTCCACACTTACGATCTTTGTGGCATCCCTATGGTCACGTGTTCAGAATATGGATGCTTGGCAACGGACTCATATTTATGACCATTGCTGTGTCCCAAGGTCAGGTGATCACCTTTTGCAACCTTTTGACCAAGCAAAATCAATGAAGAAGTCAGACTGAGTTAACAGCCATGTTACTAAGTTATCAACTGTAGTGATTCACTTAACAACCGTGGCAAAAAAAAAAATCATAAAATTGCATGCAACTCACTTAATAAACTGCCTTGCTTAAGCAATGGAAATTCTGGTTCCAATTGTAGTTGTTAAGTCGAGGACTTCCTGTGTAGGTGGAGATGGGCGGCTCATCTTCTTAGGAATGAATCAGAGGACTCAACATATTCGTGCAGGAGGGAAATCTTTGCTTCAAAAGGCATTTGGGAAAGGGTGCTTTGATTAACAAACATTCCCCTCCAGCAAAAACAAAAAAAAGAAAACTTGGTGCCTGAGATCAGCAATTTCTCAGTATAATGTCAGGTTGGTTTTGTCTGCACAAGTTTTTTATTTATTCTTTTAAATGAACCTGAACCGCAGACAGAGATGGAAAGAGTGAAGATTGGGAGTGGGAGTGGGAAGAAAGAGGGCAAGATTTCTGCAACGTATTTATAAACCCATTTATCGGCTAAGTTGCCTTGACCTTCCCTTTCGCCCCTCTTCCTCTTCTCTCAGACCTCAGCAAGAGAAATTAAATTGATTCCGTCTATCGCATCTCTGCATCTAAGTGATTAAAATTCAGCAACCCAGGCAGGGGGTGGAGGGATGTTTGATTTGTGCTGCATTTGAGAAAGACGAGTCCTTGTCGCTGGATGAGCTCCGAGACCAGGGACAAGGAGGAGCGTGAAACCCACTTCACCACTGGGGTATTTATCAGAAACTTCAGTTGTTCACCAAAGACGGGAGTTTGGGAAGAGTTGCTTGCACAAAAAGAATTAACATTTAGCGTACCCATCTCTGATTTGGAGCTCTCTGAGATTCATTGGCCAAGTTGGCTAGGGATTATATAGCAATAGGAGTACCAACTAGAACAAGGGTCTCCAACCTTGGCAACTTTAAGCCTGGCGGACTTCAACTCCCAGAATTCAAAGCTGGCTGGGGAATTCTGGGCAAAGCTGGCTGGGGAATTCTGGGAGCTGAAGTCCACCAAGGCTTAAAGTTGCCAAGGATGGAGACCCCTGATCACAGTGTTTCTTAACCTTGGCAGCTTCAAAATGTGTGGACCAACTCCCAAACTCGTTGGGGAATTCTGGGAGTTGAAGTCCACCAACGCTGGCTGAGGAATTCTGGGCAAAGCTGACTGGAGAATTCTGGGTGTTGAAGTCCACCAACGCTGGCTGAGGAATTCTGGGCAAAGCTGGCTGGGGAATTCTGGGAGTTGAAATCCACCAACACAGGCTGGGGAATTCTGGGCAAAGCTGGCTGGGGAATTCTGGGAGTTGAAGTCCACCAAGGCTTAAAATTGCCACGATTGGAGACCCCTGACCACAGTGTTTCTTAACCGTGGCAGCTTGAAAAATGTGTGGACCAACTCCCAAGCTCACTGGGGAATTCTGGGAATTGGAGTCCACCCATCTTCAAGTTGCCAAGGCTGAGAAAACTCTGAAAATACCTGGTAGCTAAGATGATTTTTTCATGCATCTTCAAATGCCAAAGTTGAGAAACAACTGATCTAGAAGATACCTAGTAAGTAAGGTGAGTGTCCGTTCTTGTTTTCGATCACTTTACCTACCAGGGATCTTCTAGAAGAGTATTTATCAACCTTGGTAGCTTGAAGAAGTGTGGATTTCGATTCCCAGAATTCTCTAGTCAGCCTTGCTGGTTGGGTATTCTGTGAGGTGGGAGTCCACCCATCTTCAAGTTGCCAAGCTGCCAAAAAGGGCCTCTGGTGGTGCAACAGGCTAATGCAGCCTATTATTAACAGCAACTGCTTGCAATATTGCAGGTTCAAGTCCCACCAGGCCCAAGGTTGACTCAGCCTTCCATCCTTTATAAGGTAGGTAAAATGAGGACCCAGATTGTTGGGGGGCAATAAGTTGACTTTGTATATAGTATACAAATGGATGAAGACTATTGCTTGACATAGTGTAAGCCGCCCTGAGTCTTCGGAGAAGGGCGGGATATAAATGCAAAAAAAAAAAAAAAAGATACCTGGTAGGTAAGATGATTTTTTTTTTTCATGAGTTTTCACAAAAGTGAAAAGGAAAAAAAAAACCTTTGGCCACAGAACAGGAAACATTTCTTTAATGTATTCCTTGGGAGAGTCAGTTAGCAACACCTGGGCCATAAAACGCTTCCCACTTTTCGGTACCTTGCATCCTGACTTTCCATTTTGCAATTTGTTTAAGAGATTTTGAACTTGGGTGCCACTTATAGGATGAAAACCCCAGACAGTCACTCTGCACTGTCTCATCCTGAGTGGTGGAAGTACTGAACTGGTTTACGGCTTTGGAAAGGGATCAGAAGAGAAATTCTATTTAACCATTGCAGTAGCTCCTACTGGGGGAGGTCTGGAAAGGACTATTTTTATTAATTTATTGATTAAATTTACAAACTGCCCATCTCACCATCAAGAGCAACTGTATGAAAAGCCAGGATGGGTAGTCCTAGCTTTACAACAATCCATTTAGTGACTGTTCAAAGTTACAACAGCACTGAAAAGAGTGACTTATGACCCTTTTTCACACTTACAACCATTGCAGCATCCCTGGTCAAAATTCAGATGCTTGGCAACTGACTCATATTTATGACGGCTGTAGTGTCCTGGGGTCAATGGAGAAGCCCGATTTCACGTAAGAACCATGTTACTAACTTAACCCATGCAGTGATTCACTTAACAACCGTGGCAAGAAGGGTTGCCAAATGGAGCAAAACTCACTTAACAACTGTCTTGCTTAGCAACTGAAATTTTGGGCTCAACTGTGGTTGTAGGTTGAGGACAACCTCCTTCTACATTTATTTATTTATTTATTTATTTAATCAAATTTTTATACCGCCCTTCTCCCGAAGGACTCAGGGCGGTTCACAGCCAACTAAAACCACAATAATAAATATATTAAAACAATAATTAAAAAACCTATCAAATATGGCCAATTTAAAATATATATAAACAATAAAACCCAGTTAAAATTTAAAACCCCCAATAGTAACATATAAAATTCTAAAATCCTATGCCAGTCCTTCTCAAAGAAATAGATATGTCTTCAGCTCGTGGCGAAAGGTCCGAAGGTCGGGAAGTTGACGAAGTCCCGGGGGAAGTTCGTTCCAGAGGGTAGGAGCCCCCATAGAGAAGGCCCTTCCCCTGGGGGTCGCCAGCCAGCATTGCTTGGCCGACGGCACCCTGAGGAGTCCCTCTCTGTGGGAGCGCACGGGTCGGGGGGAGGCAAATGGAAGCAGCAGGCGGTCCCGTAAATAAGCCGGTCCTAAGCCATGGAGCGCTTTAAAGGTGGTAACCAATACCTTGAAGTGCACCCGATAGACCACAGGCAGCCAGTGCAGCTTGCGCAGGAGTGGTGTTATATGGGAGCCACGAACGGCCCCCTCTATCACCCGCGCAGCTGCATTCTGGACTAACTGGAGTCTCTGGGTGCTCTTCAAGGGGAGCCCCATGTAGAGAGCATTGCAGTAGTCCAAGCGAGATGTAACCAGAGCATGAGTGACCGTGCATAAAGCATCCCGGTCAAGAAAGGGGCGCAACTGGCGGATCAGGCGAACCTGATGAAAAGCCCTCCTGGAGACAGTCGTCAAATGGTCTTCAAAAGACAACTGTCCATCCAGGAGGATGCCTAAGTTGCGCACCCTCTCCATCGTACATGTAAATCGTACAGTTCCCACGAATTAAAATAGGTTAAAATTTGGTGTTACATAATGCTCTTAGACGCTCTTTTGGTTTGGTATGAATCTTTCATGTTCGGGCAGTTGTTTCATTTTTTTGGACACGCTATAAGCCTCTCTGGGAAACACATTCTTCAAGAACAGGATATGTTATGCTAAATATGCTCATGCAGAATCCTCTCTTAATAAGACTCCTAAAAACCACAGCTAACAAGGCTACTAAAATTACACACACGCACGCACGCACACACACGTGCATACCCTCATAAGCCACTAACGCTTGCACTAATGCACAAACCTGCACACACAAGTATACACACGCACACACACATACCATCTGAAAATAGTTCTAATTCTTCAGAAGGCTCTTCCTGCACATCCACCCCAGCACGTAATTGTCCTAACCTGACTCCACCCGATGACTTCAAAACTAGCTCAGCTAAACAGGCCATGATCTGAAGAACGGGGCCAGCAAAGTAGACAGAATGAAGAACGGCTTTTTTTTCCCCATCAGCAAACTGCTATTGTGCACAGTAAAGATAAAACGATGTAAAAGTTTCGTATAAAATATTGTATAGTGCTGTGATGGCTAACCTTTTTGCCACTGCGTGCCAAAAGCAGGGGAGCATGGGTGGTGTTGCGCGCACGCACTTGCCCACACCCATAATTCTATGCGTTCCACCCCCCCTGCGCTCCCCCCGCTTTTGGCATGTGATGGCCCGGTCGGCCCTTTTTTTGCTCTCCCCAGGCTCCAGAGCCTTTCTAGGAGCCTGGGGAGGGCAAAAACAGCCTTCCCCACCCCTTCAGAGGCCCTCCAGAGGCTGGAAATGGCCTGTTTGCCAACCTCCGGTGGGCCCAGAAGGCCTGAAAATTAGCTGGCCGGTGCGCACATGTGCGCTCGAGTGCCCACCGATATGGCTCTGGGTGCCACCTGTGGCACACGTGCCTTAGGTTCGCCATCACAGGTATAGTGTGTGCAGTACTTTGTATAAAATATTACACATTACATATAACAACCGTTCCACGATAACTCCTATGTCTACCTACCGTAGCCGTCAAATACATCAGGAAGGTTCCCACTTTTTAATTATATTTGTTCTACGGTAATAAAAAGTGATTTCTCAATCTGGTTTACTTTGAAGGGCTGACATCAATCTTGCAAGCCTCCTCCTTTCTTTTTTACCAAGGCAGAAGATTCCTCTTGGACTTTTAGAGAGGCCTCTGCTCCCCAGGGTACACCACTATCTGTGGAACACCTCACTAAAATGTTACTTAACACCAGAATAACAGAGGGACCTTGGAGGAACCTTGGAGGTTTTCTAACCCAACCCCCTGCTCAAGCAGGAGACCCCATATCATTTCAGACAAATGGCTGTCTCTTCTTAAAAACCTCCAGTGTTGGAGCACCCACAACTTCTGGAGGCCAATCATTCTACTGATTAATTGTTCTGTCAGGAAATTTCTCCTTAGTTCTAGGTCAAGGGTGTCAAACTCAAGGCCCAGGGGCCCGATCTGGCCTGCAGGGTACTTAGATCTCGCCCCAGACCCGCCCTGGAAACAGTGAAGGACCGGCCCGCGGTGCTTCTGCCAGCGAAAACGGGCTCCCGAGCTCCGTTTTCAGCTACCATGCCTCCTGCAACCCTCTGCCAGTGAGAATGGAGCTCGGGAGGGCCGCTCCGTTTTCACTGGTAGAGTGTTGCTGGAGGCCGTGGCAGCCGGAATCGGAGCTCAGGAGCCTGTTTTCACTGAAAGAGCGCTCGGGCCACCACGAGTGCCCCCAACAGGAGTGACATTGAGCTGGCCACACCCACCCCAGCCCTCCAAGATCAAACCCAACCCTGATGCGGCCCTCAATGAAATAGGGTTTGACATCCCTGTTCTAGGTTGCTTCTCTCCTTGATTGGTTTCCATCCATTGCTTCTTGCCCTGCATTCGGGTGCTTTGAAGGATAGCTTGATCCCCCCCCCCTCTTCCTTCTATCTGCCCCTTAACACCAGCACCAACTGGATGCACAAATATCAATTTACAAAATGTCTCACTTCTCCAAAACTATATGCAGGCAGCCCTCAACTTACGATCACAATTGGGACCAGGATTTCTAAGTGTAGTTAAGAATTGCTTACACCACATTTAGATTCTAACTATACTTAGAATTGCACCTGACTTTACCAAAAAAATTTTTACCCCAGTTGTTAAGTGAATCAGTGCAGTTTCTATGTGAATCTGGCTTCCCCACTGACTTTGTTTGTCAGAACCAGTTGGGAAAGTTGCAAATGGCGATCACGGGACCCTGGGACACTGCAACTTTTGTAAATACATGCTGGTTGCCATAAGTCCCAATTTTGATGGGTTGCCGTACTTCCCAATTTTGATCACAAGACTGTGGGGAAGGTACAATGGTTGTGTTGTGGCCCACTAGCGGAGCTGGCAGCAGAGTCGGACAGTGAGGAGACTGGAGAGGAACATGGGCCAGTCCTGGGGGCTGGGAAAAGCTTGGACAAGGGCTCTGGGTGGGAGGCAAAGAGGGAGCTAGACAGCAGTGAGGCAGAGGAATAGCTGGAGCCTGTTCCCAGTCTGCACATGTGCAGAGCTACCAGAAGACAGGAACAACTAAGAAAGCAGGGTCGGCTTAGGAGTAAAGCCACACCTTGGAGGTGATTGGCCCCTCCCATAGGAAACAAAAGAGGAGCGAATGGGAAAGGAAACAATTCGTTTCTTCGGTCATTTCAAGAGTGGGAAGATCTGTCTGTGACTCTGTGCCAAGTTTTGCCTTGCACTGCATTTGGAAACTGGTAGCTTTTCCAAGCGAGATAAGGTCTGTGTTAATAAATATTCCTCTGAAAGACTGTTTACCAGGCCTTGCTGACTCTGAATGAAAGGAAATCACAGTCGCGTAAATAAAAGGGGTTTTGCTGGGACCAAGACTCTGCTTCCTGCTTTTTGAGGGAGCCTAGGTCAGAACAGGTTGTAAGTGAAAGGACTGATGGCAAGAGGCTTTTTTATAACTTCAAACCATCACTAAATGAATGATTGTAATATCCAGATAGTCAAGGACTATCTGGATATTAAAGCAGTCTGACTCTGCTAGGATTCCGGAGAATTAAGCGCTTTTCCGAGTGCTATTGTGGGGATAACCCTCAACTGCAGAAAGAGTATTTGTCACAGATTATTTGGAGATGTTCCTCGCCACTTTATTATGTGCTGTGATATCTTATTATTCATTTTTATTAACCTTGTTACTGTATCTCGCTTGCACCTGCAGCAGTGAAAATAAAACTAAGCAAATGCAAGTTTCTGCCTTAAAACTCAGCGTCTTTCTTTTCGTCTCTTCCAAAGCTTTTGATTTTGTTTGTCACTTTGCCTGATGAAAAATTTTGGTGAACGCAAAACGTTACGCACACTATTTCACAGCCCACTCAAGATGTCTTTCATACTATGGATTTTGACTTTTTCTTTCCTTTTCTTTTTTTCCTTTTCCCAAATGGAAACATTATAAATGAGAAAAACAAAAGGCAAATAAATCGGTTTAACAAAAAGTTTTCTTCTGATTTAATTATTTAAATAGGGCAGGGAGGAGGAGAACATAGTTAGCAACTGAGTCTTTGTTATCTGAATTCTTATACAGGTGGTCCTCGGCTTACAACCGTAATGAAACCGGCCCATTACGGTTGTAAATCATGACGGTTGTAAAGTGAGTCATCATGGGACCAAAAAAATTTACCTTTTTTTTTGAAAGCAGTGGTCAAGCAAATTTATTGTTCACTCATCTTGTTCAACTAGAAGTAAATGCCAATTTTCGGCATAAATGTCATAAATTGCCATGACGTGACCGCAGGATGCTGCAAGCAGTCATATATGCAGCCCAGTTGCCAAGCAACCCAAATGTGTGTGTGTGTGTGTGTGTGTGTGTGTGTGTGTGTGTGTGTGTGTAGTCATCGTATCTTTGAAACTGGGCCAGGGTATGAAGGTGTCCATCATAACTATGAATAGCCACTAAGCTACCAGTCGTAATATGAGGACTACTTGTATAGGCTTTTCCACAAAGGGTATAAGACTGTTATTTACAAGCCTCTTGGTTTGTTTGTTTTTTGGGTTTTTTTGGATGATTTTGCTGCTGTAACAATAATGCAATGCTGAAGTTTATTATTGCTCTGATTTGTCCATTTCCATTCAGCTCTCTGCTCACAATAATATTTATTATTGATTTATTGACGTAATCTTATCAACTGCTCCAAGGCCACCCAGGAGAGGCAAAAAAAGCCCATCCTAATATTCAAAGTTTATAGCAAATAATAATAAATTACACCCAAAAGAAGTCTTTTTCCCAGGGGAAGAAAAAGGCATTAGGGGGTGAAAAAAATCCACCCTCTTTAATTTAAGTCAATAGTTCTGAAGTTTAAATTACTCAACAACTCAAATTAATATCCACTAGATTAGCCCATGTTTGGACAGCACAGTGAAGCTGCAAAGTGCTATATAAGTAGTGCGATTATTCCCAGCAGCGTGCTGAGGCAGTCTTCGCGGGAAATAGATTTAAACAGCCTGCTCAGAGGTCTAAGTGCCCTTTAATGGCTTCCAAATTAACCACAGATGGTGAGGGAACTGCCTGCCCAGAGAAAAATATAAAAGAGCAAAGCAAGAGAACAGGATGAATGGATGGAGAGACAGAGGGAGAGAGATTATGCCATATATATATATATATATATATATATATATATATATATATATATATATATATATATATATATATATATATATATCTCCCTCTGTCTCTCCATCCATTCATCCTGTTCTCTTGCTATATATATATATGGGGGGGGGGGGGAGAGAGAGAGAGAGAAAGTGAGATGTAAAGGTAAAGATTCCCCTTGCACATATATGCTAGTCGTTCCCGACTCTAGGGGGTGGCGCTCATCTCTGTTTCAAAGCTGAAGAGCCAGCGCTGTCCGAAGACATCTCCATGGTCATGTGGCCGGCATGACTCAACACCAAAGGCGTTACTGTTACCTTCCCACCAAAGGTGGTCCCTATTTTTCTACTTGCATTTTTTATGTGCGTTCGAACTGCTAGGTTGGCAGAAGCTGGGACAAGTCACGGGAGCTCATCCCTTTATGCGGCACTAGGGATTCAAACCACTGAACTGCTATATCTATCAATAGATAGATAGATAGATAGATAGATAGATAGATAGATAGATAGATAGATAGATAGATAGATAGATAAGATGAAAGAGAGAGTCTGTCTGTCTATTGGATGGATGGATGGAGAGACAGAGGAGAGAGATTATGCCATATATATATATATATATATATATATATATATATATATATATATATATATATATATATATATATATATATATATCTCCTCTGTCTCTCCATCCATTCATCCTGTTCTCTATATATATATATGGGGGGGGGGGGGAGAGAGAGAGAGAGAAAGTGAGATGTAAAGGTAAAGATTCCCCTTGCACATATATGCTAGTCGTTCCCGACTCTAGGGGGTGGCGCTCATCTCTGTTTCAAAGCTGAAGAGCCAGCGCTGTCCGAAGACATCTCCATGGTCATGTGGCCGGCATGACTCAACACCAAAGGCGTTACTGTTACCTTCCCACCAAAGGTGGTCCCTATTTTTCTACTTGCATTTTTTATGTGCGTTCGAACTGCTAGGTTGGCAGAAGCTGGGACAAGTCACGGGAGCTCATCCCTTTATGCGGCACTAGGGATTCAAACCACTGAACTGCTATATCTATCAATAGATAGATAGATAGATAGATAGATAGATAGATAGATAGATAGATAGATAGATAGATAGATAGATAAGATGAAAGAGAGAGTCTGTCTGTCTATTGGATGGATGGATGGACGGACGGACGGACAATTGATAGAAACAAACAAGGAGAACAAATGTAGACAATTTTACTTCACAGTAATTTTACATTTAAATTAATTAACTCATTAATAACAGTCCTTATAGGAAATGTACCCTTTCCCCAAACTGATGTGCAGTAGCTGCTTTAAAAAGCTGCAAATAAAAACTATGCTTGGATACTCTGGTTTCTCTTCAGACCGTATAAATCTTTCGCCTTAAAAACTATGCTTGGATTTCTAGACCCCCTAAACCAGGGGTGAAATCCAGCAGGTTCTGGCAGGTTCTGGAGAACCGGTAGTGGAAATTTTGAGCAGTTTGGAGAACTGGCAAATACCACCTGGCTGGCCCCAGAGTGTGGTGGGAATGAAGATTTTGCAATATCCTTCCCCTGGAGTGGGGAGGGAATGGAGATTTTGCAGTATCCTTCCCCTGCCACGCCCACCAAGCCACGCCCACAGAACCAATAGTAAACAAATCTGGATTTCACATCTCCTCTAAACCAGGGGTCTCCAACCTTGGCAACTTTAAGCCTGGAGGACTTCAACTCCCAGAATTCCCCTGCCAGCAAAGCTGGGCAGTTGAATTTTGGGAGTTGAAGTCCTCCAGGTTTAAAGTTGCCAAGGTTGGAGACCCCTGCTCTAAACCTCTTTAAGGCAGGAATGAATTTAGGGAGCTCTACTAACTAAGGCAGATGCTGATTTTCACTGACAGTGGGAAAAATTGGAAGACGATAGAACTATTTTATTTGCTGGAGCCCTGGGCCAATCACAGCCCTCTATCCCAAAAGTTTCCACAAGTGGAATAAGCATGGCTTGTCCTTAAAACTTTTTCTAAGCAACTGGAAGATGAATTTCAGCCAAAGTATTACGGGCAAGAAAGGCTATTAATTTAATTTCCTGTTAGTAAAGATTCCAGGGAAAAGCAAAAAGATTAATTTTACTCTTCAATAATTAGAGGAGCTTGAGAGCAAGAGAGAGAATTTAGGACCTTGGAAGAATGAAAGGGGCAGCAAGAATTCTTTAAGTGCAAAAAAAGCTACAACAATCCCCCACAATGGAAGAATGGATGCAGAAAACTGTGGAGTTAGCAGAGATGGCCAAATGGCTCCTTTAATTAAAGAAAAGAATATCTCCAGTTCTGTTTCCGTTTGGAAACGTCTTCTAAACTTTTGTGCTCAAACAGAGAAAAAAACTGAAATTCTGATTTGGGGGTTTACTGATTAATTTGTTGTTATCGAAATGGCTGCTATATAACAAGTATGTAAAAGTAAAAAGTTGAGACCATAAAATACGGTAAATTACGTAAAATTACGTAAAATTACGTAAATTAATTTACGTAATTACGTAAAATTACGTAAAATACGGTAAAATACGTAAAATTCTACTGCGCTGAAAAAAGTTGGAAGTTAATGCTTTTTTTCCTTCTTTTTTCCCCTTGTCCCACAGGTCTCTTTCCCTCTTCGTCC
Organism: Ahaetulla prasina; assembly: GCF_028640845.1. Lineage (NCBI taxonomy): Eukaryota > Metazoa > Chordata > Lepidosauria > Squamata > Colubridae > Ahaetulla > Ahaetulla prasina. Next base: position 12,801,259 of record NC_080539.1, read on the forward strand.
ATTTCTTTGCTATCTTTGTTTTCTTTTGTATTTTACTTTAAGATAATTTCAATATAGTTATATATACATATATACAATATAGAAGGGTTATATATATATACAATATAGAACGGTGGCTCAGGGGCTAGGACGTTGAGCTTGTCGATCGAAAGGTCGGCAGCTCAGCGGTTCAAATCCCTAGTGCTGCCGTGTAATGCAGTGAGCTCCCATTACTTGTCCCAGCTTCTGCCAACCTAGCAGTTTCGAAAGCACATAAAAATGCAAGTAGAAAAAATAGGAGCCACCTTTGGTGGGAAGGTAACAGTGTTCCGTGCGCCTTTGGCATTGAGTCATGCCGGCCACATGACCACGGAGACGTCTTCGGACAGCGCTGGCTCTTCGGCTTTGAAATGGAGATGAGCACCGCCCCCTAGAGTCGGTAACGACTAGCACGTATGTGCGAGGGGAACCTTTACTTTACCTTTATACAATATAGAGGGAGGGAGGGAGGGAGGAGGGTGGGTTAAGGGAAGGCAGGCAGGCTGGAAGGAAGGAAGGCAGGAAAGGGAGGGAGGGAGGGAGGGAGAGAGAGAAGGAAGGAAGGAAGGAAGGAAAGGAAGGAAGGAAGGAAGGAAGGAAGGAAGGAAGGAAGGAAGGAAGGAAGGAAGGAAAGGAAGGAAGGAAGGAAGGGGAGGGAGATGGGTGGGTTAGGGGAAGGCAGGAAAGAAAGAAAGAAAGAAAGAAAGAAAGAAAGAAAGAAAGAAAGAAAGAAAGAAAGAAAGAAAGAAAGAAAGAAAGAAAGAAAGAAAGAAAGAAAGAAAGAAAGAGGGAGGGAGGGAGGGAGGGAGGGAGGGAGGGAGGGAGGGAGAAGGATGTGTTAGGGGAAGGGAGGGAGAAAGGGAGGAAAGAAGGAAGGAAGATCCCCCCTCCCTGCTGCCAATTCATTTAAAAGTAAGGTAGACAGGCGAAGAGCTTCATTATATTTAACGATGGAAGCAAAAAAAAACAAAAACCCAGCGCCACTAAGTAATGGCCAAGCCGCAGGAAAAGGAAAAAGAGATGAATAAAAAGTGCACTTAAAAGGATCGATGTGGGCCTCACACCTCTCTGGAAAGACCACCGGCACCCTGGGGAACGGCACAACCTTCAGCACAAATGTCACAAGGTCAACGTTGGGATGGGAAGGCGCTTCCTCTGAAGAGAGAGACTCGGCCTGACAGCGGCTCCAGCACGACCAGAAAACAGGAACCGAGCACCTCAAAAGCAAAGGCACATTCTTGAGGGTCAGAAACCAAATCCCCTCCCAGCCCACAAACCCCAAACAGAAAACAGGACTGCCGGGGTTGGTTGCTTCCCTTCATTTGGAAGCCATAATCAAAGAGCGGGAATCCCTTGCTGGTGTTCCCCCCCCCTCCACACCCCTCCCTTTCCACATAAAACTCCTTGGAAGCCAGAGAAGAAGCAGGAGGGGCCAGGAGGGAGACCCACTGGAATAAAAAGGGAAGAGCAATTTTATGAGCTGCTGGCAGACGGAGGCGCCCACAGCGTGGCCCTATCATTAGCTCACTAGCATTACATGGAAGGAGGTTCTTAAAACACCCAGATAAACGAGCAGGCAGGTCTACTGCCAAGGGCACCCAGTGGTAATCAATGATCAGATGCAAGAGAATACAAAAGATTTCCTAAGATTTAAACCCTCCTCCCTCTTCTGATTAAAACGTGGACATTTCAAGCGACCATCTGCAATTTCCTGTGTGAATTACTTGGAACTGAAAGCCAAAGCAAATTAAAAACCCAAATCAAATAGAAAACAGTTTTCTAGCTGTATGGCATAAGTGGGTAGAAAAATTCACCAGTCCATCCAGCAATCCCATTTAAACTAATATTTATTACAAAGAAAAAGCAACTGCCATCTACCATATACATACCCCCCCTTTTTTTTATCTCTTTTACTAAGTGTTGTACCTTGATGAAGATAACTTTTCTTTTACGTACACTGAGAGCATATGCACCAAGACAAATTCCTTGTGTGTCCAATCACACTTGGCCAATAAAAATTATATTCTATTATTCTATTCTATTCTAACACAACATATTCACAACCCAGAATAAACTTCTACGTTTGGACTTGGACTTTTCCTTCTTTGCAATGCCATTAATAACAAAAAAAAATTGTGTCTAAAAAGATTTTTCAAATTAACGATAACTGCACATACGGCACATTACGCGTTAAGGGAAAGTACAACAAAATGACACTTAGGGGAAAGGCATCTAAAAAGGAGTTTATTAGGAACTTAATCTATATTTATTGGAAACAACGTAAAAACAATTGATAAGATAATTTACATGCCATAAAATGCCTTGTGATTCTGGACATTTGTATGAACCATGCACAATTTTCACCTAGACTTTTAAAAAGAAAAGTATGAATTCAAAAGTGCCGATAGATCTACCTGGGGAAATTTATGACCCGGATTTAAAGTTCTGACTGCGCTCCCCATGGTTACGTGAGTGAATGCTGGGTCATCTTGTGACACCCAGCAAATTTAGCATCTTTCAGTCATGGGGGAGTGTTTTATGATGATTTCGCCAACAGCATTTACTTCCATTTTTCGCATTATGGATTGCATCCATAATGAACCATTGGGTTAGGTTAATAACCACAATGTTTGCTTAATGACCGCCACAGAAAAATGTAATAACATCGAATCAATCTGCTTTATGGCCTTTGTGAGTTACAACTATAATGACCAGTGCAGTCGTAAGTAGAGAACTACTTGTAAAACTTAATACTGGACAGCAAAACCAAAATTTCACACATTCGTTCTCGGAAAGCAGATTGAAATAAAGGATTTTTGTAGTGGATTATGATTACGTGTATGAAAAGGGACAGAGTGATCTACTTGAATGTTTTTAATGCACAAGAATCAACCTGCTTTAGGTGATTGTAGTTTTATTCCGCCTGTTCAACTCCTCACTAATTATGCAGCAGGCTAGGAAGTGAGACGGGACAGGTTCTTGGTCTATCCCATTATCTAAATTAAAGATGAGGATGCCAAGAGAATTTGACTATTATCTTCTTTATTAGCTTTCAAGTGCGTTTGTAAGAGAGTTTAGCAGCTATCCCGAGTATGTCGCCTCTGAATTCAAGGAGCTGCTAATCCCAGCACTTCTGGATGACATCTGTAGGAAATGACATGGCTAAGCCCGAAGGAGGGGTCAAATGCATCATCAGTCTTGAGTCCTCACCTAAGTCTAGCCCACCTTGAATTCCATTGCCCCATGTGTCTATGGAGCTTCTCAATCATCCAGGTTCTGGTTGTCCCAAAGGTGCTTTTTTTTTTTTTCAACAACTAACTGGACTTTTTGGTTTTTCTTTGAAGACATTCCGCTTCTCACCCAAGAAGCTGAAGAAGCTTCTCATCAGAGCTGAAGAAGCTTCTTGGATGAGAAGCGAAATGTCTTTCAAAGAAAAAACAAGGAAGACCAGTTGCCTCTTGGGAAAAAAAGCTCCTTGAATTCCATTTGCCCTTATCTACCATCAATTATGCTTTGACCCTCAATAGTTCAAAGTCTTGCGGAGAGCATTAGCATACAATAAAGCTACATTCATTTGTACTGCCCGGACTCCTGATTTCCTGTGCTTGATAAGCATTAGGCCGGGAATCCCCGATTGTTTCCAGAACTTTCTTGGAATTTAGAGAAGGCAGAAGGCCCTGAGCTTGGTTTCAACACCAGAACAAGTCTCCGAAAAGGGGAACCTACTTCTTACGCTACTCATTTCCCCTTGCTGGAGGTAGCACAGGGCAGTTCAGCTCGTGCCCTTTTTTCACAGTCCCACTTATGAAACAGAATGACCCCTAAGTCATCTTAAATCGGGGACGGGGGGGGGGGGGGAATCAGATGCAAATAGAAACCTTATGAGACAAAGGGAAGAATTCATTTAGAAAAAGGAGGATCAGGAAGCGTCCAAGGATTATTATCCTATTATCCTATGAGTCACCACTTTAATGCACAAAAGGCGCTCTGAATGTCTCATGCAAAGAAAAAAAAAAGGAGAGAGGGGGGGAAAAAAGAACCCAACCTTGGAAGGAACTTCCTATGGATTGCTACATAAAACTTTTGGGCAAAGTCATTGTGCAAAACAACTCCCAAATCTTCCATGATCCAAGCAAGGGACAAACTCTACTTCTCACAGTAGCTTAGTGAGGATGGTGCCTGGAACTTAACATTTCATAGCACGAAGGGGAAACCCCAAAGAGAAAATTGGGCTGGGTTATTTACGGGACCACCTACTGCTACCGAATACCTCCCACCGACCCGTGCGCTCTCATAGAGAGGGTCTCCTCAGGGTGCCGTCAGCGAGGCAATGTCGTCTGGCGACGCCCAGGGGAAGAGCCTTCTCTGTGGGGGCTCCCACCCTTTGGAACGAACTACCCCCCGGACTTCGTCAGCTTCCGGACCTTCGGACCTTCCGCCGCGGGCTTAAAACATACTTATTTAATTGTGCAGGACTGAGCTAGATTTTAAATTTGGTTTTAATTGGGTTTTAATTGGATGTTTTAATTAACGGGCTTTTTGAATAAGTTTTTTAACTGTTTTTATACTGTATTTATATGTTTTTAAATGCCTGTAAACCGCCCTGAGTCCTTCGGGAGATAGGGCGGTATATAAATATGATTAAATAAATAAATAAATAAATAAATAAAATTAAGTTTTATCCTTAGGCAAGAAAAACCAAAAGTCCAGATACAGATCTGGTGAAACCTGGCTTAATAGCACTAACTGTGAGAGGGACCTTTTGGAGTCCTAGTGGACAAGAACTTAAAATATGAGCCAGCAATGTGCAACAGCAGACAAAAAAGCCAATGCAATCCTATGCAACAGAGGGATAGAATCAACATCACATGATTCTTAGTCCTGGCAAATCTCTTTAATTTATATGGCTGTGAATTATTGTCATTCCCAGTTGAAAGGCTTCTCAGTCTTTCAGGGGAATGTTTATAAACACCCACCTTATCTCCCTTGGAATGCTGCCAGAGAATTGTCAAATGCAGGGCAAGACCAAACTTAGCACAGAGTCAAACAGAGCTTTTCCAAAGCTTTAACCAACTAGATGAACTAATTGCTTCCTGCAAAAGCTCGCATCCCGTTCGCTCCCCTTTTATGTCTTATGGGAGAGGCCAATCATCTCCAAGCCTTACTCCCAAGTCGACCCTGTTTTCTTAATTGTTCTTGTCTTCTGGCAGCTCTGCACATGCGTACACTGGGAACAGGGTCCCGCTGTTCATCTGCCTCCCTGATGTCATACTCCAGAGGAAGCAAATAACTACCAGATGGCCTTGGCCCCCTCTCTGCCTCCAACTCAGAGCCCTCGTCCGAGCCTTCCCCAGACTCCAGGACTGGCCAGCGTTCCTCCCCAACCTCATCACTGTCTGAATCTGCTGCCAGCACTGCTGGCGGGCCACAACAATGATGTACTATACTGCTCTATAAAGCCTTAGTAAGACCATCCTTGGAATGCTGCCTCCAGCTTTGGTCACCACAATATAAAAAAGATGTTGAGACTCTAAGAATGCAGAGAAGAGCAACTAAGATGATTAGGGGCCTGGAGGCTAAAGAAGAATGGTTGCAGGAATTGGATTTGTCTAGTCTAGTGAAGAGAAAGGCCAGGGGTGAGATGATGTCAGTATTCCAATATCTGAGGGGCTGCCACAGAGAGCTATTTTCAAGCCATTTGCTAAAGCACCCAAAGGCCAGACAAGGAATAATGGATGGAAAATGATCAAGGAGACATTCAACCTAGGAATACGGATAAATTTTCTGAGAGTGAGAACAATCAACCAATGAAGGGAATTGCTTGCCTTTAGAACAGCAGTTCTCAACCTGTGGGTCGCGACCCCATTGGGGGTTGAATGACAATTTGCCAGGGGTCGCCTAAGACCACTGGAAATATGGGAAGTATACTTGCGAGTCGAAGAATCGCGCTCCAATGGTTGACTCCACAAGCCAGCTGCAAGCTCTTCAAATCACTAGCCGAATTCAGCTTCAGACGTAATGAATTAACAAAGAGAGAAATCTTTGCTCTGAAGTCTCCCTCTCAAGCCAGCTGCAATCACTCCCAATCGCTAGCCTAATCTGGCTTCAGGCGCGATAAACTTAATAGGGGAGGAGTCTCTGCTTTAAGGCCCCGTCCTCAAGGCAATCGCAAGCAGTTCAGATCGCTAGCCAATACGGCTTCAGGCGCGACAAATTCAAAAAAACAGTTTGCCACTTTTTCCCCCCTTCTGCAGCTGCTGAGGCACATTTTACGGTTGGGGCCACATCGTGGGGAATTGTATTAAAGGGGTCGCAGCACTATAAAGGTTGAGAACCACTGCTTTAGAAGTTGTGAGTGTTTTCAAGAACAGACCAAACAGCTACTTGTCAGAAATGGTATAGGGCAGGGGTAATCAACCTTTTTATACCTACCGCCCACTTTTGTATCTCTGTTAGTAGTAAAATTTTCTAACCGCCCACGGTTCCACAGTAATGCGCCATGTCTGCGCATGCCTTTCGCACATCGTGGATTGGGGGGGGGGGCGCCAGCTACCAGTTCTGCTTGTCTATTATAGCTGGGTGGTGTGGGGGGAGATGCGTGAGCTATTCTGGGACGAGGCTTTTTTGTTTGCGGTCGCACTATAGTGCCATTTAGTTTCACTTACGTAACGTGAACTAAACTTATGCGCAGGTGATACAAATAGTATATTTTCAAAAATTTAAATTGTCACGGGGAATTTTATGAAAACCTAATGAAAATGTTTTTAAATAATGCTATGACAATTTTTTTAAAAGTCAATTAAATTTAAAAAAAAGGAAAGTGCTTCAGTATCAGACAAAACCCCTACCGCCCACCATGAAAGCTGGAACACCCACTAGTGGGCGGTAGGGACCAGGTTGACTACCATTGGTATAGGGCCTCCTGCTTGAGCAGGGGGTTGGACTAGATGACCTACAAGGTCCCTTCCAACTCTGCTGTTGTGTTTCTGTTAAAAAAAAAGACGTTGGCCACCTTTCAAAGGCCTCTGTGTAGAGCAGAGCAGCCTCTCTCCCTGGCAAACAAGCCATCTATAAATACACCCACAAACTCATCGGCGTTTCTGCTAGTTCAAGTCTGCATTATCATCAACCATCTCCTGGGAGCGTCAGGCCAGAGAAACCACCAGCTGGCGCCCTGTAGTGATTGGCCCTTCAGGAGAAGGCGATAATAAAACCTGAAAGCTGCAATATGAACTTCGCACATACTTGTCTTTTTGGTTTATTCATTAGAAATAATTACTGGCAACGGACTTTCCGCACAGCATCCCTGACAGGCGAGTTTCAAAACTGGGGCCACTGTGTGGCTTCCCAACTAAGCTGGGATCATGCAGAAAAGGAAAAACTGCATATGACTTCTGTATTAGAATGTTCCCTGTACAGGGGTCACCAACCTTGGCAACTTTAAGCCTGGAGGACTTCAACTCCCAGAATACCCCAGCCAGCAAAGCAACAAAAAATCCTGTAATTGTGGCTTATTAAATAATACAGAAACAACACATCATCCGTTTTGCAGATCAGTCTTACAGTAGTTCACTGGGGCAATTCTCTCCCCAATCTGCCATTATGTTAGGTCCACTGAAAAATTAGAACAGAAAAGCAAATCAGGAATAACTCAAGAGACTTTATATCTGTGATGGCACACGTAGCCATATCAGTGGGTACGCGAGCTCATTTTCAGTCTTTCTGTGCCCACCAGAAGTAGGGAAACAGGCTATTTCCTGCCTCCGAGGGCCTGCCTCCGAGGGTGGGGAAGGCCCGTTTTTCTCTCTCACCTGGCTCCAGAGCCTCTCTGTGAGTCTGGGGAGGGTGAAAACGGCCTTCCCTGGCAATCCGGAGGCCAGAAATGGCCCGTTTCCCAACTTCCGGTGGGACAGGAAGTGACATTTTTTGCTGTCCCCAGCCTCCAGAGCATCTCTAGGAGTCCCTGGAGGCTGGGGACAGCAAAATTTGTCACTTCTTGTCCAACTGGAAATTGGGAAACAGGCCATTTCTGGCCTCCAGAGGGCCTCCGGAGGGTGGGGAAGGCGGTTTTTGCCCTCCCCAGACTCATAGAGAGGCACTGGAGCCAGGTGAGAGAGAAAAATGGGCCTACCAGGCCATCACATGCCAGGAGTGGGAGGAGGCGGGGGGTCGTGCATGCATGTGCAAGGGCGGGGTGCATAGAATTTTGGGTGTGGGCACGCGTGCGCGCGATCCTCCCTGCCCCCCCCCATTCCTGGCCCATGATGGCAAAAAGGTTAGCCATCACTGCTTTATATGTATGAAGTGCTCCATTTAAGCTCCACGCCAAGTCGTACTGCAAAAATGTAAGCCAAGAATAAATCATGATTTCAAAGCAGCTGACTGCCCCCAAACAAGCCAACGTTAATTAGTCTTGTTTGTACTCCACTCTAATTTTTTTTTTAAAAAAAAGAAGTTATTAGGCTATACACAGTGGCTTGGAAGAATGGTTCTCACACTGACATGGCATGAAGAGACTGGAAGATGAAAAATAGCATATTGTTGCCGGGAACATAATGGGTGGCAGTCTTTTTTTTTTTTTTAAGTAAATTTTGCTTTGTCTCATGCCTCCTAATTTTCAGCTGGGGAAAAAAAAACTTCTAAAAATAATTTTCCACTTAGCCCTAATATCAGTGCTAACTATAATAGGAAAACTCCTATATAAATATACAAGGATGCACAATGAGTAACGTGTAGCAAAGCCTTCGTTTTCCTCACTTCTTTAATATTTTCACCCAAAGCCTCTCTCCATCGGTACCCCTCCTGATCACCGAGAAAATGCTTTTTAGCTGGTCATCAGACTTGGTTAAGGATAGTTTTGTTAACCAGGCTTGGCACTGATTTACTTTACTATTTGTTTACTAGCTTTACTGTTAGTCAGTTCTATTAGAAATTGAATGGATGAATGAATTTATATTAATTGTGGTTAGTTTTTGATGATGCGCCATGAAGTTTTCTCCATGATCCTTATCCTCTTCTTTCAAGACTCCCAATAGTGCACTCATCACTTCTGAACTGAGTCCATCTATCTTGCTGCTTGTCATCCTCTTCTCTTCCAGGATTCTCTGTATCCTAGCCTTTTCTAAAGAACTAGATCTTTATATGTATCTAAAGTACGATAATTTAAACTTGGTCATTTGTTCCTTGAGCAACCACTTTTCATTGATTAGTTTTAAGTTAGCTGATTATGTGAATCCCCAAAAAGAGAATTTTTCGGACTATAAGACACACCAAGATTTTGAAGAGGTAAACCAGGAAAAAAAGTTTTTGCCCTCCCCAGCCCCCAGGAGCACTCTGCAGGCCTCCCAAACTCTCTGTGTATCCCGTTTTTGCGAAAAATGCCTGTTTTTTGCAAAAACGGGACGTGCAGGGGGTTTAGGAGGCCTACAGAGTGCTCCTGGGGGCTGGGAAGGGCAAAAACGCGACATATGGGGAGTTTGGGAGGCCAAAAACAGGGGCATTTTTGCCCTCCCCAGCCCCCAGGAGCATTCTGCAGGCCTCCCAAACATTCTGCATGCCCAGTTTTCATGAAAAATGGGCCTGTTTTTGGCCTCCCAAACCCCACATATATCATGTTTTGCCCTCCCCAGACTCCAGGAGCACTCTGCAGGCCTCCCAAACCCTCTGCAGGCCCCATTTTTGCAAAAGGGCCTGTTTTGGCAAAAACAGGATGCAGGGGGACGGGGTTTCAGGCCAAAAATGGCTGTATTCGGTGTATAAGACGCACCAATATTTCCAACTTCTTTTTTTTGGGGGGGGGATGCATCTTATACTCCAAAAAGTACGGTAATCCAGTAGCCAAGTCAAGGAAGTTGTATAAACTCAGCCATGGAGTTGACTATCTAAGTCAGGGGTGTCAAACTCATGGTGTCACGTTGTCGTCACGTAACATATTGCGACTTTTCCCCCCTTCACTAAAATGGGGGTGGGCGTGACCAGTGCATTACGCATCCGGCCCATGGACTGAGAGTTTGACACCCCTGATTTAACCCAAGATTCCTAGGTCAATCCCGAGCAATTTAAACCAGGGGTCTCCAACCTTGGCCACTTTAAGACTTGTGGACTTCAATTCCCAGAGTTCCTTTGCTTTGCTGGCTGAGGAGTTCTGGGAGCTGAAGTACACAAGTCTTAAAATGGCCAAGGTTGGAGACCCCTGGTTTAAAATACATTGGAGACCCTTGGTTTAAAATACGTTAAATTACCTTGTGGTAAAATGAGCGGCCAATAAATCTGATAAATAAACAAACAAGCAAGCAAATAAATACTCACTTAATTCTGCACCTTATTGCTTCAATGCAATGACCAGCTGCCATGATTTTTAATGCTTTCAGGCTGTCACAAATTGGTTCGAACTCCAACAGAATGACTCTCAGCATATAAATATTTTAAATAAATACAGCCCCCAGTTGCTTAGGGGGGCCTGAAGCTTGACCATACTGGTGGGAGGCTCCGGGGAATTTGTCATAAACCAGACCGAATGTGAAGGACAACATGGCTGGCTCAGGATTGGTGCTTCTCTTTTTTTTTTCTTTCCCCCTGATGTATTACAATGCAAAAATAGTCTCTACCGGCTCTTTGGATCAATATCTATTTGTGGATCAAGAAATTACATGTATTGCCATCAAATGACATATTCTTCAGCAGTCGCATCTGAGTCACCTAAGACAACTTCCCAAAAATAGCCTTTTGTTTACTAGAGTAAAAAATCAAGATATTTGAATGAAAAGCTTACGTTCAAAAAAAAAAAAAAGAAGTTATTGTCGAAACAGCAAAAGTGAAGGGCTGCTAATTTCCTAAGAAAATCTATTAGATGACTTCCAATTCCTACCGCACAGTTCATGCAATACAATATAAATCTAATGAAAACGCCTGTCTTTTTTAGCTGTTGAGACAACCTATTCTTTCTCACCATTACTGACACCACCGAAAGGCCTCTTTGTCCAAAGGATGTTTCCCAGAGTGCCCTTCGTGATTTACAGTTATCAAAAATATACACACATCTAACCGGGCGGGTCGCACAGGTCATTCACAGGAGGAGCTGGAAGTAATTGCCGAGAAAGTGGTGTTAAACAAAGACTGGAAACCACAAAATTGCTGAAGAGGGAACATTAAAAATGTCAGCGCGGATGAAAGACACTCAAAGACAGTATTTTACTGTCAAGAAACAGGCTTCCTGGCCCACAGATGTCTTCTAGGATACAACTTGGCTATTAGGAATAATATCGCAGGGGGTTTTATATAAATTAGACGTCGGAAGCCAACACAACAAACCAATAAACACCTATCGGTGGAACAAGTTCAAATCGTTCCTTCATATTAATGGTCTCCAGTTGAGCACAATTACCCAAACTACAAGTGAGAAGATGGCCAAAACTAAGCAAACATCTGTGAGATGCATTCATCTCTGAGGGAAAAGCCAACAGCTTGTTATCGTTAAGAAGCCATTACTTGCTTTGCATCTGAACTACAACTCCTCCCCTTTTTTTTTTTTGGAAAAGCAATTGCGCCGAATGTTGGCAGCTGCCTTCAAATGGACCACAGGAACCTGCTGTGGAACTGAAGGGTTCATTCCTCTTTTTTGGGGGAGCCCACCTGGAAAACCAAGGCCACAGCACAAGACGCTGAAAATGGCTAAGTATCTTCCACTGCTCAAAGGAAAGTATGCCCTTTGCCCTTTCTGGTATGTATGTCAGTAGATACGTAGGTGTTGTGTCTGCGCCCCCTGAGCCGGGCCCCCTGCCAGAAAGTGACTTGGAAAGTGAGGGGGAAGGGCCATCAGGACTTACCTCGGGAGCACCGGCTTCCCTGGCTCAGCTCCAGGAGCCAGAGGCAGGCCAGGTGGAGGAGATAATGAGGCCTCCGTCCCCTGACTCTTTCCCCCCCCAGGCCACGCCTCCAGACCCAGCTGATGGCAATCAGGCCTGGCTGGACCCTAGGTTTCGTAGGCAGGAGAGGCAGGAACAACAGAAGCAGGGGTGGGACAGGCCTAGGAAGTGCTGAGTCATGGAGCCACACTCCACAGGATATAAAACCAGCGAGGGCTGCTATGCCTCTTCGTAGCAGGCAAATCAACTGCTTAACTAAGAGCTGAAGTACTGTTTGTTGACTCATTGGCTTCAAGCGAGATAACAGACACACTTGGCAGATGCTCACTAATTTGCTGCCAGAGCTGATAGTGCTGGCTAATTAAGTCATCGCTCGGACGGAGGTGAGGGGGACAGAACAGGTAGGTATCTAGCAGGGGTGAAATCCAGCAGGTTCTGACAGGTTCTGGAGAACCGGTAGCACAGGAGTAGTCAACCTTTTAATACCTACCGCCCACTTTTGTATCTCTGTTAGTAGTAAAATTTTCTAACCGCCCACCCGTTCCACAGTAATGGTGATTTATAAAGTAGGGAAGTAACTTTACTTTATAAAATTTATAAAGCAGAGTTACAGCAAGTTAAAGCATATAATAATAATTACTTACCAAAAATTTTATGCCGGACTTTCGCTAAATTTGGCAGAATAAATCTTTAATTATGCTATGATTTTTTTTAAAAAAAAGTCAATTAAATTAAAAAAAAAGGAAAGTGCTTCAGTATTGGACAAAACTCCTACCGCCCACCATGAAAGCTGGAATGCCCACTGGTGGGCAGTAGGGACCAGGTTGAGTAACACTGCGGTAGTGGAAATTTTGAGTAGTTCAGAGAACCGGCAAATACCACCTCTGAGTGGCCCCAGAGTGGGGTGGGAATGGAGATTTTGCAGTATCCTTCCTCTGCCATGCCCACCAAGTCACGCCCACCAATCCACGGCCACAGAACCGGTAGTAAAAAAAATTGAATTTCACTACTGGTATCTAGATATTAGAAAGTAACAGATTCAGGCTGTAAGGATACACCCTCCATGCTTCTCTAGTCTAAACTCCAATGGCCAAAGTAAGTCTTACTAAGTTAACCAGAGGATGAGCCTCCAAATGGATTAAAATACAGGTATTCCAAGAGGCGGCCACAAAGAGGAGAGGGCCAATGTATTTTCCAAAGCACCAAAGGGGCAGGACCAGAAACGATGGAGGGAAACTAATCAAGGAGAGAAGCAACCTGGGATTGAGGAGAAACTTCCTAACAATGAGGACAATTAACCAGTGGAAAGGCTTGCCACCAGAAGTTGTGGGTGCTTCATCATTTTTTAAGAAAAGACTGGACATTCACTTGTCTGAAATAGTATAGGATCTCCTGCTTGAGCAGAGGGCTGGACTAGAAGACCTCCAACTTCCCTTCCAGCTTTATTCTGATTGATTGATTGATCCTTAACTTATAACCATTTGTTTAGTGACCAAAGTTTGAGAGATACAGGTGCTTTAAGCTGAATCTGTACTAACTTAGATGGTTGAACCTATCTTTTGGATTTCTTTGAGCAGAGCTAGTCCTCAACCTATCACCACAATTGAGCCCCATTGAGACATTTGTTAAGTGAACTTTGCCCCCATTTTATGATCTTTCTTGCCACCGTTAAGTGAACGACTGCAGTGGTTAAGTTGGTAACATGGTTGTTAAGTGAATCTGCCTTCCCCCCTCGACTTTGCTTCTCAGAAGGCTGCAAAGGGAGATCACATGACCCCAGGACATTACAACCGTCATAAATATGAGTCAGTTGCCAAGCATCTGAATGTTGAATCACATGACCACAGTGATGCTGCAGCAGTTATAAGTGTGAAAAATGGTCATAAGTCTCTTTTTTCACTGCTGTTGTAACTTTTGAACGGTCACTAAACAAACTGTTGTTAAGTAGAGGACTACCTGTAACTTAACCCTTACAGAGAAGTCTATTGCTTAGTTACAAACTAAAAAAAAAAAAAAGAACCACATGGCTCTCAACTCATTTCAACATGTACCATATTAGCCTGAAGATTCTACTCTGCCTTTATGGGATGGTGGGAGCAGCAGAGGGATAGAAAATATTTAGCTAGAAGCAACATTTAGCAGGAAATTCGTATGATATCAAATATACGCAACCAAAACAACGGCATTTAACCTCACTTTCTATTCTCAGAAATACTTTTCATGTGAATTTGACTAGTTCCCTAACCAGCAAAAGAGATCTCAGGCCCTTTTCAATCTGGCTCCATTATTAATTGCTGTTTAGCTGAAATGCAACTTCAACAAAGGTCACATTCCAGTGAGGCCACATGCATTCTGGACTTACTGCAGATTAGCAACTAGTTAATCCACCTTCTGTTTAGATTACCTAAATTGGTTTTCTATGTGAGCTACTTTGCCCTTGTCCCCATTTGCACAGACCGGTTGCTACAGGGAGGGAGGGACAGAGGGAGGAAAGAAGGAAAGGAAAGAAGGAAGGGAAGGGAAGGGAAGGGAAGGGAAGGGAAGGGAAGGGAAGGAAAGGAAAGGAAAGGAAAGGAAAGGAAAGGAAAGGAAAGGAAAGGAAAGGAAAGGAAAGGAAAGGAAAGAAGGGGACGGGAGGGAGGAAAAGGAAAAGGAAAAGGAAAAGGAAGGAAAGGAGAAGAGAAGAGAGGGGAGGGGAGGAAGGAAAGGAGGAAGGGAACAGAAGGGAAGGGAAGGGAAGGGAGGAGAGAAGGAAGGACATTAATTCAGAAGTAGCAAAGCCGCTTCAGAGATCAACAGAAGCATCTCCATTTTTTGGACCTTTACAAGTATTTTGTGATGCAAATGTCAGAAACAGCCCTGACAGGTCCACGTTAATCTTGTCAAAGTCCAGACATCTGAATCTCACGTTATGAAAAATACCCTTTGCAAAACTGCTTAGACTGGCAGGCCAAAAAAACAAAAAACAAAGACCAAACAAAACCAAAAAACAAACCCACCTCATAACCGAGAAAACTATATTAATAAAGGTCAAGCTATTGTTAATAAATGCAGAGAAGGAGTGAGTTGTGTGAGCTTGCACACATCTCTGCAATATCTTTTCAGCCGATGTCCCATTTTGCTCTCCCGTTTCCTCTCCCACAGACACGACCGGTTTGTGCTAAATGGCATGCCCTACAGAAGTAGAAGGCACAAGGATGAGAGTGCCTGCATTCGGTCTCACAATTAACTAGTGTTGTACCGGATCTTCCACCTTTCTCCGGTTCGTCTCTTTTATCAGGCAAGATGGCAATATAAATCTTGTTCTCAGGCCTGTGTCTTGGAGAGTTTTGTTTTAGTATTTTTAAAAAAAATCTAGGGCAGGGGTGTCCAAACTTGGTCCCTTTAAGACTTGTGGACTTCAACTCCCAGAGTCCCTCAGCCAGCAAAGCTGGCTGAGGAACTCTGGGAATTGAAGTCCACAAGTCTTAAAGGGACCAAGTTTGGACACCCCTGATCTAGGGAATGGCTACAAACCTATTTTTTCCCCCCTCCATTTCTCTAAAACTGCTATAATCTTGTCCCAAAGGTGCTTTTTCTGGACTTCCTTGTTTTTTTTCTTTGAAGACGTTTCGCTTCTCATCCAAGAAGCTTCTTCAGCTCTGACTGGATGGTGGGGAATGGAAGGGTTTCACTCGAAGCTGAAGAAGCTTCTTGGATGACAAGAGAAACGTCTTCAAAGAAAAAACAAGGAAGGAAGTCCAGTTGCCTCCAGAAAAAGCACCTTTGGGACAACCATGACCTGGATATGACTGAGAATCTCTACAAACGCCTGTAATCTTGTGGAAGATTCCAAATTCCTTTGCAAGGGGGTGTCAAATTGGTGGCTGCAAATTGCACAGCTGAAATTCACATCATTCCTGTGGGCTCCCAAATTTGACACTCTTTCCAAAGGCCGGGAAGGCATGGCTTCGCCAATGGGCCTGAGGACCCCAGCGTGATATGGAGCCCCTCAAATACAGATAGTCCTTGACTTACAACAGTTAGTGTAGTGTCCGTTCTAAGTTACAACGGCACTGAAAAATTTATTTTATTTATTTATTTATTTAATTGGATTTTTATACCGCCCTTCTCCCGAAGGACTCAGGGCGGTTCACAGCCAGGTAAAATAGAAACAAGAATAAATACAAGATAAAAATCATATTTAAAAAAATTATTAAATTGGCCCAAATTAAAATATCATTAAAACAATAAAACCCCAATTTAAAAACTAAAATCCTACGCCAGTCCTGCGCAAATAAATAGATATGTCTTAAGCTCGCGGCGAAAGGTTCGAAGGTCAAGAAGTTGGCGGAGTCCTGGGGGAAGTTCATTCCAGAGGGTGGGAGCCCCCACAGAGAAGGCCCTTCCCCTGGGGGTCGTCAGCCGACATTGCCTGGCGGACGGCACCCTAAGGAGTCCCTCTCTGTGAGAACGCACGGGTCGGTGGGAGGCAGTCGGTGGCAGTAGGCGGTCCCGTAAATAGCCCAGCCCTATGCCATGGAGCTATTAATGGAGCTATAAATGTGACTTATAACCCTTTTTCACACTTAGGACCATGGCAGCATCCCCATAATCACGTGATCAAAATTCTGTTATCATTTCTTGTTATTAAGTGAGACATTTGTTAAGTGAATTTTGCCCCATCTTACGACTTTTCTTGCCAGGGGTTACTAACTTAGCAACCGCACTGATTCACTTAACAACTGTGACAAGAAAGGTCGTAGAATGGGGCAAAAGTCACGTAACCAATGTCTCAGCAGAATTTTTGGGGGTCAATTGTGATCGTAAGTGGAGGACTGCCTGTAGTTGGCTTGACTGTTGTCAGCTGGGGGGATGAGGAGTTATTGGGATTTGTATTAGAGTTTTATTTCTGTAAGCCACTCAGAGTCAGCGTGAGTTGGGCAACCATATACGGTAAAACTTCTAAATAAATGAAGCCACTTCTCAGCTGTCCCAAATGAAGCAGCACTCAACATCCTGAGGGAATAATATGAAGTTTGCTGTACCTCAGAACCTTCTAGTTTTAGACAATAGTCTTCCAGGTAGAAGGTCTCTCTTTCTTTGTGTGTAAAAACACTTGAACAGGTCACCAAAATGATTGATTTGCGGCATGTGGGGAAAAAAGCGCCATTATGCCTATTTTCTGTAATACCACATTTTTCTCCGCACGCTCCTCTCGCAGCCAAAGCACATTAGTCTCTCGCAGGTGTTTGAAACACTTCCTTGCTCTTTGGAGAACTCGGACCCCAAATGGCCTCCTTAAAAATAATAAAATCGGAAGAAACATTTGATTTGGGGACACGGACTTTCTTCCACCTTATTTTTGTCAAACAACCAAATACACCCATACAATACATTACGTATCTGTCAACAGGCTGCTTTTCCATCTATTCTTGGGGGAGAATAAAATAAAAAGCCAGATCTATACGTTTGCCAAAACTTTCCAACCAGGATGTTTCAAATTAGTATTATTATTATTTTTTCTTTTTTAACTCCTTTGCAGAGCCAAGGATCTTAGTTCCATAATGTTGCTGTATTTCAATGCCTGTTATTCCCCATCAAATATGGTCAACTTTCCTCTTCCAGTGATTGGGGAAACAGGAAAACGCTGTGAGGAAAAAGCCAAAGGGACACTGGTGAAAATATGCCAATCCAGTATGTTTCCTCCTGAAGTTAGGAAAAGCTTCAGGCATCCCAACAGATCAAAAAGGTGGTTTAGTTAGATTTCCTAGGAAAAGGATCAAGACACAACTGAGATTCTTCTGACTAGACTCCACACTGCACTTTTTATAACCCTCCTGGTTATAAAAAGAGACTTGCTTATTTCTTCAGTCTCTTTTCTTCAGTCCCATTTGCCTGGGCAGGGGGTTGGACTAGAAGACCTCCAAGGTCCCTTCCAACTCTGTTATTTGTTATGTTACGTTACGTTACGTTACGTTACGTTACGTTACGTTACGTTACGTTACGTTACGTTACGTTAAGGTTTGGGGATGGAGATTTGATCTACTGATCAACTCAGCGGATCGCCCTGCAGAATCTTTTCTTCTTCTAAGAAGAAAGTCATTTTTCTTTTCTTCTACTGAGTGGGGACACATACACTGTCTAAGTTAATAAATTTAGATTTAATTAATCAATTAATTAATTTAATGGCAGCCAAACTCAGAGAGCACCCAGGACCCCACTGTTTTAATTCATTGGTTCAAGACCAAATGCAACGCCTTATGTTCCATAGTAATCTCTGTATTATTATTACAATCTTCTTCACAAACTAAGAGTACAGGGCTAGAGTAAGTCCTTCTCGGAGAGGAAAGGAAGGAAGAGAAAAAAGCCCTCAAAGGCGACAGGGTTGCCTCTAAACAATTTTTCAGGAATTTGTTTATTAATCTTTCATTCGTTCATTCATTCCCTTTGTGTACTGCTAAATTTCTCAAGGACTCCTAGCAGCTTATAATTATAAATCAACAATTAAAACACCTACGGTAAAGCAATAAACAGTAATAAACCAATTAAAACACCATGCCCAAATTAATATAATAAATATTATATTTTTTTAAAAAAAACAACAATCAGATCATAAGAATAACTTTGCTGGCTCTCTCATTAATCAAAATAATAAATAATCGATGGCAACAGCAGGCTAACTGCCAAATAATACCTCGAAACGTTTGGTTTTAACGAATTTTGTAGCAAAAGACGCAAGACTTGTTTCAACAGGGGCATTAACACCACCACTCCAATCATTATGGATTATTAGGAATAGTTTCACAAACATGTGAAGTGATAGCACCACTTTATACTGCACTGGTGAGACCACACTTGGAATAATGTGTCTATTGCTGGTCACCATGAGACGAAAAAAGATGTGGAGACTCTAGAAAGAGTGCAGAGAAGAATGAATAGGGGACTGGGAGCTAACAAAATACAGGAGGCTTATTCTCCGAGGGTTATCTTTACTCTTTAAAACATTTCCTTAAGTGATTTCTGTGCCAACAAGTTGTTGTTGACTCTTAGACAGATTTTTCTGCATGATGATCTGCCCCCAACCTGGTTCTTCAAATTTTCCAATGGTTGACTCATTCTCATGTTCTCTTTGTGAACATTTCCTGTTGCTCTACAGAACAGCTCAGTCTTTCAGTAGATTTTGCTAGTAAACTAGTTGATTATTTGGAAAATACTTCCTCCTGCAAAAGTCCACCTTAAATCTGCTTTCCAGCCTTTAATCCAACAATTTCTGCTCTGTTTTAAAAAGAGATGCTTTTTAATTAGTAAAAATTGAATGGTTTGTGCTTTTAGGTATGTGCTTCAGACAAGACACGTTGATTCAAATGCCTCCTCCAATGTTCTTATGTGAATTTGTAATAGAGATGTAAATTGTTCTTTCAATTTTTTTACAAATATATGTATCAGGGGTGAAATCCAGCAGGTTCTGACAAGTTCTGGAGAACCAGTAGCGAATATTTTGAGCAGTTCAGAGAACCGGTAGTGAAAATTTTGAGTAATTCGGAGAACTGGCAAATATCATCTCTGGCTGGCCCCAGAGTGGTGTGGAAATGGAGATTTTGCAATATCCTTCCCCTGCCATGGCCACCAAGCCACGCCCACAGAACCGGTAGTAAAAAAAAATTAGATTTCACTGTTTGTGTGTGTGTGTATGTGAATTGTTCTTAAGGTGCTTTTCACTTTTATTTCAGAAAATAAAATAGATGGTTAAAAAGCTTACTCACTTTTATGAGAAAAGATAAATTAGAATTAGAATTCTTTATTGTCCCGGTGTGATTGGACACACAAGGAATTTGTCTTTGGTACATATGCTCTCAGTGTAAATGCAAATGTAAAATGAATATTACTTCAAGACCGATATCTCTATTTAGAGTATATCTAATTTCTTCATGTAAAACAGAGAGGTGTTTTTAATGGAAGGATAACCTGTAGATTTTCTTTAGCTAAATTATGGCTGTAATAGGAAGGTGGGGATTTAAATTGCCTGACTTTTCAGTTTTACTATTGGACTTATGACTTCAATTCCTCCATGGAATACAAATAGATTTCTTAAAGAAGCACCACCACTATGGACACAGGAAAAAGGCTGGGCTCGGCCTGGCTCCACTCTAAACCTATTTTACTTCCTGCAGTAAAAGCTTCGAGGAACATTTCAGAAGATGGTAGGATAGAAAGAAAGAAAAAACCTTTGACCTTTATTCTCATATTAAACATTACAGATCATTTTGATTAGCTGAATTGCAAGTCAAAGGCAAAGAGAGGTTTTAGAATTAGATCTTATTGCCAATCACGTTTTTTTCCACCATTTGAGCTATAATAGGAAGAATATGAATTACCTAAAGCTGCAAAATGATTGTACAGTACAGGTAGTCCTTGACTTACAACCAACAATTAGGAGGAGAATTTTGGTTGCCAAGCAAGGCAATTTGTTAAGTGAACTCAGCCCAGTTTTACCACCTTTTTTTTTTTTTTGCTACGGTTGCTAAGCAAATCACTCCAGTTGTTAAGTGAATCACATGGCCATTAAGCAAATCTAGTTCCCCCCCCGACTTTGTTTGTTGGAAGCCATCTGGGAAAGTCACAAATGGCGATCATTCGCTGATGCAATGGTCCTTAAGTGTGACAACAAAGTCAAAGTCCCATAACTTTGAATGGACACAAAATGAATAAGTCGAGGTAAGTCGAGGACTACTTGTAATGAAGGATAACCCATTGCCATTGCCTAAAAAAAAATCTGTTAAGATCCAGAAAAGCCAGATGTATAGCTCTGTAGTGAAATATGATAAGTCTCTTAATCTGGAAGGCCACTTCTGCTAAAGCCAACCACAGATCTTCATCTCGGAAAATTCTGCATGACTGGAACAAAATAAATCACCAACCACAATTACAAAACAGACCTGGAAACCAGGCTAATTTTACAATGGACCAGGACTTAACCTCTCTAGGCCCTAAATGGCGTTTCTAAATAATATTCCAGTAGAATACCTTGCTGTTCAAAATCAGCTGACCCGCGTAATTTCAATATAAAAAGTAAAAACAAGTCCTGCAGTTAACATTCTTATCTTGACACAAACGCAGAAAGACACGGGGAAAGCAAGGCCGCCCGGAGGTACATAAAGGCCCCATTGTAGCAGCCCACTGAATTGGAAATGACTCGTAAGCCTAATGAAACAAAACTTTTGGCAGGAAAACAGAATGAAAGGAATGAGACAATAAAAAGGCAGGAACAAAGGCAGCTGAGTTGTTTCAGCTTAAGAAAATAAGCTCACTTTGTTGTTGGGAAAAGCCAAAGCCGGATTAGGATAAACTAGTGACTAAGCAGAAGTCTTCACATCTAATTACACCACTCATCATACATATATAAAGTCTAAATTGCAAGTCTCCAGAAACTCCAAGTCCGAGTTACTTTCAGCAGAGTTTTGGAAAAGCGAGCAGGGCATTGAAAGACATTGGAGATACTACCTCCCATTTTATTAGAAAAGGATTTGTATTTTACCTACGTGCACGTAAGTCCATTGTATTTCCCAAGGGGAATTTTGCAAAAATCTAAGTACTCTCTGGAGAGTCCCAAACTCGTTGCAAAAGGACCTCTGCACACCCATGCACACACACAGTCTCGAGACTACAGCAGTGAAAACCCGTGTCCTTTGTTTGGGAAGGGAAAACTGCTTAAGGGAAGGCAGAGACCATAATACACCAAAAAATTGACTTTCTTGGGCTTCAACTAAGCCATGGATGGAATCTCTAAGGAAATTCCAGAGAGCAAGCAGGTGACTCTTTTTTTAGATTCACATCTAGCAATGATGAGTGTGCCCCTCGCATGTAGTTTAATAGCCCTCCTTTTAATAAGACGCAATTAATTTCCTGACAATGAGAACAATTAATCACTGGAACAGCTTGCCTTCAGAAGTGGTGGGTGATCCAACAATGGAGATTTCTAAGAAGAGATTGGACAAACATTTCTCCGGAAAAATATAGGACCGAGATGGCAAACCTATGGCACGCATGCCTCCTGGCACGCATGGCGTCGCCCATTCCTCTTCTGGGTTTCTGGCGCGCATGCGCGCGCAACGATCAGCTGGCCTTTTTGCATGCGGCAGTGTGGGACACTAGAAGAGCTGGTCTTCCATTTTCTGCGTGAGCATGCACGGCGGCCAGCTGATCGTCACGTGTCACCAGAAACCCAGAAGAGTAGCTGGCTGAAACTGGAAGTTCAGCAGCTGAAACCGGAAATTCAATAGCTGAAACCGGAAGTTCATTTTCAGGTGCGCGCATGCGCCTTGGGCAGCTCCTCTTCCGGGTTGTGGCCTAGATAACGCGCACGCTCCCTTTTCGGCACTCGGTTCGCCCTCACCGGTATAGGATCTCCTGCTGCAACAGAGGATTGGACTAGAAAACCTCCAAGGCCCCTTCCATCTCTGTTATTCTGTGAAAAGTTATATTAAATGCTTTACGATTGTGTGAAAAAACAACCAGCCAACGAAGGGAGAACTTTCTGTCAGGCTCTATAACTTTTAACTACTCCAGCCTATAAAAATTGCAGGTGGCACAAATCAACTTACAATTTCTTTTTCACTGGGGGTGGGAGGGTGGAGGGGTGGGAGGGACTGTTACTATACAACACAAGCGGGCATCATCTAAAGGCAAAATTTCCCCGGGATTAATATCTTTATTCATGCGCGCTTCTAAACTTAATCAGATGCACGTCCAGACTGAAGAAAGCCACATTAATATCAGTGGGACTGACTCCCAGGTGTGTATATTGTTCTGCAGCATAAATCATCCGATAGTCAGCAATTTATGAACTAAGGTTGGAGCACCTGGATGGCAGCCATCGTTTTAGATTTTATTTATTTCATTAAATTTATATTATATTTGAGAGCTGCGTGAAAATTGGAGACAAAGGAGAGAGCTCTCCGTTTGGGTTTTCTTGGCTTTTGGGTATCGATTAAAAAAAAAGAAAAGGGAATAATTGGATTTTTCAAGAAAAGGAGCCTTCGAACTTGGAGGAAGAAACAGAAAAAAATCAAGGGGGCACCAAAACTCTCTTTATTGACTCAGCACGAAACCACCAGATGGCAAAACAAAACGGATTCCTCAAGGGTGCATGCGAGAAGCACAGAAACATGCATGCATCAAAACTGTTATTAACTTCAAAACTAGACGGAGGAGTTTGGCAGATTTGACAATAACTAAGGAAGAAGCATTCAAAACCCTGACACAATCCTCTAATAAGGGGCTCAGCAGGCTGTAAACATCACCCTGTCGGAATCGGGAAGATTATCATCGGGGAAAAAATAAAATAAAATGAACGGTTAGCAAAACAACTATCAATCTAACGCAATAACTATTAAGAAGTTCCCCCCCGCCGCAAACAAAAAGGGAGATTCAAAACAAGGCTTTCCGAGACTGCGTCCACATACAGAAGCTTCTTTGGTAAAAAAAAATATCACGGAAATGGGTGATCAACTCACAAGTGGTTACCAGTAGTGGGTTCTACTTATCTTTGCCACTGGTTTGGAACTGTGAGCGCGCGTGCACGGTTGCTTCATTCGTGTGCGGCCCTTCTGCGCATGCGCAGAGCATCTGTAATGATGTCCAGGCAGGTGGGCGGAGCCTTCTACCAGCGCCACTACTGGTTTGCCCAAACTGGGGCGAACCAGTAGAAACCCAACACTGAAGTGCAGACTGGAAAGTCTAAGGCCGGATTGATGGCACTTCTGTGTCACAGGTACTGACCAACTCATAGCTGACAAAACAGCTAGTCCTCGACTTACAACCATTTGTTTAGCAACCATTCAAAAGTTACAATACTGGAAAAAAGTGACGGTATGACCGGCGCTTACACTTACTAGTCGTTGCAGCCCTGATCACAGTCACGTGATCAAAATTTGGGTGCTTGGCAACCAGCACAAATTTACACGGTTACATTGTCCCAGGGTCATGTGATCGCCATTTGTAACCTTCCCAGCTGGCTTCCAACAGGCAAAAGTTAATGGGGAAAGCTGGATTTGCTTAATAACCGTGTGGTTCACTTAACAACTCAAATAATTGCTTAATAACCTTGGCAAAAAAAGATCATAAATTCAGGCGAAACTCACTTAACCTGAAATTCGGTTCCAGTTGCGGTTGTAAGTTGAGGACTACCTGCAAATTAATATTCGTAGAATGAAGTGGCCCTTCGTAATGTTGATGTTCCTCCCTCCATTTTGGGGGGGGGGCTGAAATCAAGGGTGGTTCAGCACTATCCATCCAAAATGCTACCACCTTACCATTCCAATAATACGGAGCAAATATTACAACAATTTCCTGCACAAGCCCCAATGCGTTTAACGTGAGCCATGCCAAAACCATGATGGAATGTAAAATACAATTTCTCTGTAGAAATCTATCATACTGTCAAATGTAGAAAAGGGAGTCGAACCAGCAGACAGGAGGTGGGACTCAATTACAGAAACAATGGGGTTGCATCTTTGGAAGACCTGAAGGACCAAATTGGAGACACATGTAGTAGACCAGTGTTCTTCAACTTTGGCAACTTTAAGATGTGGGGAATTCAACTCCCAGGATCCCCAGCCAGATGTCTTGAGAGTTGAAGTGTTACAGATGTTGTGGTCCGCCAGCAGCCTGCGGAGCTGGCAACGGAGTCGGACAGTGAGGAGGCTGAGGAAGAACATGGGCCAGTCCCGGAGGCTGGGGAAGGCCCGGATGAGGGCTCTGCCTCAGAGGCAGAGATGGAGCCAGGGCCTTCTGAGAGTGATGTGCGGAGCCTCCAGAGACTGACAGTAGTGAGGCAGAGGAACAGGAGGTGCCTGTTCTTAGTGCACGCATGAGAAGAGCTGCCAAAAGGCAAGAGCAGCTAAAGCTAAGAGGACGATTCAGAAGTAGGGCCAAGAGATGATTGGCCCCTCCCATAAGGCTTAAAAGAGCAACAACGGTTTTTGGACTCTTTGTCGGAAAACAACTTTGATAGACTTGCTCCTTGACTTGCTGCATTTATTTCTTGTTGGCATTTTCTGCTTTTGAACTTTTGCCAAGAAAAGCCTTTGGCAGTTTGCCTAATTAGACCAAGGTTGGTGATAAAAGTGAAGAATTGTGTTATGAAGAATTTGTTTTGATTTAGTTTGGATGACGCTAAGAATGAGTTAATTCTCAGCTGTTCTAATAAAGTCTGTTTGTTTTTGAACTGATTGCGCCTACTACTACCTACTTGGGCCTGGGTCACAACAACAGATCTTAAAGTTACCAAGTTAGAAAAAACTCTGATCTAGAAAATAGCTATTGATGTGGTCTCCAACTTTTGGCACACGGACATCATCAAAATGCAATTGTTCTTCGGTCATATAGGAAAGCAGCCTCGAAATCCATCGCCTCTGACAAACACGGGAAAGGACTCCAACCCGAGTGGACAAAAGCTGGAGAAATGCCCATTAACTGGCCTCTTATTGTTTTGGGTTTTGTTAGAACTGTTCAAAGGAGGCAGGGCATCAAGATATATTATTATACCGTTTTATCAGCAGCTATTGCACGCCTTAAAAATGAAAGAAGGAAAAGGTTGCAACATAACCTATGCAGCCTTATCAGTTGAACCTGAGGTCTGTTGGATAAGATCGCCAGAAAAGAAGAAAATATCAGATTTCTCTGAGGAACAGCATCTCCAATGGAGCTAGTGAAACAATAGGATACGAGGAGATACGTACGCCCGTCCATCTGTCTGATATGCAGTGTAATATTATCCCTTGAAAGAAAAACCACAGAAGGAAATTCAATTCTATATATATAAGAGTACCAAAACCAAGCGTACCTTAAGAGTAATTTGCAGCCACCGACCATGCCGGTGATGTACTTAAGTCACCAACTTCACATGAATAAAAGCCAGGAAATTCAAAAGGTGGAGACATTGGGTATTTGCAGAGGGCAGAGTTGTGTGCAAAGGTTTCAGAAGGTCAGGGTCAAGACTGAGAGATGGGCAGCGAAGCCCCAGGTTCACACAGGGGGTGCATATATATATATAGATATATGTAGGTCTTTGGTTATACGGGTTGTCTCCCGCGTAAAATTGGAAGTGTCTTGGCAACGTTTCGACGAAGTCTCATTCGTCATCTTCAGGCTTCAGCTTCGTGCTTCTAGGAGCAATGTGTGATCGCAGCTGTTTCTTTCTTTTAACTGCTAGTGGGGATTTGAACTGATTGGGTGGGAGCTTGGCTGTGTTCTGATTGGCTGGGGTTTTTTTTGTGCTCTGATTGGCTGGGGGTGTGTCCTGTTTGGGTGGGGGCTTGGTTGTGCTCAGATTAGTCTGAGTTGCAGGGGGTTTCGATGAATGAGACTTCGTCGAAACATCGCCAAGACACTTCCAATTTTACGCAGGAGACAACCCGTATAACTAAAGACCTAAATACAAACACCCACGAAAACCTCAGAAAACATATAGATGTCAGTGGCCTTAGTGGTAAAGTGGGCCTTTGTCCATACAGAGATGTGTATGTATATATATATATATATTTGTTTTCTGAGGTTTTCACGGGTGTTTGTATGTAGGTCTTTGGTTGTTCTGGTTTTCTCCCGTGTAAAATTAGAAGTGTCCTGTACATATATACACATCTCTGTATGGACAAAGGCCCACTTTACCACTAAGGCCACTGACATAAGAATCTTAAATCACGGGAAATGATCACATCGGTGTGCTTGACGTGGGCACATCTTAAGACATAACCAGATACAAGTCTGACGCACAGGCCCTCACAGAGATACACGAATTAATTCTGAAAGAACCAGCTGCCAAGGAGTCCAGGTCATAAAAAGTCATTAATAAAAAAGAAGAAGTGTGTTGTGTTCAACCCCATCAGATCTTACCTTGCCAAACTGTTCAAAGTACTGCTTTACGTCTTCCACTACTGTATTAGCTGATAATCCACCTACAAATATTTTCTTTGTTCTTGTGACCATCTGTAAAAAAAAAAAAAAAAAAGTTAAAAAAAGAGGGGAAAGGGTTTTTTGTTTTTTTTTGTTTACATTTATACCCCGCCCTTCTCCGAAGACTCAGGGCGGCTTACAGTGTATAAGGCAATAGTCTCATTCTATTTGTATATTTTTACAAAGTCAACTTATTGCCCCCCCAACAATCTGGGTCCTCATTTTACCTACCTTATAAAGGATGGAAGGCTGAGTCAACCTTGGGCCGGGCTTGAACCTGCAGTAATTGCAGGCTTTGTGTTCTTAATAACAGGCCTTACCAGCCTGAGCTATCCGGCCCCTTAATTTTAGGGATAATTTCAGATTATCCCTAAACAAGGTCTGCAAAAATAGGTATATTTTTCCAAGGCTATGCTTAATCCCATTAACAACCATTCATCCCATCTGCGGAAAAGGAATATATAGGATAGGGATGAGCAACTGTGGCCCTGTTACGAGCTGTGGACTTCAATTCCCAGAATTCCTAAGTCAATTCCCAGAATTCCTAAGTCAGAATTCCTAAGGCTACCTCAGGAATTCTGGGAGTTAACAGTCCAGAGGCCCTAAAGGTGCCAGTTGCCCACCTTTGATTTAGGACATTCAATTCAAAGAGATACTCTTTGGTTAACAGTCTTTGATGGTAAGATTTGGGCATTCCAATCCCCAGAGGTGGTATTCAGCAGGTTCTGACCAGTTCTGGAGAACCGGTAGCGGAAATTTTGAGTAGTTCAAAGAACCGGTAAATACCACCTGTGACTGGCCCCGCCCCCATCTATTCTCTGTCTTCCGAGTCCCGGCTGATCAGGAGGAAATGGGGATTTTGCACTATCCGTTCCCTGCCACATCCACCAAGCTATGCCCCGCCCAACTGCCTCTTGTCCTTCCCTCAGGTGCTTTGGAGAATAGCTTGACTCCCTCTTCTTTGTGGCAACCCCTGAGATATTTGAAGACTGCTATCAGATCACCCCCTCGTCCTTCCTTTCATTAAACTAGACATAAGCACTCCAAGAGTAGGTCTCACGGCTCACTACTCCACTTTTCCCCACTTCCCCAGTTTTAATGCTAGAAGAACAGTATCTCTTTCTGTTCGCCTTGACAACTTTTAAGACTTGTGGACTTCAAAACTCTGGCTAAGGAATTCTGGGAGTTGAAGTCCACAAGTCTTAACATGGCTGAGGTTGGGGGATTTCTGCCATAGGGAGTTCAGGCTTTATTTCCATAAAGGATCATAAACCACCTGCCTTCTCAGTCCATCACCACTACACCCAGCTGTCTCCCTGCTCAGCCTTTATAGCAGGGGTGAAATGCTCCCGGTTTGGACCGGATCGCCCGATCCGGTAGCGATGGCGGCGGGTGGTTCAGAGAACCGGTAGCAAAACTCCCTCCCGCCCCCACGTGCCCAGCTGAGCCGCGCGATCACAGGTTTGTTTGTTTGTTTACTTTTAAAAGCATTTTTTCTTTGGCGGAAAAAATGCTTTTAAAAGTAAAAAAAAAAGGCTCTGATGATTGGGCAGCTCAGCTGGGATCGTTAGAACATTTTAAAAGCATTTTTTCTACAACCTCTTCAACAGTGCTCTCTCCCAAGGTCTAGAACAGCAGTTTGGACTTGCCTTGTGGGAAAGTCCAAACAAGACGCACCCCCCAAAATACTAGCTCTATTTTTATCGCAAGGTTACCTTAACAGAATCTTGCAAGACTGAAAGTACATCTCTTCCCCCCACCTCACCTTTACAGTCCAAGAGACTAGGGCGGGTCCCTTCTGAGATGTCTGCCATGCCCCCATTCCTTCTGAAGACTCAACTACCTCTTATCCGAACATTGTCTGGTCTGTGGCTCTTCCTCCTATCTCCCAAGGTCATTTACACCTGCCATGACATCTCCCTAACCTGTAGATCTCTACAGCTTCCATCATTCTTATGACCTTTCTAGCCACCGTTAAGTGAATCCTTTCAGTTGTTAACTGAATCAGCTTCCGCCATTGACTTTGTTCATGAGAAGGTTGCAAAAGAAGACCGCATGACCCCAGAACACTGAATAAATAGGAGCCAGTTAGCAAGGGCCTGGATTTTGATCACATGACTATGGCATTGCTGCAACGGTTGAATAGCGGTCATAGGTCACTTTTTTTCAGTGCCATTATTAACTCCAAATGGACACGAAACAGAACTGCTGTGACTACCTGTAGTGGCTAAGGCTGTTGTGACCGAGGCCCTAGTAGTGATTACCAAACATAATTAGTCCTGAACAGACTTATTTTATTAAAACAGCTAAGAATTAATTCATCCTCAACTTAGTCCAAAACAAAATCTTCATAAACAGTCTTTCAGCCTTATCACCAACCTCTGATGTCTTTGGCAACCTGCCAAAGGCTTTTCTTGGCAAAACCCCCACAAAGTTCAAGAGATGCTGACAAGCAGCAATGGAATCAACATTGCTTTTCTACAAAAAACCCAACAGCTCTTTGCTGCTCTTTTAAGCCTTATGGGAGTGGCCAATCATCTTCTGGCCTTACTCCCGAGTTGTCCTTTTTGCTTCAGCTGCTCTTGCCTTCTGGCAACTCTTTGCATGTGTGCACTAGGAACAGGCTCCTCCTCCTGTTCATCTGCCTCTCTACTGTCCGCCTCTGGAAGCTCAGGGGTCCACGCATCACACCCAGATGGCCCTGACCCCATCTCTGCCTCCGACGCAGAGCCCTCATCCGGGCCTTCCCCTGACTCCAGGACTGGACCATTATCCTCCCCAGCCTCCTCACTGTCTAACTCCGCTGCCAGGTCTGCAGGCTGCTGGCAGACCACAACAAAGGCTATGGATGGTATAGTCTGACAGGTGTGCCAGGATCTGAGGGATGCTATTTTAGACATTTCTGAATTATTGCTCTGCACAGAAGCAGACTTAAAACCGATGCCAGCATGGAGATTTTACACACACACACACACACACACTCCTACACCTGTGCCCAAAACCCTTTTGGCTTTCAAAGTATTTCTGAGAGGAAGGGCGGGCCGAACACAGGGCTGAGTAGGAAGAACAATGGCCCAAACCGTTCAAGGTTTGCAGGAAAACCTTAAAAGGTGTTGAAAGCAACCTGGAGTGTCTTTCGGTCACAGCGGCAAATGTGTTGTGACTTGCACCGCATGAAGGAGTGCTCCTTTACTCTCTGAGGATCAATTAAAAAGTAGCTTTAGTGAGAGTGTCTCAATTGTGGCTTAGCCAGTTCAGAGTGGGAGGTACGAAGCAAGCAGGAGGCAAAGCCGACAATGAAAACATTATACTTATGCCTGGAAATAGTACTATTGCTAGAAGATTTTAGCTTGGATGGATGATACTCCGGCAAAGAACTTTCAAATCTTCAACTAAGGAGGACTCCTAGATCTAGACCATTGGACAGGAAGCACCCTCGGTGCCCTTGGAAAACTTGAATGGTGCACAACAACTGGTTTGGGCTTGGTCTTGGGGGAGCCTTCCCCACCCTTTAGTTAGTGTACCGAGGACACGTTAGCATTTTATCCACTTGTGAATGAAGGCTCTCAATGTGCTTAATCCACAAAAAGATTCCACTCTTACTAAAATGAGTGGTGAGCATCCTAAACAGAATAAGAGAGTTGGAAGGGACCTCAAAGGTCTTCTAGTCCAACCCCTTGCTCAGGCAGGAAACTCTATACCATTTCAGACAAATGGTTGTCCAATCTCTTCTTAAAAACACCAGTGATGGAGCACCAGCAACTTCTGGAGGCAAACCGTTCCACTGATTAACGGTTTTAACTGTCAGGAAACTTCTCCTTAGTTCTAGGTTGGATCTCTATCATACTCAGCATCCATGTGTTTGACTTTTACCATAAGATTAAGAATGTAACCTGAACACCAGTGGCAACATCACTCCCTTGATCAGTTCTCTGGTAGATGTGTCTCTCAAGACTTGTTGGAACTGGCCCTTTGGAGCCCTATGTGCTTGATCCGTTCTGGAAGACCCAGTGGCTCTCTTCAATTGGAAAGTCTATAAAGGATTCCTGCAAGTAGCCCTTGACTTATGACTAGTCACTTAGCAACTGTTCAAAGTTACTATGGGCTTTTAACAGGGGATTTATGACCCAGATTCAACGTTCCAGCATCACACAAACACAACCTAATCGCATTTTGAGTGCTTTGCAATGGCCCTCATTTACTCATTTTTAATGCCCCATTTTCATTTTCATTTTTTGTTTTATTTTATTTATTTTTGTATCCCGCCTTTATTATTTTATAAACAACTCAAGGCAGCGAACATATCCAGCATACCTTCTTCCTATTTTTCCTACAATAACCCTGTGAGGTGGGTTGGATTGAGAGAGACAGAGAGAGAGAGATTGGTCCATAGTCACCAAGATGGCTTTCATGGCTAAAGGCGGGACTAGAACTCACCTTCTCCTGGGGATTGGCCCAAAGTCACCCAACTGGCTTTCATGCCTAAAGCGGCACTAGAACTCACGGACTCCCGCTTTCTAGCCTGGTGGTTAACCACTAGATCAAACTGGCTCTAGTAAACAGTATTAATTTTTGTTTTCTGGCAAAACCCACTCCAGAGTGAAAATGGGTTTGCTTAATGACCATGAGATTCACTTAACGCAGCATTTGCTTAATGACCACTGCAAAAAAGGTCATAACATTGGGCATGATCACATGGTGATGGCTTTATGAATATCATGACTTAAGACCAAAATTACAGGCTCAATTAGGATCCTAACTTGTATTTATCCTGGTTCCCCGAATATAAGACCCAATTGGAAAATAAGTCCTAGCATGAGTTTTCAGGATGCTCCTAATATAAGCCCTAGCTCCCCAAAAATAAGCCCCAGTTACGATTGTCAGCCAGATGGGTGCGTTTAGTACCGTATTTCCCCCTAAATAAGCCCTAACCAGAAAATAAGCCCTAATACATCTTTTGGAGCAAAAATTAATATAAGACCCGGTCTTATTTTCAGGGAATATAGGCAGGGAGTTGTCTGAATAATAATCTTTCCTGGGTTAGCTTTCCAGACCCGCACATTGCCTCCTGACACCATTTTAGCCAGGGATCACATCTGTTATCAAACTTCAAAAAGTATCCTTCCCTATCAAATGTGGAATGTGTACCGAGACAATTTTTCAACACTATCAGCTTTAATCAACTGTGCATTAAATCTCCAGAAATTTACAACTCCCCCAAAATAGAGGTATTTTGAAACCCACCTGTTTCATTTGCAATCATTAAGGAGGGGCAGAACAGAAAGAATGTTGCCTCACTTTTTACATCTTTTAAGATTTATCTCCTTCCTCTTTAGAGGCAAATTGCAATTGGGCACCCACACGTGTGCAGTTGAAAGAGGAAAGTATCTCATAATTCATTGACAAACAAATTGCGAATTGTTCCTGTGAGACCATCCCCCAAAGGATAACATAACACATTTTTAAGACAGCTGAGATTCCAAATTACAGTGGTTCTGAATTAGAACAGGACAGATCTGCAACCAATCAATTAGAAAAATTAATCAATGCACTAAAAAGTAAACAAATACCCAAATCTATGCTTGATTAAACGAGGCAATGATTCAGAATATATTAATGTTTAAATATGAGTATCCATTAAGGGTTGTAGATAATAATTTAGGGAGATTCTCAGTCATCCAGGTCATGGTTGTCCCAAAGGTGCTTTTTCAAGAGGCAACTGGACTTTCTTGGGTTTTTTTCCCCTTTTGAAGGTGTTTCGCTTCTCATCCAAGCAGCTTCTTCAGCTCTGACTGGATGATGGGGAAAGGAAGGATCTATATTCCTTGTATACAGCTGGTCATTTGCATCCTTTGAGAGGTTGTTGAAGCACTTGGAAGTTTATCTGTGTCCTCACGGTCATCTGAGTAGTGCAAATAGGTCTGGAGCCTTCTTGGCTGCAAGATGCTTTCTGCCCTAGTTCTTTTTTTCTTTTCTTTTAAAGACGTTTTGCTTCTCATCCAAGAAGCTTCTTCAACTCTGACCACAATGCAGGCAACACAGACTCACCTCCAACAGCCTGTGCCTGTCTTCAACAGTGAAGGGACCACTTCTTGCAGCCAAGAAGCCTCCACACCCATTTGCATTACTCAGGTGACCCTAAAGACACAGACAAACCTCCAAGTGGCCTCAACGCTTCTCTAAAAAGACTGTCAATGACCAGCTGTATGCAAGGAGTATAAATCCCTCCATTCCCCGTCATCCAGTCAGAGCTGAAGAAGCTTCTTGGAGGAGAAGCGAAACATCTTCAGAAGAAATAAAAACAAGAAAATCCAGTTGCCTCCTGAAAAAGCTCCTTTGGGATTGCAGATAATATGAACCATCTTAGCAGAGGCCTTCTACCTTCACTCCCGTATAAAAGTGATTGCCTTTTCCAAAATGGTGACAGTTATAACATAAAAATGGATATGCATGACCTTAAAACATGTGATGTCTTCGAGGCTGGCTTTTTTAATGCAAAGTTTTATAGATTTCATATAGTTAACAGGATGGTTAACCACTGAAGCTGCAATCCTATTTCCAGTTGAAGGGTGGATCAAAAGATGTATAACACACAAGCTATAGGCAGTCCTCAAATTAAGACCACAACCGAGGCCAAAATTTTGTTGTTAAGCGAAACATTTGTTAAAATGAATTTTCCCCCATTTTACGACATTTCTTGTCACAATTGTAAAGTGAATAATTGCAGTTGCTAAGTTACCCTGTTTCCCCAAAAATACAACCTACTTGAAATTAAGTCCTAGCTTGAGTTTTTACACGTGCGCCCAATGTAAGCCCTACTCCCCCAATAAGCCCTAATTGAGATCCTACCCACTCCAGAATGCACAGGTAAAAATTAAGCTAGGGTGGGGATGCGGGTGACGGAGCTGCCCTACTACTTACCGTATTTTTCGGAGTATAAGACGTACTTTTCCCCCCAAAAGAGGGTGAAAATCTGGGTATGTCTTATACTCTGAATGTATCCCCGCCCAGCTTCTCAAACGGAGGTTTCAGAGGCTGAAAAAAGCATCAGAAATGAAGCTTCAGAAAAGAAGCCCCCAAACTGAGCTTAACAGAGCTTTTTAAAAAAAGCCCCAAACGGAGCTTCAGAAAAGAAGCCCCCAAACGGAGCTTCAGGGGCATTTTTTCTGAAACTCTTTTTCGGAGGCTTTCAGAGGCAGAAAAAAGTTTTTTCTGAAACAGAGTTTCAGAGGCAAAAAAAAAAAAAAAGCAAGGCACAGAGCTTACAACCAAGGAACCTGTTGCTAAAATTCCCCTCTGGGAACAGCTGATTGCGGGTATTCCGGGAGGCCCATCCACCTGCCAATCAGCTTTTTTCTTATTTTCCTCCCCAAAAACTAAGGTGCGTCTTATACTACGGTGCATCTTATACTCCGAAAAATACGGTACCTTTGGACAGCTGTAGCCAGCACCCCGACACCTGCCTCACCGGACCATTTTTTCTGCAGCCGGGAAGGCTGGCAAGGCTTTCCTGAAGGCCTCTGTAGTGGATAACAAAGCTCCAGATGGATCCAGAGCTGTTATCAGCTGCAGAAACCTTCAGGAAAGCCTTGCCAGCCGCAGAAGTAGTTCCTGAAGGCCTCTGACAGCGAAAAGGAGGCCGAGGGTGATGCGCACAAATGAGGTTAGTCAGTGGATGACATCCCCCGAAAATAAGACCTGGTGCCTTTTTTAGTGGCAAAAAATATATAAGATATATAAGTCTTATTTTCGGGAAAACACGGTAGTAATATCTTTTGTTAAATGACTCTGGCTTCCCCATTGACTTTGCTTGTCAGAAGGTTGCAAAAAGGTGATCAAATGACCCCGGGACACTGCAACCGTCAGAAATATGAGTCAGTTGCCAAGTGTCTGAATTTTGATTACATGACCCTGGAGATGCTGCAACAGTCGTAAGTGTGAAAAAACAGCTTATAAGTCACTATTTTCAATGCTGTTGTAACTCTGAACAGTCGCTAAATGAACTGTTGGAGGTTAAGGACCACCAATAACTGTTAACCAAGTTGTAGCTCACTTTTTTCAGATAGGTCAGGGGTCTGCAAACTTGGCTCTTTTAAGACTTATGGACTTCAACTCCCAGAGTTCCTCAGCCAGTAAAGCTGGCTGAGGAACTCTGGGAGTTGAAGTCCACAAGTCTTAAAAGGGCCAAGTTTGCAGACCCCTGAGATAGGTCATAACTTCAAACAATCAATAAGCAAGTCAAGGACTGTCTGTCTCTTTCAACAGTAGATAAGGTAAAGACGTTGTTATTAAAGCAGCATCTTCGGCTGAATTCCAGATTTATTTATTTTTTCTCTACATAGACTCAGTTCTATATTCTACTTTGGAGCAAAGGAGAAAGAATTTACCACAAAGCCAAGGAAAATTGAAACACATTTATCAGAAAGCTGCTGACATAACCAAGATGACGCAGAAGAAAATTGTTTATCAGAAGGAAGTTGTAAGTTCCTGGCAGATACAGGTGAAACCCAGATACTTATCAATTTTTGAAAAGCAAGGAAATTGCAACACATCTTGCCCACCAATACGAGGGTACCCAAGCTGCAGCTGTAGTCACCATCTGACTTTGGCTCTTTGAATCAAAATGCAGCTGCCTTTTCCTCTTGAAGATTATATATCTAGATGTGCTTAACCCACTTGCTGGCAGGGAAAAAAGGGGACATAGAAAACCACATACAGCTGAAACTGGTCCATGCCTGTCCTACAACTGATATTCTAGCCAAGATAAATCCAAACTTTTTTGTGGTTTCATGTGCAACTTGAAAGTATGCATGTATATTTGTACGTATAGGTAGTTCTCATTTAGCATCCACATTGGGGATCAGCAATGTTTAGTAAGTGAAGCAATTGCTAAGTGAAACATCCCAATTTTACAATTTTACTCCCATTTTTCCTTTGTTTACAGTCCTGCAAAGGGCATAAATGCAAGGACTGGTCACAAAGTGTTCAGCATCGTTGTAACCAAAATGGTCGCTATGCAGGTCAGATGCTAAATGAAGACTACCTGTATTCATTTGTTCGTTTGTTCATTCAGAACGGAACAAAATAGAATAACAGAGTTGGAAGGGACCTTGGAGGTCTTCTAGTCCAACCCCCTACTCAAGCAGGAAACCCTATACCATTTCAGACAAAGGGTTATCCAATCTTTTCTTAAAAACTTCCAGTGTTTTTACAGTAAACAATAGGGATTTTGTTTTTCAATTTCCACAATTTTTGCCCGCTGGATGTGGTTAGTCAGCCAGTTGCAAATCCATCTGGTGGTGATACTGTCTATCCCACATTTTTCTATCTTATGAAGAAGCAGGCTGTGGTCTACTCTGTCAAATGCCTTATTGAAGTCTAAGTAAACTACGGTATGTTGCTAGCATTTCCCTTATCTATCCATCCACCCATCCATCCATCCACCCATCCACCCACCCCTATGCAGATCAACAGGACACTTGAAGGTTATGCATCTTCAGTTCAGGGGCCTTGAGATGCATGAAGACTTGGGTCAATTTGTTATAGAAAGTTTGCTCGGCGCTAACGCTCACAGGCCTGTAGAAAAAGAAGGATCAGAGCCAACCTCTACATACATGTGACTGATGGGAAAAGTCAAAATCCATAGCCCGTAAAGCCTCAAGCCCCCAAACCTTCTGATCACTCAAACATTACTATTTTTCTTTTCACTCTAGGAAGAAACACTGATTTTTAAGGAATGCTGGCAGGCATCTCTTTGTAGCCAAAGACGAATCATATGCCTGGATGCAGACACATTAAAAGCAAAAACTTCCAACTTTTTAAGGTCTGCGCTGACTTGGGCTACGATGACTAGCCTCACCCACAAAAGAAAGCCAGACTGAGCATGGAACAAATGAAACACCGTCCAATTTCAAACGCTGTTAAAAGTTGGCTCGCGATGTCGTCTCCCTTCTTCTCTTCCCTGCCCCACCAAACACCTCTTCCCCAACCATCTTCCGGTGACTTTAATTCGCTCCTTTTTAAAATAAAATCACCTTAAAAACCGAGCGGCATTAAAATTCAATTATTCCTCTCCTGGCTGCCATCCACGGCTCGACAACTGAAGTCTAAGCATATATTTTGCTGTAGAAAATTGTCATTTACAAATAAGAGCTGGCTCAAGCAGCCTTGTAACTAAACCATTTGGAGGCCTGTCAGGGACCCTTTTTTCATACTGAGCTTTGATATAATACGGAGCCAAACATTTGATGTTTTACCAAAGTGTGGATACACAACACACACACACACACACATACTCGACATACCCAGCCACACATAGAAACCTAAGAGGAAATGGAGGAAAAGGCAGCAATTATTCTACATTTTTTAAAAGACTCTTTTTCCCCCTCCCCCACCTCAATGATCAATTTGATATGCGTCACCTCAAGAGGAACCAAAAAGCAAAAGAGAAAGAAGAGGCATTCTTTTATGAAGGAAGGTAAAAGAGTAAAAATGAAAAAGATTTTTTTTTTTAAAAAAAAATCCTTTGCTTCAACAGTTTTGGTCAAAGAAATATTAGAAATGACAAGGAAACGCACAGCAACAACCTATTAATGCTTGGACAGCCATTCAAAGGCAGGAAATTGTTCCGGAAAGCAGCTCTTTGATTCAAAAATAACGCACGAAATTAAATCCCACCGTGGCATTCCCTCTGTTTTCTTGAAAAGACCGTTCAATTGTGGTGGTGTACCTGTTCCCCTTTGTGAGAGAATACAAATTATTTGCTCCTACGGCTGTCCTTCCCATCGTGGCAAGTCGAAGTAGATGTCACTCCCTTCCTTCAGCTAACAATCATCAACTGTGACCTTACGTCTACAAGCTGCAACAGGTGGTCCTCAACCTACGACGGTTCGTTTAGTGACCGCTTGAAGTTACAACGGCACTGAAAAAAAGTGACTTTGGACCATTGCTCATACTTACAGCCCACTGTAACATCCCCATGGTCCCACGATCAAAATGCAGACACGTGACAATCGACATGTATTGAGGACGGTTGCCGTGTCCCGGGGTCATGTGATCCCCTTGTGACCCCGGGACACAATAAGCAAGGTCAATGAAAAAAACACTACCGTGTTTTTCTGAAAACAAGACCCTGTCTTATATTTTTTTGAACCCCGAAATAAGCGCTTGGCCTTATTTTCGGGGGGAGGTCTTATTACTTTGGCCACGTGAAGCAAGACAGGGCTTTTCTTACTGTCTTATCTGATTTCCAGCTCTGTCTCCCTAACCCTAACCAGAGGAAATGGCGGGGACCGGCTGCACATGCGTTTAAATATTTTCAAGGAGGGTTTATTTTTGGGGGAGGGCTTATTATTTTGGGGCGCGTGGAACAAGACGGGGCTCCTCTTGCTGTCTTATCTGATTTCCAGCTCTGTCTCCCTAACCCTAACCAGAGGAAGTGGCAGGGACCGGCTGCACATGCATTTAAATATGTTTGGGGAGGGCTTGTTTTCGGGGGGGAGGAGTTATTTTAGCACATGCACTCAAAAGCCCAATTGGGCTTATTATCCGGGGAGGTCTTATTTTAGAGGAAACAGCGTAAGTGTACACCTTTGGATTTTACTAGCAATGGAAACAGGGAAAGAATCCAACTTTGGGTAAGGAATAGTAATGCCGATGCCAATTTATTTTTATTTTATAAGGAAAGGAAAGGCCTGCAACTTTAATTTTGGCCTTTCAACAAAATGGCCAACCTATAGCCCTACCTGATTCCCTCAAACCTAATGTCATTTTGAAGACAGACATGTTTTTGGAATCAGATGCAAACCTCAACGAAGATACGTGGTTTTCCCTTCAACATATTACATGAAAGAACATATTACTTGGGTCAAAAAAGCCCCCAATCGTTTGTGCTTCCACAATGGGGGTCAAAACGTGGCTGTGTAGCCTTGCATAGTGGACACAGAATCCTACACAACCATAGGACTGATTGTCCCCATGAGATCCTGTATTTTAACAACTGTTAGAATAGAATAGCATAGAATAGAATAGAATAGAATAGAATAGAATAGAATAGAATAGAATAGAACAGTTGGAAGGGACCTTGGAGGTCTTCTAGTCCAACCCCCTTCTTGGGCAGGAAACCCTACACCACTTCAGACAAATGGCTATCCAATTTTTTCTTAAAAACTTCCAGTGTTGGAGCATTCACAACTTCTGCAGGCAAGTTGTTCCACTTATTAATTGTTCTAACTGTCAGGAAATTTCTCCTTAGTTCTAAATTGCTTCTCTCCTTGATTAGTTTCCATTGCTTCTTGTCCTGCCTTCAGGTGCTTTGGAGAATAGCTTGACTCCCTCTTCTTTGTGGCAACTCCTGAGATATTGGAACACTGCTATCATGTCTCCCCTAGTCTTTATTTTTATTAAACTAGACATACCCAGTTCCTGCAA
This sequence comes from Ahaetulla prasina, assembly GCF_028640845.1. Taxonomy (NCBI): domain Eukaryota; kingdom Metazoa; phylum Chordata; class Lepidosauria; order Squamata; family Colubridae; genus Ahaetulla; species Ahaetulla prasina. The sequence goes on from NC_080539.1 coordinate 12,840,504, forward strand.
CTGTTCTTCATGTGTTTTAGCCTCCAGTCCCCTAATCATCTTTGTTGCTCTTCTCTGTACTCTTTCTAGAGTCTCAACATCTTTTTTACACCGTGGCAACCAAAACTGAATGCAATATTCCAAGTGTGGCCTTACCAAGGCATTATAAAGTGGTATTAAACTTCACGTGATCTTGATTCTATCCCTCTGTTTATGTTAATCCACCATCTTAGAATTCTTCACCTTCTGAAATTTTTATACTGTTGTTTTTCTAATTTAAAAACTTTTAAGCCTAAATTATTCTGATTTTAACATTTAATTTTATTGATGATGTTGTACACCATTCTAGAGTCCCCTCTGAGGGAAATAAGTGGTTATGAAATATGAACTACAAATAAATATCAGTAAATAAATTAAAGCAGGGGGCTCCGATAGAAAATGAATGAATGAATGGGCAGCTTTAAGACTTGAGGACTTCCATTCCCATGGCTGGCTGAGGAATTTTGGGAGTGGAAGCTCACAGGTTTTAAAGCTGCCAAGTTTGGAGACCCCTCAATTAAAGCATTATTCAAGAGTTTGGGGGCCATTTGACTATGACACAAAACTCTTGATCAGTTATCAGCTGAGGAAGCTAACAGAATTTCTGAAGCAGAAATTTAGTGGAAAAACTGCACTGAGTAAGGGTTTTCCGTGTCTTGTCCTCCTTTTAACTCACCAGAGCAATCAGGAAGGTAAAAAAGATGGGGGGGGGAGGGAAAGCGAGGCTAAGTTGCTGTAAACCCCATTCGTGAATTCTTCTTTATATTTTATTCATTCACACACCAAAAAAAACAACAACCCAAAACAATTAGCTTCCTCCTTCAAATAACTGCTACATCTTCACCTCATCTGTGATTGTTTGCCTCTGGAGCACTGCCTCTCCGTTGTGTTCTCCAGAGTCAACACAAAGCGTTTGAAAACACTGGATTTTGGGCAAATCTTTCAGGAAATGCAGATAATTGATGAAGCTGCGATGTCCCTGGTGTGCCAAACAGCAGTTTTATCCCTCTGCTGCCACCCCATCCTCTGTCAAGCTTCTAGTGTGTGATCTGGACCCTCTTAACTGGCAGTTGGATCGTGTTAACAGACAGCATTCCAAATTCCAGCGTGCCCCTGGCAACACAATCTGTGCATAACAACAATTGAACCAATCCCTTGGGAGCTCCTCAACCTGTTGCGTGCACAAAGCGTAAATCAAGCAGGAGGGTAAGATGGCAACCCACCTGCCCCTGAAGCAGAAATCTTATTAACAAAGACAATGGAAACCCATTAAGATTCATTAAGATATTTATCTCACTTCTAAGCCTGTGCCAGACTATACCACTTCAAATTGGACTTCCACACTACTGAACGCCTCTCCGTGCCAAGCATGATGTTGAGACAAAACTAGCATGTCAAGGAAAAGTCTCTTTTTATCTTGAAATGCTAAGGGTTTCCCCCCCCCCTTTACAAAGAGCTTCTGTAACTGTCAATATTTGCCTATAGCAATGGTGTCAAATTCAAGGGCCGGGGCCGGGGCCGGGGGGGCAGATCCAGCCCTCAGGGTGCTTAGATCTGGCCTGTGGGGCCACCCTGGAAACAATGAAGGACCAGCCTGTGCTGCTTATGCCAGTGAAAATGGAGCTCGGGGAGGACCGCATGCGGTCCCTCTGAGCTCCATTTTTGCTGGCAGAGCGTTGCAGGTGGCCGTCGCAGCCAAAAACGGACCTCGGCAGGCTGTTTTTGCTGGCGAAGTGCTCGGGCCGCCACAGGCGCCCCTGACATGAGTGACGTCGAGCTGGCCACACCCACCCCGGCCCCCCAAAGTCAAACACAACTCTGATGCGGCCCTCAATGAAATTGAGTTTGACACCCTTGGCCTACAGACGTTGTAAAGCACGACAGGGTAAACTAAACCACAAGTTAACTCAGATCTTTCTTGTTCTCTAATCTATGTTCAGCCGCAATATTCTTCACTCACTTCAGACTTCCAATTTCTAAGCCCTAAACATGCACAGCATTAGGTAGACCTCAGAGTGACTGTTAGGTAGGATAAGGATATAGATAGTCCATATAGTCCATATATCTATATAGTCCATATATATTCTCAATCATCCAAGTCATTGTTGTCCCAAAGGTGATTTTCCAAAAGGCAACTAGACTTTGTTGTTGTTGTTTTCCTTGAAAGCGTTTCACTTCTCATTCAAGAAGCTGCTTCAGATCTGTTAGAACTTCGGTTAGAACTGAAAAGCGAAACATTTGCACGAAAAGTGAAATGTTTCAAAGGAAAAGAAAACAACAAGAAAGTCCAGTTGCCTTTTAGAATAGAATAGAATAGAATAGAATAGAATAGAATAGAATAGAATTTTTATTGGCCAAGTGTGATTGGACACACAAGGAATTTGTCTTGGTGCATATGCTCTCAGTGTACATAAAAGAAAAGATACCTTCATCAAGGTACAACATTTACAACACAATTGATGATCAATATATCAATATAAATCATAAGGATTGCCAGCAACAAGTTATAGTCATACAGTCATAAGTGGAAAGAGATTGGTGATGGGAACTATGAAACGATTAATAGTAGTGCAGATTCAGTAAATAGTCTGACAGTGTTGAGGGAATTATTTGTTTAGCAGAGTGATGGCCTTCGGGAAAAAACTGTTCTTGTGTCTAGTTGTTCTGTTGTGCAGTGCTCTATAGCGTCGTTTTGAGGGTAGGAGTTGAAACAGTTTATGTCCAGGATGCGAGGGATCTGCAAATATTTTCACGGCTCCCTTCTTGATTCGTGCAGTATACAGGTCCTCAATGGAAGGCAGGTTGGTAGCAATTATTTTTGGAAAAAACATCTCTGGGATGAGGACAAATGTCATTTCTAGACCATTTTCCTGAACCATTACAGGTATTCCTCACTTAATGACTGGTGACTTAGCAATCATTCGGAGTTGTGACAGACCCTCCCCCCCGCAAAGGTCTTTTGGGGTTTCCAAGTTCCGACAATGGCATCCATTTTGGGCCCCTGGCCACCAGCTCAACTTTATGGCTCCTTTCAGTGGTCATGTGTCATGATTTACTATGGGGCTTTTTTGCCAGAAACTGGTCTTTTTGGCTGGTTTCAGAATCACCTTGAACCACAAGATGGGCAACAAATAAATTGTGAAATATAAATAAATAAATAAATAATTTTTTTTTAAAAAAACCACCCATAGGAATGCATTGATTAGCTTAACTATTCCTTTTGTTTAACAACTTCAGTGTTTACTTAACAATCATCACAAACCAAGTCATAACATCAGGTCAGTCTGTGGGATTTACGATGGAAATTCCACGCTCCATTACAGTCGTAAGTCAAGGGCCACCTATAGGTGTGGGATTTGTTGCAGGCAGCCTAAAATCTTAAAAATGCAGTACAGTACCTAAAATACAATGGGATCCCTACCTTAAGGGAGTTAGATTTTATTTAGGAACAAGATTTAGCATCACGTAAGCCAAATATAGGAGGGAGTTGAGTACTGATTTTATTTTGGGAAATTCAGATAGCCAAACAACAATAATTCAAACATCTAGCACGGGGTCTCCAACCTTGGCAACTTTAAGCCTAGCGGACTTCAACTCCCAGAATTCAACTGCCCAGCTTTGCTGGCAGGGGAATTCTGGGAGTTGAAGTCCGCTAGGCTTAAAGTTGCCAAGGTTGGAGACCCCGATCTAGCGATCTAGTGATCAATGTATTGGAGGAACTTTTGCAGGACACTTCCTCTGTCTTTGCAATTCACAGGGTTCAGTTACAATTATTCCAAGCTCTCTTTAAATCCAGCTTCAGCCAGAATTTGACAAAAGACGAATCCCACAAACATTCTGAGCTTGAAGATAAAAAAAAATATTGGAAAGAAACTTGCTGTGTGCACCAGGGGTGGTATTCCCTTAACTTCGCTACCACTTCACAAATATGAGTGTGGACGTGCGCATAGGCTCACTTCGCTCGCCACCTCCGCGCATGCGCAGCGCCTTCCACACATGAGCAGAGCATCCAAAAACGGGACATGATGATGTCTGGGCAAGTGGGCGGAGCCTCCTGCAGCTGGCGCTACCAGTTCGCCCGAACCGATAGAACCGGCTGAATACCATCACCGATGTGTACCTCCATTAACCTGGTCCTCTCTTGCCTACCAATTCAGCCTGACAGGGATTGTCTGAAGGACCAGGGGGGGGAGGTGTATAATGCTCTCTACATGAGGTGCAATGCTCTCTACATGGGGCTCCCCTTGAGGAGCACCCGGAGGCTTCAGTTGGTCCAGAATGCAGCTGCGCGGGTGATAGAGGGAGCCACTCGTGGCTCCCATATAACACCAATCCTGCACAGGCTGCACTGGCTACCTGTGGTCTTCCGGGTGCACTTTGTTGGTTATCACCTTTAAAGCGCTCCATGGCATAGGACCGGGATATCTTCGGGACCGCCTTCTGCTACCACATGCCTCCCACCGACCGGTACGCTCCCATAGAGAGGGTCTCCTCAGGGTGCCGTCAGCCAAACAGTGTCAGCTGGCGACCCCCAGGGGGAGAGTCTTCTCTGTGGGGGCACCTACCCTCTGGAACGAGCTTCCCCCAGGACTTCGACAACTTCCTGACCTCCGGACTTTTCGCCGCGAGCTGAAGACGTACCTATTCTTCCGAGCAGGACTGGCTTGATAGGGGTTTTTAATTCGGTTTTAAATGGGGTTATTTTATATTATGTATTTTATATCTAAATTTAGGCCATATTGAATAAGTTTTTTAAATAGTTTTTATTGTAATATATTGTATTGTTTTTACTTGGCTGTTCACCACCCTGAGTCCTTCGGGAGAAGGGCAGTATAAAAATTAAAATTAAAATAATAATAATAATAATAATAATAATAATAATAATAATAATAATAATAATAATAATAATAATATTAAGAGTTTTAATTTACAATCACAAAGTGACCAACATTAATTTGAACTTCCATCGTCCTTTTCCCCTCACGCAAATCAGAAATATACAAAGGAAGAGAAGGAGACAGATTAGCGGGAAGCATCCTGTCTCCTCATCTAATCTCCAGTGTCATCACTGGAGTCTTCTAAGATTTATAAACGCTGACTGGGAGAGAAATGGCTGTAGAGCAAGGGAGCAGAAATCACTATCTGTGTATGCGGGCGAGTTACATTTCATACTCCATTGTGTTCTGCATTGAGAAAAACGTTACATCTGATTAAAATGTAACTTGCCTAATGGGAAAAGTGAACTTGTAACTGAATTACTCTTGTTCTCAAACAGAATACAAAAGGCAAGAGAGAGAGAGAGAGAGCAATCTTTGCTTTGGTGGCAAGTTTTAAAAGGCTTTTAACAGAGAAAAGAGCCTGTGTGTGTTTTTTTTTTTTTAAAAAGAAATCCATTTGAAGCAAGGCCACTGTTATTAAGGCAATGGATTAATCCTTTTATTTTATTTATATATAAATATGTATAAATAAGGTGGCTCAGTGGCTCAGACGCTGAGCTTGTCGATCGAAAGGTCGGCAGTTCCGCGGTTTGAATCCCTAGTGCCGCGTAACGGGGTGAGCTCCCGTTACTTGTCCCAGCTTCTGCCAACCTAGCAGTTCGAAAGCACTTAAAAAAATGCAAGTAGAAAAAATAGGGACCACCTTTGGTGGGAAGGTAACAGCGTTCCATGCGCCTTTGGCATTGAGTCATGGCGGCCATATGACCACAGAGACGTCTTCAGACAGCGCTGGCTCTTCGGCTTTGAAACAGAGATGAGCACCGCCCCCTAGAGTCAGGAACGACTAGCACATATGTGTGAGGGGAAGTTTTACCTTTATGTATAAATATAACATAACATAATAACAGAGTTGGAAGGGACCTTGGAGGTCTTCTAGTCCAACTCCCTGCCCAGGCAGGAAACCCTACACCATTTCAGACAGATGGTTATCCAACATTTTCTTAAAAATTTCCAGTGTTGGAGCATTCACAACTTCTGCAGGCAAGTTGTTCCACTTATTGGTTGTTCTAACTGTCAGGAAATTTCTCCTTAGATCTAAGTTGCTTCTCTCCTTGATTAGTTTCCACCCATTGCTTCTTGTTCTACCCTCAGGTGCTTTGGATAATAGTTTGATTCTCTCTTCTTTGTGGCAGCCCCTGAGATATTGGAATACTGCTATCATGTCTCCCCTAGTCCTTCTTTACATTAAACTAGACATACTGAGTTCCTGCAACAGTTCTTCATATGTTTTAGCCTCCAGTCCCCTAATCATCTTTGTTGCTCTTCTCTCTATATATATAGCCACCCATCTCATGATACTCTAACAACTCATTCAAAACGACATAAAACTGGATTTTGTTCATTTTTTTTCAAAATACTAAGCAGTATTACTATACTGAATGCACCCTGATCTAGTTAAAAACAGTAAGGACTACAAGTAGTCCTCGGCCTACAGCGCTTCATTTAGTGACCATTCAAAGTTACAATAGCACTGAAAAAGGACCATTTTTTACACTTATGACCATGGGAATATCCTCATGGTCACTTGATTGACGTTTGGATGGCTGACAACTGGTTCATACTTATGACGGTTGCAGTGTCCCGGAGTCATGTGATCCCCTTTTGCAACCTTCTGACAAGCAAAGACAATGGAGAAGCCAGATTCACTTAACAAAGAAAAGTCGTAAAATGGAACAAAACTCCGTTAACAAATATCTCATTTAACAAGATAAATTTTGGGCTGAATTGTGGTCATAAGTTGAGGACTACCTCTAGTACCTTGTAAAGTGGGTCATCAAGGTACCAAGAAACATGATGGGACATGGAATCAAGAACATTTTTGCTCTAGCAAAATTCCTAATTTTGATAAACAGATAGTCCTCACTTTATGTATGACTATTCGTTTAGTGACCGTTTGATGGTACACCAGCACTGAAAAAAGTGACTTACTAGCAATCCTCACCTTCATGACTGTCAGAGCATCCACATGGTCATGTGATCCAACTCAGGCACTTGGCAACTAGCGTATATTTACAACAATTGCCGTTTCCCGGGGTCATGTGATCCCCATTTACAACCTTCCCAAACTAGCTTCCGACAAGCAAAGTCAATGGGGAAAGCTGAATTAGCCGAACATCCGCCCGATTCGCTTAACAACTGCAGTGATTCGCTCAACAGCCACAGCAAAAAGTTCATAAAATCAGGCGTGAGTCACTCAACCACCATCTTGGTTAGCAACGGCAATTCTGGTTCCCAATTGCGGTCATAAGTTAAGGACTACCTGTACATCCTATTCTTCAGTATGAAAATGCAGCTGTTGAGCTTCTGAAAACCTACTGATGCTTGCTTTATTAATGCACATTCAAAAGCTGCCAGACAAAGAGGTTCATCGTATTTCCAGCCTCTGCTGGTAGTAAGTATTTCTAGCTGATAACCAGGGGTGGGCTTCAAAAATTTTAGCAAGGGGTTCTCTGCCCGGTTGCTGGGTGGGCATGGCTATGGTGGGCGTGGACTAGTCAGTCTTCTGAACCATGGCGGCGTGCCGAGGGGGGGTGGGTGGGATTTTGCCCTCTCCAGGCTCCCAAATTTTTCCTTGAGCCTCCAGGAGGACGAAAACGGTCTCCCCAGGCTCTGGAGGCTGTCTGGCAGCTGAAAACGGGCCCATTTCCAGCTTTCCCGAACTTCCGGTAGGCCCCTGAGCCTCCACACGCACCCTGCACTTACCAGCATCCAAAACGGGCCGCGTGGGGGGACTCCTGGGAAGGGCGGGGTGGGGTGGGCGGGGCCAGCCACGAGTGGGATTTGGGGGTTCTCTGAACTGAACCCCCCACCCCGCCCCTCCCAGTTAGAGGTTCTCCCAAACTATAACTATAGCTACCTTGCTCTCCATTTCAGTTTCAAGTATCCAGTCCATATGAAAAGCTCTCTAAAGTAAGCCTCCTCCTTTCAGTTGTGCGCCGTTTCAGATAACTATGGAGATGCCCAAGCAGACAGAAGAAATGGCTTGCCAGTGCTTTGTTCTAGCATGTTTTTCAACCTCCCTGCAGCGCTGGGATTCCCCGCTAGTTTCCTTGGTTTTTTTCCGTATTCCCTTCCCTAGTAACACGTGAGGGAAGAAGAAAGAAGTAACAAAAACAAACTGAAAGGAAACAACAGAATTGGGGGAAGAAACAAGCTAAGATGCTGAGCATCGAAAGAACAAAATTAATAAATTATATAATCTCCCCCAAAAAATCATGAAATACATTCTCTAAGAGCAAAAAGCTAAACAAACACCAGATACCTATGCCAAGTGAACTTTAATCACTTTTTTTTAACCTAATAATAGTAATTTTGCAGTCAACGTTATAACTGCCTTCAACCTTTCTAAGGCTGGCATGAAATCCCAATTAATCCAATGAGACTCCGTTCTGAGGAGGATTATATTACAATATGCAGATAAAAAGAAAAGCTCAATTATTACATCCACAGCTTTACTTGCAAAGTTAAAAGGAGTTGATAAAATAGATGAAAAATCGTAACTGCAGATCAGCTTGGTTATTAGTAAAAAATATTACAGGATGGCCAACAACATGACCTAAAGAGATGGCTTACCTTGTCATGTACGAATGGCTATAAACCACAACTTCTGGAATTAGGATATCCAAAAACTGACTGGGATTCTCTGAGTTGCAACCTAGACAACCTACAACCCTAACCCTAGCCCTGGTGGGTACAAGATGTCCTTGGCTAATGATCACAATTGAGCCCAACATTTCTGTCCCAAACGAGACAGTGCTTCGTTTTACAACCTTTCTTGCCACAGTTGTTAAGTGAATCAGTGCAGATGTTAAACGAGTAACACGGTTGTTAAGCGAATCTGGCTTCCCCGCTGGTCAGAAGGTCGCAAAAGGCGATCACATGACCCCGGGACACCCCACCGTCATAAATATGAGTCAGTTGCCAAGCATCTGAATGCTGATCACTATGGGGATGCTACAACAGTCATAAGTGTAGAAAAACAGTCATAAGTACCTCTTTTCAGTGCTGCTGTAATTTCACCCATTCACTAGACGAATGGTTGTAAGTTGAGGACTACTTGTACCACGTTTGGTAGGTTGCATTGCTTTTATGTCTGTCATAAAATGGTGTCATCGGATCTCTGTGTAAGTGACATTTTAGCATTTTGGATGTTTGAAGCGAAGAGATCAACCAGTGTTCCATCATCTGTGCAGCTCTTTAAAGTTTCCTTGATGACATTTGCAAGTATGTCAGCACTCCTACAGTTCAAACTGAATGTCCCCAGCCACTTTCTATATTCCATCTTGACGTGATAAAGGCAGACCGCATCGCTTTGTCAGCCACTTTTTTGACTTCCCAACACCTACATTTTCCGTTGGCCTTCCTTGTTTTTAACTTGTCTACCATCTTACTTGATGAATAATTCTGGACAACTCAAGGGAACGTAATATTTTGTGGCTTTGAACTGAATTTTAATTAGAAGTCATGCCTGTTTGTTTGCTTGCTTGCTTGTTTGTTTGTATCCTGCCTTTATTTTTAGAAATAACTCAAGGTAGGGAACTCAGAGGGGATGTGGTGGCTCAGTGGCTAAGACGCTGAGCTTGTCGATCGAAAGGTCGGCAGTTCAGCGGTTCGAATCCCTAGTGCTGCGTAACGGGGTGAGCTCCCGTTATTTGTCCCAGCTTCTGCCAACCTAGCAGTTCGAAAGGACATAAAAAATGCAAGTAGAAAAAAATAGGGACCACCTTTGGTGGGAAGGTAACAGCGTTCTGTGTGCCTTTGGCATTGAGTCATGCCGGCCACATGACTATGGAGACGTCTAGCTCTTCAGCTTTGAAACAGAGATGAGCACCGCCCCCTAGAATCGGGAACAACTAGCACATATGTGCAAGGGGAACCTTTACCTTTACCAAGGGAACATATCCAGCACATATCTCCTATTTTCCTCACAACCACCACCCTGTGAGGTGGGTTGGGCTGAGAGAGAGTGACCAGCCCAAAGTCACCTAGCTGGCTTTCATGGCAAAGGCAGGACTTGAACTCATGGCCTCTCACTTTCCAGCCTAGTGCCTGCTTCCATGTTCTTGTGTGGTTTGTAGCCTAGTTTTCTTCCAACTTTAATTGATGTGATTGATCCAGTTTTGTTTTGGTGGCCATTAAGTGAACACAGTGGCCACGATGGGTGCAGATTTGCCAAAACACAGAAGTCCTGGTTTTTGGCAAAACCACCATTAAACCTGGTCAGGTGAGTGCAGGAGACTGCAAACAGCTGTAAATGCAGCCAGATTGTTGGGCACATGAACCTCTGTCATGTGACAAGAATCATGACCATTGGAACCTTCAATCTGGGCCATACGTAGCCCTAGAATACAACTGTTGCAAATTTGGATGGCTGCTAAGCAACTACAGGGCTGCCTACATCCAGACATGATCATTGTATATTTCTTATATTTTACTGTTGCATATCAGTACTAATCAATAACCTATTTTCTAGTTTTTGGAAACTTTTGGGATTCTCTACTAAGGCCCCACTAAGTCAATTTTCCTCCCTTCCTCTTTTCAAAGCAAGCAACATTTTTTCCAAGTTACTTCTGGTTCTCCAAGTAATTTGGGGTCTTCCTTGGGTCTTCCTTGCTACCTCCAGTGGTCACCACCACTGCTTCATCACAGAGGGGACAGAAGCTCAACAGCAGAAGAACAAGATTTCTGTTTATCTATTGGAACTTCGGAGAATCTTGACTTTCAAGAAACACTTCCAAGCTGCAACTGGGCTTGCTAAACTGGGCAACTTTAAGGTGTGTGAACTGCAACTTCCAGAAGGGCCCAGACAGCATGGCCACCATGAAGAAACCCTGAGCTAGTGGAAGAGACATCTGAGCGGCTTTCACAAAACCCAGAAAGGCCAACACCGTTGCAGCACCAAGATCAAGCCATCAGACGGGAGGTTGAACAACTAGCCTTGTGGTGTGACCGGAACAATCTGGAACTGAATACACTCAAAACTGTAGAAATTGTGGTAGACTTTAATAGAAGCCTTCCCATACTTCCACCTCTTACAATACTAGACAACACCATATCAACAGTAGAGACCTTCAAATTTCTAGGTTCTACCATATCGCAAGATCTAAAATGGACAGCTTAAAACGTCATCAAAAAAGCACAACAAAGAATGTTCTTTCTGTGCCAACTCAGAAAGCTCAAACTGTCCAAGGAGCTGCTGATCCAGTTCTACAGAGGAATTATTGAATCTGTCATCTGCACCTCTAGAACTGCCTGGTTTGGTTCTGCAGCCCAACAAGACAGACACAGACTTCAGAGGATAATTAGAACTGCAGAAAAAACAATGGCTACCAACCTGCCTTCCATTGAGGACCTGCACACTGTATGAGTCAAAAAGAGGGCTGTGAAAATATTTACAGAACCCTCACATCCTGGATATAAACTGTTTCAACTCCTACCCTCAAAACGATGCTACAGAGCACTGCACATCAGAACAACTAGACACAAGAACAGTTTTTTCCCATCACTCTGCTAAACAAATAATTCCGTCAACACTGTCAAACTATTTACTAAATCTGCACTACTATTAATCTTCTCATCGTTCCGATCACCCATCTCCTCCCATTTATGATTGCATGACTGTAACTTTGTTGCTTGTATCCTTACGATTTATATTGATATTGGTTGTTTTCTGATTGCTTATTTGTTCCCTATGACTATCATTAAGTGTTGTACCTTAGAATTCTTGATGAATGTATCTTTTCTTTTATATACACTGAGAGCATATGTACCAAGACAAATTCCTTGTGTGTCCAATCACACTTGGCCAATAAAAAATTCTATTCTATTCTATTCTATTCTATTCTATTCTATTCTATTCTATTCTATTCTATTCTATTCTACTCTACTCTACTCTACTCTACTCTACTCTACTCTACTCTACTCTACTCTACTCTACTCTACTCTACTCTACTCCACTCCACTCCACTCCACTCCACTCCACTCCACTCCACTCCACTCCACTCCACTCCACTCCACTCCACTCCACTCTACTCTATCCTATCCTACCCTACCTTACTCTATTCTTTGTCCAGATCAAGAGAATGGTCAAATGCAGAGGAAGAAGAAGAAACTCTCTGTAGCTCAGGGCTGAACTATGGAGTCCTTGATGCTCTCTGAGCTTGGTTGCTTTCTTGCAGACGTTTCATTACCCATCCAGATAACATAATCAGTGCTAGAAGATAGTAGGGTTTGTGCTCTGTTTATATACAAGTGGCTTACCGCAAAGGTGCTTATGTTACAAGGACAATCTCCTAAAGAGCAAAAGAGCTACTTCTGGAGGGGTCCAAGTAGCTCTTTTGTTTGTTTACTACTAAAAGAGAATAATTGTTATCAGAAGGATGTTCTATAAACTAAGAGTGAAAAACCTGTGCCTTGTAGCAGACTACTGCTGTGGAACATTTGTGATTTGACCCTTGTGTATGCCTGGATCTTTAATTAATCTAGCTCTAATGCTCAGTTCCCCAGTACTTGAGCCCTAGGCTGCTATCAAATGGTGCCTCGGATTTTAACTCAATTTGTTTAATTTGCCTATTATTCGGATTAGTGTGCTTGACATTTGGGTTGTCTTCTGACCACCCTCTTTCGGAAAATTCAATCTCTGCAAATTTCTTAACTAGCATAATAAGTGCCCTGTAGCTGTATTATGTATTAAAGATAATACCAACAATAAAAACAAAACCTGTGCATAAAGAAATACGTACAATTCTTCTTCCTAACAGAACGTGGGCATTTAAAAATCCAAAGTTAAAATGGAAAAATGCCTTGTTTTGAGAGTACAAGCCGCCCTCGTTTAGCGATCACACTTGGGACTGGCAAAATCGGTCATTAAGCAAAGTGGTTGCTTAAGTGAACAGCAACTGTACTTACACTTTTACTTCCCCCTTTCTTGGTTTTTCAGACCTGCGAAGACCATAAATGTGAAGATTGGTGGCAAAGTTACTTTTTCATGATCGCCGTAACTGTGAATGGTCACTAAATGAGGCAGTTGTTAAATGAGGACTGCCTGTAACATTCCAAACAAGAGTTTCTGGAGATAACTGACATATCCAGGTGTTATGAAATATCCAAGCGATAAGTCGAGGACTACCTGTACCTGCTCCGCCCAATCCTAATGGTTTTGAGTCTCGGTGGCGCAGTGGTTAGCGTGCAGTACTGCAGGCTACTTCTGCTGATCACCGGCTGCCAGCAGTTTGGCAGATTGAATCCCACCAGGCTCAAGGCTGACTCAGCCTTTCATCCTTCTGAGGTCAGTAAAATGAGGACCCAGATTGTTGGGGGGGGCATATGCTGACTCTGTAAACCTCTTAGAGAGGGCTGTAAAGCACTGTAAAGTGGTATATAAATCTAAGTACTATGTCTGTCTGTCTGTCTGTCTGTCTGTCTGTCTGTCTGTCTGTCTGTCTATCATCAGTCATAGTGACACAGTGATTGGAATGAGGTATGGCAGGCTAATTCTGCCGACTGCCGCAGTTTGATTCTCACCAGGCTCAAGATTGACTCAGCCTTCCGAGGTCGGTAAAATGAGGACCCAGATTGTTGGGGGCAATAGGCTGACTCTGCAAACTGCTTAAAGAGGGCTGTAAAGCACTGTAAAGCGGTATAGAAGTCTAAGTACTATTGCAGGCTAACTCTGCCCACTGCCAAGAGTTCGATCCTGACCAGCTCAAGGTTAACTCGGCCTTTCATCCTTCCAAGGTGGGTAAAAATGAGGACCCAGATTGTTGGGGGGGGGCCTATACTGACTCTGTAAACCGCTTGGGGAGGGCTATAAAGCACTGTGAAGCGGTATATAAGTCTAAGTGCTATTGCTATTTTGACCTAATGCCTTTTGTCTCATATGTTAATGCAATCTGTTTTCGTTCTTGGAAACCTCTTACCTCCCTCCCAAGAGCTTAGCAACTGGACGCATTAAATGCCTTGTCTCCTTCTAATCATTACAATGACTCGGACCTACCACGGTTTCATAATGGCCTCGTCCAATCAGCGCTGCTCCTGCAAAAAAGACTGGAGATCCTGTTTTGCCAAGCTTGTAAAAACTTCATAAAGCAGGCGAGGTTTGCGGGGAGGGGTACGGTGGGGGGGGTGTAAGGGTGCTGGAGAAATAACCATCGGAAGCAATTTTCCTCCCTGCCAAACTACTCCAACTGATTTCACGAGGGGGAGGGAAAAAAAATACTCCAACCCTGAACAAATGGGGAAAGTTTAACCCTTAGCCTTGATTAATTTCATCTACATAATACAGATGCCGGCAGCAATCAGCCACTGATGAGCGAGTCGTCTTCTCTTAATCGCCCGAGAGAAGCCCATGTCTGTACAACACGCCAATTGGTTTTTTCCACACACAAAAAAGGAGCATTTCATCTAAAGAGACCCAGAAAGACATTTAAAAAAGAAAAGAAAAGAAATGTCCCCGGAGTTTGTTCATTCGTTTATTTGTTCGTTCTTTCGGTTTCTTATAAACAGATTGGCAGAATGCAGGCAGTCCTCGACTTACGATCAAAATTTCGGGGGCCGAGCGAGGCAGTTTGTTAAGTGAGTTTCGCCCCATTTCGCGACCTTTCCTGCTCCTGTTGTTAAGTGAATCGCTGTAGGGGTTAAGTTAGTCGTAGGGCTACTGGATGTATCTGCTGTCCCCACTGACTTTGCTTGTGAGAAGGTCGCAAAAGGGGACCACGTGACCCAAGACATTGAAAACCATCATAATAAATACAGGCCACTTGCTAGCATCCGAATTTGGTCACATGACCACAGGGATGCTGCAGCAATCCCAAGTGTGAAAAAACGATCATAAGCTACTTTTTTTCAGGCTTGTTGTAATTTTGCACTAAAGGAATGGTACTAAGACAAGGACTACTGTATTCCAGAGGAAGAGGTACATTGTCAAGACTCAGAATAGAATATCACAAGAGGGATAGGCAACTGGACTTTCTGGTTTTTCTTTGAAGATGTTTCGCTTCTCATCCAAGAAGCTTCTTCAGTTCTTCCCCACCATCCAGTCAGAGCTGAAGAAGCTTCTTCCATGAGAAGCGAAACATCTTCAAAAAAAAAACACCAGAAAGTCCAGTTGCCTCTTGAAAAAAGCAACTTTGGGACAACCATGACCTGGATGACTGAGCATCTCCAGTCTAGAGTAGAGTAGAGTAGGGTAGGGTAGGGTAGGATCGGGTAGGGTCGGGTAAGGTAGAGTAGAGTAGAATATAGAATATAGAATATAGAGAAGACAATAAAATGGAATAGGAATAGGAATAGGAATAGGAATAGGAATAGGAATAGGAATGGAATGGAATGGAATGGAATGGAATGGAATGGAATAGAATAGAATAGAATAGAATAGAATAGAATAGAATAGAATAGAATAGAATAGAATAGAATAGAATAGTTGGAAGGGACTTTGGAGGTCTTCTAGTCCAACCCCCTGCTCAGGCAGGAAACCTTATACCCTTTCAGACAAATTCAGATTCTGCACCACTAGAATTTCCCCTTCTAATATTTAGCTAAAATCACCTATTCTGTCATTTCCACTGACTTGTTTTTGTATCCACTCTTCTTATTTCTCCCAGAATGGCAGAGACTTAACTATGGAATTTGAAGTATGTTTTTCTTCTCTCTCCCTGTCCCCCCCACCCCAAATCATCTATTCTCTAAACTAAAAACATCAAACATTCAAACATTCCTTACATAGCTTTGTTTCCCGTTTCCACAACGTTCTAGGTGATTGAATTCCATTCCGGCTGGTTTCTTAAACTGGGCTCCAAATTAGACAATGCATATCTATGTGTAAACTAACCACCGAGTAACCTTCTTCAAATGCCAGATGAAGAAAAAAGATGCCATTTTAGTGCCATTTGTTGTGGCATGCAGGAATCCTCTATTTACAACTCCAATTGAGACCAGAATTTCTAGCAGTCATTAAGAGAGCAGACACCCAATTTTATGATATGTTTTGTCCAGGGGTGAAATCCAGCAGGTTCTGACAGGTTCTGGAGAACCGGTAGCGGAAATTTTGAGTAGTTCAGAGAACCCGCAAATAACACCTCAGGCTGGCCTCAGAGTGGGGTGGGAATGGAGATGTTGCAGTATCCTTCCCCTGGAATGTGGTGGGAATGGAGATTTTGCAGTATCCTTCCCCTGCCACCCCCACCAAGCCATACCACCCCCACCAAGCCACGGCCACAGAACCGGTAGTAAAAAAATTCAGATTTCACCATTGGTTTTGTCACAGTTGTTAAACCCTTAACTTTTTATAGGTCACTGCAGTTCCTTCTAGGCTGCGATGGCTTAGCAGTTAAAAGATGCTGAGCTTCTCAGCTGAAAAGCTGACAGCCTGGGCTTGAGACTCGAGCGCCGCGTGATGGGGTGAACCCCTTTCCTTGCCTCCCAGCTCCTGTTCACCTAGCAGTCTGAAAGCATGCAAATGAGAGTAGATAAATAGGTACCACTTGGGTGGGAATGTAACCGCACTCCTTGCACGTTTCTAGTTATAGTTCTTTATAGTTCTGCTGGCCACATAATCATAGAAATTGTCTTTGGACAAAGCTGGCTCCCTCGCTCAAAAGATGAAGATGAGCACTGCGCCCTAGAATCAGACACGACCGAACAGAGGAACCTTTACCTGCAGTTCATTCTAAAATCTGGCTTCTCCCATTAATTTAGCTTGTTGGAAGCCAGCTGGGAGTGTCACATTTGGCTGTCATATGATCGCAGGATGATTCCACATATACGTGCTACTAGCTAAGCACCTGGGTTTTGATCCCATGATGGTGAGGATGCTGCGGTGGTCATAAGTATGAGGATAGATTGTAACAAAGACTGTTCTTTCTGCGCCAACTCAGAAAGCTCAAACTGCCCAAGGAGCTGCTGATCCAGTTCTACAGATGAATTCTTGAGTCTTGTCATCTGCACCTCTATAACTGTCTGGTTTGGTTCTGCAACCCAACAAGACAGACACAGACTTCACAGGATAATTAGAACTGCAGAAAACACAATGGCTACCATCCTGCCTTCCATTGAGGACCTGTATACTGCACGAGTCAAAAAGAGGGCTGTGAAAATACTTACAGACCCCTCACATCCTGGATATAAACTGTTTCAACTCCTACCCTCAAAACGATGCTACAGAGCACTGCACAACAGAACAACTAGACACAAGGACAGTTTTTCCCCGAACACCATCACTCTGCTAAACAAATAATTCCCTCAACACTGTCAAACTGTTTACTAAATCTGCACTACTAATAATCTTCTCATCGTTCCCATCACCCATCTCCTTCCCCTTATGACTGTAACTTGATTGCTTGTATCCTTACGATTTATACTGATATTGTCTCCTAATTGCTTATTTGTAGCCTATGACTATCATTAAGTGTTGTATCATTGTGTTAAATTTGTACCCTATGACTATCATTAAGTGTTGTAAGGGTTGTACCTTGATGAAAGTATCTTTTCTTTTATGTACACTGAGAGGATATGCACCAAGACAAATTCCTTGCGTGTCCAATCACACTTGGCGAATAAAAATTCTATTCTATTCTATTCTATTCTATTCTATTCTATTCTATTCTATTCTATTCTATGTCACTTTTTTCAGTGCCATTGTAACTTAGAATGGTTGCTAAACAAATGGTTGTAAGTGGAGGACTACCTGTAATATGGGAAATTAAAATAAAACCAAGAACATATTTCAGTGTGCATTTCCCATTTACATGACGAAACATCACAGCCCCCAAAGACCATGTCACGTCTTTTTCCTATTCAAGAGAAGAAAGATTGATTGTTCATATTGCTGTTTTCTTTCTGGAGGTTTAGACAGCTTGCCCCATAAATCCATCCAACAAATTCAGCTGCTGGACAAAATGAAAGACGATGAAGTGAGATGCCACAAAAACAGAACAGCAGTCCAACAATAACATTACTGAACATATCATGGTATAGAGCAGAGGTCTCCAACCTTGGCAACTTTAAGCTGGGGAATTCTGAGAGTTGAAGTCCATCAGGCTTAAAGTTGCCAAGGTTGAAGACCTCTGGTAAAGAGGTAATCCCCGACTTACAACAGTTTATTTAGTGACCGTTCCAAGTTCCAATGGTACTGAAAAAAAGTAACCTATGACCATTTTTCACACTTATAACTGTTGCAGCATCCCCATGATCATGTGACTAAAATTCAGACACTCGGCAACTGACTCATATTTACGACAGTGTCCCAGGGTCATATGATCATCTTTTGCGACCTTCGGACAAGCAAAGTCAATGGGGAAGCCAGATTCATTCAACAACCACATTACCAACTTAATAACTGCAGTGATCCACTTAATAACCATGGCAAGAATGGTTGCAAAATGAGGCAACATTCACTGAACAACTGCTTTGATCAGCAACAGAAATTTTGGGCTATATTGTGGTCATAAGTCAAGGTCTACCTAATAGTCTTTTTTTTAAAAAAAACTAAAAAAAAACTATCAATGCCTGTTGCAATTGAGAAATGTTTTTATAAGCCAGCAATAAATAGCACCATGGAAATGACATAAATTGGGTCTTTGGACCAGCTGAAACAGAAAGCAAAACAAATTTAAGCAAAATAAACTCAAGGACTTATTTTTCAGTTTATGCCACTGAGTTTCCCACCCTCCCACCTCCCAAAAAAAGTACACCACAAGCTACAAATCATTTTCTGTTCTGAAATGGCCAATGAGGCTAATTGAAGCTAGCACCACCCTACCTCTCACTCCAAACACTGGGTTCAGAAGCTAAAACTTATTGGTTTAAAATTAAGACATGGTTAGAAGAAATGATACAATAACATATCGATTTAAAACCGGAGCTATTCTTATTGGGTATCTTCCCAGAGAAAATTAGTAAAGAAAATATTTACTTGATTATACAGGTAATAACAGCAGCAAGGATTGTTTTTGCACAAAACTGGAAAGCAGAGAAAATACCTCTGGAAGGGAAAGTTATCAAAAAAATATTAGACTGTGAAGAAATGAATAGATTAACCTTGATGATTAAAGAAAGAGAGGATTCGGAATATTTTAAGATATGTGATCAATTTTACCATTGGTTAGAAAAAAGATACAGATCAGCAAACTACTAGTTATGTAAGAAAATGATATATTTAGAATATTGTGAAAAATGTAACAGATTATATGAAAATGAAGATAGAAGAAGCAACAAAGAAGATAAAGTCAAGAAGAAAACACCTAGATGTCACATGGAAGAAATTACTGATGTATTAAATGTTTGTTTGTGTATAAACTAAAATAAAAACTATTCAAAAAGAAAAAGGGGGGGAAAAAAGAAAAGTAACAGTCCCAGACAAGGTAACTCCTTCTTGAAAGTTTGTGCTGACCAGTTGGCCCCCATCTT
This sequence comes from Ahaetulla prasina, assembly GCF_028640845.1. NCBI lineage: Eukaryota > Metazoa > Chordata > Lepidosauria > Squamata > Colubridae > Ahaetulla > Ahaetulla prasina. The sequence continues at coordinate 12,859,922 of NC_080539.1, forward strand.
CACAAGCATCTTTAATAAATCACTAGGGAAAAAAACCATTGGGTTCATACATCATGCTAAGCTAGCATGAAGCTAAATTGTGTTTAACGCTGTGTATAAGGCAGGCTATTCGGACTTATCGAACTAACCATGATTTTAAATAAACTTGCCTCAGTACTTCATAGGAACACTGTGGTGGAATTTCTAGCTAGATGGGAAGAGACCCAGTTTGGAGTCATTGAGCTGTGGGAGCTCAACTCTCCCAGAAACCTTATCTTGCTATTCACAAGGGAATGCAGTTGGTCTGGTGAGATTCTTGCAACCTAGTTCAATCAATCAGAATAGAGCTGGAAGGGAAGTTGGAGGTCTTCCAGTCCAGCCCTCTGCTCAAGCAGAAGACCCTATACTATTTCAGACAAGTGACTGTCTAGTCTCTTCTTAAAAACCTCCAGTGATGGAGCACCTACAACTTCTGAAGGCCAGCTGTTCCCACTGGTTATTTGTCCTCACTGTTAGGAAGTTTCTCCTTAGTTCCAGTTTGCTCCTCTGCTTGATTAGTTTCTATCCATTATTTCTTTTTTTTTTTTTTTTTGCATTTATATCCCGCCCTTCTCCGAAGACTCAGGGCGGCTTACACTATGTTAGCAATAGTCTTCATTCTATTTGTATATTTATATACAAAGTCAACTTATTGCCCCCAACAATCTGGGTCCTCATTTTACCTACCTTATAAAGGATGGAAGGCTGAGTCAACCTTGGGCCTGGTGGGACTAGAACCTGCAGTAATTGCAGGCAGCTGCTGTTAATAACAGACTGCATTAGCAGTCTGAGCCACTCAAGGACCCTTTCTTGTCCTGCTCTTAGGTGCTTTTGGTAAATAATTTGACCCCTTCTTTGTGGCAGCCCCTCAAATACTGGAATACTTAATATAATAACGAAGTTGGAAGGGACCTTGAAGGTCTTCTAGTGCAACCCCCTGCCCAGGCAGGAAACCCTACACCATTTCAGACATGAAATGTTATGTCATGTCAGACACTACTTCTATCATGTCACCCCTAGTCCTTTTTTTTTTTTTTTCAGACTAGCCAAACCCAAATCCTGCCAACGTTCTCCCTATATTTTACTCTCCAGGCCTTTAATCCCATCTTAGTTACCCTTTTTTGCACTTTTTCCCAGCATCTCAACATCTTTTTCCGTAATGTGAGCATGTAAACTGGATGCAGTATTCCAGGTGTGGCCTTACTAAACTTGACTAGCAATAAAAACAGAGCTGAGACTCTTCACCGGAGGTTCTGGCAACTTTCGCCTGAAAATACAGGCAGCACCTGAATTGCATCAACAGTCAATTAAAACTAACCAGGAAGGGAAACCACCATATTATGCTATATAACCCTGAAGTACAAGTAGTCCTCCAGTTATGATTATAATTGGAACCAGAATTTCTGCTGCTAGACAGTTAAGTGACTCGCACTTAGATTTTATGACTTTTTTTTTTTTGTTGCCGTGGTTGCTAAGCAAAGCACTACAGTTATTAGGCAAAACACACATTTGTTAAGCAAAATCTTAACAAGTCCTAGTGGACAACCATTTAGATATGAGCCAGCAGTGTGCAGCATAGAATAGATAGAATCAAGATCATGTGAAGTGTTAATACCACTTTATAATGCCTTGGTAAGGCCACACTTGGAATACTGCATTCAGTTTTGGTCGCCATGATGTAAAAAAGATGTTGACACTCTAGAAAGAGTGCAGAGAAGAACAACAAAGATGATTAGGGGACTGGAATCTAAAACATATGAAGAACGGTTGCAGGAACTGGGTATGTCTAGTTTAATGAAAAGAAGGACTAGGGAAGACATGATAGCAGTGTTCCAATATCTCAGGGGTTGCCACAAAGAAGAGGGAGTCAAACTATTCCTCAAAGCACCTGAGGGTAGGACAAGAAGCAATGGGTGGAAATTAATCAAGGAGAGAAACAACTTAGAACTAAGGAGAAACTTCCTGACAGTTAGAACAATTAATCAGTGGAACGACATGCCTCCAGAAGTTATGAATGCTCCAACACTTGAAGTTTTTAAGAAAACGTTGGATAACCATTTGTCTGAAATGGCGTAGGGTTTCCTGCCTGGGCAGGGGATTGGACTAGAAGACCTCTAAGGTCCCTTCCAACTCTGTTATTATTATTAAAATCTAGCTTCCTTCACTGACTTTGCTTGTCATAGGTGAGCTGAGAAGGGCGCAAGTGGGGATGACACAACCTCCAGCATGCCATAACCATTGTAAATACATGCCAGTTGCCCAGCGCCTGAATTTTGACTCTGGGGATGCAGCAATGGTTGTTAAGTGGCAAAGCCAACTAAAAGTTATTTATTTATTTATTTATTTGCATTTATATCCCGCCCTTCTCCGAAGATTCAGGGCGGCTTACAATGTGTTAAGCAATAGTCTTCATCCATTTGTATGTTATATACAAAGTCAACTTAGTTGCCCCCAACAATCTGGGTCCTCATTTTACCTACCTTATAAAGGATGGAAGGCTGAGTCAACCTTGGGCCTGGTGGGACTTGAACTTGTAGTAATTGTAAGCAGCTATGTTAATAACAGACAGACTTAGTCCGTTGAGCCACCAGAAAGTCACTTTTCCAGTGCTGTTGTAACTTTGAACAGTCATTAATTAAATGGTTTTAAGTTAAGGACTACCTGTATCCCAAAATGGTATATAGATTATTAAGTCACCTTTAGCCTTTTGACTCAAAGATGCTTTCGGGAAAGGCAACTGAACTTCCTTTGTTTTTTTCTGGAAAACGTTTTGCTTCTCATCCAAGAAGCTTCTTCAGTTCTGACTCCACAATTCAGCCAGACCTGAAGAAGCTTCTCGGATGAGAAGCGAAATGTCTTCAGTCCGGATGCCTTTGGAAAAAGTATCTCTGGGACAACCTTGACCTGGATGACCGAGAATCTCCATAGACATTTTAACCCTTTGACTCAGAGTATCTGAAAGAATGTATTAATCATCATTTAAGCAAGCCACCGTTCCTCCCATCTGGATTCCACGGATATTTCCAGCCAAAAGGGAAAGGAAAAGGAGTATGAGAAGCCAAGGACTGTTGCAATTCATTCATTAGTTCATTCATTAGAGACAAGCCATGGCTTCCTGTTATGTCTGAACAGGTCTCAGAAGGCATTCGCTCCACCTTGCACACTTAGCTTTCCCTTCAAAGCCCATTAAGAGAGCTTTCTAATCCGGGAAGATTTATTGCTCCGTGTTGTAACTGCTGCCCACTGCTTTTGTTTGTTAATTGTGATTAGCTTTGCCTGCAGAAGAGTAGGTGTCTAATAAATCAGTTATCTCAAGGAAGAATTGATTTTAAAAGTTGTTAGCACGGACACTGAAGTACTTGGTAACAGCTTTCTTTTTTTAAAAAAGAAAAAGAAAAAAGTCCACGGTCTTCCTGTTTATACACTTCTATCAGGAAAAAATAAATAAATCCCCTTTAGATTTTATGGGGCCGTGTCTAATACCGGCATCATTTGGAAATAAGCTGCGGATATTTTAAAAAAGCTCTTCCTTCATTTAGTTTTTCTCTGCCTGACTGGTAAAGAGTTCAGTTTTATCATCATCTGCTTTATTTTTTTTTAAAAGGCTACTTGGGAACCCCCTGCTTGTTGGAAATCTGCTTTCCTTGACTTTTCAATAGGTTTGGTGACAACTACTAGAGATCAAACCCAGGCAGAATTTCTGCACTGTGGCAGAGGTGAGCAGCTACGGCCCCTTTACGACCAGTGGACTTCCACTCCAAGAAATCTTGGAGTGGAAGCCCACTGGTCGTAAAGGGGCCGTAGCTGCTCGCACCTAACCTATGTCTTTCTGGAAAGATGGCATGTGCAGTCCTATCAGCAAAGCCAAATGCAGGAGATTAATCACAGAAGTATGCTGACAGTCTCTTCGGTGTGATAAGGAGTCTGGCTGTCCGATTCCTAAATTAAGAAAAATTCAGACCAGCAGCATCCACTGTCTGTTATGAAAGGCTTGTGGTGCCCATTTGGATCGTGCAGCTATGGTGAAAACTGGCTTCTAGTCTGTGTTGTGGTCCGCCAGCAGCCTGCAGAGCTGGCATCGGAGTCAGACAGCGATGATGCTGAGGTGAGGCCAGGGCCATCAGGGAGTGAGGTGCGGAGTGAGAGCCTCCAGAGACTGATAGTAGTGAGGCAGAGGAACAGGAGGAGCCTGTTCCTAATGCACACATGAGAAGAGCTGCCAGAAGGCAAGAGCAACTCAAGCAGAGAGGACGACTCAGGAGTAGGGCCAAGAGATGATTGGCCCCTCCCATAAGGCTTAAAACAGACTAGCAATGGCGTTTGGGCTTCGCCGGAAAACAATGTTAAGTAGCTTCGTCGTCTTCTTTGTCTACATCTTGCATTTATTTCTGTGACTTCTGAATGTTTGCCAAGAAAGGCCTTTGGCAGTTCGCCTAATTGGACCAAGGTTTGCGATAGGACTGAGGAATTTGTGTTGGGAGGCATTTGTTTTAATTTGAGTTGAACTATGCTGGGAATGAATTCTCAGTAATTCTCAGCTGTTCGAATAAAGTTTGTTTGTTTTTTTCATAGACAGAGTTTCCTACTACCTACTTGGGCCTGGGTCACAACAGTCTGCTGTTCTCTTGGTTTGCTCTCTATAGCAAAGTTTCTCAATCTTTAAGATGTCAGGACTTCAATTCCCAGAATTCTTAATTAGTGACATCTTAGAGCTACACAAGCCAGAGAATTCCGAGAGTTGAAGTCCCAACATTTTAAATCTATGCTGGCTAGGGAATTCCGGGATCTGAAGTCCAGTTGTCTTTAAAGCAGGGGGTCTCCAACCATGGCCACTTTAAGACTTGTGGACTTTAACTTCCAGAATTCCCCACCCAGCATTCTGGCCAGGGAATTCTGGGAGTTGTGATCCATAAGTCTTAAAAGTGGCCAAGGTTGGACATCCCTATTTTAAAGTTTTAGGACCATGATGGCGAACCGATAGCACACGTACCAGAGGAGGCACACAGCACCCTCTCTAATGGCATGCGAGTCGTTGCCCCAATTCAGCTCCGCCGTGCATGTGCGTGCGCCTCCTGCCGGCCAGCTGGTCTTTGGGTCTCTGCCACACATGCACAGGGGGCCTATGGGGAGGCCGTGCGCGCATGCATGGGGGCAGGGGCACGGGCAGGGGGCGCATGCATGGGGGGGCGCATGCGTGTGGGCATGTGCACATTGCATTTCGGAAGTTCAGGTCCTTTGCGCACTCAGTCCGGAAAAGGTTAGCCATCACTGCTTTATGAAATTCTAGAAGTTGAATTACAGATGTCTTAAAGTCACACTGGCCAGGCAATTCTGAGAATTGAAGTCCCAACTTCTTAAAGGTATTCTGGCTAGGAAATTCTGGGAGTTGAAGTCCAGACATTTAAAAATTGGTAAGGTTGAGAAACACTGCTCTACAGTCACAGAATAGAATAGAATAGAATAGAATAGAATAGAATAGAATAGAATAGAATAGAATAGAATAGAATAGAATAGAATAGAAAGGTAAAGGGTTCCCTTCGCGCATACGTGCTAGTTCAGTGGTTCCCAACCAGTGTGCCGCGGCACTAAGGGGTGCCGTGAGATCTTTTGAGGGTGCCGGGAACTTTTGAGCTACGGAGATTTTAAATATCTATTTCCTTATAAGGGTGCCGGGAACTTTTGAAAGGCTTTCCAAGGGTGCCTCAAACAAGAAAAGGTTGTGCCTCAAACAAGAAAAGGTTGGGAACCACTGTGCTAGTTGTTCCCAACTCTAGACAGCGGGTGCTCATCTCCGTTTCAAAGACGAAGAGCCAGTGCAGAAGACATCTCTGTGATCATGTGGCTGGCATGACTCAACGCCAAAGGCACACAGAACGCTGTTACCTTCCCACCAACGGTGGTCCCTATTTTTCTACTTGAATTTTTTATGTGCTTTCGAACTGCTAGGTTGGCAGAAGCTAGGGCAAGTAATGGGAGCTCACCCCGTTACGCGGCACTAGGGATTCAAACCGCTGAACTGCCGACCTTTCGATCAACAATCTCAGCATCTTACCGACTAAGCCACCGCGTTCCTTATAGAATAGAATTTTTTATTGGCCAAGTGTGATTGGACACACAAGGAATCTGTCTTGGTGCATAGGCTCTCAGTGTACATAAAAGAAAAGATACGTTCATCAAGAATTCTAAGGTACAACACCTAATTCACCTACAAATGGCCTCATGCATTCTTAAAGTCTTTTAGCCAGCAAGCACTCAACTCTTCTGACAGATAATGATTAAGCAGTCTATACTTTGCTCCAGAAAGCAGCACTGTTGCATCTCCTCATTGTACCTAAGGAGTCTTTTAGATCAAGACAAGCAGAGTCAATGGGGAAGCCAGATTCACTTAATAATAATAATAATAATAATAATAATAATAATAATAATAATAATAATAATAATAATAATAATAATAATAATAGTAATAGTGATGATGATGATGATGATGATGATGATGATGATGATGATGATGATGATGATGATGTTTTAATTTGTATACCGCCCTTCTCCCGAAGGACTCAGGGCGGTGAACAGGCAGATAAAATACAAACATACACAATAGTTAAAACAACCCTTAAAAAACTGATTTAAATTTGCCCGAAAATTTAAAATAACAATATACCCCATAAAATTACCAAAATTTAAAAACCCATCAAATTCAATTAAAATTTAAAGGTAAAATCAAGCTAGTCCAGCCACACGAAATAAATAGGTTTTAAGTTCGCGGCGAAAGGTCCTAAGGTCAGGTAGTTGTCGAAGCCCGAGAGGAAGTTCGTTCCACAGGGTCGGAGCCCCCACAGAGAAGGCCCTCCCCCTGGGGGCCGCCAGTCGACACTGTTTGGCTGACGGCACCCTGAGTTCAGTTTCAGTTTCAGTTTTTTACATTTATACCCCGCCCTTCTCCGAAGACTCAGGGCGGCTTACAATGTATAGGGCAATAGTCTCATTCTATTTGTATATATTTACAAAGTCAACTTATTGCCCCCCCAACAATCTGGGTCCTCATTTTACCTACCTTATAAAGGATGGAAGGCTGAGTCAACCTTGGGCCGGGCTCGAACCTGCAGTAATTGCAGGCTTTGTGTTCTTAATAACAGGCCTTACCAGGCAGAGCTAAACCGGCCCTCTCTGTGGGAACGCACCAGACGCTGGGAGATAGAGGCCGGCAGTAGACGGTCCCGTAAGTAGCCCGGTCCTAAGCCATGGAGCGCTTTAAAGGTGGTAACCAATACCTTGAAGCGCACCCGGAAAACAACAGGTAGCCAGTGCAGTCTGCGCAGGATAGGTGTTACGTGGGAGCTCCGAACCGCTCCCTCAATAACCCGCGCAGCCGCATTCTGGACTAGCTGAAGTCTCCGGGTGCTCTTCAAGGGGAGCCCCATGTAGAGAGCATTGCAGTAGTCCAGGCGAGAAGTAACGAGAGCATGAGTGACCGTGCATAAGGCATCCCGGTCCAGGAAGGGACGCATGACCACCTAATGTCCTGATTCACTTAAAAATAGCAGTGTTTCGCTTAACAACTGTGGCAAAAAGGTCGCAAAATTGGCCACGACTCAACAGCTATCTTGCTTCATAACCGAGATTCTGGTTCCAATTGTGGTCGTAAATTGAGGACCGTAAATTTAAGATCGAGAAGATCCCGAAGACCATAAGCAGGCAAATAATATGTGTGGAGGTGATTTACAGATGGCCACTCAAAGGACTGTAGCTGCAGATAGATAATTCATTCTTCTGTGCCAGAGAATCTTCTTCAACTGGGCTCTTCTTTTTCTTACCCTTTAAGCCAGAGGTCTTCAAGCTTGGCAGCTTTAAGACTTGTGGACTTCAACTCCCAGAATTCTCCAGCCAGCATAGCATAGCTGGCTGGAGAATTCTGGGAGTTGAAGTCCACAAGTCTTAAAGCTGCCAAGTTTGAAGACCTCTTGCTTTAACCATTACATCAAACTGGTTCTTAGACTGAAGGAGAAGGGGCAATAACTCACTTAACAACTGCCTTGCTTAGCAACAGGAATTTTGGGCTCAATTGCGGTCGTAACTTGAAGGCTACCTGTACACACAGCAATCATTCAAAAAGACGGCACAAAATAACTGCAATAAATAATTCAGAGCAAAGAATTAGAGAAAATAGTTAACATATATATCGCTTGGTAGAATAGCACTGAACGTAGCGAAACGGATGAAGAAATTATTAAGACATAACAAGTGCTGCCAGAAAGAAAATGGTTAATATATGATGAGCTGTTAAAAATTAACGTTTGTTAAAATAAGCTGTGTATAACAGCAAGATTCTGCCTAATTGGTTACACAGAAGTGGAAGTCACTTTACACCAGGAGCAGCATTAAAATTTGTTCCCTGCCGTAGAAATGTGGTTCTCAAAAGGTGTTTTGTAGTAAGAGAACAGACAGGATCAAGAATGAAACGCTGCTGAATTCAAATGATGGATGGTAACATCCCAGGGAGCTAAAAGTGTCAGTAGATGTGATTTCACAACCACTGGCTGAATTGGTAGGATTAAAAAGTACAGGTAGCCTCAATTTACAACAGCAAGTTACAACCGCACTGGAGGGGGGGAAGGGACTTTAGGAAAATTTTTCACACTTACAAACATCGCAGCAATGGTCATGTGATCAAAATTCGGACATTTGGCAGTTGATTCATATTTATGATGGTTGGCAGTACTGTATCCCAGGATCGTGTGATCCCATTTTGCAACCACTTAAACCAGGGGTCTCCAACTTTGGCAACTTTAAGACTTGTGGACTTCAACTCCCAGAGTTCCTCAGCCAGCAAAGCAGGCTGAGGAACTCTAGGAGTTGGAAGTCCACAAGTCTTAAAGTTGCCAAGGTTGGAGACCTCTGACTTAAACAAACTGTTTAAGTCGTTTAAATGTTTAACTCTTAAACTTAACTGTTTAACTGTTTAACTTAACTGTTTAAATCGAGGACTATTGTATTTCCTTTTCTTTTTCCTCCCTTATTTCCTTTGGCTTACTACTCATTGCATGCTGCTGCTTATCTTGAGAGAGAATCCTGTAAAGGGGGTGGTGTGTATGTGTTTGCAGGGTTCGGATCTATTCACTAGCTGGGCAGATTTTGGACAGACCTAAAGAATATTTATTTTTTTAATGGACTTCAGGCCAGTGCTGTAGGACATAACTGGTATAACCAACTTGTTGCCTTCTTGGTGTGTGGTCTGTTTTTGACCAATCATCAATCCAGCCATCATCAACTTGAAATGCCCGTCTTGTAGAGCAGGGGTCTCCAACCTTGGCAACCTTAAGATTTGCGGACTTCAACTCCCAGAATTCCTCAGCCAGGAATTCTGGCAGTTGAAGTCCACAAGTCTTAAAGTTGCCAAGGTTGGAGACCCCTGTTGTAGAGGGATGATTTTAACAGTGTGTGTGTGTGTGTGTGTGTGTGTGTGTGTGTGTGTGTGTGTGTGTGTTGATGAATTTACGTCTCATGGCAACGAAGGCGTTTGCGCCAGTCAAACAACCCCATCTGCATACTTTCCAGCCTGCTGCCTCATCTAGAGATAATTCCATTTCCTTATCAAGAGTTTGTGGCTCTGATAAGACCCGACGTTCCACCTCTTCCCGCGCAAAAAGCATCGTTGCGCCGTTCGACCCATTTGCCAAATCGGAACGCCCTTTCTCCTGAACCGTGTTCCCCAAGCCAGCCTCGGACCCCCCTTTACCCTGCTTCTCAAAACAGACACGCTATAAGTCGCTTCAAAGTCACAGGACGGAGGTGTGAGAGAAGTTGGGAGACTGCTTTCTGCAGCTTCTGTCTCTTTCTAATCTAACTCAGGCTGGCATTCTTGTGCACCCAGGAGGAATCAGGAAGGAAAGTTGGCAGGAAGGAGTGGATTAAAAGTCAATTGCTGTTGCACTGCCAGGTCTCGGCACTGCTCTACTGTCCCCAGAGCTATTAAACCTGCAGCGCTCCAGGAGCCACTGTGTGGTGTCAGTTGAGTCTTTCACTTGAAATCACACCATACTTTAAAAAGATGACAGTTGCGCAGTCAATCCGAGGCTGCTCGCCCAGCTTCCCGAAGCCATACAGCTCCGAGAGAGGCAAGCTTCCTGCTGTTTTTCCAGCAAAGGCTCTTTGATGTAACATTGCCTGTCTCGGCCTCCTTCTAATTCCTCCGCATCCACAATCATCACAGAACTGAAGCTGTATTGACAGGAAGTGGAAATTCTAACACCCGGCTGAAGGCACTACACTGAAAGAAGATTTCAGACAAGCTGCAACAGGCTCAGAGAGGCAACAGGGGATGAGCAGGGGGAGGGAATTGGAGACAAAAATCCTAGCATGAGAATAAAAACACAACAGAATAACAGAGTTGGAAGGGACCTTGGAGGTCTTCTAGTCTAACCCCCTGCTGAAGCAGAAGACCCGATACTATTCCAGACAAGTGGCTGTCCAATCTCTTCTTAAAATCCTCCAGAGTTAGAATAGAGTAGAGTAGAGTAACAGAGTTGAAAGGGACCTTGGAGGTCTTCTAGACCAACCCCATGCTTAAGCAGGAAACCCTACACCACTTCAGACAAATGGTTATCCAACATCTTTTTATAAACCTCCAGTGTTGAAACATTCACAACTTCTGGAGTCAAGCTGTTCCACTGATTAATTGTTCTAACTGTCAGGAAATTTCTCCTTAGTTCTAAGTTGCTTCACTTCTTGACTAGTTTCCACCCATTGCTTCTTGTCCTGCCCTCAGGTGCATTGGAAAATAGTTTGACTCCCTCTTCTTTGTGGCAGCCCCTGAGATATTGGAAGACTGCTATCATGTCTCCCCTAGTCCGTCTTTTCATTAAACTAGACATACCCAGTTCCTGCAACCGTTCTTCATATGTTTTAGCCTCCAGTCCCCTAATCATCTTTGTTGCTCTTCTCTGTACTCTTTCTAGAGTCTTAACATCTTTTTTACATCGTGGTGACCAAAACTAAATGCAATATTCCAAGTGTAGCCTTAACAAGGCATTATAAAGTGGTATTAACACTTCACGTGATCTTGATTCTATCCCTCTGTTTATGCAGCCCAGAACTGTGTTGGAGTTGGAGCACCCACAACTCCTGAAGACAAGCCCTTCTATTGAATACAGGTAGCCCTCAACTTACAAAGTTTGTTTAGTGGCTGTTCAAAGTTACAATAGCATCGAAAAAAGCAACTTATGTTAATTTGTCACATGACCATTGCAGCATCCCGGGGGGGGGGGTTGTCACATGATCAGAATTAGGAGGCTTGGCAACTGGTTCATATTTATTAAGGCTGCAGTTGCCATGGGCCATGCGATTCCTTTTGCCACCATGGAACTTAGGGATCGAGTTGCCACTCCCAATTATGGTCACTACCTGTACATTTATCATATAACTGTCTGGTTTGGTTCTGCAACCCAACAAGACAGACACAGACTTCAGAGGATCATTGCAGAAAAAATCAATGGCTACCAACCTGCCTTCCATTGAGGACCTGCATACTGTATGAGTCAAAAAGAGGGCTGTGAAAATATTTACAGACCCCTCACATCCTGGACATAAACTGTTCCAACTCCTACCCTCAAAATGACGCTACAGAGCACTGCACACCAGAACAACTAGTCACAAGAACAGTTTTTTCCCGAAGGCCATCACTCTGCTAAACAAATAATTCCCTCAACACTATCAAACTATTTACTAAGTCTGCACTACTATTAATCTTCTCATTGTTCCCATCACCCATCTCCTCCCACTTATGACTGTATGACTTTAACTTTGTTGTTTGTATGCTTATGATTTATATTGATACTGTTTCCTGATTGCTTATTTGTACCCTATGACTATCATTAAGTGTTGTACTTTAGAATTCTTGATGAACGTATCTTTTCTTTTATGTACACTGAGAGGATATGCACCAAGACAAATTCCTTGTGTGTCCAATCACATTTGGCCAATAAAAAATTCTATTCTATTCTGTTCTATTATAAAAGAAAAGGCTAAGGCAAAGTAAGTTAGCAACCTTCAAGTCTCGCAGAGGTCTCTATGATCTCAGAGTAGAAATCCAAAAGTCCAAGCAACTGGACTTTTGGATTCAGAAGTTCCAAGAAGGCTCCACACCCACTTGCACTATTCAAGTGATAAACCTCCAAGTGGCCTCAACAACTCTCAGAAAGAGGGCTAATGATCAGATGACTACAAACAATATAAATCCTTCCATCCTCCACCAGTCAGTCAGAATTGAGGAAGTGTATTGGATGAGAAGCGAAACGTCTTCAAGGAAAAACAAAATCCAGTTGCCTTTGAGGGGGGGGGAGCACTTTTGGGATGACCACGACCCGGATAACGGAGAATCTTCATAGACATTCGGAATAGAAAATACTAAATGAAGTTCTTAAGTTGCAAAGTGGTAGGTTCAGTTTATTGATCTGGCCTCCCCACAGTTATATGTGTTGTGTCTCGTCCAATCTCACCTCAGCCGGGGTCTTCTTATCTGCTTCCGAACACGGAAGAAGAAATACCTCCAGCCCCCAGCCCTGGCTCCATGCCCAGACAGGCTGAAGAAGAAGAAATACCTCCAGCCCCCAGCTCTGGCTCCATGCCCAGGCAAACGGAGCAACTAACCCCTCCCCCTCCTCCACAGCATGTGAGCCTGAGGAAGGTTTATTACCAACAGCTGCCGACTGGAGTGACCCTCACGTCAGAAGACTGGATAGGCGGAGGCAACAGAAGGAAGGGAGGGGCAGGCCTGGATAAGTGCTGAGTCATGGAGCCACACCCCATGGCCTATATAAAGGATCTGCTTTCTGGCATTCTCTGAGTCAGGCAAAGTCTAAACATATCTTGCTGAAGTCACTTTCTGATCTCCTGCCTGCTCTGAGGACTTTGCTAGGACTTTGGCAGAGCTGCAGAGGCACGCCTGATTCGGATTTTCCTGACCCGGCCGTCAGCGGAGGAGTGGGACACGACAATATGATCAAAATTCTGGCTCTTGGAAACCGGTATATATTTACAATGGTTGCAGGATCCTGGGGTCGTGCGAACACCATTTGTAACCCTCGCAGTCTGTTTCCGACAAAATCAATAGAGGGAGCTGGGTTTACTTAATGATGGTGTGATTCACTGATCGATTTGGGTGATTCGTTTAACATCTATGGCAAAAACAGGTCGTAACAGTGCTACAGTGTTCCCTCAACACTGTCAAACTATTCACTAAGCCTGCATTACTATTAATCTTCTCATCGTTCCTACCACCCATCTCCTCTCACTAATGACTGGATGATTGTAACCTTGTTGCTGGTATCCTTACGATTTATATTGACGGTTTACTAATATGATTTGATTGCTTATTTGTACCCCTATGACTATCATTAAGTGTTGTACCTTATGATGCTTGACGAACGTATCTTTTCTTTTATGTACATTGAGAGCTTATGCACCAAGACAAATTCCTTGTGTGTCCAATCACACTTGGCCAATAAAAAATTCTGTTCTGTTCTGTTCAACTCCTACCCTCTGTTCCAACTGTTTCAACTCCTACCCTCAAAACGACGCTATAGAGCACTGCACACCAGAACAACTAGACACAAGAACAGTTTTTTCCCGAAGGCCATCACTCTGCTAAACAAATAATTCCCTCAACACTGTCAAACTATTTACTAAATCTGCACTACTATTAATCTTCTCATTGTTCCCATCACCCATCTCCTCCCACTTATGACTGTAACTTTGTCACTGGTAATCCTTATGATTTTTATTGATATTGATTGTTTGCTGATTGCTTATTTGTACTCTATGATTATTATTAAGTGTTGTATCATTCAGTGTTAAATTTGTACCCTATTTATTTATTTATTTATTTATTGTTCACATTTATATACCGCCCTATCTCCCTAGGGACTCAGGGCGGTTCACAGGCACTTAAAAATACACATAAATACAAACTAAAATAACAAGTAAAAAACTTATTCCATAGCCGAATTGTTAAAACCATATAAATAATAAAACCCATTTAAAACCATAAATTTAAAATCTAATCCAGTCCCGCGCAGATAAATAAGTATGTTTTAAGCTCGCGACGGAAGGTTCGGAGGTCCGGAAGTTGACGAAGTCCTGGAGGGAGTTCGTTCCAGAGGGTGGGAGCCCCCACAGAGAAGGCCCTTCCCCTGGGTGTCGCCAGACGCCACTGCCTAGCTGACGGCACCCTGAGGAGTCCCTCTCTGTGAGAGCGCACGGGTCGGTGAGAGGTGTGACCATCATAGGTGTGACTATGACCATCATTAAGTGTTGTAAGTGTTGTACCTTAATGAAAGTATCTTTTTTTTTTATGTACTCTGAGAGCATATGCACCAAGACAAATTCCTTGTGTGTCCAATCACACTTGGCCAATAAAAAAGTCTATTCTATTCTATTCTATTCTATTCTATTCTATTCTATTCTATTCTATTCTATTCTATTCTAAAAATCGGGCGTGATTCCCTTGACAACTGCCCCGCTTAGTAATAGAAATTCTGGTCCCCTTGTCGTAAGTCTATTTTCTCAGTGCTATGGTAACTTTGAATGGTCACTAAACAAATGGTCGTAAACCGAGGACTGCCCCTATCACCAAGACAAGTTGGCAAGAGCACATGCCACCTCCCAGATGGCCTTCACTTCCTCTACAGATGGTCATATGGCCCCTTCCATCCCAGTAAGGAGCAGGCCACCTTAAAAAGGGCTGCTTGTTTGTCTGCAAACATAATAAAAACAGCGAATATAGTATGTCTTTCGTTCTTAGTGCCACAATATAATTCTTAATATGGACTCTTTATTGGCCATATGGGAGACAATAACACTTTGCATGGATTTCTGCTCTAGACTTGTTATTTGTCTTGATATAAACGCTAGATGAACATGAGTAATTTAAATATTTTAAATATTTATAGGCTAATTTGCCAGTAGCAGTTAACAAGAAGTCAAAAATACAAATTTAAACATGCATACAAGCACTCAATGACACTACAAAACAAGCAAGTCTTTAAAAAAAAAAAAACCAAAGTGAGAAGCAGCCATGAAATACAGAAACTAGATTCATACATGAGTTCTTTAATCATAATTAATTGAATAATCCAGATTTGGCCATAACATTTTGAGTGAGTTTAAAAAAAAACATATACAGATACTGCTCAGTTACCAACCACTCATTCAGCAACCGTTGCAAGTTATGACAGTGCTGAAAAAATAGCTTTGGAAACAGACCTGGAAGCTGAGGACTGGAAGCTAAAGCATATGAAGAACGGTTGCAGGAACTGGGTATGCCTAGTTTAATGAAAAAAAGGACTAGAGGAGACATGACAGCAGTGTTCCAATATCTCAGGGGTTGCCCAAAGAAGAGGGAGTCAAGCTATTCTCCAAAGCGCCTGAGGGTAGAACAAGTAGCAATGGGTGGAAACTAATCAAGGAGAGAAACAACTTAGAACTAAGGAGAAATTTCCTGACAGTTAGAACAATTAATAGGTGGAACGACTTGCCTGCAGAAGTTGTGAATGCTCCAACACTGGAAGTTTTTAAGAGATTGGATAACCATTTGTCTGAAGTGGTGTAGGGTTTCCTGCCTGGGCAGGGGTTGGACTAGAACAGGGGTCTCCAACCTTGGTCCCTTAAAGCAAAGCTGGCTGAGGAACTCTGGGAGTTAAAGTCCACAAGTCTTAAAGGGACCAAGGTTGGAGACCCCTGGACTAGAAAACCTCCAAGGTCCCTTCCAACTCTGTTATTCTGCTGTGGCTACTGCAGCATTCTCACAGCCATGTGACTGCCATTCGAGCACTTGGCAATCGGTGCACATTTATGACAGCTGCAACGTTCCATCGTCATGTGATCACCGCCTACATGCTTCATAATTGGCTTCTGACAGCCAAATCAATGGGGAAGCCAGCAAGGCGTCACGTTGGCTGTGATCACATGATGCCTCACTTAACAACCACAGATAATTGGCTTTATGACAGGCTGCCATAACTCTATACATATGATGTTCCACTTTACACATTATGCCACTTAGCAATGGAGTGGCCAGTCCCAATTGGGATCAGTAAATGAGAACTTCCTGGTTGAGAGACCAAACTTTTCCATCCATTAGAACAGGGGTCTTCAACCTTAGCAACTTTAAGACTTGTGGACTTCAACTCCCAGAGTTCCTCAGCCAGCTTTGCTGGCAAAGCTGGCTGAGGAACTCTGGGAGTTGAAGTCCACCAGGCTTAAAGTTGCCAAGGTTGGAGACCCCTGCATTAGAATACAACTCATGTGGTAAGGCCACACTTGGAATATTTCATTCAGTTTTGGTCGCCATGATGTGAAAAGGATGTTGATACTCTAGAAAGAGTGCAGAGAAGAGCAACAAAGATGATTAGGGGACTGGAGGATAAAACATATGAAAAACGGTTGCAGGAATTCGGTATGTCTAGCTTAATGAAAAGAAGGACTAGGGGAGACATGATAGCAGTGTTCCAATATCTCAGGGGTTGCCACAAAGAAGAGGGAGTCAAACTATTCTCCAATGCACCTGAGGGTAGAACAAGAAGCAATGGGTGGAAACTAATCAAGGAGAGAAGCAACTCAGAACTAAGGAGAAATTTCCTGACAGTTAGAACAATTAATCAGTGGAACAACTTGCCTGCAGAAGTTGTGAATGCTCCAACACTGGAAATTTTTAAGAAAATGTTGGATAACCATCTGTCTGAAATGGTGTAGGGTTTCCTGCCTGCGCAGGGGGTTGGACTAGAAGGCCTCCAAGGTTCCTTCCAACTCTGTTGTTGTTATTGTTATTGTTAAATTCACTCTGTATCCAAATGAGTTTTTAATATACAACCAGTAGTTGATAAGGCTGGGGAGAAGGGGGGAAAAATAGAACATTTAAATCTTTAGCATAAATCTCCCCTCCTGCCAATATTTTTGAACTGTTTAATGATCTTCAGTCAATTAGGTCTATTTTGTTGTTTTGATGGAGAGCGAGAATGAGAGAAAAACCTCTGGAAATTCCAAAAAAAAAAGAAAACCAACCTTTTTATTCTACTGAAATTTATCTACTGGTACACACCTCGCAAATACTGTTTTAGTCTGTTTTAGGCCCAGTACTCTTCAACATCTTCATCAATGACTTGGACGAGGGGATAGATGGGGAACTCATCAAATTTGCAGATGACACCAAGCTGGCAGGAATAGCCAACACTCCAGAAGATAGGCTCAAGTTACAGAAAGATCTTGACAGACTTGAACATTGGGCGCTATCTAACAAAATGAAATTCAACAGTGAAAAAAGTAAGGTTCTACATTTAGGCCAAAAAAACAAAATGCACCAGTACCGTATATGTGGTACCTTGCTCAATAGTAGTACCTGTGAGAGGGATCTTGGAGTCCTAGTCGATAACCATTTAGATATGAGCCAGCAGTGTGCAGCAGCTGTTAAAAAAGCCAACAGAGTTCTGGGCTGCATAAACAGAGGGATAGAATCAAGATCACGTGAAGTGTTAGTGCCACTTTATAATGCCTTGGTAAGGCCACACTTGGAATATTGCATCCAGTTTTGGTCGCCACGATGTAAAAAGGATGTTGAGACTCTAGAAAGAGTGCAGAGAAGAGCAACAAAGATGATTAGGGGACTGGAGGATAAAACATATGAAGAACGGTTGCAGGAACTGGGTATGTCTAGTTTAACAAAAAGAAGGACTAGGGGAGACATGATAGCTGTGTTCCAATATCTTAGGGGCTGCCACAAAGAAGAGGGAGTCAGGCTGTTCACCAAAGCACCTGAGGGTAGAACAAGAAGCAATGGGTGGAAACTGGTCAAAGAAAGAAGCAACTTAGAACTAAGGAGAAATTTCCTGACAGTTAGAACAATTAATAAGTGGAACGACTTGCCTTCAGAAGTTGTGAATGCTCCAACACTGGAAATTTTTAAGAAAATGTTGGATAACCATCTGACTGAGATGGTATAGGGTTTCCTGCCTGGGCAGGGGGTTGGACTAGAAGGCCTCCAAGGTCCCTTCCAACTCTGATGTTATGTTATATGTTATGTTAAATACAGGCAGTCCTTGACTTAGAGCAGTTCATTTTCGTAACCATTCAAACTGCCCTGTGACTTACGACCACTTTTCCCACTTAACAACCATTGCAGCATCCCCCCTGGTCAAAATTTGGATGCTTGGCAACTGGTATGTTATTTACGACAGTTGCTCTGTCCAGGCGTCAGGCGATCCCCCTTTTGCGACCTTCTGACAAGCAAAGTCATTGGGCAAGCCAGATTCACTTAACAACCGCATTACTATTTTAACAACTGCAGTGATTTACTTAACAACTGTAGCAAAAAAAAGTTGTAAAATTGGGCAAAATTCACATAATAACTTTCTCATGTAGCAACCGAAATTTTGGGCTCATTTATGTGGAGGACTATCTGTACAGAAGGTGGGTGTTTGGTGGCAGAATTGGAGTCTGGTAGATGTGAGGTAGACCAGATCAAGAAACAGGCCTGGCAGGGACTCCAGAAAGAAAATAACCCATCATTTTTCAATCTCTGCAACTTTAGCTCCCAGAATTCCCCAGCCGGCATTCTTTAAGTCTCCCACTACACCTACAGATGTCCCTGCCTGACCCAAGCCGTGCTCTCAAACACTTTAATCTACATTCCAGGTTCAGACATCACAGTAGGCCCAATCACAACAAAGTGTGTTGCTTTTATTACACCATTTGTAACCCGCCCCAATTCCAACATCAATAAAAAAGGAAAACAAAAAAAAAATGTAACAGTAAGTAAATCAGAGCAAGATCAAAAAGAAAGGAAGAAAAAAAAGAAATAACCCCAAGGATCAAAAGTAAACTCAAATAAAACCAAAGACAGGTGCTCACAGCTGGGACCAAAGGCATGTGGGAATAAATCCTTGTAGTAAATCCGTATAATAAAACCTTCTAAGCTGCCCGGAGTCCAACAAGAGTGGGCAGCTGGAGAGGTTAAATTTAGGTAAACAAACAAATATATAAATAAAACCATTTCAACCTGTTTCACGAATGAGAGAATGGTGGGGCCTCCACAAACTTCTGGAGACACGGTATTCCCTAATCTGGAAGCCATTACGGTTTCTTCAGAAATTTTTCAGCAACCATTCAGGGTGATGAGACCAGAGACACCTGATGTGTCCCATTAGGGCTATTGGGAAGCTCCATAGACATTAGTGTAGTATAGTGTAGTGTAGTATAACAGTAACAATAACAGAGTTGGAAGGGACCTTGGCGGTCATCTAGTCCAACCCCCTGCTCATGCAGGAGGCCTGTACTAGGGATTCGAACCGCCAAACTGCTGACCTTTCTGATCGATAAGCTCAGTGTCCGAGTGTAATAGTGTAGTGTAGTGCAGTGTAGTGCAGTGCAGTGCAGTGCAGTGCAGTGTGTGTGTGTTACTCATATACAGGTAGTCCTCAAATTACAACAGTTCATTTAGTAACCATTCAAAGTTACAACGGCACTAAAAAAAGTGACTTATGGCCATTTTTCACACATATGACCACTGCGGCATCTCCATGGTTACATTCGGAAGCTTGACAGCTGGTTCGTATTTATGACGGCTGCAGTGTCCTGAGGTCATGTGATCATTTTTTGCGACCTTCTGACAAACGAAGTGAACGGGGAAGCCAGATTCACTTAACAACCACAGACCTACAAGGACGCTTCCAACGCTTAATCTGTTAATCTGATTCACTTAACAAATGCAGCAGGAAGATTCGTTAAATGGGGCCAAACTCACTCAACAAATAACTCACTCAGCAATATAAATTCCCAGCTCAATAGCGGCTGTAGGTCGAGGACTACCTGCATCTATTAAAATGATAGACCTCGATAGGAATGGCTGGGGTAGAAAAGAGATGACCTGCAACTCAGCAGCAAAACAAAACAGCAACTCTACGTGAGGATTTGAACTCACGACCAACCAGCATGCCACCTCTTTTTGGCCGAAGCCCTGATCTCAGATGTGGGGTAACGCAGGTGGGCCCTTGACTGACGACCATTTGACAACAGCACTGAAAACGTGACTTACAACCAGTCCTCTCATTTATGGCTGTTGCTGCATCCCCACACTCACGTTCGTGCGATTGAAATTTGGGCACTCGGTAACTGGCAGGTATTTATGATGGTTGAAGCATCCCAGGTCACACCATAACCGTTTGTGACCTTTGTGGAGATTCTCAGGCACTTTTACAAAAGCTGACTGGACTGTTTTTTCCTTGAAGAGGTTTCGCTTCTTATCCAAGAAGCTTCAGCAGCAGGTTTATCCGCCAGAGGGAGCGGAATTAGACGCCATCTATTTCCGGTTTGCAACGCAACCCTTTCGGAAGTCCCAACCACATTCCACAACCAATTGCACCCTGATTCAGGCGACCCTGAGGGGACAGATAAACCCCCCCAAGTGGCCTCAACAGCTCTCAGAGAGAACGCTAACAACCTGATGACCGCAATGAAATCGGAACCTATACTTCCATCCCCCTGTCATTGTCTTAATCTTCAGCGGAAGATGAGCTGGAACAAGAGCCGAGATCGAGAGGGCGGCTCCGTTGGTCTTGGAGAAAACTGGGGAAGGGCGAATCAATCCGGGCAAGGCTTTTCAGGATTAGAAAGGATTGCAGACAGGGAGGAGCAAGAGAAACAGAGCTCAGGCGAAGAGCAAGGATCACCCCCTCCTGATCCTAGAGCATGCAGAGAAGAGAGAAGGCGAGAACAACGCAAACTGAGCCAGCTACGAGGGAGGAGAGTGCCCAGCCCCCACTTCACAAGGCACACCTGCGGACTGAGATGTAAGGAGGTGCTGGTGGGAGCGGCATTTGTTGGGAACAAACGTTGAATCTGTGAAGCCTTGTGTGCACTTGCCGATGCCCGGAGATTACTGTTTGGCTAAACCTGGCTTATTGGACTGCTGAACCTGGTTACTGTTTGGCTAACCTTGCTTACTGGGCTACTCGCAGCCAGAGAGGCTGCTGAAGGTGCGGGTGAGAGCTTTGCTCCAGGACTTGTAGTAAACGTGGGGATGTTTACGGGTAAAGTTGGAGTAATAAAGGGGAGTTAGACCTGTTCTCTGCCTGTGTTGCTTTTGTGCCACGCCCCGGGTCATCACATATCCCACCATCCAGACTCAACTGTCAGTGCCTATCCTTCCAGTCGCCTCCTCATCATCAGAACTGATGAAACTTCTTGGATGAGAAGCGAAACGATTTCTTTTTGCTCAAGGGGAAAAAAAACAGTCCAGCTGCCTTTTTAAAAGAGGGGGGGAAAACCCACCTTTGAGACACCGTTTATGATCTTCCCAGGGCAAGGGTCTGCAAACTTGGCTCTTTTAAGACTTGTGGACTTGAAATCCCAGAGTTCCTCAGCCAGCAAAACAAACCTGGCTGAGGAACTCTGGGAGTTGAAGTCCACAAGTCTTGAAAAAGCCAAGTTTGCAGACCCCTGCCCTAGGGGCTTCCAACAAGCCAAGTCAACGGGGAAGCTGGATTTCCTTCACAGCCGCGACCCCCCCCCCCAAAAAAAGCTCATAAAATCAGGCAAACCTTGCTTACCAACTGCCTCGCTTAATGACAGAGGTTCCGGTCTCAACTGTGGTTGTAAATCGAGAACTACCTGTATATGTCTATCTACCTACCAATCCCTAATGAGAACGAGACTTCCATACTAAAAATGGATGCAGTTGTATCCCCCACATCTGGATTCGCTAACCTGTGGAAGTCATTTGAGAAGTCATTCGCCCAACTGTTCATCAGGCCATGAACCTTTTCCTACACGTAACAACTGTCTTGCTTAGCAGTTTGAAATTTCGAGCTCAACGGTGTTCGTAAGTTGAAGGCCACCTGTACTTTTAGACACAGAGGTTAAAATTATGAACTGCACTGAAGTTTTTGCAAGTTGCACTTCTCCAGCCTCACAGCAAACATTCCTTAGCAAGGAGCCACAATAAAGAGCCAGGATCGCTGCCTTATTAATAAGGGGTGGAGGGGGGAGGTTGTCCCCACAGAAATAACTTCTGCTGACAGGGTGACAGCTGACATTCTAAACTGAAAAAGCCATTTGCCAAGAATTATCAAACCCAGCTCCTCGTTCTGATAAATGACAGAAGAAAGTACAACAAAGGCCGCATACATATCATAAATCACAAGTCCTATTGAAAATGCCTGGGCACATAATAGCACAGTCAAATAGAATAAAGACGCTTTTCAAAGCTCATCTATATGGGGAATGGACGGAAGAAGGAAGGAGAAAAAGGTAAAACTAAAATATTGAAAGGTCCTTCCACCCCTTTTTCCCTCCCTTGATACTGAGAGAGAGACAGAGAGACAGAGAAAGAGGGAGAGGGAGAGGGAGGGAGGGAGGGAGAGAGGGAGAGAAAGGGGAAATTCTTCTGGAGAGACATCAAAAACCTAGAAAAAACAGGTATTTAATAATGTGCCTGATTATTTATTTACTCAGACGGGTAAAATGCTCAAGGCCGCAACCAAATAGAGCATATTTTAATTTTTTTGTGTTTTTTTTT